>NC_087552.1:63292110-64492110 GCF_036250125.1 Pseudopipra pipra | reverse complement strand
ATTCAGGTCAGCCAAGGGCCTCAAGGATAGTCAAGGGACTGGAGCACATGAGAGACAGAGAGATGAGAGTGTTCCTCCTGATGAAGAAAATACTCAGGGGCACCTTATTCATCTGCATAAGTACTTGATGGAGAGGTGTAAAGAAAACTGAGCCAGACTTTTCTCTGTGATGCCCAGTGACAGGACATCAGGCAATAGGTATGCATTGAAACAGGAAATTCCATGTAAACATCAGAAAAAAGGCCTTTGAATTTGAAGAAGGTCAAACATTGGCAAAGGTTGCCCAGATGGGCTTAGAGTCTCCACCCTTGGAGATACTCAAACCCAGCAGTGCATGGTCCTGGGCAACCTATAGCTGACAGTGCTTTGAGCAGGGACCTTGGCCTAGATGATCTTGAGAAGTTTCTTCCACTCCAAATCGTTCTGTGAGTCTGTGAAACTCCATTACAGACTTCTGTCCTTTTCTGTCAGTTCAGCTTGCTATGAGCAACTGGCAGAGACAAAGGACTGTCCAGCTCAGTACTCTGTGGTGGTCATGCTCATTTTTTAGATTATAATTTTCAGTAAACAATTTTATATTTAAATAATGTAAAATGTATCATTTTAAGCTTGAATCAATTAATTTTCATGAAGAGTACTTAGCGTGGTTAATATTTTCCAAAGTTTTCTAGGATTAAAAAAACCAAGCAAACAAATAAACAAACAACAAAACCCGAAAAGAACAACACATACAACTCACCTTTCTTCCTTCATGGAAGAATCAACAGTAGAGCAAATCACAAAGCATAAACCTAATGTTTGCTTTCTTTCAACTCATCTGATTAGAGCCATTAAATTTGCATCATTCTTAGCTGTGCAATTATTATCACAGAGAGCTTAGCCTGTTAAATTCACATTGCAAAAGCTTTCAAGGGAGAGATTCTTCTTTTAATATAACTTCCACAGGATATAAATGGAGGTTATGTTATTTGAAGAATCTATTTTCCTCCTAATCTTCCTCCTAAAGGAGAAGGTGCTCAGAACTGATTCATAAGGACCCAATAGCTCCTTATTCCAATTCAAAGAATACAGAGCAGAAAATCATGAATGTGTAGCTGAGAACAACTCCAATATTGCTTTTCACTACATCACTATGATTCTCACAATACTCAGTGAGTTTGTTCTCACTTTCTCTCCTTTTCTGCTGGGAAAAAAAGGGGGAAATTGAATGATAAGGAAGGGAATATGCAAAGGAAGAATTTCCTAAAACAATAATCTCTTAAATAGCTTCCTCTGCATGTACAAGGTATTTATAGTAGGGGTTTTCAAAACCATATCCTGCAACGGAGAATTCATGTTGATTTATGGTTCCCCTTCCTGCCCATTTATTTTATACTATAATAATATTCAATCCATCTAAAGGTAACAGAGCAATTCAGAACAAAACCTGAATCATTTCTAAAATTAGACAAGACTGCTTACCCAGCATGGATGCTACTCAAATTGACCATTAAAATCTAACAAAAACATACAATCTTTGCTGAGAGAAATGCCCCACATCCAAGCTGTCTAACATCATTGCATAACGCCTCTATTTAAACCTAAGCAAAACCCTCATTTACATGATTCAGTAACACTATAAATTAGTAAGTCCATTCTTCCTCTGAGCACCAACCCCTTTTCCTAACAAGTATATGGGTAATTTGAGTATTTTAAATTGTTAAACGCTACAAATCTAAGATATTGGGTGTTTTGTCTCTTTCTTGGGATTGTTTCTGTGAGCTGCACTGACACAGAAGACATGCGAGAGATTCACTCATTAGTGTTTTCATTCATGCAGCATTGGCTCATAATCTTTCAATCTGAACTATCTTTGTTTCATTTTAGTTAATGCTCGCTGGGGAAAACATTCCCATTCGAAGTGACAGAATGGGATGAGAAGCAAACAAAATAGGAATAATATCTTCGCCACTGCCCTCAGAAGGAAATGCCAAAGCCCTAGAATGCACAGGCACCCAAAGGCACACAGCCATGGTCTGTACATGCTGCACTTTGCTAAAACACCTTGGTTAATCAGGCTTTCGGTTAACTGCCATGCATGGGTCTGGATGTCTTCCTCCCTCTCTATTGCACAAAGGTAAGGATACCTTCTTACTTCACATTGTCTTTAAAAGGATTGAGTAATGAGGTTTCAAGAGTTTCAACACTCAATATTGTTGAAACTAAACAGTTACAAAAATAAACTAATCACTGTGCTAATGACCAAAGCTCTGGTCTGAATTGTCCACATCCCAGGAGAAGAGCATGTTTCACAGCTGCACTTGTATCAGTTTCCTGGTCCTTCTGCTGCAGCTGCCTACAGGAACATAATGAACTCTGTTGGGGCTTCTGACCACTTTAACTTCTTGGCTGTGAGCAATCAGACCGAGATTACCAATCCCTCCAATGCACAACTGGTCTTATGTACTGTTCATTTATAAGTGGGATGAAATTTATAAGTTAATGTTGCTTTAAAAGCATTTTTGACATGTCAGAGTGTTATAAAGCTTTTTGTCAAGAATAGGGATGACTTCTTCCATGTAGTTATTTTCTTACTTGCCTTACTACTCTTTGACCATCCTTCACTCCATCCAACCCCTGAAAAAAGAGAGAACAAACATGCCCATCCAACAGAACAGTTACTACCTCCCTTTCTTTTTTAAAGAAGCTCACTAGAAAATAGTTTCCAGAGAAATATGGCTAAGAAGTAAGGAGTCAAAAAGGTATTTTTGGTCAAACCAGATAAGATGGGCGATATCAGAAAGAGAAAACAAAGGAATAGATACGTCTGTGACTTCCTTGCAGCCCACTGGCTACAGTAAGGGTCACACATGGTTGAGCAGAGCAAACACCAAGCCCTCTTATAAACTGAAACATTAGATTTAAAGAGCCCTTAACTTCCCTTTGATAAGCTGAAACTCTGAATGCTGTGCACCTCTGACAGCAGGCCATTTCCTTCAGCTTTCAAATGCTCCCATGACTTTCCCCCCTTTTCTACATGCATCTGAATGTATGGACAAGAGGCCCTGATGTATTTCAGCATCACTCTCACAGCACCTCACACAGAAAACTCTTCTCCCTAATCATGAGTGCGGTTTACATGGAGCTCATAATTACCCAAGACACAGCCATGAAAGGCACTTCTCTGACTCCCACAACCATTTCACCATCACAATCTTTGACCATATGCCAACACACTTTGTACATCATATCCCACATTTCTTCTTCTCAGGTAAATAGCACCCCATTAAGCTGAATTTTGCTTTAGTGGGTCAAAAGAGAGCTCTTCTGTCACTACAGTTCTCATAACTCTCTCAATTCTTTTTTTGTCACCCACAAGTCTAATCAGCATTAATTTGTATTTACTGCCACATAAATGGTTAAAATATTGACTAGAAAAAAGGCTGATAGTTATCACTGCTAAACTCCAGGCAGTTACTAATGCTGAAGTGCTGGGTCCCACACTTTGGCCACAACTACCCCAGGCAGCACTACAGGCTGGGGGCAGAGTGGCTGATAAGTGGCCCAGAAGAAAAGGACCTGGGGGTACTGGTCAACAGCAGCTGAACATGAGCTATCAGTGTGCCCAGGTGGCCAAGAAGGCCAATGGCATCCTGGCTTGTTTGAGAAATAGTGGGGCCAGCAGGACCAGGGCAGTGACTGTCCCTCTGTACTCGGGACTGGTGCAGCCACACCTTGAGTGTTGTGTCCATTTCTGGGCCCCTCAATTTATAGGAAGGTCACTGAGGTGTTGGAGTGAGTCCAGGGAAGGGCAACGAAGCTGGAGAAGGGTCTGAAACACAAGTCCTATGAGGAGCAGCTGAGGGAGCTGGGGGTGTTCAGCCTGGGGAAAAGGAGGATCAGGGGAGACCTCATCACTCTCTACAACTCTCTGAGAGGAGGTTGTAGCCAGGTGGGGATCAGCCTCTTCTCCCAGGCAACCAGCGATAGCACAGAGGGACATAGTCTTCAGCTGCACCCGGGTAGGTTTAGGTTGGACACTGGGAGGAATTTCTTTACTGAATGGGTGATTAAACATTGGAATGGACTGCCCAGGGAGGTGGTGGAATCACTGTCCCTGGAAGCGTTTAAGGAAAGACTCTGCGTGGCACTTGGTGCCATGATATAGTTGACAAGGTGGTGTTCAATCATAGGTTGGACTTGATGACTTCAGAGGTATTTCCCAACCTAATTGATTCTGTGATTCTGTAATGTTAATTAATTTTAAAATATCTGTGAATAAACCAGCTTTAATATATTCAACATGTGCCTTAATGATACTGCATCGTGCTTTCAAATTGAGAATAAGTATCTGGAAAATTCAGTTTAAAAAGATAACAAACTCCCAGAATATGACACAAAAAAGAAACAGTGAAGCAGAATGTAACAGAATGTAACAGTTCAAAAACTCCCAGACTAATTTCTAAAGAAAACAGCTTAAGCAGAATTTTGGTAAAGATGTGGGAAAACAACATGTAAATCAAGAAAAGCCATTTAACTTGTAAATTTCTGTTGGTGAAATCTCTTTTTCTATTTCATAAACAAAACAGTTCACATTCATACCAGATCCCAAGCGACTTGGGTGCTCAGTAACTAAAACACAAACCTTGATCAACGGTATATTTTCTTTGCTTGTTTATCAACTATTTTTTTCATGGACATCTCACCATTTAATTGCAGATATTTTGGGTTACTCTCAGAGTAATCAGAGGGAAGAATCTGATAATAAGAAACACCTATTCTCTGAAAATTAGGTGTGTTACCAGGAATTACTTATCATTTATATAAATATTTAGCTTATTTATTTAGCATGTGAACAAAGACAATGAACAACTTGAAGCACACGTTAACAGCTTTGGTGAGTTTTACAATACTCTGGGCGAGTCATATGCTGATTTGAAAATAAAATAGGAGAGCACCAGAAGCCACACCTCATGTGCACCCTACCACTGACCAAATTCTGAGCAATGGCCCCACACAGCTGGAGGCAATCAGATCTCTTACTCTTACATTTTGATATTCCCATCTTTAAACAGTGGTGGTACTGATCCATTTGCTTGTTTTCCATGTGGAGCTAAGCCAGGTGTTGTGAGCAAACTGTGACAGAACCTATTGCCTTTCTACAGCCAGCTGTCTTGCTGCCAGTCAGCTGTCTAGGCAGGACTGAGTTAAGCCTGGTTAACTTAACAGAGGAGAGGGACTTGGTTCAACACTAGGCCTCTTGCCATTTGCTGTCAAAGGCAGACAGAAACCAGGAGCCAAGAATCTACTCAAGCCACTTTGCCTCCAGTGTGCCTCCTTGAAATCTGCTGCCCATTACAGTAAGTGGCAAAATGAATAGTAAAGGATGAGGCTGAACAAAGATCCTTGCTAGTGACAGAGCAAAGAATAGGTCAGGGAGATGAGAACGAGTGGATGAGCAGACATAGTTCTAACACACCACTACTCACCATTTTAATGTCCAAACCAACACTATCATCATCAGATGCTTAGAGGAAGCCCAAGGCCTTTCAAGCCTGCAGTTTTTACTCAGAATAATCTGACCTATACACAGTCAACACTGCTGTCCTCCTACCCCAAGGAAGATCACCCAGTTTCTGCCTAGATGAAAATGCTTTGTGATGCAAAAAGAAAATTGCTGTGCAAACTGTCAAGATGAGAAAATTCCTGCTGTTGAGCTTGAATTTAACCCCTTTTCTGCTGCAGGGCTTCATCTGTGGAACAGATACTCCAGCAATCCAATGAGAGCCTCTTCAAAGGCCATCAAGCAGACATAAAAAGGAATGGGAACAGATGATTACTACATAAGAAATAACAGTGCATTGCACAGATGTTCAGTCTACAAAATCCACAACTGGTACAAAACTGTGGTTGAAGTCTATTGTTAGTTTTAGACCTGACTAGTAACCCATACAAATCATTAGAGCCCCACTGCTTCCAAAAGCGCTGGCACACTTTAAGCCAATTCAGCCACCCTGTTGTCACATCCCCCAGTAGGGCACATGCATTTGTGCCCTAAAATACAGTTTGCTTTCAAGAAGAGAGCTTAGCTTGTCCCCAAGGGTGACACTACACAGTTCACTTCTTCTGGAGTAACTTTTTTCTGGTAATCACCCTGTGACTCGCTGATAGGGAAACCCTGCTCACTGTGAGCACGGCAGCAACAACAGCTGCTACTTCTCATGGGAATCTTACAGACAGGGTGCCCAGGAAAATCAAACAGTGAATATGCAGCACTCTGTGGAGTTCCAAAATGACAACTGGAGTAAACCCTGTGTGGTCTAGGCTCTGCCTCAGTGTCACCCCAACACTTGCTTTGTAATGTGTAACACAGTAATTCACTTTACTTCGCTACCTGCAGGAGAGCAGGCTAAAGCCTCGTCATAAACATCATTCCCCATTAGCCAGCCAAACTGGACATATAGATTCAAAACAGGGCAGAATCATAACAGAGAAAACCTTTGGCTCTTTGTTCTTTAATTTCTCTCCTAACAAAACACTATGGTAAAGCAACATGTTCAAGGGAACAAGCTGCAATGAAACAAATGCGACCTGACTCCCTGTTGTTTCCCATCCCGTGTCCTGAATGTTCTCATGGCAAAGACTGAATCAAGGCAAATCCACTAGGTTCTCATAGATTCTGGGGTGGGTACTGCATATTTTGTTTTTCAAAGCTAATGCTGAATTTCATTCTGTTTCCTTTCACTTGTTTCCAGTTAACTTGTATCCATCACATACTCCACAAAAGAATCCAGCTTTTATGGTAAGATGAGAAGAGACGAGATATCCACCAAACTGAGTCTCATACAATTTCTTCTCAGTTCATAATCACTTTTTAAAGCCATCAGCACTTTTTACTCCAGTGATTCCAGGTGTCTACATTTAACCCTTGAAACCCTGTCAATCAACAACATACATGTACAGAAGTATAGGTCAAGCTAAAGACGACTCAGAATTGTCCAAACCCCAAATCCAATAGCAAATTCAAACTGCTGTTTGAAGTCCACTCTTTGAATAAGACTTTAGCTTTACCCACATCCCAGGATCAGTATATGAATTCTTGCCCTCACAAAACTCTGCTTTGCAAATATTCTTACTTGAAATAACTCTCTTCTAAGTGAAGCGTCATTAAAACAAAAATTCTCCTTCCTTTCTTGGCAAAGTTAATCTTCCTAATGTTTGTGGTCACATTAATGTTTACCTGTGGTGGAAAAATCTTCAAAAGAAAAAAAAGCACGTTAATCTGCCATTCAGTATAACTAAAGCTTTATTTAGAAGAGCCCATGTTACAACCAATTACAGCACATCCTGCCTAATTACCTGGGAGTTGCTCTACAACAGAATACAATTCTGTGACTAGAAATAATAGGCTTGGCTTTGGTTTGTGGATTACAGCAGCTGCAGCCAAGAGATGTCATAAATAATGTACCAGCAACTAAATCAAAACCTATCAAGAATTCATACTGCATAACAAAAGTGAGGACAAAAAGTTAATGCTGGTATCCACACTGTTCTTACGCTGAGCGGTTCAGCACAAATGAGACCAATGTTATCTTTTTCTACAGGTAATGAAGTGACTTGGGTGTCTAAACAAGTTTTAAAGAACTGAATTTCCCCTGTTAATGATTTCAGCATTTAGGAATTTTCACACTTATTTTTACATTCATATAAATAAGGTAACTATTCCAAACCATTCACAATAGAACAGTTTATTTCATATTGGGAGAGCAGCAGAGAGGGACCTCCAGAAAACAGATAATACCAATTCTACAAATGGAATTTTAAAAAATTGTGTCGCTTCACAGAGGAGAGAGTTCAGGACTCTGGAGTGAGTCTGGTGGACAGTCACTAAGATGTTGAGGGAACTGGAGCATACAATGTACAAGGAATGGCTGTGGCAGCTGGCTTAGGTCAGTCTAGGAAACGAGGCTAATGGGGAATCTGACTTCAGTCTTCCAGCACAAAAAGGAAAGTTATAAACAGGACAGGATCAGGATACACAGGGAAAAGGCAATAGAAGGCAAGCACAAGCTGCAAGATGGGAAATGCCAGCTGACATAACCCCTGAAGTATATTTAAGCAAGGAGTCAAGATCTCCTCTAACTGTGACCTGTTAAGGCAATGCTATGATAGGTTCATGGTGGTTTATTAAGCATATTTGTAACATACTTTTCTGATCTTTAAATAATTAACTTTCTTTCCTTCTTTAATTTTATTTAAATGTGTTTCTCGGATGCCTTCCACTCTGGAACACCGACAGACTTGTATATTCACCCAAGGCCACATAGAAAGCCAAAGCATGAGAGTGTTCACTCTAGACTTCTGCACATTGCCAGAAAGTGCTGCACTCTCACAGTGCAGAGAAATAATCTTTTACTGGTGCATCCTTCCCATTAGCACTGAGCACTCTGAAAACCACACCAAAATAGCACCAAGAGTTTAAATATTATGCATCTGAAATCATCATACATACAAAACTCCATCAACATGTACATTTTGCTTCCAATTATTTTTAAATGAGGTTAAAAAGTAAAATATTAGTATTTTTCTAATTTTACATGCTGAAGAAAAAGCAAATTAAAACCCACTGAAACCTAAGAGACCAGCATTTAGCACAGACACTGCCAGGGTTAGGGTAAAGGGAGAGAAATCTCAAACTCTGGTCAGTGTACTTCAAAATAGCACAACTTGACTTTTAAATTCTAGCCCAAAAAGATATTCCAAAATTAAGAGCTGGTCAACATATGGTAAGAATTAAGATAAAACAATGATAAGTATCCAAATTCTTGGAGGAGAGTAAAATTTAAAATAATTCTCTCCCATTAATTAATATTTTATATTGAAGTCTTCGGAACAGCCAATGATGGTGAGGAAGGATGAGCAACACATTCTAAATCATACACAAAGCAGGGCCATACATCCTCTTCCTGCTACAAAGGAAAGCTTGAAAGACTGGCTATCAAAAGGTTGAATGATGTAAATGTTTTTGAGCTAAATTGTTAAGTTTTTTTGACTTAAGAGAGCATATTTTACCACATATCTGCGTTACTTGTTTCCTTGGCTTTTGCCCAAGGGTGGCTGTATTTCACTGACACTGTGATGTCTTTTTATTGAGGGGTGTAATTTGAACTGCATTTGCCGTCTTCAAGAAAAACTATATCCATTTGGTAAAGTACATACCAGATTTAAAGAAAAAAGTTAACTCACACAAGTGCTTTTCAACAAATAGGCGATAAGTATTGTCCCATTCCTGATTGAAATGACAGCTTCAGATCCTAAGATAGAAAGTTAGGAACAAATATATTCACAGGTTCATTGAAATATCTACAGTCTGTCAAAGCTCTGGAACAGCTTCAAAAATCAGGTTTGGAGCTGGTATGTTAGGCCAAAGTACAAAAACTTTTGGTAGGTACTTCATACCTCATCCAAAATGCAGCTTCTCCAGTCTGGACTGGGACAGTCAGGCCTGGAAGAGACAGAAACCTAATCCTATGAAAGAGGCAGGGTAATAGCCAGCAGGAAAAGGCCACTAAGAGAGAAAATTAGTGAGAAAGTGAAATATCTTTTTTGAAGGTTAGTTCAAGAATGGGTATTTGTTGAAACAAAGTAAGTTGCTGTCCTTGTTCTATATGAAATAGGAGGGAAATTTGGAAAAGGGGAAATAGGGAAGCAGAAGTAGGAAAGGACAAACCCAAATTACATATAAATATTAGATATAAAAACCCCAAACTAGCCAAACAAAAACAAACAAACAAAAATAAAATAAAAAATTAGCTGGAACAGAGATTCAACAATTGACTAATTGACAAATTATCAGTCCTCTGTTCAATGAGAGGCTGCAGGGAGAGCCCTCAACTAAACTTTTGTACTTCAAAATGCCCCCCCCAAAAAATCAAGACATTTAAATTTTACCATAAAATGGATTTAACTTTTGTCAACTACCTACACCCCCAAATTCTTCAGCACATAAGATTATATTTACATTTTAAAAACTGATCTGTATGGAGTTTTTAATTGTCCCAACCCTTACCAAATTAAAGCAGAGAAAACTGCCTAACAATACAAAGATCTTAGTAAGTAAGTTATGTGGGAAATACTGCCTTTGTAATTTTTATGCTGAAAAATATATTCCATACTGCAGGGATAATGAGAGTATAAAACATTAACACTACATTTTTCTATACCATTCTGCATAATTAACTATGCAGCTGTTCATTCATTTGGCCCCAACACCCAAATTAATCTGTAATCAGTTTGCAGAGGATGCTCTGGAGCAGACTGCACATACTACAGAGGCGAGTGAAGCTGCTCACGTGCCACATCCCACATCAGTGCACAAGGTGCTCAATTCTAGGAGATGTAACAGGGGGTTGCAAACCAGCATTTTCAAAACATCAGCTGAGAAAAAGCACTGCGCCATCAGCTGCCTTGTAGTGAAACTATGGGTAAAAGTGTTCTCAGGTGAGTATGTTAGTGCTCTCTGATGGACTCCTGTCCTTCTCAGGGTCAAGCCAAAAACTTAAAGGACACAAGCATTAAACATCCATAAACATTACAGCTCCTTTGTATTATTTGTATTAATGCAGTATTACAGCCCCAGCACTGATGGGGGCCCCACAATCAGTTCCCCAAATTACTTATATTCCAAAGAAACAAACAGGGCAAGGACCAAGCAGAGGAAAGCACAGTAACAGCAGGTTCTTCAAACAAGGTCACACAGTAGGCTGAAGGTAGAACCAGCAGCTGAGTGGAATGTCATATGTACCTTATCATAAGGTCACCAAAGCCATGACTTCACTATTTTCAGATTTTAAAAATATATCCTATTCAGGTTTTTATACCTCATTAATCATCACAAAAATGTGATGAGCAATGAAACTAGCTGCTTTGATTGTAGTTTCTTATTTATTTCATTTTGCAGAGTGGCAAAGGAAACACTACTTAATATATATATGGTGTCATTCCATCTGCCCCTGGGTTATGGGCCCTGCACCTCCCTGCTGTGCTGGCCTGCTGACAGTGGGACTTAATGGATGACAATGCAGCAAAGAACTTCTGATTAGCCAAAAACTGATGGCTCAACTGTTTTCATATGAATTTACTACAGAGGAATCATGCCAAAAAAAAGCTCCAAGATTGCAATTCTCAGTTTGCTCACAAAGAAGTGGATCATGGGCAAAACTTCCCTCTTTTATGCAAGGAGGGAGGGCAAAAGCAATGCAGATGCAAAATTACAAATCCCACAGATGACTAATGCATAGAAAGACGTTGTTTCCTATTCCTCACCTTTAACCTGCCTGCTGAGGCTACCAAGAAATGTGATCATTTCTGTAAGGAGGCTTATGCAATAAGATCATGACAAATCTGAGGAAACATCAGTGAGGCAACTTTCCTGAACTTCCTACCCAATCTGGATGGGTTTTGGGTAGAAGAGATTCACTTTATTACTGTCACTTCCAGCTAAAAGGAGTCTACTCAAAACAAGAACCTGTGGTACAATTGCCACACAGTCTGCAGTTCCAGTTAAGACAATCAGAAGTTCTGTCACTTGGGTCCAAGTCACTCAAGCAATAAGACAGGATTCTTAGGCCATTTAAAATAAATGGTTATTCTTTCTTAGTAAATTGACTCACTCATTATGAGTTATATACTGCAATGATTTAACTCATTTTCCAGGAGGAAGATTAAGAAGAAAAAAAATTCCTCCTGTAAAGTAGCAAAATCCCATGCTCCAAGATATATTTAACATGGTCAGCAGCAGTGCTGCAATCAGCTTCAATAAACACAAGTGTACTGCAAGCAAGAGCCTTTTCCTAACTGCATAAATCACAGCTTTCTAGCTGGATCTTAATCCACATGTCATGTATTCTTTGTGTATTCATAAAAAAAAGTGTAGAAACATGTAAACACCCCAAATCATCATCACTACTCCAAGTTATTGAAGATTTGGAAGAGCAGTTATGACAGCACTCTCATCTATAAGCAACAGATATTCAGTAAAGAAATTTGGATAGTCCTCTCTGCTTTTACTTGCTTGTAAGATTTATTGTTTCAGTTCAGACCTTCATATATACCAAGACATAAAAATATATTTTAATTGCTGTTATGGCAACACAGACATAAAAGTACCTGCTTAAGCTATGTCTCGTGCTCTGGAGCCTTTTGAAAGACATCTCCTTCAGAGGAGTCTACAGGTCACAACTCAGAGAATGGTCCCAAGTATCCACGACCAAATTTCATTTCTCTATTGAGTGCAACATCAAGGTAAGAGCAAGCTTACTGCCAACCCACTGTGATGGGTCTTGGTCTTAGAACAGTCAATGGTAGGTCACACAAAAGCAACATCGGCCCCCTTTGGGTTCCTGAATCAATATCACTGCCCGTTAGAAACATCAATAATCATCTCTTCAACACCTTGCACATTCCAAGGCTTGTCAAGACATGTTCATTTAATTTCCTTTATCTTTTACGTATTTTTCCTGCTTGACACCCATAATAAAACACTGCTGACATGCTGAAACCCACTACATTCACCTTCTAACTATAGTTTTACAGCTCATTTTAAACGTCCAAAATACATTTAGAAGAGTCTTTCCTGCATAATTCAACTCATAATGATGGACTGTAGAGTATTAGCAAGACAGAAATTGAGCATAGACAATTAAAGTCTTTGTAATACTATTAGGTGAATATGTAAATACTATCAAAGAGTGCATAAAAATCTGTTTTTCAGTAAGAGAAATAAAATTCTAATTGTAGGACTGCCTTTTCAATGCTACTGTCCAAAACCTTTGTACAGCAGAACAGGTATAAATAAGGATATAACAGGAGCACAAGAGAACTGCACAGGTATAGTTAAGGACAGTTTATTTTGATTGCAGAACCCACATTACTCGATGATGCATAAGCCAAAGAAAGCACAGCTACACATTAGATCCCAAGCTGAGTTCACTGGGCTAATAATTAGAAAGCTTTTTTTTTCCTAACTTGGAAACAGAGCAAATTTGATATGAAAATCACAGACTCAATAACTCCATCCCTTGGGGCCATTTCTGCAAAGTCACTTTTCAAAGCAGAACCACAATATAAGGCCATCTGGAAGTTCAAGTTGCTGCAGAATACAGTTGCTCATTTATTAAGCAGCACTTCAGACCAAAAATTTCACTGAGGCACTAGACTGTATATTGAGGTTTTTTTTGCTTTTTAAATTAATTTCAGGAAATAGGTAAAAAGAATTTCACCTACAAGTCCACAGTTTGGAAACAAATGTCCATATTCATTTTCACACAGTGAGCCATGCAGAGTCTGGAAATTTTATTCTCCTGAGCAGTATGTTGTTCACTGCATCACCTTAGAAGAATGTCCTGCTCTTTGTAGTCTGGATTTTAACCTTAGTGTAGGCATGAACTTTGTGGGAATGCCCAAAGCATCATGCAGTCACTGTGCACCGATCGCTCCTGACGGCCAGTGGGTTTGCTCAAATGAGTCTTGCCCTTGAATACCTGACTTCTTGTGGGTGCAGACAGAAACAGCTGTGACACCAAAGGCTATTCCTGACTCCTTGAGGTTTGGCAAGCATCATGCTGTCAGTGAGGCTCTCCCAACTGCTCTCACCTCCACCTGCCCAGCCACTGACCTGGACTTACAACCTCCTCACACAGCACTGCGACTTTGCTCCCTCCTCAGGCTGCATTTGGAGTTAGGAGTCCCAGGAAGTTCAGCTGGGACATTCAATCATATTTAAGGAGGTGGGGAAGTCTGTTTCTTCATTTAGCATTTCTTTATTGATAACATGGGGCACCTGAAAGCAGGCCCACATAGCATTGAGCATGCAGTGCTAAGATCTGCAGTGAACATCAAGGAACGCCGTTTGTTTTGCTTTGGTGCAGCAATAACAACATGGTGATGCCATTGGGAACAATGGCAATTACACAGCAAGCCACTTTAGCACTACCATATGATTACAGCTCGATAATATGCAATCAAAACTTTATTAGCAATCATCAGCAGCATCTATTATTCATTGTTGAGATCAAGCTAAGGAAGGGAAGGCTGCGTTCATACCAGAAACAGGACTCAAAGCCAGTCTAAGCACTGGGTTGGAAGCCAATTCCATGGCTGTACAGTGCTGAGTCACTGCATAACCTTCAGCAGAATTACCACTTCAGTTGTGTCATGTATAAAATGGAATAATAACAATCTATATTTCCAAGAGACATTATTAGGAATAATTTTAACTCAGATGTACAGACAAGCACTAGCATTAATTTCTTAGGGGCTGCCAAGTCAAAGTTAAACTATTTGATTGTAAGATTCAAGTAATTACATCTGAAGTTGCAGGCATACAACACGTGCAAACAGGTACCTGAGGTTGTAAAATATGTGCACCAATATATTTATGCAAAAGTTGGTCCATAAAGCGTATGAAAACACAAACTAAATGGTCAGTTTGATTCAGCTCCTTTATACTGTAAATGTGCTGAATAAATATGTGTGTGGGCTCTGACAGGAACAGCACTAGTGTGCAAAGTATCTTCTATGTATGCACAATTCATGACAATAATTCTGGTACTTGAATTTTCAGTTTTAGTCACAGCATCAGTTTTTTCATTAAGCTAATGAGGCCTAACACAACAACCAACCAACGTACTTTTTCCCAGTACGTACCACAAAAGTAGACCCAAAAACAACTCTTTGTTTCTTCTCAAAAATTTATTTTAGTTTATATTCAAGAGGCAACCAATGTCATCTCTATTTATTTCCCTAGATTATTTGAGTCAAATAATGATTCAATGTACCCCAATCTGAACAATTAGTTAATAAGCAAACTAGGAAAGCATCAGAAATAGCTGATAGAGAAGCACACTGGTGTTTTCTAACTACATACTTCCACCAAGATTTTGTCTTCACCTCTTCAGTGCAGCCAGACATGACTGCTACTAGTAAAAAACTTGTTAAGGCTTTCAGTATCCAGTACTATTTTCCTTGTTTATTCAACAAGAAAAAATTCCAAGGTAATACAAACTTAGGCCTCTCAAGCCTGTAACCTGACTTATTTGGGCAGGCACAAATTACCTACACAAACTAACAGTGCTCTGCAGAGGCACAGAAACAATGTCACCAAGATTCATTCACCTGCAAATCTTCTTTGCATAACCTCCCCCTACCCAGGCATCTACCACCGACAGGTGTTTTTCACCACCATTTGCATTGTTTTTAAAAGTCTGACTGCAACTCCAAGGTTACTAAGAACAAAAAAAAGCATCATTGAACCATCCTTTTTCATTCTTTGTTTCACTAAGCAAGAAGAAAAAATTCTTTGGAGTGATGGGAGAAAAACAAAGAAATGAAGAGGAAAATATGTTTTAGAGGAAGAAAGATGCAGTTTCAAGAAACTAGATAACTGATAAACACCCAGCTAGGATAATATTTACCGACCAGCAAGTTAAACTGGGAGATTGACGTTAAAAAAATTACCCTGGTGGGGACTGATCAGATTATAAAACTGGTTTATTTTCACTTAGTGACTAAGTCACTTAGAGAACATTGTATCTGGTATGATCTAGCCAGGAAGAAAAACACTGAACTAATTCAGGAAATAGTTGGACAGAGTCTATTCCCCCTAGTGCACAGAAACAGATTAATGGCATTTCTCCACTGACAAAAAACCCCCATACCATTTTTCACACCTGTTTTACTGCATATTTGTTCTGATGCAAGTGAGAGGAATGCAAAAGAGAACCAAACAAAAAAGTTGAAAAATATATACACTATGCATTCTGGGCAGGCTGCCACTGTGAGTGCAACACCCCAGTTCCATCAACAAACGTGGGTGAAAACTGGTGAAGCTCCAATCATTTTAGGCAGGGAATAACAAAGCAGTTCCCTGACTGCACAGACAGCTTCATTCAGTAATTTAGTACAAATAATGAGCTACATCTCAGAGAGGCACTACTTGATATTCTTGCAGTAGCTGGTCTGATTTGTGCTTTTCCAGACCCAGGCACTTTGTAGCTCCCCCAGTCCAACAACTGCATGTGCCACTTTTATGCCACAGTGGGCAGAAGTAGAGGAAAGAGGTGAGCCCAGACCAGAACATATCCAGGCATGGATCAGCTACGACCCCCGACCCAAGTGCTAATCTTAAGCACTTGCTTCCTTTCAGCTTTTCCATCCTAGTTTTATAAATCACTGAATCACAGAATGGTTTGGGTTGGAATTTCCCGATGATGCACACTAGTATCATTTTATTTGAATGCAGTTCACACCAGTTCTTTATACCAGCTGTCAGCAAGGTCTGAATGACATTGTTTAAAGGGTTTATTTTCCTAAAAGAAAGCAACATTATCTGAAGCCTGTTTTATGTTTATTTTAAAAGAACAGAGAGTTTATTTTGAAGAGTCCAACTGAATAAGTTTAAAAGCCTTGTATGATAGATTACACTGAAGCGTGGAGAGCAAAACTTGAAACATACTGCACATGTTGCATGAGCCACTGGCATATAATAGGAAAGCAATGTGTGCTTACGCAATTGGGAGTATCCAAATTGCCATTTGGTTGTCTTCTTTGCACAAGATGTTGGACAGAAATTAAAACAGAAACAAATGTGCAATTAATTTTGCATTTTGCAAGTTTAAAGGATAGTTACAAATGAACCATCACAGCCCTAAAATGGCCAGTCCTGAGCCAATACTAAGCAGCCTCCATTTGATCTTACTCTCTTTCCTGAAGACCCCCTTTCTATGACCAGAAATTTCCTTTTTACTTGAAAATACCCTTGCCCTGCATGGACCACTGGCCCTGGCCAGACTGCACTCCTCAGCCACTGGTATAACAATAACCTATTGCAGATGCACTGTCACTGAGAAATCCCACAGGGTTAAAACAACGCTGCCTCCTTCAAAACAAGTAACAAGGCTGGTGTGCAGCATGTCCTGTTCATAGGCTTTTCCCACTCTCTATTCCCCTACCCACTCCTTCTCTTGGATTGTCTCTGTACAACTCCTTACACATACAGATGAAGGTTGAGTCCCCACACAAGCTCTTGGGACAATATGAAGTTTATGAGTACCTTATCCACAAGGTTTTAGATAAACCATTTTTTTCTAGACCTGAAGCTTATGAGCTACATAAGAATTTCACACAAGACTGCTCAACTAAGTCTCCTGTCATTTATTTCTACTGCTACAGATAACCAGCAAAAGTAGCATAGCAAATATTTGAGCAGTATTATATTTATTGATAACAGTGAAATACTTTCACTTTTCAAGTGTACATGATGGGTCTAGCAAAAATTTCTTGTGGAAGATTTATACAGACACACAAAAAAATTAGAGCACAAAAAGCCCCCTTAGCAAAACAAAACTAACACTTGAGAAGATAATCAGTATGACTAGTATAACATAGATTTACCTCAGCCCTGGTTCTGTGCTGATATACACCTGAGCGTGCAATCTGTGCACACACAGAGGCAAGAAGCATATTGATATCTTAATCCACAAATGTTACAGGAACGAGAGTCAATTCAGAAATTTATTTGGATTACTACTTATTCCCAGTTGTCATAAAACACAATATAACCTACACTGGTAGCACATTCCACCCAGACAATCATGATTGCTTCTGAAGCAGGATTATTTACTAAGCTCGGTACAGTACTCGAGCAGCAACAACTCCCAACAGACACATCCCAACACAGCAACCATTCCAAACTTTTTATGTAAATTTGATGCAAAATTTCTAGGAAAAGGAAAAGCATGGCATCCTGCAAAGTGGCATCAAGAAGGTTCCTTATATTCTCTATCATTGTTCATCTCTACTGTTAAAGTCCATTTCAAACTCTTTCTTATTGACGTACAGGAACTACATTGAAGGAAGAGAAGGAGTAAGAGCCAATGACAATCTGTATAATACTACATTACTATCAGTCAGCTACCAACTCAACTCAGCAGCAGTCTGGAAAAGGAAGAGATGTATCTATTCCAAGAACAGCATGGGGGAAGGTTATAGAAAAAAAAAGAGGACTTACCTCCACAAAGAGCTCTCCAGCACTTTCCCCATGTCAGTATGATAATACTTGGTAAGGATCAGGATCACCTAAAAGAAAATGAGAATATATATTTAAATATGTAAACTGATATAAGAAACAGAAGTAGATCATAGGCAGCATTATTTTGGGGAACACAAAAGTGAGGCTTCTGAAAATCTGAATGGTATTTCACCTAAATTTTTACCTGTTAAGTTTTGCTTTTAGACTGGCTTTTTCCTTTCTCTTTCTGGAGAGAGTGATTTCAGAATTTGAAGTTTCCTGCAAACCCAGTGACTTTGTGAAAGATTGCCCTTTTCACATGAGCAGTCGAGTTGGAATAGTCACATAAATACCACCACACACATGACACCCCCCAACCAATCTTTATGACTTTCTCAGCAGGAAGAACCAATCTGGTTGCTAGTTTAAATTTAGGAGGCAATTCTACAGAAACAATTATTTTTTTAATCCAAAGTGTTAAAAAATGGTGATTAACTTTGATTATCCAGATAAAAAACACCAAAAAAAAAATTAGCTCTAGTCTTCCCTAGAAGATCAGAAATGCAACTTTCATGGCTATCATTTTTCATTCCTTGAAGTATCACATTTTTCCCTTTGTGAACCAACTCTGTGCTCTGTAAATTACTCATCTGCATCACCAACAGCCAATAAAATACATGAACAAATTTCATAGACAAAACATCTATGACAAACCCAATGAAAAGAGTCAGCAAGAAACACTTTCCATCCACTCAATATCTGACAAATTCCCTGGTTAAACAATGTAAAGCACTAGTCCACGACCAGTGTATCAAGCTGAATGCTGTGGTTTACATTTATACCCTTTAAAGACTTAATTCACCTGCTGCCATATTAGTGGTTCTTAGACCCATGTTCCCATAACAACCCCACAGAGGTAGAATAGGAAGAAACATCTGGCTCCTTGCACAGCTGTAGGCTTCCTTTCATGTGGGGTCAACCCTGGGCTCCAACAGTTTGGAGCAAGCTGTTATTTAACTGGCACTGCCTCTGCTTCTGACCCCCAGATGAAACCTGCAGCAAACAGCAACTGTAGGCACTCACTTTGATTATTCACATAATTAATATGCCGATGATACATTTATGCTGCAGTCTCTGTGTGGTGGAGCTTGCGAGAGAACAGAATTCCAGACCATGGATGTTATTACAGGGTACTTTGGAAATAACACAGTGTTTTACAGAACTGAGGTATAATACCAGTCTCACTCAGGGTTATCTAAACCTAATAAATTCACAACATGTATTCTTTGATGTACATTGATATAAGTAAAAGCAAAAACAATCTATAATTCACAAATAGTATTATTCCCTCCTATTCTCAAGAGAGTCACAATCTACCAGACCACTTAGTTGGGATTTGATTATTTATAAAAATAAAGATTTAGTTAAAAACAAAGCAAAAAAAAAAAATCTTTGTAATAGGTTACAAGACTTCCAAAGCCAAGAGAAAGAACTACTTCCCAAAGCAGAGAGAATCTATGGATGAGATTCCTGGCTACAGCCCAAGCACACTCCATCGGGTCAGCTATTTATTCTATTGACAGTGTCTTAACTACAGCTTTTTGCTGGTGCTTGCAGTTAAGAGGAAAGGGAAAGAACCTTCACTACTGGGAGCATCTATTGGCTTCAATTATTAAGGAAAAAGTTTCAGACTCTGCTTTTGCAAACAATTGAAATTTCTCTTAGGCCACAAAAATTGACCTGTGATGTTTTTTTAAGAGATATAAGGATGCATATTTGGTACATGAAAATAAAAAAGAAAATGTCTAAAGATATAAGAGATCACATTCTTGTTTCCTTCCATTCATGCAGAAATGGAGACTGAATCCTGAAATTAGAGAGCCAACTTTTTTCATCCCTGTACATCCCACAATCATTAAAATTCAGATGATTTTCAGCAATGTATGTTGGAGCCACCGTGCCACAAGCTAATCTTGATGTTTCATTCCTGAATTAAACCGGTTAAAATCACACACAGAAAATCCTATTGGGTTTTGCTCTGAATATAACCTGTATGGGAGCATCAACAAAGCACCTTCCAGGTAAGCCATTTCTGTAACTCAGCACCTGTTGGAAGTGTTAAAGATTTTCAGGCTTTCTGCACTGCTGGTTAGCTGGAGTTCATCGAGGGCGTGCACAAACCAAATCAGAAAGCCACAGTTGTTCCACACACTTCAACTGACTAGCTTTCAGGTAACTGCAAACTGCATTGGGGAGCAGCCACAAGCAGTGAAACAGCCTCTTGACACTGCAGGATTGGTGCCTTAATCTGAGTCACAGCTCTGAAAAACAAATGATGGTACTTTCCAATCTCACTAGTAAATTAACTGAAAAATTAAAATACCTTATTTTGCATTTTGGAAGTGGAGAGAATGAACTTAGTAGGAAAAACAAAGCAATAATGAGCCATCTTTGAATTCTTGAACACCATTAGCAGATTCCTGTTGCAACTTAAGAAGTATGAGGCTGCTGGGGGCCTGCCACCATTTCAACTATGCCAGTGGATTTCATCCCAGTATCCAAAAAACAGAGGTCAGCTATTTAACAGATTTTACAGCACTGTCCTCTGGATTGTGGGCATTTTTCCAGGTGACCATCCTAATCATAACAGTACTTTTTCCTAAATTAATACAGATAAAAAGAACAGAAGGAATTATTTCAGAGTAAAAGCACAAAGGCCTTCAGGATGTCTGGATTTTATGCAGCATTTTTAAGAGCAGAACCCTGTTTCACTGATTTCATTTTAATGAGACTCCATAATTACAAGTATTTTACAGGCTGGATGGAAGCCAGTGTTCATACATGTGGCTCTCCTAGTGAAAGCACTTGGGTGGCCTTTAGATGGGAAGAGGCCTGAGGCACAACAGCAACTGAGCAATGATCAAGGATAGGATTCTTAACCAGCTCATACTACCAATCAGTCATGGACAGCTAAAATAAATTTAACTTTTCTCTGTTATTATTTTACAGCTAAAATAAATCTAGGCGACGGAGGAGAATTAGATTTATCAGATCCTTTATTTACAGATGGGTTACCTAGAAATCTCCAACCAATCCAGATTCCCAGAGACTTTTGAAAGCATTTGTGGTGGTTTCACTCTACGGTTGGCTGGTTGACTTGTTCGGTCCTTGCCCCTTTTTGTCCTTCTCCTCCTCCCTTCCCCCCCCCCCCCCTCTTCCCTGGAAGTGCTCCTGGTGTGTGGTATTCTCGTTTTGTGTATCTGTCTCATATGTAAAATATATATAGATATTTATATATATATATATATATATAAACCATTGAATCTTAAATTCACTCACAGTTCTTTTGAGTTAGCTCCCAGAGTATGACAGACGGGGTAACAGTAACTTACTGTTCCATGCTAGTGATCTATGAACACGTGATGGTGCTTCTGGACAAAAAAAACCTAAAGTGAAAAAAGAAAGTGAAAACTTCTAGCTTTTCCAAAGCCTTTGCCCTCTCCATAGAGACAGAGTAGGCCAGTATTTCTGCATAAGTGCAAGATATGGAAGATAAATCCCTCAGGATTCCAAAAATCACATGCAATGTGCATTGGAAGTAAGTTTTCAGTTGGAATAATAACTGTAGTTCTGGTCAAGTTGTCTAGGCTGGGCATTCAGAAATTTCTCTACCTCATCCATTTTTGGGGCAGGGCAGGGGGTTGTTTGCTCAGATTTTGATTCTCCCATGCCATTCTCCTGCTTCCATAACTTAGTTCCTGCCTGTGTGAATTCTCACTGTTACAGCAGCCACAGCTCAAAACTGTTCTCCAAACAAAAGTGTTGAAGCAGCTTCTGACACAAAATCCTTTCTGGATGTAGGCCTGTCTTCAGGAGTGCACTGGGTTCACAGTGCCTGACAGACCAGGAAAACAAATGGAAAATTCCACAGATATTGTTACCCATTAATAATTAAAGTTAGAATGATCTATGTTTATCCCCTCTCCTTTGCTGTTGCTCTCCTCTGAAAATGTTTTGCAGCAACTCTGGACCGAAAAGAGCAAAACATCACTTTACAGAACACAATGTGCTTTTAATCACTTCCTAATATAACTTTGGTTTTAAAGAAGCCCATTTTAATCCTCTCTTTTCATCACCATGTCAGCTAGGAGGGCTGAGGAAGGAAAAAGGAACAAATTCTTGATCTTTCCTGGTGTTTATATTTTATCTTTGGGTCTTTTTCCTTTTCTGTGAAGGATTTGCTAAGATCCTTCTCTTTTTGAAAAACATCAACTTGTGGAAATTTCTTTTTCACCCCATGCTCCCTCCATGATGTTTTTTTTTTTCCATGGACTATTCTTAACAGAGATCTCTCTTTTTTTATCTCCATGCAGATTCTTTCAGATTAAGTTTTATTTGACCCCTGCCATTTGTGATTTGAAGTAATTATTTTTTTTGGCATCTATTCAGAACTTTATTAGCAAAAGTCTCATACTTTCAAATGCGTAATTGCAAGTATGATTGCAAGTTTTTGTGTTTTCCCAGGTTTATTAGAAGGTGAGAGCACGCTGTAAATACTTCTGGGCAGCCAGAGCTACCAGGAAAATAAATTGCTCAGACAGACTCAAGTTCCTGCAAACTTTTTAGCATCTGTTTAATTTAATTCAAGTGAATGAACCCACTGAAATCCAAAGAAGTGTTTATGAGAGTCACTTGAACAGGTACTTAATGCTCTGTGTGACAGGAACATAAGCTGTTTTGCTCAAGAACACAGCCTTACTCACCTTTTCAGCTATTTAACTGAAACTATGCCACTGTGCACCACAACTATTTTGGGGAGATCAAGAAGTTCTGAGCACAGCCAATTAATTCGTCACCACCCCCCCTGTACTTCCCAAACTTTCTTGACAACTAATAATCAAAACCCTCCCTAACAAATCACAGGCAACCACTGCTCCAATCCCTCAAGCCACTTCTGCTTTTGCAGCAGCAGGGGCTTCAATCATCATGCTAAGGCTGGCATTACTTTTCACATTTCTTATTTAAAACAAAGACTTTTATGAGAAAAATAAAACTCCAGAGATTATTAATATGAAGGTATATTACCACAAGGGTATTATATGGAGCAACTGCCATATTACTATTAACAACTACATCATATTTTGATTATGCTGGGAAAACTGTAAACAGAAAAAAAAGGTTTTAGGTTTACTGTGTTGCAGCATTATGATGGAAGGTGAAAAAGCAGACATTTAGACCATTACTAAAGCTATTAAGAATTCACTGTATAAGTTTCTACTCCTCCCTGGTAATAAAGTTCTTAAAAGCAACCCGTGATTTAACATGAAATACTTGAAGAATTAGATTTATAGTTCTTCCAAATAAATTGTATTGGCAGACAAGAGAACTTAGTGCATATGAAGTCAGTCACTGGACCAGTGCACTTGTCTTAAGCATTAGTGATAATTCTGTACAGTGAATTTATTCATAATTCAAAGCAAGACACAATAATGGCTCAATTCCTGTTCTCTAGGAGGTATTTCCCTCCACAAGAGCTGAATAAGTGCATAGTCTTGAAAGCAGTAGTTGTGATTGCTTCTGGATTCAAAACCATTTTAAATATGGTACTTTACGCATTTACTTTACACATTGACACTGAAAACATTTATTCAGAATAGTAACTTTAAAATATCAAATATATTTAATCCACTATCTAGCACACGACAGGATTATATTCTGTTAGCACTGTATAAACACAGGAGAAAAAGATGACCTGATGTTTTCAGGAGCCTACAGTTCCAGTTCAGAACACTTCACATCATCAACTGATGTCACATTTTCAGTGGAAGCTTCTAAGAAAATTATGTTTATGTGATGACACTCCATACACACTGTGTGTGTGTGTATATATATATATATATATATGTAGTTTTGGCTCCTCATCCCTACCTTCTAATTCTAAATCCACTGATTGATTTCAATCATATTTAACAGATAGATAGATAACCATATGGCTGAAGCAGCCACACCAGTTCATACCACAGGTCCATCTAGAACAGCAGTAAACAAAAAAAAAAACCCCAACAATTATAAGAATGGGGAGTGCATATAAATAAAGATGCTTCCCAGATATATTTTCCAGTCTTCAGTAATTTGCAACTCAAGAAGTTGGGTTGTTACTTCAGTTTTTAGCAGTTGGCTGCTGGGTTAAGCACAGGCTTCTATGTGGTACTGCCCGACCCACCCACAAAACAAGAGAGACTCTTGTGAATGGAACTGTCAATGGTCAGTCCTCAAAAATCCAAGCCTATGTAAAACTGGTCAGCCAACCTGGACTGCTGGAACTCGAGCACATTCATGTTACTGCTCCTCTCTAGAACCATGAGGTGCAGGTCCAAGGTTTCTGGGCACGCTGCAGATGCAGAGCAATGGGAACTCAGTTCAAAAGCCACAGAATTACAAGACTCAAAATTCTAGATTAAATCTGCAGCTTGGGAAACCGTCTCACATTTTAACTACTTTTTCAATTAAACTTCCTATTCTTTTTCAAACAGCCTAAACCAATGTCACCTCTGATACAAAAATCTCCAGTTTTCTGTCATTGCCTTTTTCTACACAGCCAGAGCAATTTTAAGTTTCAATATTTAACATATTATTTGATAAGCTCTTAAAACCACATCTGCAAACATGCCAAGTGAATAAATTTCTAAAGCATGAAGCAAGAATTTTTTTCCTAGTCTGTCTAGTCTACTAATTGTAAATTTTTCTGGAATACAGACCAGCTTTACTTACCTCCTCTAGTAATGTAATGTAAATTGAATTAACAATACTTCCTGCAGAACCAAACCTATTGTGTGAATATTCTTTTTCATTCCCATGAAAATTCAAGAGGAAGCAGAGCTAACATCCAAAGACAACACATGTAAAGCATCTTTGGTCTCTTCTAGATATTTCAGGAATCCAACATTATGGATAGGCAGTTCACCTTGGTCATCAATATTATATAGCTATTCACTACCAGAAAAGAAAAATCAGATTTTAAGTGCTGTTTGTGAAATATTCCCAGTCTATCATGCAGTGTTACTGCCCAATGGTAAAATATAAAAATTGAAAATGAGCTTCTCATCTGCAACATTAAATCCTTTTTCAAGGCTGAAGTGTTTTTTTTTTTACACCATAAAAATAATTACACTCTTTATTTCAATAAAGAAATTATTATGCAAGACATATGGAAACATCTGTAGAGGATACCACAAGCTGAGAAGACCATTCCTTTGACGCAGGGCTGTTGGCAGATTTGTTCATATTGGTTACTCTCCCTCACAGCTGCTCTGTCTTCACCAGAACCACAACATTAAATATCACTGTACTAAACAACATCATATTTATCAGAGGTTGCATCAACCTCAAAATAACATTCAATTATCTCTGAAATGGCTTATGGTGTTCAAATAAGACTTAATTACCTATCATGAAGAGGCTTTATAAAGACTGTATGTGGGAGCAAAGACTTTGATATTGCATCAAGATCAGCCAAAGAGCCACAAATATTTAATATCCTTCTTTATCATGAATAAGGACTGAACTTTATATTTCCTGAATATTGCAGGTACCTGACTTTATTCTTTATAAGTGAGAAAGACAAACATGGGAACATGATCTACAGAGGGGAACATGAGCACACTCCTAGCTGGAAGGGGTTCCACCAGGACAAACACACTAAAGATCAAAGCTGTTCTAGTATATAGACAGAGTGATGCTCATTAATATTTCAGTCAGAAAACCAGAGACACAGCAGATGTAGATACAAAACTTGTTTCACACTTTTTGAAATATGGAGTGTTATGCACATGCACAGGGATATTTTAAAATAAGCAGAGTTAAGGTAAAAATCAGGGCTGGACAATGACACAAAAAGAGTGAAAGGGATTTAAAAAAAAAAAAAAAATTCAAGGTTGCCTAGTAAAACAGGAATAACACAAAACAGATCTGAAGCTGATACTCCAAGTGCTGTCTAAAAAAACATCCTCCAGTCCTCAAGCTCGATCACCCTTCCAGTGAGGGATGCCCAGGTGCCTCTCCAAGCAAGGACCATTCGCTCCCCATTTTTGCACAAGGACAGAGAGGGCCCAACACACCTCCTTTTACTGGGTGGAAGTTGGTCTCTTTACAACTGCCTTTCATTTTAACTGTTTCACCTCTACTTATCTTGCTAAAACAATTCATTTCAGAAGTACCAACACACTGCCCCTAGCGTAGTGTGAGAGGGAAGCGTTCCCACTCAAATGCCAAGCCTGTCTGCTCCCTGTGGCCACATTTGGAACTAATTTGGAACACCTCAAACGACATTAACTGAATTCAGCTACTGTAAAACACTGGGAAGGACCCCCTTTGAGAGGAAGAAGGATGAAAGCACATTTATCTTCAGCATTATCCCTGAAGCAGCAGAACTTCATATCTGTGCCAACAGAAAGGGCGTAAAGGAGCCGCAGGAACATCCAAGTGGGTTAGGAGACTATTAGAAAGGGCTTGGGAGCAGTTGGGAAAATTGGTCAGGGGCCAAATATGTCAAAGAAAACACTGGAAGGGACCAAGGGAGTGCTGGAGAGTTCTCCACATTCAGTCTGTAGCCAAACCAGAAGGTTTCCAATCTGTGAGCCCTGAATTTTCGCCAGCTTTTTGTATTTCCTCACCCAGCCTCTGCCCTAGGTGTCCATTACTTTAAGAGCCACGGGGACATTAAAGCTAAGTGGAATTATACAGCATTATCTGTGGAAAAAAACCCAGCTATTTCACCAGGTCACATCATTTTGGATCCCCACCTAACGGTGCCTTGTCACACAGACACTGTGCTTTGGTTTAGCCAGTATGAAGAATATCAGCACAGTTGGTCATATTCGAGCTGGGTTTCAAATCAGCCTCACTTTCAATCTTAAGCCTCTAATACATTTTAAATGACCTTCAGATCAAGTAGATACAAGTAGGAAAAGATCATAGGCCCTGATAAATGAGGTCTATATTTCTTTATTTTACCCCAGTAAAGACCTAGGCATTTGACAGATTCTTTGGAGACAGCTTTTGCATGTCAGCATTTAACCAGCTGTGGCTAGGGCTGCAAAGCAGTTTCAGTAACAAACTCTTAATATGAAATTCTCCCCCTTAAAGATGGACGTTTTACTTGCTTGGTCTCTTCCTTGTGATCCCAGATTGTTTTAGAAATGCGTGAAGTAGTTCTTTCTTCACGTTATGAGCGCTACTATTTTCTATTTTCATAGATCTAAGGATAGGTACAACAGTTAAGCAGCACATGAATTGGAAGGAAAATATTTTTAGTTCATGCCTAGAACACTTCTAAACAGTTATCTCCAACACTTACACCTTCTCACGTCTCTTTTCTGTAGAAATGCAGTAATTTCAGGCTTCTTATGTCCCTTTTACATAACGTAGTAGTACTGTCTATTTTACAGGTGGAGGCAGAGATGTATCACTCTGATTTCTCCCACCTAACTTTAGGATGGACCAGCCCCTAGGAACAGAGACAAATACCTCTGGAGATCAGGTTTGCCTGTGTAGATCAGAACAGTCCCTTGGAAGTACTTTGTTTCCTACTGATTTATCATCACGCTGAGGACCTATGCTTCCAGCTTGACCCCCTCAGATTGACTGGATGAATCCACGCTCAAATCAGTTACATAAGAAGTCCAGACAGAGCAGATAACAGCATATAAACAGAGGACAAACCGAGAAGCAGCATCCACAGACATGGCGTAAATTCTGTGTGCCCGACCTTAAGGATCTTCTGTTCCAATACAGGATGTTTCCAGACCCAGTTCTCACATCCACTCAAGAGCACTTCCCCTGACGCTGTTACCAATGACGTACAGCAACCCACGGGCACTGCAGAGCCAGCAGCTCCACAGTACTTATTGCTTCTAAAGCATCAGTGTCCCATTTGATGGCTAATATAAGCTGTGCCACAGAGGCAACACTTTCCATATGGAAAAATACTCATTTTTCCCCTCACCTGCCTTTCCACCAAGGAATAAATGAAAATCTAAGGAAAGAGTTGAAGAAACTTATGTAAATATATATATATATATATATATGCACACACACATAGATAGGTAGGTAGGTAGGTAGATAGATAGATAGATAGATAGAAGGTGCAGCAAACTGTTAAATACTAAAAAACCCCACATTTCATTTCTTAAAAACAGTAGGTACGACTAGGATGTGTTTCATACCAAGGTACTTTAGAAGAGAACTTTATTCTATTAGACAGTTAAAAATTCTGTACAGTGTACATAACATTTACTGTTGTCCTTCATTATATTGAGCATCTCCCTGGAACTGCTATTTATTTTCCAATCTTTTTTTCTAATGAGTTTGTTCTATATTTGAACTGTAAATGCCTGTCACTATTTATATTCTTTTTCTGAAACTTAGAGCATAGCCTGCTCTGTTTACCAGTCAACGGTATTTTTCTTATGGAAATTACCTTATCCCAAAACAAAGAAAAAAGTCTGAATCTTTTAATTCTTTCAAATTGTTTTTCTCAAGTTTGGGGTTTAAATGATGCCATGACAGAAAGACACTAATACCCAGAGAACAGAGGTTACAGCTCAAACCCAGTGGCAGCTTTTCAGCTCAATGTTGTCTAACAACCAGATGTTTTTGTTGGTCCCTGCCCACCCTTCCATACCCATGCATTTATCTGGATCTGATCCAAAGTCTAAACCAATGGCAATCTCAATTAAGCCCATTCTAAACACAGTAAATCAGATCTTGAAATTCGTTACATGAAGAGAATGATCCAGTTTTGATAAAACCAGTATTTGCAAGTCTCATAGATTCTGTGCACAGGAAAAACAACCATGTTGTATTTTCCACAAAATGTACAAGTTCATGACTTTAAATGTCAAGTTAAAAGGGACATGAGGCTAATTAAAGAGAATAGCTAGAGTTAAACTTAATGATGCAAGCTTTTTTATCATACAGTGTGAACTTACACTTCTGAAGATCTCTCTAAATACACATTTCTTAAAGTAAAAGTTCACTCCCAGTGTACAAGTAAGCAGAAGTACTCTACTGGAAATTATCTCAGACCTATTACGTCAATCCCTGACCACCTACATATATTTGTTGTTATTTTTTTAAATACTGCATTTTGCAAGAATTTTACAAGATTAGAGGTCACAGGAAAAATACATCACCCATATATCTAAAAGAACAGGCAAATCCTTTAGTTTCCCCACTTGGGAACAAAAAATATCTTTTTATCAGCACAGAAGGAATTTTCCAACCTCTCCCAAGCCCATCATCTCCTTAGAGAAGGCAGTAGACCTTTATTTTTCAACAGCATGTAGAAGGGGAAAGATGCTTTCAATGCAGCCCAAGAAGCAGCTAGAGAAGTTTACTTTGTAGACACAATAAAATGAATAAAACATCCATTCGAGATTACTCAGCTACCTCCTGAAGACAGAAGCATGTCAAAATCGATCAAGGTTTAGTAGAAAAAAACAAAACAAAAAAAACCCAACAGCAAAACAAACAAAACCACAAATAAATAAATAAATAGATAAATAAATAAATTCTCTTCCCTGCCAATTCTTCAGTGAACTGCCTTTCTCCCAGTGGACGACCAGTGACATTTCTTTAGGAAATGCAGGTCAAAAAAGAGGAAGCAAATATTTATTTGACTTTTAATAGTGAATCTTGTGAATGGTAACCCAATGAAAACTCTTAAGCACAATATAGGAAGAATATAGATCAAAATGGCTAAGACTTTCTTTCCGAGACTGTAAATGAGCAAGGACAGCATATTACCATATTAATTAATTAACACAGCATCCCTATTACTGCTATATGAAGAAAGAAATTATAAATGTTAAAGTTTAGTGCTGGGAGACATTAACTCAGCCCAGGGATTTCCCACCTATATTCACAAACCACCCAGCTCAGAGTGCTACCCACAGAAACCTAAGCAGTTTCAAGGGCATTGATCCCTATCAGCAGGGAAAGAAATCAAGTCCCCTCCACATTCCCTAGTCTAGAGAAGGTAAAAGCATCCTTTAATCTCTGTGACAACAAATAGACAGAAATTCACCTAAGTGGCATCTTTTTGTACCTTCCTTATCCCTTTCTCAAGTCATGATACAAGCAGCCTGAAGTGCATTTCTCAGGGAGGAGACATAACATATATCAATCAGTTATACTAATTAACTAAGGCACAAAATATGATGATCAAATAATTTTTGAACAAAAGAAAGAAGAGGTCAGAGTATGGATACAAAGCACAGGGGACTACAGTGAAGAAACAGAAATTATCAGATAGTTGGAAATAATGCAAGTTCTCCATGAATAAAATAAAAAGGCAGTAAATGTGCTACCAGAGAAATGCATCAACCAGGCAAGGGAAAACAGATGCTCAAACATGTCAGTTCAGTTCTTTGGTTCCTATCCAACTCGAGCAGTGTCCATTTTCTCAGCAGGCAAAGCTATTTGGAGAAATGTCAGTCCCTAAGAAATATTTACTCCTCAGTGCCTGAAGAGAAATATCTTAGGGAAATATGCAGGGTCTCTGATCACAGCTCAGGCAAATCTTTATTTTGGTTTTAGTATCCTGATACCTGGGGCAAGAACACTGAGGCAAGCCACCAACTGTGACTGTGCATGACTGGCTCATATGAACAAGGACTGAGAGACCTGCAAAATGAGGTCCTAACTCACCAGACCCAGGAGCAGAGTTATGACTAATAAGAAGCTTATTAGTCATAATAAGTTTGCAAAATGTATTTGTGTGCAAAACCAAGACTAGCTGCTAATTCTTTCTTTTCTTTAGAAAATGAAAAAAGCAACTTACGTACTCCTCCCCCCAAAAATCATTGTATTATAGATACATTCCTCTGGATCTGTTTTTAATTATTAATCACAGCTTTGCAGTGATTTTTATGGTTCTTTCACACTGACATACTAGAAACAAGGGTCCATCCCACTTCAGCTAGAAGAGGGGTAGGGAGATGGACAAAAGTAAAAAGGGGAGAGGAATCAGCAACCCTCTAAGACAGTTTATCTATTTTATAGTTTCAGAAGATTATGCTGTGTAAAATTTTGTTTTCAACACCAAAGGAAAAAGGCAGAAGTAAAAAATTAAGTAACTGCCTGGAGCTAAATGTTTCCTATTCAGAATGCTTTGAATTGAGCTGCAAATCCATGGAAATAGATATTTCTTAAAGGAATTGCAACTACAACATTAATTCCAGTAATGTTCAACACAGTGAAATATAACAGTCCTCATAGCAGGTAATGGCAGATAATGATCACAAAAGCTAAATGTTTTCTGGCTAAATTCATAATGAATCCAAGTGGATAAAGGCTATGAAGTAAGTGTTTACTAGGATAGCAAACAAGGTAATTCTTTCCTGAACTAAAAAGAAATTGAAGAAAACTAAAAAAAAATTTTGCTTCCTGGCAGTGGTTCCTTTTTACTGTAAAGTGAATGATTTCTGTATGTAGTTATCTCAGACAGGCATTTTGTACTCTAGCTTTTAGATTCCCTAAACTGTAGGTTCTAGCCCTAAGATGTACCTGTAGTATAGTTTACCCTAACAGTCTTTGTATTTTGTGTAAGATCCTATGATTGTTCCTGAAGGTTTGTGTGTCAGAAACAGGCATGACATACTGATTTATTCTAAATGATTACTTTGATGTTTTGCTTTTATATTGGGAAGGGAGGACAGAGATGAAATTCCCATGGTCAAGACACAGGGCTAAGGAGAAGATGGTCTCTCAAATAGAGCAGCAACAATTCTGAACAGTGGAAATGGCCCTCATATAGCATAAAACACAATCACAGTTTTCAAAAGGCTCCCTTTATAGAGACATGGTGAGCCAGAGATTTAAATCTTTGCATGCACTACCTCAGGCATTGCCAGGCTGTGGCTCTCCTCAACTCCCTGAAGGAATTTTCTCTGGTTGAGGGGTGCACTTGGGGCACGTGGGACTGCAACTGGAGTCAAGCACATGTGCAGGAGAAAAAGGGATCTCTCCTCTAGCAAAGAGTCCCAGTATTTATTTATGCAGCCAACCAGGTAATGATTACTTATTTCTTGAGTAAATTTATCTGCCTTCAATCTTCAGCTATGGGATCTTGTCATGTTCTTGTATAGAAGATTAAAAAAACCCTGCTGACAAATATATTCTCCATAAATAAGTACTTATACAAAGTAATCACATTACCTCTTGACATTTTCTCTTTGATAAGATTAATGAGTGACCTCCCTACAACTCATCCCACAAAGCTGATTTTCGACCATCTGGATTATTTTCTGTGAGTCCTCTCCTCATTCCTTATCCTCAGAGTATACCTCCAGAATCCAGGACACTTCTGAGGTGAGGACACCAGATCTAAACAGCAGCAGCTACCATAGGCAAAGGCAAGTTAATTTTCCAACTTGTACTTGATATACCCTTTATGGACTGACCACAGACAGCTTACAGGAACCTCATCACAGGTTTCCACTGATAGTGATTCTGGGATAAGCCAGCACAGTGCTGCTATTGGAGAGCTAAGTTAAAATATTCTGTTCTTCTAAAAGGGAAAGACCACTTGGCAAGCATGCCTAATAAAATCAGGGTATGCAGAGGTGGGATTAAATGAATGCAGATACATAAAAAAATAATCAGCATTTTTCAACCACTCCAGGTTCTCCCTAAGAATCCGAGAACTTTCCAAGCCCAGACATTATTCATCTCTCAGACTCCAAAGAGCTGGTTTTAATCTGTCTCCTCTTGTTTAGCCTTAGGCTTTGTAGACCTACACCTACACCTCCAGCAATAATTATTCTAACTAGTCTCTGCTTCCCTGGGCTAATTGCCAGTAGAATTCGACTGATTTTCTGAAGAAGACGGAGCAAGTTTCTCAAGAAAAAGTCTGCAGCTGGAGACAAGGAGAGAAAAAAATGAAAGCAAGAACAACCTTCGAAGTTCAGTTCACAAATACCGATAAGAGAATATCAGCATCAGGAACAAACCTCATGAGCCCCCTTTGCCATACCAATTCAGTTGAAGTACATGTTGAGGAATAACCAATAACCTTACATTGAATTCAGGGGCTGTTACTTCCCAAAGCAACCTTTCATCCTGCAAGTCTTATATCTTTGCATGTACAGCTCTGCATCTGGCTGTATTAAAGTGAATTCTGCAGGAAGTTTGTCATCTAACCAACCCCTTCAGATTATGCTTGCAACAACCTCCACTATTATAGCAATTTTTGTGCTATCTACAAATTTATTGACAAAATGAATGTCAGTATCCAAACTGCTGATTGAAAATATGGAAATACTGACTAGCACGGGATTCAGAACTAAAGCCTAGAAACTAAGTTAATGAGTTTTCACAAAATTGTGAACTAAGTCCCCACTGCTTTCCTGAGGGAGATTTTTCTTTTTTTCCTGGCACTTTCCCCAAACAGACTATTCCAGCTAGTGGAAAACATGCTCTGACTTCTGTAGCTGACAGACCTGCCTTCGATCGTAAACACCCAATATCCTTTTTTCAACACTAAGCCATCATTTGAATTCACAGCTTTTAAGGAAACACCATGTGTTTCAACTGTCATATTTACCCAACATTAAAAAGCCTACCAGGAAAAATAAATTTTATTCTCATAACGCAATGGGTTATATTCCTAATTGCAGAACTGGAAACAGTTAAAAAAGGAAACTGTTCACTGCATTACATCATGCTCAGCACTAATGTGGCTCCAGTGTCTCAGGGAGCTTGAGGGTTTGCAATATGTCAGAAGACATACTCTCACTCATGTCTCCATAAGTTGCTTCTTCGTCACCTCTCTGGGAAAATGAAGCTTTAGAATTTTTACTTAATAATATAACCAAGAATGCTATTCTCTCTTCTTTCAAACTATTTTTCTTCCCTGTCCTTTTTTTTCTCAGAACAGGAATACAATCTGCAAAAATCTATGAATCTTATCCGTTCTGGTTGCATTCAGTTTCTCATGGCAATTTTGGCATATAAACTAAGTACCTTCACATCCAGGCAGTTGTGGGGATCCTACCATTGATATTTATCATTCAACAACTCCCTGTTGACAGCAACATACAAAATCTAGAATACTGTGTCCGTATTGGGCATTCAGACCGGGGTCCTGTTGCAACAAAGATTGACAGCCTGAAGTGAGTTCAGTAGAGGATCATGGTTAGAGAGCTGAAGCACATGTCAGATAAGGAGAAGTAAGGGAGCTCCATTTGTCTAGCGAACAGAAGACTAAGGCAGCACCCTCCACTACCTAAAGAGAAGAAAGAGACAGACTCTTCCCAGTGTCTGAGAACAAGAGAAGAGAAACCACAAGCTGGAGGGTAAATTCCAGTGGGATATAAAAGGAAAAATAATTTCACCATGAGAGTAGTTAAGTACTAGAACAGGTCAACCAATGAGGCTGAGCAATGTCTAACCTTGGTGGTCTCAAAATATGCCTGCACCAGACCCTTAACTAGTCCATCTCACTTTTGGTATGAGCCCTACTTTGAGCAGGAGGCTGGGCCAGATGACCTCCAGACGTCCCTTCCAACCTCAACTATTCTGAGATTCTATGTCACATGAACTGCTTTTAAATTAATCCCATGTGCCTTAGCATCTTATGTGAATATCATATTTTAAGGCAAAAGATCTCTTGATCAAATTTCTAAGTCCAAAATTTTATAGAAAACCAAGTATATATTAATACCATAACCATTTTCAGTACTTAAAGAAAAAAAATTACATCCTTTAAATAATGGCTTAATAAAAACATATTTGAATAATTTATTACATATCAACTCCCTTCCTGCTATTGCAGTTAGCTGTTCTCACAATGATAAGCACACATCTAAGAAAACCAATACTTTTTACTAAAGCAAATTCAGAGACAGCATTTTTACTCAGACTTTAAAATCTCTAACTCAGTTTCATGGCATAATTTATGGGCAGAATACCAAGTACATTAATGGGTTTCAGCTCTTCTTTCCCTTTTCTGTTTTCATATCCTTTCTTATTATCACAGTACGGAACAAAACCACTATAGGTACAATAACCTAAACCCATTGAATAACATTTAGTATGAATATAATCACTTACTAAAATTACTTTCTTTAGTATGCCAATAGTTGTACTCAGCTGCACTCAGTTGAGATTGGACCAGATAACCCCATTGTGGTCCCTTCCAACCTTACCCCTTCTGAGATTCTGTGATTTGGTCCCAGTCATTAGGCAGGTTAGTGGCAGAGCTGGGACCAGAGCCAAGGATACCTCCTTTACCACTAGACCATGCAGCCTTCACACATCTCAACATTTTTTCCAGTGAGAAACTGCAATTCATTCATTTATATGGCTAAGTAAATCAATAAATAACAACAATAAGCTTTAATATTTTGTGATAGTAAAAATTATTAATAAGAGGTATTTCTTACAGACTAGTAAGTATATTTTAAACTGCAATGCTCAGAGTTGAGCCAACAATTTTCCTCAGAGAAGGAGCAAGAAATACTCTCACTTCTTTTCCAAAGCACTGTTATATACACTCTTTGCAAAGGGGGGGCACTATATACCAGTGATAAACAACCAACCTTCCGATACGCAGTCTATAAAATGTTTTGAAATATTCTTGGTGAAACATTGCACTGAAATATAACACCACATCATATGCTGTCATTTTGGAGGTAAAACTATGTGCTGTTGCAGTGTGCCTTTCACTCAAACTCATGTAACTGAAAAGCAAGGGGAGAAAGGTAGTGGCAGGATGGTTCATTTTGACAAAGTACCCTGTAGCGACCACATCAATTAGATTTGCATAGATCTCCAAGCGTGAGGCAGTTAATGAAACACTGATCATTTTCCCAAACTCTAAGTTAGACATGTTAATTAAAAATTAGAAGAAATCATCATCATATAAAATGAGTTCACTGAGAGAGAGTATAAAAATACCTACCAGGCAGTGCTCTGTACACGAGATTTCTTTTCAACACTAATTAAAATGGATATTTCTGCACATGCAAGTCTACTCAATGAAAATAATAGTGTGAGTTTAACATTTAATGATTTCTCTGTGAAAGAGAAGACTTTCACTCCGGAATGCTATAATTTACTCTGAGTAAGATCCACTTAATCATCATGTTTACTGCCTTCTTTTTCCGCTCACATTTCCTTCTTCTAGCCAGTCATGCAATTGGCAATTTAAGATTTAAATTGTGACCACTTAAGCCTTTATCTATTGCATTCCCCAACTGTATTTTCCTCCTTGTACCACAAACGATTCAGCTGATAAAAGGAGCCGGTTACACCAGCAAAAGAAACACTAAGTACGGCTTCACCAGGCAGCAGGATGAGTTCAGTTCAGCTGCACCACTGAACAGAAGCGGGGTTAAAGACAGCTTTGCAGGGGGAGGGGGAAAAGCCAAACCAAAGGGAACAAGGAGAAGAAGGAAACTAGTCTGGTGGCTCACATCCTGAACACAGACAATTCAGACTAAGTTCCTCTGATGGTGAATTTCCAGCCTCTTAAGGAAGTCTCCTTCCCTTTAACTCCCCATGAGCACAGAATAGATACAATAATTCTTTGTTTTCCTCACATAGTCCTTGATTTGCTAAAACCTTAAGGTCTCCGAGACAAACACTTTCTCTCATACATGGGTAAAGAATTTAGTGGGATGAAACTCTGACCTTGAATGAGATTTCTTATGGAAATACAGTGGTTAGCAAAATTAAAGAATGAAACACCAAGCACTCCGTAGATGGCCAATGCTAGGATTAAAACCACGATGCTTTGCCAACTGTTTCTCCTGCCTGTCTCTTCCCAGATAGCCCTGGTCCCAGTCCTTGGGAATCACTTATTACCCAAATCAGCTTCTCATGCCTGTGCATTCACAAGCAAAGCTGCTAACTTAGAGGAGCCTATTTTTAGCTAGGGTGCCTGGTTTCCCAGAGCGACCAGGGCTGTAGCTGCAAAGCATGTCTTTCACATCTCTACTGCAATGAGGTGGAGCAGCCAGAACGGGCAGCAAGGCTGCTGTGAGTGAGCAGGATCTGCCCTGAGTACTCACTTGGCTCTAAGATACCATTAACTCTTTTGAACATATTTATTTAAATGAAAAATTTAGCAAACTGCAAAGACAAGACTGAATCTCTACCTAACATTCACAACAAAATGATTAAACAAACTTCTTTTTAATAAGATGTACAGGAGCAGATGAGCAGGGGGAGATGAGTCACTTTTTTTTGAACCCGGAGGTTCCTATTAAACTATCCTGCTACTGCAGCAGAAGTGGAAAGATTCTGGGCTAGTAGCCCACTATGAAGAAGAAAGAAAATAATGGTGTATGTGTGAAAACCACAATGGAGACTACTGGCCAAATTGTCATGAAATCCCCATCTTCATCAGTGCTGCTAATAAAAAAATAAAATTAAATAAAAAATCCTGAAGTATTTTTGTTGATAAACTGCACACAAACACAGAAAAGAACTCAGAACCTGTCAGAGAAAATGGACCCACAGCTTAAGGGAAAAAAAAAATTAAGAAGAGCAACGCAGCTGCAGCAAGTGGCCACAGCTCACTGCAACAAGCACGGACTTGTTCAGCTGCGTGAGCAACATTTTCCAAGCCTGAATGGTGACTTTCTCAAATAATCGTCAAAAACTTAAAATGACCCTTCCCTACCACCCTGTGCAGGGTGCCCAAAAGGGACAGAAATCATGACCTTAGGAAGCACGGAAACAGAGACTTCTATTTAACAAAAGGAGCTTAATATATTAACTGTGTCACAGAAGGGACAGGCAAGCTCACATAGCTCCCTGCTGCACAAGATGTTCCCTCAACAAAAAGAGCTCCATCCAAATGTGCAGGATTCCCAGAATCTGAATCCCTGCCAGCCAACACACTGAGACAGCCCAAAGGGGAGTCAATTAGGAGGAGTCAAGCCTGTACTTCCAGCACAGAAACCATGATTCAGCAATGCACCCAGGCACATACCAAGTATTCATCAAATTAGGGCTCAACTCCTAAAGCTCATTTTCTAAAGGACAACTGTGTCGCTGACCTAGAAAGCAGCATTTGTTCCAACCCAACTTTTATTCCATTCATACAATGGGCTAGAGAATGCCATTGATCAGTTGCAATTTAGAAGTAAAGAAAAAATGCATTGCAACAAGTGGGGGTTTTATTAGTTTATTTTTTTAATTCTGATATTCCTCCTGCAGGAGTCAATTCTTTGAATTTGACTGAACTTCAGTATATTAAAGAAGACTGCCATTTAATTGATGTTCAACTAAGATTTATTTTATACAACACACACAAATTTCTACAATGATCTCCTACATACCTGTAGCAGCTTGGAAGTCCCCAATAATTCAAATCTATTTATAGTATTAAGGTATAATTCAATAAGCTGGGATGTTATTTCTGTAAATATCAGAAGTGTCACAGGCTTTCATTTTTAAAAACAAACAACCCCCCACCAAACAAAACCAAAACAAACAAAACCAAAACAAAACAGAAACAAAAAACCCCACCAGATACTTCATTTCAGCATCTATTTCTTGCCCCCAATAGAAAGACTGTATGTTCATGACATCAATGAATATCTGCTTTTAAGAATGTCTCAGTGTGAAAGATAAGACTTGCAGCCAGGATAAGATTCTTCCCACAGAATTAAAATTGTCTGGTCCGATTCTTATTTCATTCTCTACAGACTCAGTCAGTGTTATATGAATATCTCCTTTTACTTGAATGTCATCATTTACACAGTCCATTGTGATGCATCAGAATAAGTCCCATTGGATCCTACATGAATATACAAAAACCTCTTTACTTTGTTAAAGCTGTGCCTTCTTTTCTGAATCAGATAATTTTATTTTAAATAGAAAGTGTTGGTGGCTTGAAAAACAAAACAAAACAAAACTTTAAAAAGTAATCTGTCCACAAGCCATTCAAATTATATTTCTTAAGAATATCAAATAAAATCATTTATTTTACTGTTGCAACATCTGGTAACTACAAAGTACTGTAAGTCACACTAGAAAAAAGCCAACAACAGCCTGTTCCCAACAGGATAATGGCAGATATGTTAAAACAAAAAGTATCCCCCTAATGGTTATAACTTTGTAATAGCACACAGCACCACGAAAGTACATGCTTTCTCTACTCATCCTTTAAAACCAATTTACAACAATATTCTGATAGTTGATGTAGTTTCAGCCTGAAAAATGAACTAATTTTGTAAAGAATAAGTCATCAAATTTACGCAAATTATCTGCCCCACTGAGATCCTGCTATGGACATCTATCTTACAGAGATGGCTTTCCAGCAACTTCTTCTGCAGACTGCAAAATTATCTTCTGTTGAAATGATGCTTCATTGCAGCCGATCAATATTTGGAAGTGAGAGTATTAACCAGCTGTAAACTATTAAACAGCTCTTAAAATTGTGCAAATAAGTTGCATGAATTTACAACCAGATTTCCTCACAAAAGACACTATAACATGCACTTCTACTATTTTTTTTCTTTTGGCAGAAAGACTTATTTCCAAGTATTCCTTTCTTTTAAGAAAAATATAGAAACCTATAGAATATATCTAACACATTGCTAGACTAGAAACATAGCCCTTAAAATGACAAATCAGGTTGTTGATAATGTGAAGGGAAAACTCATTTTACTGTAATCCCCTTCTCCTGCTGTGGAAAAGAAAGAAATAAGAAGAAGCTCAAAATAATAGTAAAATTTCCTAAGAATACCCTTAGAGCTAAGAAAGAAAATGAAAGTATTCAGCACTATGCCTAGTTGTACTTCATCTGCAGTTGGTTTCATTTAGTGGCATAGCATACAGGCAGCAAGTGGGTAGCCCGGCTCAGATTGTTTATTTTAAATCTAAAACTAAGATGAGCAGAGCCTGATTGCTGGTTAGGAAGAGGTACAGCACTCACTGCATGCAAAGCTCTCTCATGGTGAGGTTTCCAAAGCATCGAGGACATAAAACCACTCATTTTCTTTCAAAGTTTCACCACGGGCTTTACACAAACAGCTGTTCAGTCAGAGCTGGGCTGTAGTTTGACACTACTGCAGAGCTACCCCTCGGGCTCCTAAAAAAACACCAAAGCGCCGCTTCAGTGTTAACTCAGCCTGACAGTTCAAATCTGATGAGCAAATGCTGAAAAGTTAATTTGCTATTGTCAAGCTTTATGTTGGCTCAGGTAGCACCCGCCCAAACTGTTCCAATCACCCCTATGGATCAGGTAACATCTGTCTTCCAGCATCAGGCACAGAGCCAGAACGGATTTCACGCTGCGCTGCCGGGCTAATTTGACAGCGCTGCTCTGGATCACATTTGGTCTGCTGGATGATGAAGGAGAGCCTGGTTTGGGATTAATGATCCTGGAGCTGGACTCTTATTTCTGATTCACGCTGACCTGGGAGAAGCAACAGGCTCCCAGAGAGGACAGAGGAACAGCATGCTGGCCAGCACATTCCTGTGCTGAGAGATCAAACAGTCCAGGCACCAACGGGACCAGAGCTTGCACAGCCGGGACCTTCCCCCACAACTGGGCACCAAGGCATCCTCGGTCATAAGGATCTGAAGGCTGTCAGAGCCCATTCACTGCTGTGCAGCTCCAGCAGTCAGATTTCTCTTACCTAAATCAGGCACAGGGACAGAGCAACATCCTCACAGCAGCTGGCTCACACTGCAGAGCCCCAAATGAGGGTGAATTTTCTCCCTATCCATCCTCGACTGAGCAGAGGTGTACAGGTGTAATTCTGATCAGACCAGTCTGGTCACAAAATGCAGCTATGTTTTTCAGAAGCCATCCAGGTTATTTGCCATTCAGTAGAAAATATTGAGATACTGTCAGTCTGGGACCTCGTTACTGGATCCAATTTAATGGTGTTATAAGCTGACAACAAAGATCCCCAACATATAAATTTCTTTTTTCTTAAAACCTCCAAGGCAGAAATGGCAACATTCTGAGTCAATATCAAGCTTAGGTGAATGCATGTAATGGGAGAGAACAGAACCTCCATGTGGAATACAGGGAGAAAAATTTTGGTGTAATGATGTTTGTTGTCACTCTTGCTTTCCCTGAGGACTGCTTAAATTGCAAGATTTATTTAGGTTACCCATAAGCAGAAAGTTTAGAACTGAAATGTAAGTTATTCCTTCTTATAGAGTATTTTCTGTAGAATCAATTCCACAACAATTCCCCAATGCTTCACCGCTAAGGTGACTGACCATGACTTGTTGTCCAACAACAAGTTTCTGTATCCAGCTGGTTTCCATGGTACAGCAAGAATGAAGGTGAATAAGTCACATCACTTAGTGCAGTGATGGGCTAAGCAGATTGTTAATACTCCTACTACAGAGGTTTTCACCTTAGGATCCTGTAGTTTTTTGCTAGTAAGTAAATAAGCTTCACCAAAACCTCCCCAGATTATTTTAAATTAAATATATGCATCATCAGTGGAAAAAAAATCCAAAAGTTCTTTCTTCAGCAAGTGACTGCCAGACTCAAATCCTCCCTGTTCCAAAGACATATAGGGGCATCTCCATTTTTTATACAATATACACTATCACAGAGCCCTCTAATACACACACACAGTCAGGTGTTTATTTTATTCTTTTTAATTCTCTCAAAGAGAGAGGAAAAATGTTTTTACCAGGGTTGCTTTGTTGGTTGTTTTTTTTGATGGTCCATACATTTGATTTTTTTCCAACAAAGCCAAACAAGAAGCATGACTCTAAATGCTATTAGGTAGATGAGATGAGGTGATTAAGGAAATGACATACTATCATTAAGAAGTCATAAACAAGAGATCCAAAAAGATGTACAAATTATGTATAAAATATATTCAAAAACTCTAAGAGAGGCTCTAGAACAATTTAGACAAACTAGAAAATAACAAACCATTAATAAATTTTGAAGGCTTTTCTTACATTGATACAGGCACATGTATCAGATATCTTTGACCTACCATTAGATAAAGAGATGTTCTCACTGACAGAGCACTATTTAACTTGCAGAAAAACAAGCAAATTGAGGTGATTTTCTTCATGTACCACTAATGAATCATGGTGCTTTTAAAGCAACATAAAAATTAAGAACAGATGTATTAAGTGTTCAGGGATGTTAACACCATGTAATGTAGGTGACCTGACACTTGTGCATTTGACAGCACCATAACTGAGCCAACATCTCAGCAGCACTCCCTCTGAACCCAGCTTGCCCTAACAGCACAGCTCTGCTGCTTTAGAACCTAAGGGAAGCAGAAAAGAACTCCCCCATGATTCCCTAAATCACCACCACAAAATCCACATGGTCAGTCAGGTTTTCTTTCCGTATATTATGCCTGAGAAATGTACCCATCTCCACTCTGCACCCAGCACAAGGGCCTTTGGCAGACACCAGGATTTTACACACCGAAGCAAAACACAACCCTACACACAAGGGCTGCTGCAGTGGGGTCAGAACAATCCAAAGAGATAGTGACAACCAGCTGCTGGTCACTGTAAGGCTGGGACAACATGGCAAAGGTGCAAAATACTGCCAACTCTGTCACTAATGCCCAGACGTGATCAGATTATTTAAGCTGCCAATTAACTGTCCGGGGTTATGGATGCAGCTCCCTGCAGAGCACACTAAGGTTTATTAGCTCAGGTGCAGCAACAACTCATTTTTGCTGCTTCTTGCCCATGTTTTGTCTAGAAGCAGAACAGAGGTATTTCATGTTCACAACTTGAGCTAATTAGCCTTTCCAAAATCCTGGGGGCTCAGAACAAGGGTCTTTAAATTGCACTCCAAGCATACTCTGGACGAGGTACATTATCCAAAGCCTACGCCAACCTCCCAATACCCAATGAAGGAGAAATTACTACAACCATTATCTCTTGACTTACAATGCAAGGATCTAATCACTGTACCAAGTGATGAGAAAGGCCACCTGAGGCCTTTATACTGCTACAGATTCTCAGAAGAGAAAATTAGATCACAGACAGGCACAAATATAACATATACAGCAATCCTGAGTTTTGCAAGAAGAATTCATTTCCACTATCCAGTTAAGCATAGGTGACAATACTGATCAGACACAGCATGTCCAGAAAAAAAAAATAAAAAATCTTTCTTCGCAATGCCAAGGCTTTGCTTCCTTTTTCAAGGTGCTTCATGCAGCTACAATCCATGTTTAACCTTCTGTTATCTCTTTCTCTCTGGTTTTAATTTGTATCATCTGAAGATGTCACCTGAGATTGTTAAATTATCTACTCGGTGTTTAAGGACATTTTATTTGATTTTCATTCTGTTTATTCAACAGAGGCCTTTTACACCACAATGCTGAAAACAATATCTGAGCACATTACAGAAGTACATTAAAGAGTGATTAAAACCTGCTGTGTATGAGCCTTCGCCAACCTTCTTCTGGCCAGAATTCTGCATGCCACCAAGAATTCTGAGAGCTTTAACAAATTAACAAATCTAACCTGCTTTTTGAAAAGGCAAGCAGAAGTATGCCTGGCAGAGGCAAAAGAAGTTGATGAGCTTTGCAGTGGTCCAATATTACAAAGAATGATAAAAATTTCCACAGCCTACCACTTACTGTCCCACTCTAATAAGCAGGAGTAGCCATCTCATACTGCACAAGTCCAACATTCTCCTTCAGCCAAAGGATTTTCCCTGATATTACAGTGGGGGATGCTTTTGTGTTGACCCTCCTTGGTGAAACTCCTCTGGAGTGTTGCCTTTATTTTGAAGTCGGAAGCAACTGATGTTTTGCTTGGAAGCCTGTTAACCCCAGCAATGAAAGCCATTACACTGGTAAGGTTAAAAAAACCCCAAACCCGTAAGTTTCAGTGCATGATTCAGAAACTGAGAATCTGATTTAACTCATAAAAACAATTTTCTCCTTTTCCCTTATTTTTCTTTTTAGTTCCCACCTTCCCCCTCAAATACAACAAACAAAGGCCCTGGCCTCAGGATTTTTCCCTGGGGGACATATCCTTAATGTCCTTTCAGAATTCAGTTGAATCCCAACTGAGAAAGAGCATCACTCATCTATGACAATATGACAACTCAGGATGTTTCCATCAAGTTGACAGAGATGCATGACCTAAATAAAAATTCATGTTCAAATTATCAACAAATGAAAGTTAATGATGGATCAAATTTGGCAGAACTATTCTAACATGTAACACAATTTGGTCCCCAGCTATAAGATGTGAAATTTAAGTGATAAATGGTTGCTGGAGACCTTTTCAAGATAATTGACATGCTACGGTGCATTAATACTTCTTTCATTAGTATCAACACTGAGCGCTCATCTGTTGGTAGAAGGCCAAGTGCATTCTTTAAAAAATACCCCTACCACAAGAGTCTTCTACTTAAAAGACAAATTACTTGAGAAACCAAATATTTTTAGTATTAGGAGTCTGATCTTTGACCTTCATTCTTCACTCTGATCATCTTTGGCATCCATATCTTTTAAAAAAATGATGCTGCCAGCAGTTTAAATTATTTATTATTTTTGTCTGAAATCAGGTATTTTTATAGGAACATGACCTTAGCATCACCTGCAGTTCCTTTCACAGATCAAAAGCACAAAAAGATTTTGGAAAGCCAGGCTTTTGTAGCAAGTGTCATCTAAGTCCATTGATTATTTTCTGAGTAAATCAGCTATAATTATAATATTTTTCATAGATTCTAAAAAATATATTTGTCCTCTTCCCTCTTCCTCTACTGTACAAGAAGTCTTGTTACAAAGGAGTATGGACAGGAATCACAGGTCTCTGTGGACTTCATAGAGTCTGCTGTTGCAATGACATCATCTCCTCCCCATTTTTGCTCATAATTGCTCCATTTGAAAAACAACATTCACTCATCAAGAGCTCCTCATGCTCATTCTCAGCACAGTTAGCATCCCCCACCTTTCAGCTCTACTGGGCACTTTCAGTACGTCACAGTGACTTTGGCCATAAAACCTTCCAGTAAATGCTTTCCAAAAGTTAAATTTGTCAGGGTCCTGAGAGCACCAATAGGCCTTATTTGCCCTGGTCAGCCTCACCCCCATGCACTCCCTTTTCCACAGCCTGGCATCTTCATTTCGGCTCTGGCATCGAGTCCCAGCCTAAGCTATGTTATAGTTGTGCCTGTTCCCATTCCCATATCCTGATGTTCCTGAACGATTACTCAGATCTCCTGGATTGACCTTGGACCTGATCTGCTACCTTGCCCACAACTAGGGAAATACTCATTTTACATAAATTTTAATCAAGGTTTGCTATTCCCACAACTTAAAAAGCAACAAAAAATTAAGTTTACAAATTTTCAGACACTGGCTGACCTGCTCTTCCTAGCTTGTTCTACAATATTTTTCCAGTTTCTGAGAGGTGGTTACAGCATAGATTGGCAGCAGAGGTGGAGAGATAGCACCATAATTCAATTAGTGTTAAAAAGTTAATAGAAATACTTTTAAACCAATCACTGTCATGAAATCAAATAAGTACAAAAGAAAGAGAAAAGATAAATCCTGTGGATTCCCCTGAGCCAGAGAAGCCTTGAGTTCCCAGCATCAATAAAAAGAACAGAAAAAGAAAAAAGAAATGCAGTTGTCCCTTGTGTCATCATACAGAAGTTAAAAAGCACAAGACCCTTTTCACCCTGCACAATCACAGTTCACTTCTCTCTGAAAAGATCTAAAGATCTTTTGAGAAATGAAAAAACATCTATTTTCTGCTATTACAACCACACTACAGTGATCCTTGTATGGGTTTTATGCCCACACACAGGCAGCTGAAAACAGACAGTGATGCAAGCAGCTGCTGAGAACCGTTGCACAAATAAAGAAAGACAACATCACAGGCTGAGCTTCTGGCTGCCAAAGCAAATAGCTGTTAATGGTGTGGTGCAGGTACTGCTCTGGGACCCACCTGCTGTCAACCAGTTCAGCCACAGAAACTTCCATCATATGGAAAAGGAGCATGAGAAGCCAAGTTTTTTTTTTTCTAGCGCCAATCCACAGCATCACATATGGATTTCAAGGGAATGATAACAGAGTAAATCTGAAGTATCTTGGAGAAGAGGATTTTAGCATAGGAGACTTAATTACTTCTACCACAGAAAGAAAAATTTTTTCCCCAGAAGAAAATAGAACTGAACTAATGGCCTAGGAGAAAAAGCTAAACAAGCAGGCAGCAAGTGGAAATGCAAACGAAGATTATGCTAAATGCATGTGGGACAGAATTCAGAAAAGTAGGAATGCTGCTGAACAAACAGTATAAATCCACCACACTAGACAGCCACTCAAGGGACAAAAATCAGAAGAGAGCCTAAATTAGAAAGAAAATGGGATAGAATAGCATATATATAAATGAGAAATACATTCATAAAGAGCATATTATATATTCCCTCTCAGCTATACAATCATCATTGGCACCCTGCTTGATTCATGTACAATTCCGTGGGGATCTGAATTCACCCTAGGATCCACACACATCCATCTCCTTCATTTCCTATTTCTCCTTCAGTTTTAGCATGTATTACCTGATAAAATAGAAACACATCACTTGCTTCCCAGACACACAGATCCCTTCCTTTTCCTGACTTTCCTGAATGATTTCTATACACACCTTCCCCATACAATTTTTGCCCATTTGGATATCCAGTAATCTCACCTGGAATATATTCAGCAATGATTTTTTTCCCCCCACTGCTTAGAACTTTAGCAGTCTACCTGATTCCACAAATTTGTCAGGATGTGATCTGTAACAGAAACAGCATCATTCATCTGTAAAAGTGATTTCTGAGCAGAAAGGCATTTAGCAGCACAGACCTTTGAACTGAGGCTGCCCAGGGCTACACATCTCACAAAACATGTCAAATACTACATATGCTGATGGTCGATGTCACAGTGGCAATGCTGTACTGTGGGAAGGAGAGCAGAATTCAGAGGGAATTAGAGCACATAGCAAAAAAGAATGTTGTATCAGAAGACTAACAGGTCAAATGCACACCCATCTCTGATCAGAGTGGCCCCCACAGGGATGTACAGGGAGAACGGGAAGCAATACAGGGATTCCCAGCACAGTGACAACCCCATAGAAAGAGCTTAATCCTTACAGAAAAATCAACCATCACATCAACTTTGTCATATGCAGAGAAATAAAAGGAACGCTGACCAGCTAATACTGCTTTATGGTTTCTTTCCATCATAGGTACCACAGGAACAGCAAACTGGCTCAGTTGGGGTTCAGTCCCCATTACACCACATTATGGAGGCTTGGCCCAACTGGACTTCTCACACTGGTCTTCAGCAGCGTCCTGGCTGACAAGATGCTTTTCTTAAGTGTGTAAATTACACTTGGTTGGATGCAGTGGCTCTTGCTTTGGTCTAGAGGTGAACAGCCTGTTATTCTCTAGCTTAGTGATCCACAATAAAACTAAATATAACTTTTCTAAGGCTTTGATATAAAGCAATGTTCAGTGAGGGTACCAATAAAGCAGCAGGAATATTCATTAGTCCTATGGGGGAAAGGTATATATTTATTCTGTTTTCCATTAGATAGTGGAAAAAATAGACCTACAATATAGGAATCGCAGTCATTGAGTAAGAGCATCTGTAAAATCAAAGAGTGAAATGTGGGGAATGGGGAAAGAAGATTAAAAGGCCTCGTGTACCTCTGAAGTACAATACTTTGAGACAGGAAATTGGTATCACTATAGCAACAAGCATAGGATCATGAATGACTGAAAGGATTTTTTTAAACCTACAGGGGTAGGAAACTATGCTCAGGACACGAGGGGAACATTTTATTTACAGTTAAGCACTAAAGAAAAAACATCAGTGATATGTTGCATCATACTTCTAATAAATTTTTCCTCAAACTTGGCATTATGCAGCTTTGTTACATCTAATTAGTAAGAACTCTAATTACAGATCACAGATGGTGAATTCTTCAACTGGAATACAAAGAGACTACTTTTAATCAGTCAGCATCTTACTTTGGTAAGTCTGCAGGCACAATATCCAGATGTAAATAAAGTTTAAGGTGCCAAAACATCTCCCGTGAGGGAATGACTCGCAGGAGCTATCAAGAAATGAAAGCTTGCAGTAATAACACCAAATTTATATGGAACTCCAGTATGAGGTACATGCAGGTATTATTAGCCCTGTGCAATGGGTTGGAAATTTCTCTTCCAAACCACCAGCAAGAGAGGCAAGAAAACGATTACAATTTCTCCTGTCAGTCAAATTCCCAGTTAGCAATGGAAGTCCAGTCAAGGGTAGGGAAAATGGTCCTGAACCCAAGAAAACAATGATGAGCCTCTAACAACATGCTGGGAATTCAGAAGTATTGTGACAAAAACCAGGGAAATAACTGATTTTCAAATTGGTGGGAAAAGATGAAAGCATTGTGAAAGCATGTGAAAATAAACAGGAATGCCAGGGTGGTTATTCTGGTGAGTAGTATGGAGCCCTGAGTCTCCTCTGTAATTGTTCTGTATTTTCTGCTTTTGATTTATCTGAAGCTATTTAAATGCAAAGACTTCCTGAGAAGACAGTGAACCTAAAGTTTGGTACAAGCTTGGTTTAAGCTGTCCCCTGACTGTTAACAGACCATTAGCTTTCATGATGATACTGCACAACGGGCCTCTAATTAAACCCATGGTGTTAGGTGCTGCACCAGCACCAAGGCCAAAGGATCTCCACCCCAAAGAATTTACAAGTCTAGACAATCCCAGATAAAGTGTATATGCAGCACATTTAACAATACTACAGGACTCTAGAGCCAGCGGGCCTAACACAGGAACTGAGGCAGCACGAAAAGGAAATTCATTTTACATATGTGGAAATAACTTTGGATCACTGTCTTTGCTCAGTCAAAAAAATGCACTTTTTCAGGCACAGCAACTTCTCCTGCTGAAAAGCCAAGCCAGCCTTTCCATGCTGGCTATGAAATAGGCACCAAAGGCACAGCAGCTCTTGTTCACTGCATTCATGGGATCAGGGAAGCCTGTATATCCACATGGAAAATAAGGGACATCTATGGATCCAATTGGCAAACGATTCAGGAATGCCCAAAAACTGAATTGGGGTTTCTTCCTCATTCCACACACAACTGTTCCAGCATGCTAACAGTCCAAACAAAACAAAATACCCCTCTAGAAGGGTAATCTCAAAATCAAATATTGTGCTCAGATGTGACATGAAAAAGTAGCATTCACAAGGCTTTCTCAGAAGTTTGACCAGCCAAGGAGAGAGCAGAATTGAAGCAAAAAAAAAAAAAAAAAACCAAACCAATAAAATCATCTAAGACTGTAAACACCAGACTAAAGGACTGGAGGGAAAAATCTTATGAAAATAAAGGAGTAATGGAGATTCTTTACAGCAAAGAACAAAAGCAAGTGGCTCAAAAATCCCAGTTTACCTAGAGTTTTGCAAACTGTACTTCCCCATGCTTACCTAATGTAGACAGCTAACACGATCAGTGAACTGCAGCATTTGCTGCTATAGAAAGTATGCTTTTAGTGAGAGAAAAGACAGGCTTACAACTGACAGACAGAAGCTGATGAATTTCTTTGTATGTAACTCCTACAATATAAACAGAAGGGAGCCTTTAATTATGATAGTAGGGGTTTTAAATTAAAATAAAACAAACAAACAAACAAACAAATAAAACCCCTAAATCCAGGAGAGACATTTCAGCTACGGCCAAGAAGATTCTGCATAATGCATTGAGATGAGACTTTTGTGAGCTAAGTCTTGTAGCAATTAAGAAAGTCTGAAATGAAGAGAAAAAAAAGGAGATGGAGAGAATCTCCAAGATCAAAAGCTGGGAAAGAATCTGTGAGATGAAGCATTTTGCAAATATTGCAGTCATGAGACGGGTCACATTGTTAAGCTTTCAAAGCCCAAGACAGCACTGAAATAATTTCCTACTCTCTTGCTTATGATATTTTCTTAGAGTACCAAATATCTTTCATTATCATTATGGCTTACATGTCTACAGCTTGATAATAATCAGAACCCAGGGTTCCTGGCAGGAGAATACAGAATGCTGCAGAAACTACTCAAAATTAATTTTAAAATCTGCATTACTTGGCTAAGGTATGGCAAGAAGGATTTGTACTTTTACTGTATGACTTAGCAGAAAAATCATAAGAGCAATGAGAAATTAAGTGCTTATATTTTATAGTGCTGTTTTGATTAGAAGAGTAGGAGAAGTACCTGAAAACTCAGTATTTTGATCGCTACATATTTACCACACCTGATGCTATGAATGCTACATCTGACAGCATTATGGTTCCCATAAATACTCCTAATCCCTGATGACTTTAGGTTATGCAAAATATATAAATTGCAAGACACATAACCCTAGAGATAAATAGTAACCGAAGGTGCTCCAGCAGGAGCCTGCTACAAGACTAGACCTTCCAGCTATTCTTTCTCCTGATCACAGAATCACAAACTGGTTTGGGCTGGAAGGGACCTTAAAGATCATCCCATTCCACCCCCCCACCATGAGCGGGGATAGGTCAGGTTGCTCAAAGCCCCATCCAGGCTTGAACACTTCCAGGAATGATTTCCATTTACTTCAGTGGAGCTCTGCACTTCCACTACAGGTAACGGCAAACCCCAGTGACAAATCAAACTGTAAGGAATTTTTTAAGAAAAGGAACCAAAAGAATGTTTTTCAAATTCAATCAGCATGCATCCATTTTCACTTCAAAAGTCTGAGTCACATTACATTACTGAAATGAAAATTTTCATAAAGTTACTATTTTGCTTCTGTCTCATTAGTGCTACTACTAATTGCAATGATTGATATCTATTGTAAATATTAATGTAAGACACTTATTTCAGGGTTACATTTGGGCCAAACTGTGATTAAATCTACATTTTATTACATTTATTGTGTTTCCCTGATACATGGTTCAGCTATCAGATCTACATGGAATATGCCATGTCTTGAATCACTTAGAGCTGCTAAGGAATTCAACTAAATTGAAGATTCTCCTTTCCCCTGGAAACACAGAGATATCCTATTAAAGTAAAATCAGTCCTGACTTCTTACTCTGTATTGTGAGGTGTAGTGGAAGATACAAAATACAAACCAGATAGACACCAGAAGAGCTTTTTTTTTTTTTTTTTTTTACCTGGAGAAAAAAAATGAGGGGAAATAAGCTTGGGGGTTTGTGTCCCTGCAATACTTTTCATTCAGAATTCCACAGCTGAAAGTTCACCACCCATGCAACAAGTTTGGCAGAAAGATTGCAAACTCCAAAGTTAAGAATCCACTACAACTGCATTCCGAAGGGGAACTGGGGAAAAGAAAGGCCAGCCCTAGTAGGATATTTATCAACAGCATGGACTCTTGAGAAGTTCATTCAACCCTTCCAACCTGCAGATCCTGAACAACAGAAGTTCATTCAACCCTTCCAACCTGCAGATCCAAACCTCAACATAATATTTTCCTCTGCAAATACAAAGCTCTGTGCTGTAAGATGACAAAGCTACTTTGGTTTGTCCTTGTCATGACTATCCTTCATTTCCCAGCAACCCAAACATCTTTGCCCACAGGAATCCTTAAGAGGCATGTGACTTCTCTACAGGAAACAAGTCTCAGAGCACGTCTGTGGTCTCACAACAGCCTCGGCTTCAGGGGCTATAAAGCATGAGATGCTGGAGTGGGACTGAGGGCAAAGGGAAGAATTTTATCCAAGACAACTTAGCACTGCAAGAGCACTGTGGATATCAGTTATTTCAATAGCACCATCCAGGGAAATTACCTTCAATACAAACACTGATGTTTTTTGACATTTGTCTCCCAATGAAATGTATTAGCATGGTTTGTAAAAAAAAAAAAAAAAAAAAATTAAACTCAAAAAATTCTGAAATGGCTGAAGTGCATAGAAATTTCCCCAGATACAGTCAGAATATGAAAGCTCTATGTCTTTAAATAAAAATGTGAAGAAGCCAGCAACAGGTAATAGCCCAGGTCGTAATGTATCAACTAGATTTCTTTTTTTAAAATACAACTATTCTTTCTTTATAGGTGCATTAAAAAAAGCCCAACAACACAAAAACAACAACACAGCATGTCAGCAACATTTTCATAAAAGATGTTTAACACACTTGAAGTGCACCTCTGTTCAACCTTTATGCCCATTTCGAGCATTTCTTTCACTATCCCTGGAATACAAAGCTGCTGCTGTGCAAATTGCACTTCATGGAACGTGAGACCTAATAAAATCCTCCAGTTAAAGTCTTGCCTCCCAATTAAAAATAGGGATTAGTGCTGTCAAAGGAAATCCAAGGAACGTTTTCTTTGAGTTCTAGATCATGAGATTTATTTTCTATCTCAAAGGCAGTGGATGCCAATAACTTCGATTCCAGTTGATAAGGACTTGAGAGGAACTTGCATTAAAGATATTCTCATCAGAGCATCTTCCTTCACAAATGAAATGAGAAGCACTGGAGGCCAGCAGGAAAAGCTGTCTCTCCTGGGAAGAAGATTTGATCGTGGCCATTTGGGATGATAGGAATGATCAATGTGCACCAGCTGTTTGTATGATTTCAATACTTCTCATTCAAAGGGGTCAAGATCTCCATCCCCTGAGTAGACATTGAGTGCACTCAGTGTTTAAAATAAAATGAACAATAGCAGGAGGTCTCATTGCATCTGCAGGTGACACTGGACAGCCAAGGAGTGAGAAAGAATAGCAAGTTCTCTTTAGACTTAAAAAACCAACCAAACAAAAAAACCCCTCACCAAATTCAAAGTTTTAGGCTCTGTCTTCCGTTTCACATAAGTTCTTGCAAATATGACAGTGCCACATGAATAAATTTTAAGTAATGCTTCCAAATGGAAAGGAATTCAGTCTCAATCACTTATAACTACAATTTTTAACTTTTATAATTTTATTGCAATTAAACACTTATTACAGAAACTTATTTATTTTTTAAATTCTAACCACTTGTCCCTAATATTTAAGCTCAAAGAAAAATCTCAAAATACTTCAGCAAGTAAAATCGAGATGTTCAGAGGTCAGAAAGTAAACAGTGATATAAATATCATACACACTGATTGTATATAATACTGATTATTTTTATATTTTTATTATATGTTTTATTATATTTACACTTATTGTATATAATGTTCTGATCACAGAGAGAGAATATGTACACATATATATGCACTAAGATGCTTACTGATTTCTCACTTTACTGATTAAACTAACTGAAGTTTAATTTCCTGATTTTTCATCATTTGCAGTTTGAAGAATGCTTTCTGCATTCACATCACTCCTCTCTCTAACCTACATTGTGATCCTTATGACCATTTGCTGCTGTTGAGAGACTACATTCACACTTGATCTTAGCATGCCAGGCTGGAGACACTGCTACCTGGAAGAATTGCCTTCTTTAAGACATTCCTCTCTGTATAGAAATAGCACCATCGTATTATTAAAAGAAAAACTGATTTATAACTGATTTACAAGAACACAAGGGTTTTTTTCTTCTTCAGTTTAAGTGTCTGACTTAGAATCAAATTCTGAGCTGAAGGGGTGACAACTCCAGCCTCCATTCCCATTACTGTAAAAACAAAGAAATAAAAATCAGGGCTGATTATCAACATGGATTTTCAGACTTAATATTGAATTTCCTTGACTTTTTGAGCTTAACCCAGACTCTTCACTATTTATGCAAATAGTTGGTTTATTTTCCATAGTGGAATTTCCTTTTTTTGTTGTTGGTTGCGCTTTTTTACTCTCCTTCAGCACTCTGTGTGTATATGTATATCTATATCTATATATAAAAAGCCTTACAATTAAAAAAATCTTTCAATTCTACACATGCTCTAACAGTGTGTTAACTACCTTATTATTCTGAAAAAGTATTTAACAGCTCCAGGCAATGCAATACTAAGAAATGTGTTTAAATCTGTTATTTTATGGAATAAAAATATAATTAGGACCTATATCATGTGATGAGTTAAAAAAAAAGCCAAACAAACAAAAAACAAAACAAAACAAAAAATCCTGAGTAGCTCCTTCATGTCTGTAAACAAGCATGTTCTTTGGACCACTGTGCCGTGCTCCCATACCTTGTGACAGCTTCAAGTCACTGGCCTCTGCTTGCACCAAAAATCTGTTTAAAAAGAACATCTCGAAGGACTTACAAATCCCTGGGTATGGACAACATCAGGTTTTTCTCAACATACGAGCCAAGCATCCTTGAGAAGATGTTGGCAAACTGTGTTAACAGACACTTCTCCTATGCCACTGGAGTTTGCTTTGTGCCTCTGCTGATTCCTGCTGCCCATCCTTCCCCCAGTGCTAACCCTACAAGGTGGAACCAGCTTCTGAGCTTAGGAGAAGAGGAATTGCACTAGGATGTGCTCTGTTGAAACCATGCTCAAATTTGGTTCTTATTTTCTCTGTATCTATGAAGTGTGCCGTTTACTTGCCTCACAAACAGGAAAGCTAAGCCAAATCCGAGGCCATGTGCACTGGCACTGCATCCTGGACCAAGGAGACCTTCTGCTCTCCAAAGCTGAACAACTGTGGGTAGGATGAACAATTTTTCAAAGCTAAATTGTTTCAGAAGAGCTGGGCCATATTTCAGCCTCTGGGAAGCACAGACTAAACTGCGTTTGGCCGTGTCAGCAGAGGAACCCCCAGCCATTCTCACAGTCAGTGCCTGCCTTCACCCCCACTCTGCCTTCCCAGCCCAGGGCACTCCACTTGCAGGGTGACAGCATAGTGCCAACTCCAGCCCTCTGCTCCTCTCCAGGAAAGCCTCCCTACAACAGCCTCTGCCCACTGCAGTGGTGAGGAGATGCTGGCAGGCTGTGCAGACAAAATGGAGGCTTAAGCAGCAGGAGCCACAGTTATACGTGGGGATATGGGGCCAGGAAGCTCATTCAGGCTTGGCTCCAAGCCACATTAGGATGGCACCTGGCAGAACATTGCAGTGATTTTGTTACCTCCATCAGCCTGCTCTCCAAACACCTACTCTGCCTTTGCAGAGGCACAGAAACCCATCTGGTTTTCAGATTTTCTGCAGTGGGGTTCAGTACAACCCACAAGCACATGGTGCAGTTTTCTCCTACTTTACTCCATCCTTGGCTAGTTTGTTTTTAGGAGTGTCAAAGGTAATGTGTCTCTTGTTACAAAACCGCTTTATGCATCTCATCTGCCTGACACAAGGACTCTGTCCTAATGGCTGGGCAATTGGGATTACTGCTAATGATGCAGGTACCACCAGCACACAGATTTCTGCCCTCTCCTTTCCTGGCTTAATTATTTCACTCATTGCTGAACCCAATTTTCTAAAGTGCAGTGTTTCCAACTCCACATGGTTATGCATTTCTAGTATAATAAGGATGTAACTTGGTTGTGATCTCTTTATATAATGGGGAAATACTGTTATTCCACTATGGAATTATACTAACATGAGCCACAAGCTGACTTGGCCCTTTGCCTTTCACATTTGCAATGCAGAGAGATCACATTTTTAAGTAAACAGCAATCTTCTATAAAAATTTAGTCTTCTTCCCTCTTACTCCTTTTACATTCTGAAATTCTTCACTATTTCACTATCATATTGGCTGTTATTACCAGTATCATCTGCTGCATAACTCCCAGGTGAACTAGAACAGCAAGCCAGCTGCATTTGCCAAGTAAAACCATACCTAGCCAGCCAAAAAACCTTGTGGACCTGTATCTTAGTGTTAAAGTTGGATAACAAGACAGTAGTTATCTATTACAGCAGATAACAAATAGTTTCATCCTACCTATGTCTGCTGAAATTGTAAATTTTGTGTTCAAAAATTCTGATCTTTCAAAATAATAGTAAGTGCTGCCAGCAGATTCAGGTGGCAATATCATTTTCACATGAGAGTAAACTTACTGATCACAACAAGCATGTCTGTTCTTGAATTTTGGAGTTGTTGCTTTCTGTGTATGAAAATGCTAAAGGAAAAGGTGCATTGTATCTATGAGAATTTTCATTAGTAATACCAAAACCTCTTCCTTGTGGTTTCTCAGTGGTTCTTAGAAATAGCTGTGCAAGCTTACAGCACTTCCAGGCAGGGGAGGAGGCATGAAAGACCAGCTTTCTGTAACCTCGAGGGGGATGGCAAGCCAGAAGGCAGACAGGAGTACTTCTCTATGCCTATTTGTATGCACTGCAAATACTTTCATGCAGTTTTCCCTGTGCCAGTTGTCTTAAGAGACAGCTCAAGTGAAGCGAAGCCAGCTGTGCCAAACCTGGCAAGGACATCCCAGCCAGAGTTCTGTGCCCAGATGTAAAACATAAGAGATCATCTGTGAAAAGTCAGTTTGCAAACAATTACTAAGGGAGCTTCCTAAGGCACTGGTGAGCAATGTAAACACCCTGCACAGACCTACGGACTGAGCCATGTGCAGACTTATAAAGTATATCCTGAATCTGAGGTTTTCCTAAAGATATCAGCTCTAATTCTCAGCCTCAGGGCAACTACTTCACACCAGATGTAACAATTCAAGAAATACCTACTAGGGAAGTGGATTAAAAAAATTGGAAAAGGTCCATGTGCAAGTTAGTCACTGATATCATGAGGATCAGATGAAAAAGATCATTTACAAGGCAAGTCTCCAACCACATGACATATAGCAATAATATGAAATCAAAGAACACTGAAGATTGAACTGCAGAGTCAAGTCCTGCCAGGGAACTGGCTGATGCAGAAGAGCAGGTAACCAGCAGCAATTAGCACAGCAGCCTATAGAAGATGTTGCCCAGATACCTGCTGTATCTGGTATACACACACAGGGGGATACTTAGTGCTGCAGAAACACACCGTGGTCTGATACAAGGCCCTGGACCAACTCTGTGTGTGAGGTAAAACTCCTGAACTGTGAATGCAGATTTTTTTTTCCCTTTACTTTTCTAAAAGTTAAAAACTACTCATAATTCATCACCAGCCTCTGCAACGAAGAAAAATTTATTTGCAGTGGAATGAGAAGTCTTTGCTCACTGTATATACACACACATTTAAAAACCAGTATTTCTAAAACTACTGTACTAAAAAGGTTCACCCCTTGATGACAAGATCATAAGACTTCCTAGCATACTAATAAAGCAAACTTACTTTTGGGTGACGTTGAAAGTGGTTCAACCAGATGCCCGTCCAAAGCAGTCCTCTTTCATTCTCAGACTTTTTAGCGTGCCTGCTAAGGGATCAGTTGCTTTCTTTGGTGGCTCATACAAGCTCCACATCGCCTAATCAAGTCATGTCCCTCAGGATATTGTTGCAATAAACCTGGAAGAGTGTTTTTAAGCTAAAAAGCTCCAGCTGAGACTGCTGTTTCTACCAATTTTTGATGCCAGGTGGGACAAAGATAAAGGCTGAGTAAGGGAAACTAGTGCAAGTGATCAGTAGGCACAGCTGGGGGGACCAAAACACAAGGAGAGCAGCTGAAACTAGCTGAATACTTGTCTTTCAGTGTAATACTAACTTGGAAAGAAAAATGCAGTTTAGTATTCTATCAGCCACCTGAAGGGAGTGAAAAAGCATTAGATTAGTCTTCTGACAATATGAAGCATAAACAGCTTGAAGAATTAGTGTTGGCTCATCAATATGTCTACTTAAGGAAATTAATGCTGCTGAGTCTGGAGTAGCTCAATAGCAGTTCAGTCTACTGATCTAGTTAACAATTTGCTTCTGTTTGCAGGTTTCTCAGGGCTGTGTTCTCACTGAGGTCACCCAAACTAATACAGGGAAGTTTCCATAATACAGTAGAGGGTTTCTGTTGTGAAGAACACCATGCAGATCAGATATGTCAGTGCAGATCTCAGTATCTACAGCTATTCAGATCATGGCTACCAGGTGGTTTTTGTTGTTTGGACGCTAGTTAGATTATTCTTAGTGATTAAAAACACGGAGGAGTTCATACATCAAAAACCAACTCTGGATTCTCAAAAAGGAAGGAGATGAACACAGGGATGCAAGGACAGTATGGTAACTTCCCAGCACACTTCACTGCACAGCAGCAGGGTATCAGTTCTGAAGAACTGGCAGAATAAACCCAGAATCTCAACTCATGGAAGTCTTCCCAAAGCTTTTTGCAACCTATCCATGATCTCTTTGCTCTTCATCATACGAGTAGGCAGGTGTTCCCACCTTCTGCATACATGACAGACTAAAGAAGCTGGATTCCTGTAAGTAATAAAAATAACAGAACTGCTAGTTTTGCTTTCAAACTCGTACTTAAAAATGCAGATATATGACCTGGTGAAAACAGACTCTGCACCATTAGATGCTACTGCTCCTTTATCTTCAAGGTCTTTGATGTTGTATTGTTATGGATGAGGAGTTAAAGAATGTTAATTACTGCTAATACATAGCAGCAATTGCTGCTTCTTGAATTCCAATAAACCCTTTGATATCAATGTATGAATATTATAGGAGTCACTGTCCCATTGAAGTGATTAAAAAGACTGGCAAAAGAGAAAAGCATGTGGAGATCAGCAGGCAAGTAGGATGAATAGGCCGCAGAGGAAGCCACCATAACTCTTGTCAGCTCTGACCCTTTTGATCTAGGTCACTTAGGAAATGCAGAGGCATATCCTCACATCCCCAGCAAGAGGGAAGAGTGAGGATTCTTTGTGGAAAAAACTGAGGAAGGCATCTGGCACACAGGGATATCTGTGCCATGGCAGGCAAATATGACTTCAGATAGAGGGGAAAAATTTTGGGAACTATTTATAAAACAGATTTCAGTGATATCTGGGAAAGCAGAAAGAAATTCTTACCTATATTGACCTGGAAGGAAGGCAGGGCAAAAGAACCTAATTGAGGCACATCATCTCTCTATTTTCAGAGGAAAGGGAACTAAAAAGAGTATCCCATATGTTAAAAAATAAGAAGCTGAAGTGTCTGTTACAAAGATCAATCAGTTTCCACTTTGATAATTGTTTTAACCACTACATCCACAATGTGTGCAGCTTTTTCCATTCCTGTCAGCTCTACTCAGGTACTTTTTCATTTTAACCATGTATTGAAGTGCTTACTCAAGCAGGACCTCTGTCTTTGTGTCCCGTTTACCTGGGGAAACCTGGTGGCTGCTCCCTTGTCAGCAGAGGGGTCCTCTCCACACCTCAGAGCAGTTCTGACCCATAGCTCAAGGCCTGCTGAACACTGGAAGTGCACAGCCAGAGCTTCAAGCCACAGTCCCTTCTGGAGAAAGGGCACTTGGGGACCTCCCCTCGAGCTGCCTTGTGCTTACCAGCAGAGACCAAAGGGACCTGGCAGCATGACCATAAGGTCAAGGTCTACTGTGCTGACTTAGTAGCTGTCTTGTGTTCTTCCAAATCCAGCTGTACCATACACCCTTCAAGCACCCAGTATCCTTTTTTTCCTAACCACTTACTTGCTTTTCTGCCCAAAGTAGCCCAAATCTCCATGATTTATGTGTTCTTCCAATAGAAGCCCCTGAGTTTGCATCAACATACAGCTGTCAAATACCTACACGACCTGCATGATACACACAACCAGTCTCACAAATCCATTTTTAGTGCCACCTACCTTCTGATGACTAAGTAGTCCATCCACATATAGCTTTCCTGTCAGATGCCTGTCAAGTCCCCCACTTTTTTGCAGGAGACGTAAGGGGCTGTATTTCTTGTACACTTCCACAGGGTCTGATGTCTCCCACCTCTCCTCTACCTTTACAATATTTTGAGCAAGATTCACTGATGAAAATCTGAATTTTTATTGTAAATTCACTTACAAATAGATAGATTTTATTTCATAAACCCTGACAGAACAACCTGCATGATATTTGACAGTAATTTTTTTGCTTTACCTAGCTGAAAAGAAAATCATCTTTTTTACTGTGGGTGGATGCGGATGTGTGTTCAAGTTATATTTTTCCCAAGAAAATCTTAACGAGTATAGCATTACAGCTATTTATAAAATTAAATTTTATGGTTGACAGTTTTTCTGCAAGCTCAATGCTTCCTGTGATTAAGGCTGCTTTGCTGGAAGTCAGAAGTTCTATACTAACAAAGTCACAGGTAGAAACTGAAGGATAGCACTAAAAAGTATTGGTATTCACCACTATTAGCTGAGATTAAAACAGCTAACATGTTTTCCCAAAGGTGGACAGGTTATCAGCAGTGGGAATGAATAAAAAACAAAACTGCATGTACTTCCAGATACAGTAACGGGAGTCTCCAGTTCCAGATACAAAAATAATTACATGCCCAGAGAGATGTTTACTACATAAACCCCCATGACAGCATTTAATACACTCTGTGCTTCTGCCAACAGACCCTGTTGAAATTATGATTCTGGAAATTCAGGTATAATAATAATTAAGGCAGGTTTGCATCTGAAACTGAGGCCATGCTCATGACAAACTCCCAACCTTCCAGTTCTTTACTGGCCAGCAGGACATGGGCATGCTCTTCTTACTAAAAATTCATGGAACTATTATAGCTAGGCTAAAGGCAACTTATATGTGTTCAGAGGTTTCTTAGTTTACTTGTTTGATAGCTTTATTCACTGATTTATTTACAACCGGATATGGAGGGCAGGGGAACTCTTTCTCCTATTATTTGTCGGCGCCTAGTTTTAGTCAAGATGAAAGTCTGCTGTTGTAAAGCTCTGTATCCATCAGCAGTGCACCCCTGCCCTTCGTGCTTCATACAGTCATGTACCAATTTTGCTGAGTCTGGGTTTCTAATGGATGTCATTCATTAATTAATAAGGGCATAAGGACAAAGCTGCTGCTGCTGATAATGCCACCAAAGGAATTAGAAAGATTCTGACTTTCAATGAAAGAGAAAAAAAATTACGTATAAGTGACGATCCATAAAAACAGAGTTATGTTCTTAGACAAAAAGTTAAAAAAACCCATTCACCTATAAATACCTTCTGTATCTAAAATGTCTATAGCACTTGCTACAGTACATATCTGCATGCCCAAAGGAACAATAGAGAATCTTAAGACAGCTTTATTGTCTTACTTGATGTAAAAATCTTTATGGTTAGTCATTTCTGATCAGAAGTTGTTCCTAGTAATTTATAGGTGATTGTTTCCATAAGCACATGACCACTGTCCCTTCTAAATATGCCAGTCAGAGACTTTATAGACACCTCTCTCTCTAGGCAAATAATATTCAGCATATTCCAAACCGGGAGAGTAGAACCAGCATACCCTGTCATTTAACCAGCAATCAGCCTGATTTCAAAATGCAGTAAATAATCCCTTCTCCGACAGAATTCAGTAGAAAGTGTAAGTTATCAGCACTCAAGAGATCTAAGTTGTTTCTGTTTAGCAACTTAAATTAATTTGAAAATGTTTACCTGCTGGGCCCAAACCTTGAGTAAATGACTTGTGACTTGAACATCTCCCAGAACATAATTAAAAACATTCACTGGTAACAGAGCACTTAACGAGGCACCAGGGGGCCTATATGTAGCCAACAAATAGGGAAATTTCAATTATTGAGTTGTAACTTAACAGAACCTACAAGCAATAAGCTGCTGGACAGGAAGATCAGCAAAAAAAAGGGAAGAAGGCAGGGGGAAGAGTTGCTGGAAAAGAATGTATTTGGAAAGATTTTGTTATTTATAAATGGATCATTATTTTAAGGTCAGGACATCTCTACTCCGTCCTCAGAGCTCTTCTCTGTTAGGCTTCACTATAAGCAAGCCTTTGTACCACATTCTTTTCTATACAAAGAAGCAGGAGCCAAAGCAATAGCAGCTCCAATAAAGCACACTTAGAGCAGAATGTGAACTGCTGGACTTTGTGGTTCGCAAAGGAAAAGTGTCAAAGGAAGAAATGTACCTGGCAATGAAAACTGCTGCTACTGATTAACAGAGAGATAACCACAGCCTCCTCTCCAGAGATCAGCAGAGACTTACACAAAGGCTTTCACAGAAAGTTGAAAAACACACCTCAAGGCATACAGCAAAAATCAGACCTGTGTCTGTCTCCTCAAACACTTCAGGCTCTGCTGAGCTCCTCTCCACTCCTGCCGATGCGATGCATCAGTGATTCTCAATACTGTCATAAATACCGTATACTGAAATTCTGCTACAGCTGGAAAAGGGAATGAACATTGTTTTAGATTTCCAACAGAAAGCAGAAAAACCTTAACTCAAAAGCCTGAAGTAGCAGGATAAAAGGCATTTCTAAGGGTATATAGTGAAATCTGTAATATTATTAAACTTATGCCTATTTTACAGACAGATTGTTATTGCTTATTCTCACATGCAGTGTGAAAAGAAATCAATAATTACTCTACATAGTAAACTACAAACGCCAGCCATGGAAAATATAATCAGGCAACCAGAAAAGGCAACTGTACATTCAGGACAAATCCTGCCAGGACCCAGCATCTGACACAGACATGCTGAATGCCCTTGTTCTCACTGACACAGTTTGTCAGGGGTCCTTCGCGAAGCACAGAAGCAATCCTTCTATCTCTTTTTTCCTTCCAATCTAAGGAGGAGAAGTGTTGCCTACACAGAAATACAATACAGGACAAGTATGTACTGCCTAACATCTTTAGTTTTCCACCATAGACCTCTTTTTATTGGTTAAATAGTGCTCTAAGAGTTCACTAACTAATACTTGTATAAAATTTTGAAGATGAACATAAGTAGGTAGGGACTACTGTTATTATCCAAGGACAGAGCAAGGTTCATCAAGTGTCTAGCAGATCTGTGCTGCACGATAAAAGCTTTACTAATTCTTTTCTCTGTCTTTAAACATTCTCTCCTAACATGAAAAATGTTGCAGGAAGGACATACTACTTATCAAGCTCTTCTAACACTATTTACTGAAACCAAAACATAATACCAAATACAGCTGTGGGGAAGAAAATCCTTTTAAAATAAAAATTTATTCTTCCATTTAAGTCTAGTACCAAACCTGTACTGAAAATATACATTTTAAAAATATTGCTGGATAGAAACACATCGATCTTATACTGGACTGAGGTTGTGTCTGTCTGGTTCTACTAGTCTGGTAATTCTGTTCAGGGATGACATGCATACATATCTCTCTGCCTGTAAAACAAAACTGAAACAGATTTGCAGTGGTTGTCACTTTATTACAACACAAAAATCAACGATAAAGCAACACATCTGTTGAGAAAACAGATAGGACAACATTAATGTTGCTGCAAAGACCCAAACCATCCAAGTGCAGGAAGATTTCTCACTGCACAAGACCACATGGATGAACATGCAAAGAACATCCTAATTTGAGCTGATCAGTAGGCAGGTAGCTCCTCTCCATCAGCAAAAACTTGGGATTTATCACAATTCCCTCAGTCTCTTCTTTAAACAGAGAGAAAAATCATACAGGAACCTGAAAATGCATCTCCTAGCAGTGGCAGCTAATTACCATTCAGGCTCCGGCTCCTATCCCAGCTGCTCAAGGATAATTACCCTTAATGAAAGTGGTGGTACAGGCTTCTTGTCTCTGCTAAGTTGCCTTATAATAACAGACAGCCAAACAGATTTGGCATTCAGCACACCTTACCACAGAGGAGCACTATTGATCCATGCACCATGGCATCACATTCAGACTGAGAAATTCATTTGTGAAAAACATATGATACACTCAAAAGCAGAGGAAAACATCACTGCCTGAGACCAGACAGCTGCTCTGTGCCAAGACTGTCTGAAATGCAGCCTGCCCACAGGACAGCACAGCTCCTTAACACAAAGCCATTTGAGGTAACAGACAAGTAATGCTCTTGTTCAGAGAGCAGCAGGACAGGTGAGGGTGCTCACAGACACAGCAGGCTCAGGGAGGGCTGGGGCAGACCCTGGTCTCCTTGGCCACTTTCTCTATAGGGAAAGTTTTGCCTTTACAGTTGTACTGTACAAAAAATTGCTCACTGTAAAAACATGGTTCAAGTTTTCATCAACAGGGTTTATTCCAGCTAAAATTTCTCTTCAGTTCTATGTTGGCTCTTTCTCTCTTTACCCAGGTTGTTACTGACTCAGGTGCCTTAGTCTTACCGACAACTTTGCCAACCTTACCTTCACTCAGCAATACCCTGTCACAGAGACCTTGCCTCAAGGGCCAAGGACACCTGTCCAAAGGGGATGTAAACCTACCAGGCACCTGATGATACAGGTGTCTGGGGACAGAATGAGATTCCTCCAAGGGTACTGAGGGAGCTGGATGAAAGAGCTGGCTAAGCGGCTCTCCATTTATCATCAGTCCTGGCTCACCAGGGAGGTCCCAGATGAAGTTGGCCATGTGATAGGAAGGGCTGGAAGGAGGATTTAGGGAACTACAGGCCTGTCAGCCTGACCTCAGTGCCCAGCAAAGTTATGGAAATTATCATCTTTAGTGCCATCACACGGCACCTACAGGATGACCAAGGGATCAGACCCAGCCAGCACTGGTTTAGGAAGGGCAGGTCCTGCGTGACCAACCTGATCTCCAGGTGGCCCACCCAGTGGATGAGGGGAAGGCTGTGCATGTGTCTACCTGGACTTCAGCAATGCCTTTGTTACTGCCTCCCATGGCATTCTCCTGGAAAAGCTGGCAGCCCACGGCTTGGACAGGGGCACTCTGTGCTGGGTTAGGAACTGGCTGGAGGGCTGGACCCAGAGAGTGCTGGTGAACAGGGCTGCATCCCGTTGGCGGCTGGTCACTAGTGGTGTCCCCCAGGGATCAGTGTTGGGCCCAGTTCTGTTTGATATCTTTACTGATGATGTGGATGAGAAGATCAAGTGCACCCTCAGTACGTTTGTGGATGACACCAAGCTGGATGGGAGTCGATCTCCTGGAGGGTAGGAAGGCTCTGCAGATGCATCGGGACAGGCTGGATCAAGGGGCCAAAGCAAAAGAAGGCCAAGTGCTGGGTCCTGTCCTTGGGTCACAACAGCTCCAGGCAGTGCTACAGGCTTAGGTAACAATGGTTGCAAAGTGGCCCAGGGAAAAAAAACTGGGGGTTCTGGTCAACAGTGGCTGAACATAAGCCAGAGTGTGCCCAGGTGGCCAAGAAGGCCAATGGCATCCTGGCCTGTATCAGGAATAGTGTGGCCAGCTGGACCAGGGCAGTGACTGTCCCTCTGTACTTGGCACTGGTGAGGCCACACCTCAAGTGCTGTGTCCAGTTCTGGGCCCCTCAATTCAGGAAGGACATTGAGGTGCTGGAGCGTGTCCAGAGAAGGGTAATGGAGCTGGAGATCAAGTCCTATGAAGAGTGGCTGAGGGAACTGGGATTGTTTAGCCTGGAGAAGAGGAAGATCAGGGGTGACCTTATGACTCCCTACAACTCCCTGAAAGGAGGTTGTAGCCAGGTGGAGGTTGGTCTCTTCTCCCAGGTAACAAGTGACAGGATAAGAGGACATAGCCTCAAGCTGTGCCAGGGGAGGTTCAGACTGGACATCAGGAGGAATTTCTTCATGGAAAGGGTTGTTAAACATTGGAATAGACTGCCCACAGAGCAGATGGGGTCACCATCCCTGCAACTGTTCAAGAAACTGCATGTGGCACTCAGTGCCATGGTCTATTTGGCAGGTGGTGATCAGGCAAAGCCAGGACTTGGTGATCTCAGGTCTTTTCCAAACCAGATGATTCTGTGATTCTGTCTTACAGTTTCAGCTCTAGAAAAATTGTATCAATATTTCCTGATAAAGATATTTTCCTGTGAAGGTTTTTCCTTACATAGGCTGCACAGCAAATGGCTGCATAATACTTGCCTATGGTTTTGAGAAGGAATGATTCTCATTTGGTCTAGCAGAAGTAGTAGGAGAATAAGGCGGCTCACCCTTTATTTCTACACAGTCATAATGAACCCAGATAAACCAACCTCAAGATGCACCTTTGCATGACAGGGCTGGGAGCTGATAGAGAACACTTCCAGAACATTTTTGCAGGGAGAGAAGCAGCCTGGGAAATTAACAGAATAAAGTAAATATTATACAGTTTCATCTTACTTTGAGTTTTCCGAGCAAAATATATGCCTTTTTTTTTTTTAACCTTGAAAATACACGATTAATGACTGCAGTACCGAGACAGAGCAGAATGACACAGAATGAACATACAGAGATAAGGGAGAAAGATACATTCTTAGACAAAATGTGAAGCACAAAGGACAGTCAATAAAGTGAATTGATGAGCTAGAGAGATGTAAAGAAATTGTTCCAAATAATAGAAGACAGGAATAAGGAGTTTTTCTGACAGCAGGAAGACTTTTTGATTTGCCAAGAAGGCGGTCGTCAAGATGCAGGTACAGGAAGCTGGAGAAAGTGATAGAGAAAAATACAATTTGAAAAGTGGAGGATTTGTGGAACCTCTCTGGCTTTTTTATGTTTTATGAATGTGAAAGTCATCAAGTCCTACTGTTATTGAGATGAAATTACATTTTTGCCTTTAAGTATGAAAAAGAAAAGGAATGAGAAAAGGAATAACTACTATGATGAACAGCTATGAACATAAAGTCAATAAAAACAGTGGTTGAGAGAATATCCAATCAATACACAAATTAATGTTATAAATAATATTTTGGAGATAATATTAGTTACTTTTTTCACTTTGCATATGATAAGCCTCAGTAATGTTGAAATTTGTATTTATTTGGCAGTTACCTATTACTGGCCATTTTCTATCCCTGTCTTTGGAAAAATCAAGTACTACCTGGCAACAGAAACTATAGGAGTTGCACAGTTCATTTGATGCAGCAGTGAAAGTTTTGCATTCTCTGTGTGTTTAGTTGACAGTCACATTTGGAGTGGGTTGGCTCAGTTTGTTAGAGCATGGTGCTAATAATGCCAGGGTTGTGGGTTCAATCCCTGTATGAGCCATTCACTGAAGAGTTGGACTCAGTGGCCTTTGTGGGTCCCTTCCAGCTGTGAGTATCTGCAAATTCAGTGTTGCCTTGAGAGATGCCTAAATTGATCACAGAATTTGAATACCACATTGCTCACTTTTGTTTATACTTTGCAAACACTGAGAAATATAATGATAGACCCCAGAGATTGTAGGTTCCTACCACAGCTGAATTTTGACACCCTAAGTTACGAGTACACCTTGTCATCGGTGGGATTAAATAACACATAACAGATTTCCAATTAAAGTTAAAAACAAGCCTTTTGAGCTAAGGCCCACAACAAAAACGGAAACAAATTCAGAATAATTCTTGATGCTCCTTCCAGTATTTGAATAATAGTGGTCTCAAACCACTGGATGACCTCATTAAGAAGTGACATGGTTAAACTGCAGAGCATATTCATTTTTACAACATTATACATAGAGCATTTGCAGACAATATTGTACAACAGAAACTAATTGAAGTCTCAATTCCACAGGTCCCTGATACAGTAGTTTTGTCTTTGCTGGAATTTAGGAAATTATGTGAATGCTATTCCAAATCCCAGACCTGTTCTTCAGACAAACACCTTGTGCTTAGAACATTTAAGAGTAAGCACACACAAACACCAAGCTGTATTTAGAAACAACTTCCTCTGCTCTGATAGTAGCTCACACTTAAGTCTTTTTCTTTCTTTTAACAAAGCTGTCAACTGACTGATAAAACTTTCTTTGCTGTCCCTTGGAGATTAGCAGTTTATCTCAGATTCGCCTCAATTACAGACATAAAAGAACTCTCTGAGTCCTCGCACATTCTCCTCATCCATCTCGTATAACACCCCCTGCTCCCGTTAGGAAGGAAAGAGGATCTTTACACTTGCCAGGTTCTACACACAGGGTGATATGTGACATTGCCACCTAGTCCTCAATAAAGATCACCCACTCCACTGCACTCAATTTGCTTCCCATCAGCTGTAACAAACGTCACTTTACTTTTCTTGTTATTTCTCTTCTCTAGGGGGGAAAAAACCAACCTTAACTAAATTGGGGCAGCTGGTAGGAAGCCATGAAGTCCAAACAACAGGGAGACCAAATGATTTTCTTTTAACCTTGTTCCCTCCTACAGCCCTACCACAAAGCATGGCAATCTGAGAAGTGAGATGTAACCTGCAGATCTCTGCACTATGCAGCTGGCAGCGAATTCTCCCTCGAAGCCCTTCCGTGGGTACTTATTGCTTCAGTCACAGCCTCATCTCATCTGAATGGCAAGGGACGAAAATTAAAGGATCGACAGCACTCAAAATTACAGTCTTCTGTGTCAGCTAAGTGTAAGGCAAGGCAATAGCTCCAGTCCACTTCAATTAGTTTAATTCCCATTTGGAGTGCATCCACCCTCCATCTCAGTGAACAGCTCTCCCGCCTTGTCTCTCTGCCAGACTACTTGGCCTTCTTACGTGATGAGATACGTGGGGAAGGGTGATTTCTAGGGTGTGAACCACAAGGCACATCGTTTATTTTGCTACCAAAAAAAAATCACAGTTTCTCAAGGACTCTGAACTCCCACACACGCAAGTAGGTTTGTCCTGTTTCATGGCAATACCTGAGCCTAATTTAACATATCATTTTAATTATTGCTAAAAATCAAATAAGCAGCGCACTACTTCTTTCTCCTGGGAGAAACTGCAATTTACATCTCCAAAAATAATGTAATTCACAGCAAAATTGAAGTCCCAATGCGTATAATAATTTTCTAAAACATACCCACCACTGTCAATCAAGCAAAGCCTATCTAAACCATTCTCTAATGCACCAGATAATTTAAACACTAAAATAGCCTTTAAAATCCCATAGAAAAATACAATACCTCATCCAAGACAAAGTGATTATCATTTTCATTTCACTCCTTAGACAGTTCCTAATAGGGCCTATTCTCCTAATATATATGTGCAACATCCATTAATGATAATGAGAACAATGCCCATGAATCAAATGGGAGACTACAATTCACGTTTTGTGGTAGGGACCAGACCATGACCTCCTTTACCCCACAAGCCTGAATAACTCAGCTGAGCACTGTTACTCCAGATCTTGGCAAATGAAAGCAGACTAGAATCTTGCCCTAGATTGGTGGTATTTACATAAGACTAATGAAATAAAATATTTAGGGAAATAGCTTGAAAGGAACCTCAGAAATCTGTGTGCAGTACAGAGAAATAAAGGAAAATATTGTGAGTAGCTGAAGACAAGAGAATACAAATCTACTGCAAGTTCGCATCCTAATAGACAGGTATATTTCCAGATAACCTACAAAGCAGGTATGAGTTATTCCTGTTACTTTTATATTAATAGATACTACCATTTACATATGAAAAAAAATTCAGAATATTTATATCATTTTCACTGGACAGTGAAGGGCCTTGATCAAGGAACTGAGTGACTATTAAGGCACTTCAGAAAAGAAGTATTACACCATTAACTGGAACTATCCTTTCACAGCTGCAGTGGAAAGTTACTCCTGGCATCTGAAAAGGTCTTCAAAATCAGATTACATTTGCTGAATTAATGCAAAGATCTCATTCATTAGGATTCAGTGTCAAGCTTTGATTTTGTTATTTTTAACAACAAGCATGAAGGTCAGTTTTTATAAAGCTCCACAGCTGCTGATGGTGTCATTCTCCTTAGTGTTCTGAGTTGCAATATCAATTTAAGCCAACCTGGTCTTTTGTAATAGATGCTGGAGCCCAAGTTTAATCATGCAGCCCCCTGCAACACAGGTACTGTAAAAATGCTATTGGAGAGCAGACTCTCCAGTACAATTCCACCACCAGTGCTGCGTGCTGTGTCATTATTACAACCCATCCACAGCCCACAGACAACAAGCAGGAATCCCCCAGCCTATTCTGCAGGGTCCTCTTCGACTGTGCAGATGGCTCATGCTTGGTGCAGGGAAGTGCTGTAAGGAGCAAGAAACCTTCATGTGGTAGTGGGAAAATTACTCTTTTTTGCAGACTGAGCTCAGCACCAAATCTGCTCATGTCACCTTTTATTTATCTAACAAAGAAATTGATGCCAGAACTGGCAGACTGTGATCCAACGTTTCGTTTGGGGAGCCATGGTGTTAGCAATGGTTCATTGATACTATTTCTCATAAGCTATCACTAAAGTACTCTTTGCAATTATGTTCAGCAGCTAAGCATAAATTAAGTTACCAAAAATGACACTGGGCAAAAACATCTGCTTGGATTAACTCTGCTGACGCCTGTGACTTCACACAGGGAAGAACCTGGAGCTAACAGAAAGTATGACTTGATGGGCAACTTGGAGCTAGGCAGAAAAAATAAGTAACTGTTTTAATCCTATTTAATTTGAAATACATCTATTAAAAGGCATTCCCCCTCATCCATAATCTTTTAAATTATTTATTGAATATCAAAATATCCTGAATTAAAAAAGCCATTTTAAAACACTCACCTTCCTAAAGTGAAACAAAGGTGTTACTACACATCTGGCAGAGTTCTGCTAGAAATGCTGTTGTCCTGTTGCAAATGGCCCTTTCTGCTGAACAGCAAGGAAGATAATTTGGTCTTTTTAAAAAAAACTATAAAGACTATAAGAAGGCTGATTTTGTTCCAAATGTTGAGGATTTACACACACATGCCTCCATTGTAGATTAATATATGCTCTAAACCATCTGTAGAAAACTGAACACCAGAAGAATCTTTCATATCTTTCAGTGTAAAACTGAAAGAAAACTTGGAATAACTTACTTGTCTTCCTTGTCTACATTTCCCATATTCAAAAGGGATGGGTACCCTAATTTTGAAATAAAGATACAATATTTAAGAAATAAAAAACAAAGATTTTCTAAAAATTTGTGTAAATTAAGTATTTGTGATACTTTTTTAGAGATTCCATTAAAAATACAATATTTAAAATAATAAATATTTCTCTTTCTCTTCAAGAGAAGAGCAGATAAAACTAAAAGTCTATTTATTTTGAGCAAAAACCAGCACAAGATAAACACTGCACATTTAAAAAGTGAAAAGCAGAACTATGTCCAATAAGTTAAACATCGTAATCACTAGAGAAAAAGCTAAAGTGAGTTTTTTCCAAAACAGAGAAACATTTTCTGATCCTATTACATCAGTCAATGAAAATCACAGTCAGACTTTACTAAACCTATAGTCTTTACAGACTCCAAAACAATAAAAATGCTTACCATCGGTCATCAGTATTTTGTTTAAATACACAAATAAATTGGTACTTTGGTACGGTTGAAAGCATTTGTCAAGAAATTAATATAATCACCAATTTTCATTTTAAGAAATTGTTCTGTATCAGTGAGGAAGCCATTTCCCTCCTCCTGTAAGAGCAGCTTCACATGCCCTGATCAACTTACAGGAATCACATGTAAGTGCTCAACAGATCTTATTGTTCCAGGGAGCAATCTACAAAATTCTCACTTCCACGAGTAGGTTTCATGAAATATTTTCATGTCTTTAGGTTCTCTATTACTCTCATTTTGATTACAGTTGCTGATATGTTACTGTGTTAAATGTACATGGCTCTGAACACCAGCAGAAGAAAGCCACAGTATGAACTTTGCTTTGCTCAAGAAGTGTTTGCTGTGAGCCACTGAGATTTTCACTCAGGGCTTTATCTTTTTGTGAAGATTCTGTGTGTTTCACAAAAACTGGGTAATAGCTTAATAACAGTATGCAATGCCAATTTGATGACTGCTGAGAAAAAATAGTGTGTTCAGAATCAAATACCATCCCTAGAGACTTCCCATATTGTGCATAGAGTCACCAGGGACAGGCATCATGATTTCTTGAGCTATTTTCCATCCATCCTAAAAAGAGCAGGATTGACAGATGTGAACATTTAACACACTTCAGCTCTTTCTTATGACCTCTGATACAGCCACCCCTGTTCTTTATTATTCTAGTACATGCAGAAACCTGTGTTGACTGAAAATCATTTGTGGTGACTTAATTCATGGATGGATTCTATTCTATCCTGCTCTGATCTGTTCTATATCCATGAATAGCTGAAGACATTCAACACTTTTTACCTCTCACTGATTTACCTCCAAGGAGAAGCTACTCAGGAACTGCCAATATATGTTCTAACTGGCTCTAACTTCTCTCTGATTTATTCACTTGCTGTAAAGGCATATCAACTTTCTAAACACTCAAACACAGGAGCTCCAGCAACACAGAGAAAATAAATTCCATCTTTGACCTTTATAAGCTGCTCTTATAGCATCATTCTGTAAGACTGAATTTATTATTCTACTCAATATATTCCATTCAATGGCTGCAAGACATTAGCTAGGATTAAAATCAGGTCAACAGCATTAAGAATAAATAGCACTTTAACCTGAAGAATACAAAGGCACCAAAACACCCCAAAATGGCCATAACTGATCTGTTTGCTCTAGAATTCAATATTCTCCGTGGCAAGTTGATGTTCCTCTTGCAGTCTTTATGAGGATTAACAATGGACAACATTTAAAAGATCGATATTTCATAGAAGAACATGATGAGGTCATCACAGGCTTTAAAGGTGAAAATGATATTACTGTTATTCATGATGTGATAATGCCCAGGGGCTGTGATCACAACCTGGGCACTACTGTGCTAGTTACTTTACAAAGAATGGGAGCTAAATGGAGCCATCACATACAAATATATATTAAATATAGAAACAGCAGAGGATGTGCCAGAGCCCCAGGGTCAGAGTGTCTCACACGAGAATTTGGGTCCATACAGTTGATCAGTTCATTTGCTGACCTGCTCCCAACACCAAACACCTCTTTTAAATTAGTTCCTCCCTTGCAAGTAAAATGTCTGTATGTTGGTTGCACATCACACTGTCCAGGCAAGGAGGAACATCACAGAGAAGAGCTGCACATAAACCCTTAATCAATGAGGACAGAAATAGAGTATTTCCAGTTAGGTCCATCTCCAATCAAGGTGGCTAAACTACACAAGATATGTAAGACTTTTTCCCCTTCCCCACCTAATCTCTAAATATGGATACCCGAATTGCAGATGCATGAACATCCCAATGCATTATCTGCAAATATTATTTGCTATTTCAGCAAAATATCCTCTATCACAAGAACTATCCTTCTGGTTGTCAACAGAGTCAGATGAAGACCTCCTGACCTAAAGCACAAGCTCTACAATACATGCTGAAGAACCAGATCCACCTGCTGGTAGCTCAAGGAGACCTAAACCACTGGTGGAGGAAGCACTGGGGCGAGAAATGCAGCATATTGGTGTCAGCGAGTCGCAGGACCGGTGCGGATTTATTTGGGCTCTCAGGGAAAGCGATGCTCTGAACTCTACAGAATCTACCAGCTCCCTCTGCCGGCGGACAGCACGAAAATAACCGGCACGGATGGGAGGTTGGGTCAGGCCCCCGCTCAGGTCCATCTGCTCACACCGACTTGTGTGGCAGAGAGGACTGTCCTTTTAATACTGAAGAACTTCGATCGCGTTGTTCATGGTGCACGTTTGAGGTTATCCAGTGACAGGATATTAGCCTGTGATGGACAGCAGATAATCACACACATTTTTTGGCTGAGCTATGGATGCACTATGCTTCGAAATTTAACAATTATGCTGCTTCTGTTTTCAGCAAATGCACAGCTGCTTGTTTGTGGCATTTTCCTTGGACGTCCATGTAATGCCAGTGAGGAAAACCAACACTAGGGAGGCAATCTGGTCCAGTGGCCAGGAAAACATGCCCTGGAGCCTGGGTTCTGTTCCCTGTTCCCTATCCTCCACCAAGTGACCTGCTGATATGCATTATCTACCTTGCAGTAGCACCTGGAGACCTCTGGAGCAGGGCCGGATGGAAGCACTGCTATGGTGTGAACCATCAACAAAAACCAGGCTTACCCTTCCTAGGTAATAAGACACAAAAGAAAGATGAAATAAATACATTGTAACAGGGAGCCAGAGGTAGTGCATCATTAACCTGGGCTCCAGTTTCTCCATCTGAAAAGCACTTTGGGATGTTCACATGAAAGGTGAGCATGGATTTTTAAACACTGATATTAGATTACGTGGGAGTTTTTTTAACACATTTTCCCAGAACAGGTTTTTCCACTGGAACAGGTAACACCGAAGCTTTCTGTAGACTGTGTTTCCATGATGACAAGATACAGGACTGTGCAACACGTTAATTAAATGTTTGCTTTATAACTCACAGTAAAAAAACCACACCTGATACTTCATCCTGGGTAGTTTGCTCATCCATAGTTGCAAATGATCGCTTTTAAGTGAGATTCAGAGCCAGGACTTTCACACAAGGGATTTGCTACTCAAAGAGATGCTCATTGAGCTGACAGGAGCCTGAAAACCTCAGCAGTTTAAAAATTAAAATTAAAAAAAATCACAGCAGGTTTTCTTTCTTTTGATTTCACCCCCTGCAGCAGCTGCTTTCTAGGTATGTGTGTCCCGAGCTCCTGTCCCCTGCCTGCACACACACAAAACTCACTGTAACATGAACAATCCGCAGTATCAGGCTGTCATCGCACTAAAATGCAACTGCTCATTTTTAACCAAGGGAAGCTTTTTTATGACTCACTCCCCCAATAAAGCCATCATCTCATGCTAACGAGGTGCCGTGAGATAGCTCACATGGTCGTGCTGAGGCGCTGCTCCCCAGCTCAGCAGGAGGAGCAGGAGGAGGCCCCGTGCGCCCGACCTGCCTGCTCCCTCATATGCGGGGAGACGTCACCTCCTCCTGACCCCATCCTTTGAGCAAAATTAGGAGCCTTTCCACTGGAATGCAGTGCTACAGGCAAACATGCCCTAAGGAAATAAGAAGAGCTATCAAATCAGTAAAGCCTTGCAGGATGAGGCCCTGTCTCTATCTTTCCCTGATATACTTTTCCAGTTCTCAAAAGCTGTGTCACTGCCAAACCTCAAAACTGCGGCTTCCACATCACTGATGTTCAAATGAAGGAGCTTCTGTTTTGTTTATTTAACTAAAGTGAATACACTTTAAGCTAAGTTTTAATTTACCACTTATTTGCAGTTAACATGTTCCTAAGCACAGGCTGAAGAAAGCTCTGCTGCAGTTTCCTTTTATCTATTTATTTTAAATTCTCTCAACGAGATTCGTAAAGAGTAGTTAGACCTGAGAAGGATAAAATCCTACATTTAAAAAAACCAAGAATAGAATTAAGGTGAGTTACTCAGGTAGAGTAGCAGCTTGATTTTCTTATTTTTTAGCTGGTTCAGCTCTCTGCAGAAGACTGCATCTTCTGCAAACCCTGCGTATGCATGCCCATATAATACAAAGGAGTTTTAAGACAACAGTATCTTATCAAACAAGGTCAATTTTCATTACTTTACAAAGATAATATTATGAAAAAAATAGAATATTTGGGTGTAATATGGTGAAAAACCTAAATACAGCAATGATCTTTAACAGGCCTTATAACAGTTTCCTGTGTACTACTTTGGCATAGCCTGCAACTTTTTTTGTCTCTGTGAGCCTGGGAATAGTCACCAAAATCCCCACTGGGGCTAATGTCATGGTAGTGTATGTGTTAGCCATGCTTAGCACAACCTGGAAATAAGACTCAAAAGATTTTATTAAGGGTTATAGCAATGTAGTAGGTACAGAGCCCTGGTAAGAGCCACATCAATGGTCAAATGACCAAAGTCAATCCATCTAGCTTGATGGATCGTATCTTGTAATCATCCACAAGGAACGTTGCTGCCCTGTCCACTCTTCAATTGCAGAACTACTGTCACTGCTGAGCTCGAATTTTGTCATTCCAACAATCACATCAGAAATAGGAGAAGTATGAAATACCCTAAGTCTGGACTGAAAGATTGCTGCTGTAAAGCCACAGCTCCTCAAAACACCCCCACCCATCCCCTGAACTCTTGTAGGACTAAGTCCATAATTTAGTACAAGTCTAAATATCACTTTGATCAACCAACATGCCCTGGAGACATCTTTTTTCAAACAAGCATGTTGAAGTGCTTAAACCTGACCTGCATGTGACTGCAAAAATGCACCTGAGAACTACTGATTTATGGAGCTAACTGAAGAACTGCTTCCCTTCTAATACAACACGCAACCACAACTCTGGAGATACATGCTCTGAGGAAACCATTCTCAAGTAAGTATCTCACAAACACCTACTCCAATCCAACACTTTGTGGTCCCCACTGGCCTTTATCTTATCTGGGACCCAAAAGTACCACATTGAAACACACTTCTAATCTTATACCCCTGGGATGTCCCAATCTATTTAATGGGCAACACCAAATTCAGCTGGATGACTTGCAAGTATCCTATTATGTATGTGTTTAAAAATGGGAAGATTCAGAGCTGGTAATCCATAGTACAGCCTGAGACAATGAATCACCTTCTGTCCCATAGTGGAGGTCAACCAACTCGCATTCTGTGGGACTGAGGGTGGCAGCAAGATTTTAGACACAGATATTTGTGCGATGTCTAATACGGAGCCTATGCTTTGTGCCTGTTAATAACGTGTCCTTGTAAAATCCCTGTGAAGTAGAAAACTAGTGTTATCCTGATTTTTCACAGATGGAAAATGGAGACACACAGAAATTAAAGGGGAGAGGCTGTCTCTAGGGTAAGCATGACGCAAACCAGCCAAATCTTTATAGGTCAAAACTGCCACTTTGAATTGCACCTAGCAACAGATGGGAAGCCAGATTCATTCCATTATGTGTCCTTTTCAGTAAGGAGACAGAAAATAACCAGTGTAAAAAAATACGCCTTATTTTTGCTATTATTGTTTGTTAGGCGCTGCTAGAACAGAGTGTGCTGTGGAGGAGATGGAGGGGAAATGGCAATTATTGCAGGGGTAACATTTACCTACAAATCTTGTAATCAAGGAGTTGTTTTTCGCTCCAGTTTATTCCCAACAGCTCTGAAATCTCCCAGATGAGTAAAGACATTTGGTCTCTAGCCCAGTGCTCGCTCAAAGGAAGTATAAACAGAAAGCCAGCAAAAAGGGAAAAGCCAGGCTTATCAGGCTGTTGCTGCTCTATCTCTTGCTGCCTTCCACAATTTGCAGGGCACATGAAAAGTAGAATAAATACCCAGTTACATTTTGCTTATCATCTGACACATTTCACAAAAAGAAAAAAAAAAGAAAGGCATCCACTGAGGGTTTTCTCTTTTAAATTCTGTCTGCTGCTGACAGAAGGGGTGCTTAGAATTAGACAGAGAAGATAAAATGGTTTTAAATATGTATAAATTTAAGAGGTTATCTCAAAGGAAAAAATATTTTTCTGCTGTGGTTGGCTGCTATCTTAGCCCCGCTTTAAACATTTATCTGATGAAATCACTGCATTCCTCAAAAGAGACGGTTCGTGAGTCCTCAGATTCTTACGGCTAACAAATAATTAAATAGCCCAAACTCTGCACTTTTAACAGTAAAGTGTCTGACTCATGATGCCTAGTTAAAAACCCAGCAGGTTCAGCATGGCCCCCTGCCTGGCTGGGGTAATGCACTCTCACACAGCAGACAGCAGGACGGAGTTTTGGCCAGGCACCTCACCTCAGGAATCCCACCATATCTCAAGCAGCCCCTGCAAACAGCACACAGAGGGATTCACCCTGGAGCCACACTGACAGCCAGGACAAGAGGCATTAACATTGCAGAAATTACAGTGAGATGAATTAAGGACATCAGCTTTTCTTTGGGATTAGCCGGTTTCATAGAACCTGGGGAAAACATCAGCTTTTGAAAACTACTTCTCATTTGAGACTGCATGGTTTGAAAGCCTATTTTAAAAGCTACAGTGGTGACCCCAGTTCAGACAGCAGTATGACTGCTCTAAGAATTGGAAGACTATTTGCTAATATTTATAGTTCTCTGGCATCCAGGCGTCTCCCAGCATTTTAGAGACACTTGTAAGAGGAATTTCTAGAAACTGTAAATCACATGGGAGATGGCAAACAAGAGACAAACAGGCACAGAGGAGTTAAATGACTTCCATGAGGTTGGCTGAACATCTGAAAGTCTAAGTCAAGTCCTTCACACACCACTTCCATGTGGTTTTATTTCATAGCAACTTAAAAGTCCTGTCCTGCTGTTATTGTTTCACTGGCATTTTTATTTTAGCATTTTGTATAGCATAACCTGTCAAATTGCAGGAGAGGCAGGAATGCACCAACTGCTTTCTAAGAAGAATCACAAGTAAATAGATCATTTCTACATGTACACAAAAGTAGGAGAAAAATTCCTTTAAAAATAATTAAATTAAATCAATTCAATCTGAAAAAAGTCATGTAAGGGAGTAATAATATGACCTGCTGTCACCTTATACGTAAAGGTCTGCACGTTAGAAATACCAACTTGCTGTTTTGAGATGCTGTACTCTTCCACAGTGCCTCTTTTCCCTGACAGTGTGAAAAAGGTGGTTGGTGCCACAGATGCAACTTCAATTACCTGTGAGGACATAATTCTAGATGCACACTGTCTTCAGAGTGAAAAATGTAAGCCATTTCTTGGGCTCCAACCAATCCTGGATTGAACATGACAAGAGAAGACTAAAAAAATCTGCAAGCTGATCTGAGCGAGATACAAACTCAGGTAGCCTTCAGAAATAGGGGACAGGAAGGAGGGGAGGGAAAAGGGGGAAGAAGGAAGGGGGGAGGAAATCTTGAACTAGATTAATTTAATTAAAGATAACCCACTAGCATGCCGTTGATGGAGGTGAACACTAATTAGCCCCATGAGAACTGAAAAGTCTTGAAGTCAAGAATCATAGTTTATGTGACATAGCAGAACACCTGCCTGCTTGATCTAGAAGGGGCTTGGCCAAATCTGTAACTTCAATTCAATTTTCTAACAGGTATCACAGAGAATCACACAAATTAATTACAAGGTAATAAAAATTTTAGCTCCATGAAGGAGATGATGCCTTAGATTGTATCAAAATCTTTTACATCCAATATCATCAGTTCAGTGTAGCCAGGAAGGGATCTGAAGGAAACAGAAGAGAAATTAGGAAAAACTTCTTATAGCATCTGGACTTTTCAAGTGACCAACCCAACTCTGCTATATTCCACTAGGTGGAAACGATCTAGCACCTTCCCATGCGCTTTTGCCTTGCTTCCCTACACGTGGCAGCAGCAGCAATCTGAGGGCTGGGGGTGAGGGAGGGGAATTGATGTTGACAGAAGGTCCATAAAGGGTAACTCAAGCCTTAAACACAAGTAGTTCAGTGGTTTCCATGGGGTAAGAGGTACCACCCAGGATGTAAAGGAGGGATTCCGTGTTCTGTACTTCAGACATCCCAACAGCTCACTGCCAACCTGAAGGCTGATGATTATCAAGAATAAAAGCTACAACTGTCAACATTATTCATATCCAAGCTGCACTTGTTCCAAGATAATAAAAAACTCTCTTGCTGCAAAATGTTCATTATCAGAGATATGTGATGTGGCAATAGCACAGGAGTGGAGTTTGTACTCCTGTTCCTGTAGCTCAGGTCGGCCACAGCTCCACACAGCTCCAGTCCTGCTGGGGAGAAGCTGAAGATGAACCACAGAGGTGAGGAATGTACAGAGCAGGTCTCTACCAGCCTTTCTTTCCCAGAAGCTTCATTTCTGGGACAAAACACTAAAAGCAGTTGTACAACATGGAGCCAGAGACGGGCAGTTCTGGATATTCACAAGGCTGAAAGCCACTCATATACTGAGTGTATCTCCATAACAGTAACTCTCAATACACCATGGCCATCACAGTGCACGTCTTCTGACTCGCTTTAATTTTGAATACAGCTCAGTCATCAAGAATTAACTTGAAAACTGTGCCTTTAGATTAATTTGACCTGTTCTGATCCACTGAAGTGCTTGAAAGTTGTTCAAAATTATGTACTATATATCTTGAAGCTCTTAAGTTGTCCAATCTAATGCAAAAGTTTTATAGTCCACTTTTATAAATTGTAACATCCTAAACAAATTTTTCATCATTCTTCCCTTATATAAGCTTTCCTTACTTGTAACTAATTAAAAAGCTGGGTCTCAGATTGCCTGCCCTTGTAATATCATCCTAGGAGGGGGGAAAAAAAAAAAGAATGATAAAAGTGCTCAAACACTTCTGGAAATTCCCTTTCCAAATGTTGCTCCTGAGTGCAAACATGGACGGAACAGAAATAAAGTCAAGTCAAAGTAGACAAGGCAGGTCATCCTTACATTACTATGTAAACATATAATGGAGGGAATCTAACACCTGGAGATCACAATGAAAAGCCTAATAGAGGTGGAGTATAGTCAATGATTCCCAGAATCTGGGCCAAATAAAGAATGCAACATTTGTTTCCATCCCCAGTGAACGGGTTCTGGAGCCATCCCTACTTCAGTCCATTTAAAAAATTGCAGTAAAAATACATTATAGACTTTAAAGCCTTAAAGGATCTATGCAAGAATGGATTTTTTTCCCTGTTTGCTCTTATTTAATCAAGTGAAAAATTTCATTTCACTGAACTTTACCCTGTATGATTTCACCAATGCACAGCAGTAGCAAGCAACTTAAGCATATGTGTTCTCAGATCTTAATTTTTACGACATAGTTTTTAAATCTGCCACTTTCTTATTTGGAGGGTACTAACAACAGAGTGCATTCATTCCGTCCTTTCCCAACCAAGCAAAACACTCACTGGGATTTCCTTTTCAAGCCTGCTAATTGAAAACATTCTGCAGTTTATTAGTCACTATACAGATTATCTGCTGACATGCAAACTCTCACTCATTCCAGACTTGTTAATTAACATGTAATTACTGATCCCACAGAGACTGGACTGCAGGTGTGATGCTCTGGGTCCTACTCTAATAACCGTTCCTCTCAGATGCCAGCACAGATGGAATATACAGCAAGTGCATTTTCCCAGAACACCACCCCACCCTCCCCAAAAATGCTTGGGCTCTGTTTTGGTTTATTAAAATAATAATTAAAAAAAAGTATTAACTTTTTTTTTTTGTCTGGGTTCATTATATCCAACATCCACTCACAACCTAGCACAGAAAAGCAACAAAAATCTGCACTCTCCCATCAGCCTGGCTCAGCAGGAAGGAGCTGGCCCAGGGCAGCTGTTCTGCATGTTGAATTTGAATGGGAAGACCTAGGAGGAAAGAATGGCAGAGAATGAAGGAGAGAATAACAAGGAGACAGATAGATTATGTCCAGTTATTTCTGTGACTACCAAAATGGTGATCGCACCTACTGGTGTATTCAATGTGTGGTGATTCTCAGTTAAGTCTCTTATAGAGCATAAATGTCACCATTAAAATACTAGCTTCCACTCAATTACTCTCATATGAAGCCTCATGGTACCATAACTATTCCTTCTATGTATTTTTTGGATAATGGGATGTTCAAGAAGAAACCTTTTTTCAAATCCCTTTACAATGAATTTCCTTTAAGACTTGAAATGTTTCAAAGAGTCTTTGCTCAAGGAAGACAAAAAGGTTATCAAATATTAAGTGAGAATATAAAGGCACTGCCATGGAAAGTTAGGTCAGATGAAATCACCCACAAGTTTTTAATTCCCTATTAGCGAGGTTATATTGGTCATAGGATATGGTCAAGAACCAAGTCCAGAAAGAACTTTATTAAGCAAAGTACATTTGTCAGGGACAACTGCATCCAAATTTAAAACAGTTAGGGAACCAGACTGCTAAAAGCATGTAATGTAGGTACATAATTCTATCATCACTGAAGTCAGAAATAAAACTGCCGTTGATGCAACCAGTGGGAGCACACTTTATTAGACAGTTTGGAAAATGCCATCCCACATATATAGGGATTAACAATTTCAGAATCCCTGGTACAGAACCTCTAATATAAACATTATCAGAAGTCATGAAAATTACCACCTCAGATGGAATCCCAAAATTTGTTACACTGTGGTTTATTGTGAACTGAATATAATCATGACAAGTGTTCATTAAGTACTCTTTCACTATCCTATTAGAGGAAACAAAGGATTAGAAGGGTCTAGATAGGAGCCACATTCACTTTGAAAGTTCCAGTTTCATTTACTGGATTTCAACAATGAAATCTCTGCAACAGGAACACTGTGCCACTATTAGGACCTTCTGGACTTGCATTCACTCACCTCTCCATGCACTCGCTGTCAATTCACTGTTAGCTCCGCTGTTAGTTTACGAGCCTTTTTAGAAGGAAACGGATAAGAAAGATGATGCCAGTACAATTTGGTTAAGAGAGTCACTAATTAAATCTGGAAAGGGACTTCTTGATTTAATAAATCTTTTTCGTGAGATAGAGATACTATCTGGAAAGTGGCTGTACACTTGCATCAGAGGGGAGAGCGACTCTGTCTGGAACAAAAGCACAAAACCTGTCAAGAGGAGGACATGGGAAACTCCTGTGTGATAGACAATTCTGAGATTGTCAGATCTGGGTCAAGGTATTAAACCAGAACAGAAGTAGTTACTTTCATTAAACATGTCACATTAATGACATGACCAACAATGACTCAATAGCCATGGAATTGGTAGAGGAAGCTGTAAGCAACATCAGCCTTCCTGTATTTAGAGCAACAACATTTCTCAACCTGGTATTGCATGGACACTTTAGGACATACCTTTTCAAGTCACTGGCTTCAAAGGACTTGGCATGCAAAAACTAAGCAGTAAGATAGATCACTGCTCAGCTTTTTCAGTCAGCAATCTTCCGAAACCTTGACAATTCTTAGCAAAATACAGGTTCAGCCAAGCATTTGGTCCACCTTGGTCACTACTTGACCCTGACCTTGCCAACCCTTCTCTCTACTGGGGATTCAAGGAGGGCCTGTTGATAAACCTCCCATCAGTAAAGGATTTAGAACAGACTCCATGCCATGTACTTCACATAACTGAATTTGCTGATACAAATGCACACATGATGCAATGTAGGAAAGTTTATGCACCATAATTTTATGATAGTTCCTACTTTGGCTACAAGAAGGACTACTTATGCAACTCAGTAACTAAAGCAAACTGAAAAGAAAACTAAAACTCTGAAAAAGGAAAATGCAAGACAGTTGTTCACAAAGTGGTGATAGGTGGGAAAAAAAAGATTTATGTAAGCGGTGATTAGGATGATCTATTCAGCTTGACAGTAGATGCTTTATCTGTTAACTGTTCCACAAAAGTCAGCTGAAGATACTGCCTACAGGGTATAATTTGGAGCAAAATCCAGCTCTTTAAGAGTTAACATAATTCTAGGAGAATAAAGCAAATTCTGCCTCTGACCCTGTCCATGATACATCAGTCTTCATCATTTTGAAGTGGCCTGACCTCTTCCTCGAAGCAGAATGATGAAAGACAGCAACTAAAGCTACCCAGGGTCAGATCTCAGCTCCTAGAAAAGAGGCAGTTGTCACTCTCTCTGAGTAAGAAAACATGGAAAAGAATTACTATCAGTAACAGTCACACTCAACCACACCTACAAAAGGGTTCACAGGCTTTTTCATACCTGGACAACACTGGGAAAGGCTCATCAGGAGAGCCACAGCACTGCACAGTGCCACTGAGCAGCTTCCAGGCCATAGTTTGCTGCTGAAAAACTAGGACAAGAAAGGGTGAAAGGAAACAAGTAAAGTGCAGTCCTATTTCTCTTTCCTTTGCTGACACCATTATTCACAGGTGGTGTGCTGAAAGGGCTTCCTCTACACTTTCAACTCAAACATTCACATGGGGTTTTCTCCTACCTTAATTTAGTTTCAAATAGTATCCAAATAAGCCCATCAGCCTTTTGGAAAGATCACAGAGATTGTCCAGCAACAAACAGAATCATACAATGACATTTGCAGCACATACTCTTAAACCTGTGCTTTCAGGAAGCGTCTTGGACCCTTTCTCTTGCAGACTGTAACACTAATATAATGTCCCTTGAAATAGGAGAAAAACAGATTACACCAAAAAGAGAATGCAAGCACATTTTTGTCTTCTAAAGTAAGGCCAGAGAAGACGTGATCTGGAAATAAAATACATATGAATGCTCCTGAAGTCAAAATTACTTTTATAAGTGAAAGGAGGAAAAACTTGATTAAAGGATTGATGAGAAACTATTAGTTCTTTAATCTCACGTCATCTCGTCCTTATTTGTTAACCAGAATAAGAAATGTGTTATATTGTTTATGTGGATTTTTTCCCCCTGGGATTATATTCAACTCTTGTAAAGTTAAAATGAAGCTTGCGCAGTCTGATATTTCTGCTCAATAATTAATGGAAGAAAGTGAAAACTGGAAAGAAAAAGAAGAACAAAATCAAAACCTCTCCTTTACCCAGGCTGGGATTGATTGTTATCTAAGCTGTTGTTCATAAGACAGCGAGGTTTGCATTAATGAGCTACTGTTTCAGGCCTAATATTTACAGATCACTACAGTATCACAGAAATCTTTCAGTATTAAACACACAATTCTGACTCATTCCAAGACACTCCCCGACTGTGCGTGCTCATCAATGCGTTCCACGGCAGAGCTATCCTTTTGAACTAACATGGCACACAGATGTTATTACAGCATCTATGAACACAGTGACAGTAACAATGAAATGAAATTTGCATCAAATGTAATCTCATTAATTGTCTGATCACATCCAAGTTTGACAATTTAAATGCATTAATAAAAAATATTGTACTTCGTGACAGTAAAGATTCTATCTTGGTTAATTTCCTAAAAAATATCATTGCAGTTTACTACTTCATCTCAATTTTATATATCTTAATTTTAAACACATAGTACTTAGATTTGGAAAGAAGTTTAATCAAAGAAACAAAAAAACCTGAGTGTTGCCCTAAAATGTTGAAGTCTCAAAAGAGTGCTTCATATTTCTACTCAATTGTGCCCCCCAACACTCAGATGGACAGGACTCCAGAGATCCAGATGGACAGAGCTGACAGAGTGACAGCCTGCTGTCCTTGGGCTATCAGAGCAGGTCCAGCACACCCAAGCACAAGCCTCTGAGCTCACCTGAAGGTGCTTCAACAGAGCAGAGCTTGGTTTGGCTCCCGCCACTCGTGCGACACCAGTGCCACAACTTTGCCAGGCAAGAGAAATGCCTGTGCAGGAAGAACTATGCTAAGATCTTAATTCCTTCTTCATACCACCTATCCAACTGGGAAAAGAACAGCACTCTGCACCAGCTTAGGCTGTATTAACTAAAATGGCTGGATTCAAGTCAATTGGACAATTCCTGCAGTCCTGATGTCCTGATTTCTTTTCCTTTTTCAAATCAAGCACTGTGTGAAGGAACATATTTTAGGTGACTTTTTGACACTGTTGGGAAGCACAAGGTGAGTTTGGAGCACTGCTTCACCTCACAGAGACGAGCCCAAATCAGAATATTGGTTTTCAACATCTTTTACCCTTTCGAACAATTCAGAGGAGGCATTACACCTGTAAATAACAGAAACACTACCAATTACACAGTCTGCCTTTTCACCTGCTGACCTGTATTGTACAGATTTCAGTCCCTGAACAATTCCTTCTGACCTGAGTCACTGGTTTGTTTTGTCCAGCTACACAGAAGTGATCACTGTATGTGAATACCTCTCCAGAAGCCCCTCCATTGCAGCATGAGGTGTCCTTTAAAAAAAAGTTATTTTTAAAAAAGCAGTAAAAGCTCAGAATCCATTACAGATTGACTAAATATCTTTAAGGTAAACTGAAGGCTTCTACTACCTTCTATTAAGGTAATAGAATTCATGGCTAGGCTTTGCAAACGAAGATTTGGGTAAGGTAATAGACTATAATGTAATATATCATATCATTAGGGTGCTCAAATCAGGGTCACACACTTTATTAAGAGCCTAAACAGATGACTTGTTTTTTAGAAGTGATCAACCTGTAGCAACTTGCAATGATTTGAAAGTTTAAAATTTTTTGAAGACATCAAGGTGTATAATTTAAACACCTAAAGACAAGCTTACTGGAATTTGCAAAGAAAATTCTAATAAATACCTATGTAATTAATTTACGGGCCTTGGGCAGTGCCACTGGAATAATTCTACTACAGATGCTTCATTTACATACTGGTAGCTCTAATCCACTGGGGTTTTTCAATGCACCAGGAAAAACCCAAACACTTATATCAACATCCTATTCATTGTTGTGTCAAATTCACGATACCACAACGCCATTATCCTTGTGCACACTCCCAGCCCACAGCCAGGTAATCCCGTGGAGCTCAAACCTCTTACACTGAGATTTAAGGTAGATTATGTTGCTGGGCTTTCACTGCTGTCCTTCAGCTGATGCATGGTAATTTATTAAGCTGTAATAAACTGATTACAAGTCTGAGCCCTAAGTTTCTCCTGAAGATACCGGCACTTTACAGAGAGTCATGGAGTTACAATCACTTAAGAAGTTATCACTTACCAACTGTACTGTGTGGGTACTTATATTAAGCATCCCTAGAGGCTGTTTAAATCAATTTGCTTTACCTTCCCATTAGTCATTCCACACTCAGCTGCATCCATACCATAAAAAATGTAATCTTGAATGCATAATTGAACCCCATGCAGTTGCCATCAAAAAAAAAAAAAAAAATCTGACTCAGGTAGGTTTAATTTCCATAAGTAAACATTCAAATACAAATTAAAGTGATGTAACTGGTTTTTAAAAAATATACAGTTGTGCGTGGAAGACTATACATCCATTTAAACACATGTGTGTCGTTATATCCCTTCTTAAAAAAAAAAAGTAAATTTCCAACTAAATTTAGAAGTACTGTTAGATAAACATAGCAGAGCTCAAAATTAGTTTCACAAAGCTTCTTGGATCTTTAAGAATTAACAATGATAATACTTCTCAAAGAGTCGAATAGCAACTATCCACATTATTCTTTGCATGATATTATTTTATATACAACTCTATAGGGGAACCTTCATTACACTAACATAGGAAATGAAAGCTAATCTCGCCAGGATGTTGAATTATATTTAAAAATCCTTCAGGAGCTCCCTATTAGTGATTTGCTGTAAAGTTCGTATATAACACACCATTCCACAATTTCATAGAAACACAGAATCATTTAGACTGGAAAAGACCTTTAAGATTATGAAGTTCAACTATTAATCCAGCACTGTCAAAATATCATGAAACCATGTCCCAGAGCATCCCAAATCTCCCTAAGGATATGATTCCACCACTTCTCTGGGCAGCTTGTCCCAATGCTTGACAAATCTTTCCATCAAGTTTTTCTAGTACCTAACCTAAACCTCCCCTTGTGCAACTTGAGGCCATTTCCTCTCATCCTCTCACTTGTTACCTGGGAAAAGAGATTGACTCCCACCTGGCTACAACCTCCTCTCAGGGAGTTGTAGAGAGTGATGAGGTCTCCCCTGAGCCTCCTTTTCTCCAGGCTGAACAACCCCAGCTCCCTCAGCCGCTCCATGTAAGACTTACTCTCCAGACCCTTCCCCAGCTCCATTGCCCTTCTCTGGACCTGCTCCACCACCTCAATGTCCTTCCTGAACTGAGGGGTCCAGAATGGGACAGGGCATTTGAGGTGTGGCCTCACTAGTGCTGAGTACAGGGGGACAATCACTTCCCTGGCCCTGCTGGCTACACTGTTCCTGATCCAGGCCAGGATGCCATTGGCCTTCTTGGCCACCTGGGCACACGCTGGCTCATGTTCAGCTGCTGTCGACCAGCACCCCCAGGTCCTTTTTCTGCTGAGCCACTTTCCAGCTACTCTTCCCCCAGTGCCCTCATCCAGATTGTTGACAGAGATATTAATTTCAATATTACAAAGCAGAAAATCTACAGTTTTAAGTAAACCAGGAAAGCTACATATTTTTACATTAGTCTGTGGATTTCTGCTCCACAAATACTGTTGATACAGTAGAAAAGTGATTGGTGCCAGAGCTACTTGTTAGTAAATTTACATCTATTATTGTTCCAGAAGGAAAAGACTAAATGCAGAGAAAGTGTAGGCAAATCCATGACTTTCACAAGAAATGGGAACATCCGCTTGTTTCTAGAATGGCTTTTATTAGCTGCATAACTGGAAACATGAAGAGAATTTGGAATCAAGAACTGTCTAATGCTTCTATGTAAACTATCAAAACATAGTCTCCGTGGTTCCCAGCAGCATTTCTCAACTGGATGCTGCAGTGAGCACTGGTAAGAAACAGTCCATAAGGAAGTTGAACCCTGTTATTTATTTAACACCTGTGCAAACAGCAATTGATGCTTTATCAAAATAAATGTCCAGAGTTGTGAAGGACCAGGAATCAGAATGGGGAGAATCTCAGAAGTGGAAAAGGATGTACAGTGATTGAACGGACTTTATGATGCAGACTTTATAGTTATTATGTACACACACTCTGTATGTTCCCCCAGAATCTGTATCTTCCGGGCATATCCCGGCCTGTCCACCTCCCTGCTCCCCTGTTTCTCTGCTGATTGGCTGGAGGAGCTGCAGGGAGGAAACAGCCTCCATTCGCCCCTTCTCTCCCCGGTTCCTCCCATGTTTCTCCCTCTTTTGCCTGTGCCCCTATCCTGATTTGCTCCCCCGTTTGTCTGTCTGATACCCCACCCTATGTTCTGGTCCTTTCCCTGCCTGAACGGATAAGAATCTGGCGCACGCCCGAATAAAGGATTCTACTTGCACCCTTCCTCGTGTCCCATCCTCTCTTCGGACCGCGGCACAAAATAAAAGCTGAAGTTAGCTAGTAGTATCCAAGTGCTGAAAAAGCATATATATCAGATTGTCTTTGGTATATTACAAATTATCATTAAATAAAAATCACTATCATTTAAAAACCATACTCAGGTGGAAAGGATGAATGACAGAATCTGCGCACAATATAACTAATATATGCCTAATTCTTTTCAGAATCAAGGCATAAAGTTGCAGATTTAGAAAGTCTTCAGATTTTATAATGTTTAAAAAAGGTTTTGAGCTGTTAATCTGTTGTACCTAATCTTGTCTCTCTGTAAGACAAGGGACATAATGATGAACTGCAACTGAGCTTACCATTTGGACATTATTTTAAATGGAATCTAATCACTAAAGGCTATAATAGAGCAGCACAGATTTCATTATGCTGGTCTAGATCCCGGTTGACAGGATACCAAACAAAGACTGCCTGTTTTATCAGAAAAAGCAGGAGAACACCTTCTGGATTTTGGCAGAAGATCAGTCCTGAGTTCTTGGAGTATAAAAGTATTTGCAAAGCATCTGCAAGAACCCTACAGACTGCAAATTAAAAAGCCTGACTTTCTCAACTCTCTAGAATCCAATAAAAAAATTTGTATGCTAGTAAAAGAGGAACCAAAACGTGTCTATTATCTAAATCATTTCTATCTCTCCTCCAGGTCTGTGGACACTTAAGTTGATAGTTTGGGTCAATATTTCATTATTAAATGAAATTAGAACCCAAAAGGTTAGTCCAAAATTAGAAGAACTCTAGAATGCATGTGGAATCATCCGTGATTCCAGAACATACAATATTGGTGAGGAAATGACACAGAGCGCATAGAAAAGAACAGTTTTCTTTGTACCTCCATAGCCTGTAGCTGTCACTTCAGCATATGGAGACCTACGAAAAATGTTATTTTTACAAATTATTCAGGAGCCTTGTTTTGGCACTGTCAGAGCGTGCAAAGTAATTGCCCCAAATTTCTGAACCCTTAAATGCAGCTCTATGGCATTAAAAACCAGATTCTACGTGTGAGAGGAGTGTACAGACTGCAGTGGCAGCAGCAGCAGGGAGCTGTCATTCCACCCGCCTGCTGCAGAACACGTCAGGGAGTCAAGGCACGGGAAAATGAGAACTGATGAATCCATGTAACACTTCCTCGAGGTGATGGCAAGTTAACACGCAGGTCCAATCAGAGCTTTCATCATGCAAAAACAAAATCAAAGCAGGGCCCTTGAGGTACTAAATATAGCTCCGACTCTAAATTTCCTGAGAAATGTTAAGGAAAGATGGAATGCATAAGAAAATTGATTTATCCTAATACAGAGTCTAGAGCTATATCTGATCTTTGGACACCTGCCTATCGAGCCACATTTTAACCAACTGCCTCCAGAGGCTTAGTTCATGTCTTTCATATCTCCTTAAAATGGTTATTACAATAACTACTATCAATTTGAATCTGGCAGTACAACCCACAGTCCGGTGCTATTAAAAAATACATTGGACAGGATTATGTACTAGATGACGCTACGCACCCAGAAAGCATTTGCTGAGAAACTATGACATTACAGCTTTGCAACCATTGCAGCACATGCATTGTCACAGATGTGTGCATTCCTGAGCTCACATGCAAGCACACACCCTGCAATGGCTCATGTATATACAAACATATGAGCATTGACACTCTAAGAGAAAAGGGCAACGTTTGATCTGTGAGTAAAATAACAACAGATCAAATCAAGGGAAAGCGAATGAAGAAAACGAATGCATCAACTCTGCAGAGCAGGCACATCACTTTAAACTTGGAAAGCACTACATTAGGCTGCAACATTTCTACAAAAAATAAGCAGCAGGTAGGACAGCTCCACAGGCTTACAGCAGAACCCCCACTGCTGTCCCCACTCTGGCTACAGTGCAGGGCAGACGCTGTTCCTGCCCACTGTATTTCATAACAGCATCCCTGGGACCATGTGCCTGCAGGCCTGGGGCTGGATTTGGTTTGGCATTTCTTCTGCCAGGCCTGCTCTATTCCAATGGGCACTGAACTGCTGCTACAGCTGTAGCTGAAGTCTCAGGACACGGTGCACATATGATCAGATTGATTACAACTGTAAGAGGAAGGAGGAAAAGAAAGAGAACAGAAATCAATGACTTACTGTAGCAAGAAAGAACCAATTATTAAGCAAATCTGCTCTTGCTACTTCTGTCACACAACCTCATCCATTAAAGTTCCATCATTATTTGAATTAACTGTTGCTGTCAGAGCAATAATATTCACAATCAGACACTCACATTCTGCAACTACCCAGCTTCTATTAGAACCAATTTAGTGATGCCGCCTGCAACTAATGAACTGGTTTGTAGTTTAATTATAGTGCTTACCAGATAATTTATCACACAGCAATAAAGTTTAGATTTACTTCTCATGCAATGCTGCTGCATTATTAGATGTATACATGAAGCTGCATTTTGCTCTCAATTACGCACATGTAAATCTTGAGCAACCCTACTGAAGTCAGTAGTTATTTTGAATTGATATGCTGCTACTTTGCATTCAAAAATCCGTAATAAAGAGCAGAGTTTTATTCCATGTATGTGCATTACTTATAGCACTCCAGGTGGTTACTTTGATAATGATACAGAACATTTTTGTACTGTTGAAATAAATGCCAATCCTGTTACAGAAAGTGGTTTTATAATAAGAAAGGAAATGAACTAAACATTTAGTGCAAGAAGCAGCATGCAGACAATTCCTGCTATATAGTCAAAGATGATTAACTAAAAAGGAAAACTACTCTCAAAAAGGTAGATTTAATTTGCCTTAAAACCAACTTAGTGAAATATTAGCAAGCAGAAGCTGTTGTATAAAAATCTGAGATTAATTAAAGTATTTACAAAGCCCACAGTGAAAAAAAAAGGATTGGTTTTTGCAAGCAGATAGGAATAAATACAAAAAACCAAAACAGATAGAAAGATAAAAATATGACATTATTTTTCACATTACAATACTATATGGTTTAGTTCTAAAGCTACACAGGACCCAAACTCCGAATTTTTTAAAGCCTGAACCTGGAAAAACTCAATACTAACAGGTAAATTTTTATATTTTTTTTAAATTTAGCATAGTGGTACCATTTTACAGCTTTGACCATGTATAGGCATATAGTGGCTTGCACTCTTTCACATACCCACCTTCTAAGTAAACAGCGGCATCTAGTAATGAAGACTGTGATTCTGCTCACATACCAGTGGTAAAAGTTGAGCAGTGAAAGCAAGGGAACTCTTATATTAGCCTTATAATCCCTCTTTGGGATGTCTGGCTTGGGAATACCATAAAAAGCCTGATCCACTCTTCTATTAGTTCTCCTTTCAGTGAAATGGGGCTTAGAATACTGACAGTTAACTCACACTGCAGGTATTTGGGAAGAGTACCTTCTGCATGATTTGTAACTCACTCTGACCTGTTCAGTGGCAGACCCAGTCAAACAAAACAGATTCATATTCTCAGAGATTTTGCAAAATGTGGGCTCTGTTCCTGGGGATTCAGGCCTTGAGCAGATGCAGAACGTATAAATCCAAATTACTGAATTTCCCTTCATATCTACCCCTTGTTTGCAAAAAGGTGATACTACTGTTTCCTTCATCTACTGCTAATACCTGTATATTTAGACTGCAAGTCTATTAAATCACAGTGGTTTCTTGGTTCTGTCCTGTAACAGACAAGGTACTAACTGATGGTGGAACATGCCACCAGTATAAAAATAGCTAATTACAAATATAAAAAAATGGGTTGTTCTGAATGATGCATGATATTTTTCAACACTGGAAAAACAATAATAAAATACACTAATTTAAAAACTTTAGGCTTTTAAAAACATTACACATTCTTTACTATGGTTTGCTTTTAACTCTTTACTTTTTAATGAACAGGAACATTTTGGCTAGAACACCCCATGAGATCTCAAAGCCAACAGCAGGTTCTATTGTATCAGAAACTTTGGCCCAAGCTGTGAAACTTTAGCTAGCAGAATGACTTTGAAGTTGCTGGAGTTTTGCAAGAAACATGGTTTTGACCTAAAACTGGAAATTTTAGAAAGGATAAGATAAAGAAAAATCCAAATGGCATCCAACCTGTGCCCCCAGCCCTTGAAAGTGTGAGTTTTATTTCTCAAACACTGTCTTTCCTCTGAAGTTGGCTTTCTCCTCAAACTAGCATGCCTTCAAATGGTCTATGTGTCTGCCCACACAGCAGGCAAAGGGCTGACTGCTGGTTTAAGGTGCTTACCTCTACACAGATTTTTATTCCACAGCATCCTGTATGTATTGGGATGGCAGTAAGGCCTTGGACACAATAGAAGGAAAGAAAAATCGCAGAAAAGAGAATTCTAAAATACTTGGGGGGGGGGGGGGGGGGCAGGAAATATGCAGGTATGCACACACACACATAGACAAAATCAATACTAACTTATTTACATTTCAAAGCTGTGGCTGATAGGAAACCAGGAAGATTTCTGTCCTGAGGTTTTAAGTCAGCCTGATCCAGAGTTAGGGGCTCTTTGCCAAGTCAGATCCAAGTTTAGATTTCTGATATATACAAAAGCTCAGGAGCTGAGCTCAGCAGCAGCAGAAGAAACATCTGCCACACACACATCTTCTGTCTGCATATTCCCCATGTCAAATTCCCTACCTTTTTAACCAAATTCCCAAAAGCCTTCAAAGAATGACATTCCTTGGTGTCGTATAACAGTGAAGGGAGAATTAATTAAAAAAAAAAGACCAAAAAGAAAAGAGAGATAGAAGTGTGTAGGGAGGAGAACGGTACAGTTCATTTTCACCTCTCAGCATCACTCACCCACACAGGCAAACTGAAAAAATTGCAAGGATGGCACTTGCAGACTACTAAACACCAAAGAAATCTAATGGAGGGTCTCAAAAAGAACTGATAGTGGTGCACTCAGACTATCCTCCTACCTCCCACCAGAGATGAGCTAGAAGTATAACCAGCCCTGGTGAGACTGCAGTTGGAACTGGCTAGTACAGCTAACCTTCCTGGACCTTCACTGAAGAAACACTATTAAATTGGATTTTATTTCTGTAGCTTAAGCTCCTACACGTGAGACCACAAAAATTATGTTTGTCCATCAATCTCTAAAAGGCATCTATATATTGTACTCGGCAAGAAGCAGCCGAGTATTCAAGAACACCAAGCCACTCTTGTCTGTCTTGCATTTATATATTGATCATCCATGTGAAGTGACCACATGGATTTAGCAGGCTCACGTCACCAATGAGCTGTGTCAAATCAGTTACAAAAATGCAATGATCATGGTATTATTGGTCTTTCTCTCCACATTGAAGTCAAATTCTTGTCTTTTCTTTACTGAACTCCCCCACCTCCTGCTACCTCTTCCTTTAGGTTGCCAGCTCCTGGCATTTGTCACAGATAGAAAGTGCTCATTTAGAAATTAGATTCCTGGGAAAAGCTGAATAAAGCTGAAAAGAGTTGTTCCATCATATTAAATGCAAAATAAATATAACCTCATAGTGATACCAACAAATGACATAGGACAAAGTAGAAGTGCATATAAAGAAAGCAACAGCTTCCCCCTATTGCCCCATTGGCAAGTCCTTTACCGAGTTCACCTCTGTGTTGGTCTCTGACCTCTCTCAAACTTCTCCTAAGTGTGCAAGAAAAATTTTGACAATGACATCTGGCAACTCCGATGCTGCCCTGAGCCCACTTGCACTTTCCTGCAGCAATCCAGCAGACCTCAGAAATATTTCTCCTTTCTGTCTCAGGCTAAACCAAACTATGGAATCTCTTGGTTTCGATTTCCTATTCCACCACAAGTCCCAGAAGCCACTGCTGTCACTGGACTCCCCGGTAATATCCACATGCAGGATTAAAATTAAGGGACAGTTAATACCCTTTCATTCACTTTTGACCTAACTGCAGTTTAGGCTTAGCCTAAAGTGGCAAAACCAAGAAATACATATAGTCAAGTTCCACAAATTGAGTTAGAACTTGTTATCTAAAATATTTTGATACTACAGAGAGATTAATAACAAAAATATGTCAGACTTCAAGATAAACAGGGAAAACAACATTAAGTAAGAAACTAAGATAAGGCTTGTGCAGCTTTGGGGCTTTTGGTATCAGTCTGTTCCACACAAACAGACTGTATTTAAGTTACTTAAATATAAGACATTGGTCACTTTTAATATGTCATATGCATAGTTTTTGTATTTCTAGAAGCTTTTTTGGTCAGAATAGTTGGATTTGTTGTCATCTAAAATATAAAGCTATTTAGTCATAAATACTTAGGGCAGCAGCAGCAGAGACCCCCTGTGACTATTGCCTAAAATCTGCATTTTTATTTGAGCCATATTGAATTTAACTATTCTAATGATAACTGCTCTCACTAGGAGGTCACGGTATTACATTTCTCAGTTTGTAGGGAGAGACTGCAGCTGAACACCACTCCAACATAGTTTTCTGCTTCTCTGCTTCATGCTTTAAGGAGGCATCTTCTTTTACACAGCTTTTACCTCATGCAAAGAGGTTAACCTTTGCATGTTAAACATCATGCAAAGATCCCACCCATTTGACTGAAAAAAATATACAGCATAAGGCAGGCCTACACTACAAAATTACTGATTTTAATTGAAGGTACTGACGATCTCTTCCGAGGTTTGGTTGTTTTAATTCAGCCACTAGTTTTTCCTCCCTCGTAAAACAGATCAAGTCAAGCACAAAGCTACTACACAGCACTTTGTATTCCACATGTAACTTCAGTGAGCTGGATAAAAGGACTGTGGTAAGCAAATATCTGGAAGACCATCACCAGAGGCAGCACACCTTTTTCTTCTCCAGTTTTGTACATGAGTGCAATGTCATGGATCCAGTAGATGTGCATGTGCTTACGAGCCACACAAGGCAATGGCTGGACCACCGTAAGCAGGAGGAGGATTTGGTTCATGGTCCCAGCCCATAGACATTTGTAATTTCATATTTTGACAAGTATCCTGTCTTACCTCTCCTCTAAAATTTAAAACAACAAGTGTTCTTTTGCAACTCTTCTCTGTACCATAATGTAAAAAATAAACAAAGAAAAAACAAGAAACAAAAAAAAAAAGCACATTACTTACTGCCAAACTAACACTGAACAAACACAGAAACAATGTCAGTAGATACATAACAATTGTTATTTTCTACTCAGATCCTTCATAGTAGACATCTGCCAAAAGCTAAGTTAATTTCCAAAGCCTAAAATTCTTGAAAAGCCAGAAGCACTCTGGAGAGTTTTCCTACTTCTCTGACTGTTGGACTACATTATGTGCACACAACTGACTCCAACAACTGACAAAAAAAAAGCATTATTTATGCTTGAGTGACATCGAAAGCATATACAGTAAATATTTCTGACAAGATGAGGACTATTCCTGAATAAGCATCCCACGGAATTGGAGTGGAAAGGGAGAGTTCATCTTCAGCTCTTGTACAGAGGCTTGTAACCATCTCTATTCCTTCCCAGAGTAGAAGAAAGCATAAATACTGGAAAGATCTGGAGTCAAATGCTGGCCCAGATGATTTCAGATGAGTCAGCATTTCATCCCAGACTGACTACGGGAGATTTATTTTGTAAGCAAACATCAGGAAGCACAAAGAAGAAAAGAAATGCAGCTTCAGAATGTGACTGCTGACAATCAGCCTCCTGACCTGCAGGACCCTCCAGAGGGGTGAAACAGAGACACTGGCTGCAGCAGAACAGCACAAATGCTACGGGCTGGCTCCTGCTTCAGCACCACAAATGTTTGGGGCTTATTCCTTATTACTGCTACTGCCTTTCTAAATCCCTCTGGTAAAAAGAAGTAGACTTCCCTTTAGGTCTCTACCTTCTACATTGTGAACGGAAGCATATAAAAGGTTTTACTTACACTTTTAATTTCTACTGGTCCTGCATTGCCACTTGGATAACATATAGTAAAAGATGCTGTGCAATCTGCATCCATGTGCTCAGGCTCTGCCCATCTCAGCACACCACAGATCTCTCCCTGAGATACTTAGTGCAGGAAGCAATTTATTGCAAAACATTTTCAATCATCATATTTGTTTGTCTTCATATCCTTTACCTCTGTCCTACTCGTTCCTGGTGGATTAATCTCACAATGGAGTAACCACATTCCTGGTTCTCTGGGCACACATGGGACACACAAGGCAGGGTTGCTAAGGTGTCACTTCAAAAGTTGATTTAATGCCCTTAAGGTACACACTGTGCATACCTATATTTCAAAAGACTAATGAGATGGAACAGATAAGGTTGACCCCAGCAAAAGGTGGAAATACTACAAGTGAGGGTATCTTGAGGTAGGTGCCAGCCAAAGTTCAGACATCATGCTGTCACAAGCACGGGATCAACACTTTCGCCTCACTATGTGGCAGTGCAGCAAATAATAAATGAATTGCATCTAAGAGGGCACACAGCTGTGTAAATCTGCACCCTCTGGGCACAGAGTGCTTACAGCAGTAAATGCCTGGAGTAAAACAGAGGTGCCCAAAGTACACACAGGTAATGAGCTGTACCCTTGTTCGACCTGAGATACTACTCAGTGCAACTGAAGAGCAGAGTTCAGGTTTTACCAAGCAAGGAACACATTTGACTTGGAGAGCATTATTCAGCATGTCATGGTACTCATTAAGTGTAAATCTACAGTCATTCTGCAACAAAAGGTGGAATAACATCCGTGTAAAAAAAGGTGAGATTTAGAAAAGAATTAGGCAATCTCCCTGCTTTGTTTTGCATGGACTAATTAACAATAACTGCAAACTTCACTAATGAGGCAGGCTTTATCTAAGTGTAAGCAGCAAAAAATAACCTCCTATGCAAATCCCAGTCTAAACATTAGCTCTTCCTCAAACTTAAAAATGCATTCCATACCAATTTATTTTAATTACCCATAAGCAACAGGGGGGAAAACCACTCACATCTTAGTCATTTAAGTCCACATTTCACTAGTACACAGATGAGTTACAAAGACCTCCATAACACAGCTCAGGACAGAAATGCTGACAAGCTGTTGAATCTAACGATGCAACAGAGAGATTAAATTTACCTCACAAACTATTTGAATCCAGACAGAGACAGATGGAGAAAAGTGTATCAAATGTTGATATTTCAGGGGGAAAATTTACAATATCAATTTAGAAAACATAAAGTCTGCTAAAGCCTGAATCCTCTAGTCCACAGAGATCTCAAATGCAACTGCTGAAGGATCAATGCTACAATTAATTTGTGCAGATATTCTGAATACATATATTACATGTTTCTACCCAGCTGCCCTATACCTCAGGAAAAGAGAGCTGAACCTCATTGTCCATCCACAGGAGCTGGCTTCAAATGCTGGATCTGATTCCATTCCTTTCTGAGACTCTGGGAAAACAATTTAACTGCTAATGGCTCAGTACTAATGCTGCACAAACCTCCTGGTCTATGAAGAGTCAACTAATGAATTCTTCAGGAGCATGTAATTTAACTGGATGCGACTTTCCACTCATCCACTAGGATTGCAAAAATCCACCAAATGGTCTCCTGTCTCCTCCCAAGAGCAAGTCTTGCCAGGTACAAAGTCACAGTCTCAGTTCTACCCAATAGCCCTTTCCCCGGCTTCTTCCTTGGGAAGACTTGAACCCTGGCAGACACATTACTCTGGCTGCTCCATCACCCAGGCACAAGTTCGGGCAAACCAGGAGCCAGAGCCACCTGCAGCTGACCCTGGCATAACACAGGCTCTTGTCTTGGTCAGATAGTGTTGTCTCAATCTCCCTACTTTACACTGTTAACCTAAAATAACTTTTCTTCATCCTGTAGACAACCATAAAGCCATGTTATTTAGTGAATGGGAACTACATGTCCTAGTCTACAAATCTGTAGTACTACCCTGGTTCTTGTCACTGCATTCAAAGTGATAGAGAACCAAGAAAAACCAAGCAAAATTCTTCTCCCATCTCCTCACTTCTTCATCTACTACGAATATTAGCCCTGCATATCCTTAAATAACTTTTTCAACTCTTCAGTCATCTTCATATGATTAAAGTAAAACCTTCCTGTTTACATGCAACTGCCTCTTTTCCTCAGGTGATGTTCACCCTCCACTCAGTATCTTTATTTTCATGCCGTTAACAACTCAGTAACTAATGATGGCAGCTAAGTCTGACTCTTCCACCTATTCTTTGTCTGAAATTACAGGATGTGACTAACATGGTACATTTCTGTAGGAATGGAAGTGCCATTGGCACCACATGCAGGACTAAAAACAAGTGAAAAATGTACCTCCTCCACCACTGACCTCAGCTCAGAAGAGGAGGTCCTCTTCTTCTCCCTGCCTTTGCAATTAGCATCCTTGGTAAAAGCTACAGAAGACAGCAGATAGTTTGGCTCAAAAATTCATTTTCCCAAATTAAAATTTCTTCAAGAAAAGGGTTGCAGCAGCTTGAGCAATACAGTCTTCACATCACAGAGGGGCCATCTAGACACTGCTGCGTGTTTACCAGCTGGTTGGGGATGAGGTGGGAATTAGAATAAAGCAGAGAGAGGCACATGCAGAGAAGTGATGAGGGTGTCCCAGCTGGATGCATCTACAAGCCAACACACACAGCTGTCAAGTGGTTCGCAGACGACACGACAGCCCTGACTGTACCACACGCTGAACTGGATTACACAGGTCCTCTGAACCTGAACCCCCCAAAATGGTCAGAAAACCCTTTCTCTGCAACACTTCTGGTTCCTCCAGCTCAGCATGAAGGATGAATCTCACAGCCAGAGAGGAGAGACTCCCAAAGCTGCCCAAATACATGTTTTATAGATTCTAAAACCAGGACTGCTGTGACATCTCATCTGACTCCGCCCCTGATAGAATAAATGAATAAATGGAATGAATACATGGAATGAATAAATACCAAAAATCTCCCAGATCCTCCCAGTACATGTTTTAGAAAGCCTTCCTACCTATGTGAAACAACAAGTGATGAAGATAGAGCCGCACCCCCTGATGAGAAGTTCCTCTGAATAACACCTACACACACTTGAGTTAAAACCTGTGCTTTTACCTTCTGCTTGATTTTTTCTAGCTTCAGTTTCCAGCCACTTGATCTCACCATGTCTTTGACACCTGGATTGAAGATCCCTCTACTCTCAAAAATTATTCCCTGTGAGGGTAATTATCGTTGTCACACCATGCAGAAACAGGCTAGATGCTCTCACTTCTACCATAATAACTGAAAAAATAGAACAAGTTGTTTTTTTTTCAAAGTAAGTGTTTGTAGACAGAAATTGACTTCTCCATAATTAAAAACAGGGGGAAAACCCCCAACATTTTTGAAGAGAGATGTAAAGATTTTTCTTAATTACTTTGACAAAACTTCTAGGTCTCCTTTTTCTTTTTCTCCATAATTGGGTTTTTTTTCTTCTTTTCCCAAATTCTCTCATCTAGGAGGCAGCTAGATGGAAATTTGTTAAAGCAGCTCTGTATTTGGGCCAGTTACTGTCTCATTAAAATTATAATCTTGACATTAAAATATATAAACATATATTTTTGAAGACACATTCTCGTCTGCTACCCATCCTCTGAAATGCACTTTGCCTCAGTTGTTATCTTAATTGTCCTTCTATTTTCACTGTTTCTGAGCTTTGATAGCAAGTTCTTTTGTTGTTTTAAGACACAAAGAGAAACATTCAAATGCCACCGAAGGATAAATGTATACAGAAAAACAATCATGAGCACTATAAATTTATTACTTCTAGCTGTATAACAAGATGACCTTATTTGCAATATATCATATTCCTTGGCTGTTACATAGTGTCTTTTGAAATCTGTTAATTCTGCAGTAATGTCTTAATAATATCAAACTGTGTGTATTACAAAGCATATATATTATCTCATGTATTGAAATAACTTCTCATTACAGCATTTCCTAACTCCTACATCTCCATTTGACAAACATTTAAACAATTTTTACCTCATATTTTAAAGTATGGCTGACAAATGCAGAAGATGAATACTTACAGGAAAACAGGGGAATACTAATGAGTATACTTTTTATCTATGACATTGCATTTTTCTGTTTTCATTGTTCACAGTGCTAATACAGCCTGGGGAAGACAGTGCTGCTTCAAAATGCAGTTACTGATAGATGCAAATCACTAATAATGGCACATTCTTTTTTCCAAGTATCTCCTCCCTTAAATCTGAGTATTTTTAAAACTAAATTATATTTTAAATATGAGCAGCATCAGAAAGCCAATCAAGAGAAGAATACTAGGCTTTATTTCTCCTGTTTGCTCAACCAGAAAAACTGTCATTTGGTTTCTCTCAGAATAAAAAAAGAAATCACCTTCCTGCTATCAGTAACAGGAAGAAGAGAGCTTGGTTTTCCAATCCAAAATTAAACTTTGAGACCAGAAAGTAGAGGGAGGGAATAAATATGAAAGCCCATAAGTAATCATTGAGGTCACCTTCTGAACCACACACCGATTTTTCTGACAACAAACCTACTCTAATCTACAATAGAGGTTGACAATGATGTTCCTGTGGTCACAACACTCCATTGTATCAGCCAAATTAGTGTTTCTTTTATTCATAATGTCCTTGTGTTTTGCTGTCCAAAGTCAGTCAGGTGAATTTACTGAATATATTTTCACAACAGTAGATCAATTGGAAAAGCTTAGGAGCACATAATTATTCCATATCATTGCATTTTACTGCTGTGATAGGATAAAGTTATCCAATGGGGGGAAAAAAAAATCCATTTCAGAGCACAGAAGGTTTATTTCTTTCCCTTTTTGTGTTCCTAAATGTCCCTAGCTCTTATACTTTCATAAGCAAAATGATTCACTGCAGGAAATGAAGCGTTAGTGCAGCTTCACGACATTTTGAAGCTACAGCTGTTTCAATAACAAGAGTTTTAGCCCTGAATGTAGTAGTAGCACTTGGAGCTGAAAGCATCTATTGAGTGAAGAAGGGCTTGACCCTTTGCTCAGTGACTTCAAAGTTGTGAGTCATGTGGCCTGAACAGAATCCCTCAAGTCTTTAGAAATAAAACTGTAACAAAACCATTATGCTACAAATGGCTTCTGTAAAAAAGCACATCTATCATTATGCACCAAACTACATAAATGAGTCTGAAAACTTTACCCACACTTTTCAAAGGCTAAATGCAAAGAAATAGAAAGCTGCAGGCCTGGACAGCTCAGTCCCAACTGATCTGGGAGGAGCTGGTTCAGCTCCCACAGCAACCTGCAGCACAGGGTGGCTCTGGGCTATGCTCTCTTCCCTAGAACATCATTCGATAACATCTACATAAATTGCTTTGTCAAAGGGAACAGTTAAGAATCACAACTCCCAACAACTGTACTGTCTCCAATCTTCTTCAGCAAAGACTGCTTCATTTTCCAATTACACAGTACTCTTTCTTTGCATCATAACAACCCTTTTCTAATAGCTTCAGTGAGAGGTCCCATCTCTCAAGAGCCTCAGCCAGAGTCAACAGGCAATCGATGAGTCTCTAAAAAGAAAGCAAATACCTGCAGGTGTTGCTCATCAACTGTACCACAGAATCACAGAATATACTGAGTTGGAAGGGTCATTGAGTCCAACCCTACACAAAACCATCCCCAAGAGTCTCACCATGTGCCTGAGAGCATTGTCCAAATGCTTCTTGATCTCTGTCAGGCTTGGTGCTGTGACCACTTCCCTGGGGAGCCTGTTCCAGTGCCCAACCACCCTCTGGGTGAAGAATCTTTTTCTAATATCCAACCTAAACCTTCCCATGAAACAACGTCAGGCCATTCCTCAGGTCCCGTCACTGGTCACTACAGAGAAGAGATCAGTGCCTGCCTCTCCTCTTCCCCTCACAAGGAAGTTGTAACTGCAATGAGGTCTCCCCCCAGTCTCATCTTCTCCAGGCTGAACAGAACAAATGACCTCAGCTGCTCCTTATACGGCTTCCCCTCAAGGCCCTTCACCATCTCCATTGCCCTCCTTTGCACACACTGTAATGGATTAATATCTTTCTTATATTGTGATGACCAAAACTGCCACAATATTCAAGGTGAAGCCACCCCTGTGCAGAGCAGAGTGGGAAGGGAATAGAAGAGGTAACAGCTACTACAAGCACAGTCTCATGTCCAATATAATGAAGGTAGAACAGGGAAATATATTTGAATAACCTTCGTAAATTATAATTAAGATGGAGGCAAGAACCTCTCAATAATCAAAAACAGAGAGAACATAAAAAAAAATAAAAAGAGCGAACTAGGAAATGTTGAGGAAATCAGCTCTCTAGAAAAAAACAGAGTAATATTGGTTCCAGTGAAGGAAGGGGGAAATAACTGGGAAGGAGACAAACCAAAGGAGAAAAATACTGCAAGCAGCAATATCAAAACAGGAAAACTGTTAAGAAACAAAGTAATGGAGAACCTGAGGAAGAAACTATGGGAATGAATGCTTACTCTACCCAAGAGCAGTGAACATTAGGTATTGGTCTAAACAGACAGTACCAATGTTTAGAAAAGCATTTATATAAGAAATATATAAAGGATTTATTTCAGAAATTAATCCATAAACATGCTTCCATGCTCTTAGTAGCTTCTGGCTTATGTAGCATCTTTATTAGAAATGTAAAACAGATGTCTGTGGGTGGCATAGCGTCACTGAGGTTGGACCCTGAAATGACCTGGGAAAAAGTACTAAATCCAAGCAATACAACAAACTGCAGCAATACAACAAAGAAAAGCCACTGTAATGAAATGCACTTTGGAAAGATTCAATGAATTCACAATCAGCCTTGACTCCCCTGGAAAAGAGATTGTCTCTTTACGGTCATATGGCCAGTTTGATTAAAATCTTTTGCTTACTATTACGGAAAAGATACACTTTGATCTGTGAATCAAGATCCTTTCCAGTGAAGAGACATTGGTTAACTGTATCCTGAAGTACTCAAGTTCCAACAGAACTCAAGTAATTTATGATTCTTCTAAGACACAGAAGAAGAATGAATACTAAAGAATATAACAAAAACTTTGTCTTCCTTTAGATGGGTGTTTTAATTCAACAAATCCACACAGACACACACACACACACACTCAAAAAGTGATAAAGCTGAATCTGAAGTGAAAAGACCTATTTTGCAAATAGGCCATGAAAAATAAAATGTTCCCTAAAACAACAGCCATGCCAGACACAAAAGGGCCAGATGAACCTATCTGATGACAAACTGTCCTTAATTTTCCTGCCTACAGCAGACTTTAAAGGGTTAACTACATGAGGGCTTTTTCCTATTCAAAGCTCTGTGCAACCTATTTCCTTACCCAGAACATCTCGTGCATTGTGTTAGCGCACAATGACACTATTCAGAAATTCTTATGATTCATTCTTTTTCTGTCATTGGTTTTAGGCTACTGGCTAGGAAAGTGTTACTGTAGAATAACGTGGATGCTCTGCTTAAAATTACTTTGGGTTTTTAATTTCCCTCTTCTCAGCTTAGGGTGACACAAGCTCAAGCAGAATCTGGCCCCTTCTATTTCCTAAATCCATGAAATGTGGCTTCATTACCCCCTTCCTCAGATACAGGAACAATACTCAGATCATTAATGTCAGAGAGCTGCTAAAGCCCAAAGCAATACCAATGATTTTGTCCAGCTGAGGGAGCAGGTCTATTCTGCCATAAGGATCCAATAGCTGATAAACCTTTCCATTCTAGAAGGATGCTGCTATCAAATGTGCATCAGCTTCTTCTGATTTAAACATTCATTTGCATATGAAAAGATACTCTTCCCAAATTATAATGTGTGCTCCACATGCAATGCTTCACAGTAATCAAATAACAGGGCTAAGAATGGCATGGAGGCTTGAACGTTACACGTCAGTGCTCATGGCTACTGATACCACAAAGTTGACCTATCTGTAATTAAAGATGATAAAGAAAACCACTGCAAGCCTTCATGCCCCCAGAAAAGCTGAGAGAATAAGTTAATACAACAGAATGGGCAGGGAAGTGTCTCATGGAGAGGCAGTTCGTGGCTCCATCTCAGCTTGCCAGGCCTCCAACTATGACTTCCTCAGTCTTGCTCCTCAGTCAGGTATCCACACTAAAGAATAATCTGAACAGTAAGGGTCTGGTTTGTTTTATTTAGAATATCTCAGGAAAAAAAAGAAACCCTCTGCAAAAACAAAACTACAGAGGATAGAGTTAACTCTTTCCAGGTTTGGATCCAGACTGATCTGACAAGCCTAGCTTCATCTCACATCTGTTGGGAAGATGGAAAATTTATCCCTCAGGAAGGGCAAGTTGCATAGCAAAATGTTGGTGGCTGAGCAAAATAAGGAGCTTGTGTCCAACTTGTTTCTCAGACTGCAGAAACCAAAGCTCTAAAACATTATGGTATCTCCTTGTTGGAAGATGAAAACAATGTTCTTTAACAAAAGATGCTGTAACACGTCATTTCAATTTTGATGAAAGTCTCATAAATAAAATTAACAAAACTGTCTCTCTCCCTGGCAGGTCATTTTTTATCATAGCCAAATTTCTTAACAAGTAGCAATTACCAGGCCACGTTGCCTGTAAGTGCACCCAACAGTCACAGACTACGAGATGACATATTATACCCATGAATACCTCACAATTGAAACACATTTTCCCTATGGGACTACATCACTGCTTGATTTAATTTTTCCTGACATTTGGCCTGGAGCTTCTTTAAAGAAATGAACTTAGGATGGCTTTGCTGACAGCAAAGGACAAACCATGGCTATATACTCAAATCCTACTTAAATCATGCACACTACCCTTTTAAAACACGAATCCTGCATAAATTGCAGGATGGTCACAGAGACCTATTAGTCAGAGTTCATCTTCTGTTGTTTGAGGATGAGCTATAGGTCCACATGTGCAATACAAAAGGTCAGGCACAAATCATACAACTGTGAAGGAATAAACATTTTCACCAGTGACAAATTTATTGATGTGGAAGGAGACATGCCAACTCGTCAGAATCCCTACCAGGGTGTTTTACAACCTCGATCGTTCTTACTATGAATCACCCATATCTGGCTTGGATTGGTTTCTTTTTCCTTCTCCTCCACAAACTTCTCTAAAAACTGGTACATAAAAATATTCCATTTCAAGAGTGCTCCTAAGAGAGAGAGGCAAATGGAGAAATGTACTGTAAACTGAGGGAGAGGAGAGAGGTTAAGAATTCGAGTACTACAGTGCTTCTAATAAATCTCCTGCCTGAAGAGCAGCCAAAAAAGTTATTAATTCCCCAATTAGGTTATATATTTCTCTTTAACATTATGAAGCTGTTATTAACATTATGAAGTTGTGTGTCTCTTCAAATATTAAATTTAAGGTCTATTTTAAGTGACACATTGACAAGTTCAGAGAGGGAAGTGCTCTGGCTTTGATACAGGGACAATACCAGCACCTATGGAGTATTTCCAATGGTTCCATGGGAGCATCTCTGAGCCCTGTGCTTGAGGACCACCCTGTAGCTGTGTGATCTCTGGTTCTGTTGGAATCCTTGGTTTCAGTGTTGAGAGGAACTGAATCTATCTAGGGGAGAAGACCTACCTAGTTTTTATTGTGTAAAGCTCTAAGAAATTATTTGTATTTTCCTTAACTTGTAGATATTAATGGTTTCCCAAAGGAAAACTATGTAAAAAAATGAAAATTACGACTGAAATAGGCCCCAGTTGCATTCTTCTGAGGACAGTTCTCTCTGAGCTCCACATCTTCACCTCAGAGTTGCATAACAGTAAATGCTCCTCAACACAAACCCATCCAAGGCTGGCATTCCCTCAAGATAGCAAATAAATGCCTATATCCCAACAGGAGCAGAAAGTACTTCATCCATAAGCAGACTGGTCATCCAGGAACCAGTGAAACATTGTGACAAGTCAAAGCAAGACAAACAGCAACTCTTTGTGGTTACCATTACACTAGATGCACTCTAAATTTTGTGATCCTCCTTGGACATTTTGAAGCACTTCATCCAAAGGCAAGTTTTTCAGGCATTGTTCCATACAAGTATCTCTAAACTCAATTATTTCTCATGCTCTTTTATAGTCCTCCCAATCTGATTTTCTTCTTGCCCTCTGGAGCAACTTGATAAGAACACAGGTGTCGAATAACCCATTTCTGGGTTAAAAATGGTCAGTTCAGGATGAAAATTGGCCATGTTGACCAGTCTCTTTGAACACATGAATCTTTGAATAAGTGGGAAAACACTTGAAAGCAGCTGAGATCTGCCCCATGAATAGCAAAACAGAGAAACCAGATACTTTCAAATGCCCACTATTCACATTTCTCACTCTTTCAAATGCGCAGCCGGTTTGTTTGTGGACACCAAGAGGTGGCACACTCCAGGCTTAGACCTTAAGAATATTCTCTTTTCTTTTTCATGTATCTACAGGATTACTTATGTACTTGTTATCAGGGTATCTTTTATGCCCTAAGCCATCTTTTAGAAGTTGGAGAAACAATCACAAGCAATCGAGTTCCTGCTTATCACACAAACCTTGGATGAAATGTTATCACTGAAAACATGAAATGAAATGCACTTAAACCACCACGAACTACAGAAATGGAAAGGCTTCCTAGATAAAAAGACTGCCTACATGAACCGTGTTTCATAGTATTGGTGAACTTTGTATGTTTTGGAAAAAAAAAAATTCTCCCCACCTTCCAAATGAAGTGAAAAAGTTTCAATTCAATCTTTGAAAATACTTTATTTTGGAAAGGCCAAAAGTGTCTTTTAAGCCTTTAGGTTTGCACAAAGAACCTTGTCTGAATCATACCTCTCAAGAACAAACAACAGCTCCCTCCAGTTCAAATGAACTGAATTCTTTTTCCAAAACTCAATTCTTTTTGCTGAGCTCTTACTCCCTATTGTGTCCCTCTAGCACACCTCATCGACGTCTCCCTTTGCCCATGTCACTCTCAATAATAACGATTTTCACTCCCAATATTGTAACTCAAGCTGCTCATCTTGCCCTAAGTTTCTCTTGCTTGAGGCAGTCAGCACCAAAAGACAGATCATATTAAGAGCCACTTTTTTTCCTAGGTATGTAGCAGATCCTTGGTGTGACCAAAGCATGCCTTTCAACTCTCTGCTTCCATCTCATATATTTAGGAGAGAATGTCAGGCAGGGACAGTGCCTCCATCACAACTCCATGCTTGGTAGAACTATAACCTCATTAAAGGACCCAAATGCTAATATTTCTGTGTCAGATTTTAAATTCAAACATGGTTTGGTTTGCAAAATGGTAAGTAAATTTGTTTCTTAACAACATTGTAAACTTTCTAAACCACGTATAAGCAGCAGAATAAAACCTTTACATTGCTAGGGCAGAATAAGATATTTTAGTGCCAACTCTGGTCCATTAGATTTTAATTGGCTCCAGCTGGCAGTCCCATAAACTAAAACATTTTTTTTACCTGCAGCTGAGCAGCTGTCCACACAGAGTGAAGAAAAAAATTTCCTATCCAGTAAAAAGAAGAAAATATGTTGCCTGTAACTTCTTCCTTACAGTGTAATACAGAACTAAGTATAGCCAGTGTACCAGATTAAACAGCTCCTTTGGAGAACCTTTTTATCCAAAATCAAAATAACCTCAAAACCTTAAATTCTGCAATGTATTTACACAAAGAGAATCAGTCATTCAAACACATTCCTTCAAGGAATCTGTATAAAGCTGTACTAGTAAGAGAATTAAATTTAACTTGGAAACTTACTAGTAAGAGAATTAAATTTAACTTGGAAACTTAATATAAACTCAGAAAGGGAAATGATCAGGGGTTTTCCAACTCTCAGCCTGTGCTTTACCTGCCTGCACTGTGGGACAGGTTACCTCACTGCTTCTTGCTGACAAACTCAACAGGCATTACAGCTCAGACTGGAGGATTCCTTTGACGTTTTCCCACTCAGGTAAAAAGGATTCAGTTACAGAAACTGCAAACTGAATTAGTTCTGCCACTACAACAGTGAACTACAATGTTAGTAAAGTCCACATATTGCCTACAAACTTGGAGAGAGACAGATAGATACCAATTAAAAACAGTTCACAAAAATTTTAGCAGCTTGAACAAATTCTTATCACAGTAATCCAGAGTAACTACCAAACCAAAGAGAGATTACAGATTTTCACTTGAAGACAAAGATCCCAACTTGGTCTGTTAGATTTCAACTGGATTATTACCTTTTCCTTAGATTTATTCGCCTTTGAGTTGAACAAGGAGGAGAAAAAAAACACCAACAGAATTTTAGTCTGACCTGCAGCTCAGTCTTTAAAGAGTCTCACCTGTATTACTGCTGGCAGTGTTAGTAACAGATGTGATACTGCCTCCTGTAATCCACCCCTCAGAGGAGAGGGTGATTCAGAGGACGGACAAGCCTTTCACAAACACTGTAGCGTTCCCCAGGGTCCCTGCTGAGCTCTCTCTCCACCACCAGCAGTACAAGGACGATGTCATTGAGGTCTGCAGGCACTGCCAAATGACCACAAAATCACACAGAATCACAGAATATGCCGGGTTGGAAGGGACCCACACGGATCATCGAGTCCAACCCCGAGCCCTGCACAGGACCATTCCCAAGAGTCACACCCTGTGCCCGAGAGTATCACCCAAACGCTTCCTGAACTCTGTCAGGCTTGGTGCTGTGACCACTAGCACACAAGGAGCTGCAAAAATCCCCCTTTTATAACTGCCATGTGCAGCACCTGTAAGAAGAGGAACAACACAGACTCCCCTTTAAAATCTTGAAACTGAAACAGGTGTTGTGTTGTGTCCCAGCTGAGCACACAAGACCCATTCTCCTGCCTCCCCTGCCCTGCTCTTCTCTGACTGTCACAAAGGTGAGGAACTAGAAAAAACATCCTGAAACGTGAACACCCGCAGTGCTGTGCAGGCCTTCAGAGCTTGAAGCCTTGATGATTTTCTCTAGTCAGGGAGCATCCAGGAGGACACAATGCTCAGCTTCCTGCCCCACTCAGAAATGAGCAGCCTCACACTGTGGGTCCCTCCTGCCAACACATGCACCGGCAATAAAGCAAACAGACAGGGCTATTTAAAAAATGACCCTAATGATGTAAATTAGACAAACATTAATAAACCCAGCAGGCTATTTCCCTACTGGAAACACCACCATAGATCAGAACAGCTCTCACATCAGTGATTCATATTGTTATACAAGGTCTGTGTCTGAAAATAAAAGTTCCACATGAGACTTGCATTGGAAACACCTTATCCACCAGGATCGCCATTATTATTTCTGAAGTACAAAGAGGCCAATAAAAGAGCTGCATTAAAACAGGCCCCCCATTACCAGAATGCTGTGATTAAATGTTTGACTTACAGTTTGCTTTATTAAGCAAAGCAAATACCGGCAGCTTTCCAGATTTCTGAACTTTGAGTCATTTTTCAGCATTAGGGCTGACCCAAACCTGCTCATGTCCTACAAGCCTGGAAAATGTACATAATGCAAACCTACAGGTTATGTTTTATCCTACTGTAAATTGTTGGCTGCCTGATTATATAAGGGTTAATTGACTGATGGGGGATCTCTTAAAGCTACACAACAGAGAGACTGAAGAATCACAGGTTTTGCTCTTGATGGAGAAGCTACAACTTCTTACTTGAAAAGAAACACATAATCTTATATTAAAATTTAGTCAAAGAATTCTCAAATTCCTAATATTTTTTGTTAATTATGTCATTTCTATATGTGAAACAATGTATAATATTCAAAAGAAAAACACTAAGGAACTACAGATTAACAGCCAAAAGACACCAAAGTTAAAGTATTTTTTTCCTACCTCCTTAGTGGAGAAAAACGTAAGCATAAAGATAAGCTTCTTAAACACCTGTAACATAATCCAGATCAATGAGACTATCAGCATGTCAGAGGTGGATGAGGCTCCCAAGTCCCTGCTAGCCATGATCCACCCTTCCAAGGCTTTCTCTGAATGTACTGGTACAGCTAATCCTGACGTTGCAGATAAATGACCATTTTAGCACTTGAGATCTCTCTCTCCCAACACTGTCTTCTGCAATATCCTAGTGTGAATAATTAATATCACACAAGACAAATATTTAATTCTATGCTAGCAACAAAAAAATAGGAAAGTAGGCCAAACCACCACTCCAAACACTGTTTTTAAATCTGATGTCAGCAACCAGCACACAATGCTGAACAGCCCTAGACTGTTGCTTTAGAAGCTGAAAAGCTTTATACTCTTACGAGATCTTTACCCACTTGGTAAAAAAATCTTTGCCTCCTGCTTCATTCACATGTTGACAACTGTATTCAGATATTTAAATTCAAAACAAGAATCTTACCCTAAAGTCTAAAGGGATGATGGAGGTTCCGGTTTCACCGAATGCGCTGTCATCCAGTTTTTTCCACCCCAAAGGAAGGAGTGCCTTCATGAGGAACGTGGGAAAGCTTGCACCAGAGACAGATTTTACAATATATCAGTTTGTTCAGTTACAAGTGAAAATCGTGTGTGCTGTTCCTTCTACCTGCAACTTTTCAGTACAAACTAAATTTTAGGTATGCAGTTTAGCCACTGTTCCTCACGGTTTAGCTGTTCTGTTCCACTGTATCGCTCAGTACCATCAAACCTGTGAGGCCACAAAGGATTTAAGCATGTCATTTAATCATTCTCCAAAAGACAAGCTGAACAATGTCACATCTTTATCATTGCATATGGCATCACTTACCCTGATAGCTGTAAAAGCAAGAATCACTGTTAAGCATTTAATCCTGTCAGACAGGGATATTAACCTGCTATTTTAGAAGCCATTGCCATCTGATCTGTGTGGTACTGACAATGATGGCTTCCCAAGGAACAATTCCCTCTGCCAAACCAAAGAACAGTACAAATAGCTTTGATGGAGATGGAACTCTGCACGTGGTGGAGAAAACTTTTGATGGAAGTTATTCTAGTAAAGACAGTGTGGGGAGAAAAACAGGTTCTTTAAAACATTCATTAACTGCCTGTAATACATAACAGACTCATCCCTTTCTCTCATTTGTAAGTATACTCACATATATTACTATCTGTGCCTACGAAAATAAAATCAAAGAATGACCCCATGCCACAGTTAATGTCCTAGCAAGGATCTCAACCCTGTACCTAAAAAGTACACTTCAAGGGGAAGAAATTGAATAAACAGGATTCTGAGTGACGGATTAGACATTTGCTTGAACAGTACTGAGCTTAGACTAAACACAACTGAACGAAGCAACTGGACTGAGCTGAGAGTAAGCACAACTGAAGGAAGAAACTGGACTCTGGATTCTGGGCAGAATACAGCCAAACCAGCCAGACTCAGTTGACAATGACTCTTTCAGACATGAGATGTTCCATTCATATTTCACACAATGGCTACATGAGTAATGAACAGATGGTTTTGCTATTTGCACCACTTAGTGGAGCATGAAATGATACACTGACAGGTAGGAGAGAGAAGAATTCGAAGCAGGTGTGGTAGTAATGCTATGACAGCATACAGGATGTCAAAATCCAGGGTACAAAATATTTAACCAAAATGTATTCAGAGGCTCTAAAATTACAGGTATTAATAACTAATTTTTAAAAATTATTTTGTAAGATCAAAGGAAAAAAATTACAATAAGCTAGGGCATTTTAGAGTGAACTCTGTAACTAATCTGTTCATGCCTGTATGTTCTTCTGTACTAATGGAAGAGAGACAAGGATCATCCATATATATATATATATATGCCCTCCAAGCCTGACTACTGCAGTGCACGGTGCATGGGACTGAAGGCTGCAGAGGTCTAAACAAACTCCAGCTGGTGTAACAGGCAGCTGCCCAATTAGTAATGGGTTTACTGTCTCACAGACACATTGATGCTCTGGACATTGCTCACTGATGAGAGTAAAATTTAAAAAAACACCAAAAACCAAAAAACAAACAAACAAAAAAACCCAAACCAAACCAACAAAAAACCCGCAATGCTTTTGTCTTCAAATCTATCCTATGATTTGACCTTCAATGGGAAACTCCAGGATTGAGTTTCTTCCATCATATGATGGTGTCTGGGTCTGAAAACTGATTTGCCTCCTCAAGCTAACATGCAGAATCACACCAGTTTCTCTTGGAGTTAAGTCACCATGCAAAACCTCTCTCAGAAGCCAAAAAAACTCAACTTCAAAATACATTTTGAATTCTTTATAAGTCTCACGAGTGACTTTTTAAATGTAATTCATTAATTTAGGACTGAAAGTTTTCAATATTTTAACAGGAAATGCATAGCAAATTTCATTTCTTCATAAAATATTTTAATAAAATTTTAAAATTTAATTAAGTATTAGTAACAAAATATGAAGTAAATTATTTTGGGTGTTATATTAGAAACAGTGCAGGTTTTTGCTGCAGCTATCACAATGTGACTGAAGTAAGAAAGAGCTTCTCTTTCATGAGGACATTTGTCTCTGTGTGAGAAGCTGCACTCGGGAGCAGCACACCTCCTCATATGTCATTTGTCCTTAGGGTTTTACCTGTATTACTTACCTGCTTGGGCCTTTTCTCATATTTTTGGACAAACACCTTGCTACAGACAACATGTTAGGATTGACATCCCTTCCAGTTCTGAATGAATAGCAGCTCCAAGGCTCAACAGCCACGTAAAGCTACTGTTAATGAGACAGGGCTTGGATCTCATGTCCCTGTTGCTTCCAACTTTATGGTATAATAAAAACAGCAACTGTTACCTTGGAAAGATGAGATGTAATTAATGAGAGCTATAGCCCACTGGGGTGATACACACCCACGTTCAGGCAATCTGCGCAGCAATCCGGACTGCTCCCGCTTCACCAGGGGCTTTATGTCTCCTCCCAAAGAGGGCACCCGCAGCACCGCTCTCCAGCTCCGGCTCTCGGCCCCTGCGCCGGCTCGGAGGAAAGAGACTGCCATCTGCTGAGGTAACGAATCCATTGGCAAACAGGGAGTTAAAGCGAGGAAGAGGGGATTCCTGGTAAAGGGAAGGAGTTTAGAGAATTTCCACAGACATCAGCTGTTCACACTGACAAAGATTTAACAGGGAATAATAATTTAAAGTAAATCTTTTTCTTCCCTTCCTCACCAGCCACTTTCCCTTAGTCAACAAACTGGTTTTCTAATGGGAAGTATTCATTCCATGTATACTTTTACAACGTGTAACCCTTGTAATCCTTTTGCTCTGGAGGACAGGGATTGCTGTGCCTGCTGTTTTGCCGCACTGAAGAAGCAAAGCAAAAAGGTGGAGTATCAGAAAAAGGAAACAGAGAAAAGGAGAGTGGAGAGTTGCAGGGGAGGCTTTTGAGCACTCAGAGTTCACCAAAACATTTATATGAAGCAGCCAGTGGAAGATATCAGAGAAAAAGCAGTAAAACATGTAGTGAATAAAAGAACATTGCCACAAACAGCTCATCCCCACTGACAGAGCTGTGGGTTCCTACTATTAGAATAGAGTTTAATAAGCCTGAGCACTGGAAAAGCATCTCAAAGCAAAGATCTCAAAGCAATTGCAAATATTAAGATTCCTTCTTGCACCAGGTGCTCTGTGTACTCAGCTATTAATATCCATCAGAGCCAATGATATTCAGGATCTCACAGTACCCAATTCTAGTTGATTAAAAGCCTCAAAACAATACAATGACATATGAATTATTGCCTCCAATTTAAGCAGGAAGAAACTAAGAAATAAAAGAATTCTTTCAGAAGGTGCTGCATGCCTCTAGCTTCCACTAATTTTCCTGGCAACTCAGAGAGTTCCTACAGCAGAAATAAAGCTGAATGTCTGTATGAATATACAGTAATTACCCAAATAGCAAGTGCTGGGAATGTCTGGGTGTTCAGAATGAAAAGCAAGTTGTGGGTTTACATTCAGAAACTAGGTGGCTCATATAAGCACCTGGTTGTAGAACAAGTAAACTCAACATTTTGTTCATGTGATTTTTCAAATGTCATCCAGCAAGCTGATATCAAGGCTGGGATGAGAATATACGACTTTTTATTCCTAGTCAAAAATGCCATCCCATTTTTCTCACAACGGAAAACAAGCCAAAACCAAGAGGGTAATTATTTTATCCCAGGATAACTCAATTCCATTTAGCTAACTCTGCCCTGAAGGAAATAAAACTTTTCCACTTTACTTCTTCCCAGTGCTGTTACAACAAGCATTACCACATAATTTCAGCTGACTGCACCTGTTCTTGACAATGTCACTTTCCAACTGTGCAGAGATTTGGAAATGGTTATTAAACACTCATCAAAGAATAAAAACAAAATTGAATCTAAATGGACTGTGCTACACTGCATGGAAGAGAGACAGCTGGCAGAGCTACACTGCACTGAGGCATCCTGTCAGGCTCCACGAGGAATGCCATCCAGCTCCACTGGTAGCATCGTGGCAGAAGTGGCAGACTCCCACATTCCAGGCTATCTGCTCAAATCGATTCTCCATACCTAGCAAGAGATGTCTTCCTTGGTTTCCTTCTAACTGACTGCTGAATACGGACATACTGAGAAGCACCTGAACAGAATTAATTCAGTTGGTTTGTTAAAAAAGTATCAATATCACTGTTCATTTTTTATCTTATGTTCTTTGAAGTACAATCACCCATTCTCACACATCATTCAAGGCAGAAATGCCTGAAATAAAAGTAATTTCCTATACTATACACCCTCCAGGAAAAAAGAATTAGGTTCATTGGAAAGTCCGTATTTGCTTTTTACAGCCAACATTTTTATTGAAACGAATTGTCTCTTGCATAGACACAGAGATGCCACACATTCCCATCTCTCAGGGAGGTCCTGTCATTGGCTAGGTGCTCTAAAGAGTGTGGGAAGTGGCTGCAAATACGACATACCCCGTTCCCACCAGCAAACTGCCTTGCAGGCAAGTTAGAGAAGGCTCCAACACCCAGCTTCATTTGATTACAAAGCTGTTTCCTACAATTTTTCTGCTTACTTCAGTCATGAATATTTACAGCCATTTCCAGAAGTGACTTGCACAATTTGGAGCTAAAGACTCTCTTAGAGAGATGTTGGGACACTTTCCTGCTCAACTACTGTAGAGTGTTAGTAAATAACTGATTTCTTTGTTACCAAACTGTGGAGCTAAAAGTGGAAAGGGTGAAGGAGGAAACCTTGGGGAAAGGGGTCTGATCTCATTTCTTATCGACAGTTCACTGCTGCCAAATGCAGCCATCAGAGAAAATCCAGCAAACTTTAAACAGTTAAGATTGGAAAGACTGAGCATCCCCCAGAGAATAGCTAATGGGATACAGAGCTTTTCACCTCCGGGTCACAAGCTCAAATCTGGCTCCTCTCAGGAGCAATGATCTGCTGGGCTGCTCCTCAGCAGGTAAAAGGATGCTCTTAAACCAGCCCAGGGCTTGCTGCTAGTCAGCAAGTTTTGAAAAATAATCCCTTGCACACCAGCCCCGCTCTGAGAAGAGGCTGTAACTTCTGCATGCACAGTGTCTTACTATCACAGCCGAGGCACATTAGCATTGAGGATGAGGTAGAAATACACTGCCCAGGATGCTTATTTAAATTTCAGCACTTTCATCCTCTGTCATGGTTGACAGTTCCCAATCCAGTGTTATGTACTAAGCTCTTTTATTCAAGATGTTTTTCTTACTGTTTCTGCTTCATATAAATGGCCTGACAAACTCGTATCAAGCCGTAGAGGGAGGGCAATGGGAAGGAATGCAAATAAAAGAGTAGCTAAACTTTTAGGTTACAAAATGGTATTTTTCTCATACAGTAATACTGTGGAACCGCCTCCCACACATTATTATAGATGTCACATATATAAATGGATTAGAGAAATTAGAGAAATGAGTTAGAGTCATAAGAGGTCTGATTTAATGGGCACTAGAACAGGACTACGGAGACTTGGAACATGTACTAATTCCAAGTGAAGTCAAAATTAACATCCCCACCTGCTGTAATGGCATGTGGACAGATCATTTAGATAGAATTTAGTGAAGTTAGTGGAATAACAGGTGATAAATTCATCTCCAAATATCCAGACGCATATTTAGAATCACAAAATATAAGGGAGAGGATCTCTATAGGTCATCAGGTCCAATGCCCTGATGAAAGCAGAGTCAGCTCCCAAGTTAGAGCAGGCTGTTGAGGGTTGTACCAAATCAAAGGGTGAGGATCCCACAACATGTCTGGACACCTGTTCTAATGCTTAACCACCAATGGCTTTCATGGTGAAAAAGTTTTTACTAATATCTAAATTTTTATGTGCTTTATAACAGCAATGGATCAAGAATGTCCCTGAATTATTGCTATCCCACCTTAATAGCACAGTCTTCCTGATCAGATGTAATGACATACTGTATCCTCTCCTTTTGTTTTCCTACTATTTAACAGGAAAAAATGCAGCTGAAAAAGGGATAAAATCTGCTTGTTTGTCATCTCAGAATCCACAACATTAACTGCTGTCACTCTTTTAAACACCAGAAAGCAAAGTCTGTGCACGCAGTCAACAGTCCCAGCATCACACTTACAGATGGTGAGGCTGTCTCTAGGTATCCTTTTCTCAGAGGCACAATATGTGGATCAAATCCCACTAATATCTAGTCTCTGGTTTTTTGAAATTTTTATTCTAGAGTTCCACTCCTGTTATTCAAGAAACCACCAAAATTATGCCTGAGGAGGTTATTTCCACAAGGGCAGCATGTTTTTGGTGACAACATGGTTTGCCGCAGGTGATGTTATCAAACATAAAATCTCTGCTGTATCAACTTCATCCCTTGGGATACATCACTGAAATGTATTCTTATGATAAAACTCAATTTTAAAAGTAAAAATGACCACACCTATATTAAATCCTCTGTTCTGAGCAGCTTATGATGCTATTAGGACTATGCCTCCAGTGTCTTCAGGAATTCGCTACTTAGCAGTAATTGCCAGCAGAGCAGGTACATGACAAAATACAGTTCTCACAAAGCATTTGATGGAATAAAAAGTGGCATCATTTCCTTCAAACTAGAATCTGTTACAGTATTAATGATTTAGATATGCAAAAGCTTTCGACTAACATTCAGACAACACAGTGGAACAGTGTCAATATTTATAAATATATGAATACATTAAGATAATAGCGACGAGAATTCTCTTCTACTAATGGAGTCTTTTATGATAAAGACACCGTGAACTGCAGTTCTCCCTGATTTTTCTCCAACAGAATATTCTCACACATATTCTCAGGCAAAATCAGTATTAATGGGGGGGAAAGGAGGAGGTATTTTGTGGAACCAAAAAAAAAAAAAGGAGTGAACCAAATCTGTGCAGAAATCGCTGAATTTCTGCTGAAAGTTTAATTTTTCCACGTGATTTCACATGCTTAATTTTACAAGAAATACTGAAAGGACTTGACTTTCAGTAAGTGTTGAGGATGTGCTTTTTCATAACTGGACGTTTTTATGAAGCAACAAGATAGACATATAAAATCATTAGTGATTTTTCAAAGGGTAAATCCTAGAAGCATGTGCCCAGGAGACTGAGCAATTAGTAGAATCACAAAATCATAGAATAATTTGGGTTGGAAGGGACTTTCAAGATCATCTAGTTCCAACCCCTTTGCCATGGGCAGGGACGCCTTCCACTAGACCCGGTTGCTCCATGCCGCTTCCGACCTGGCCCTGAACACTTCCAGGGAAGGCATCCACAATTTGTCTGGGAAACCAGTGACATTGTCTTACTGTGCTCACCGTAAAGAATTTCTTTCTAATGTCCAATCTAAACCTGCCCTCTCTCAGTTTAAAGCCATTTCCCCTTCTTCTATCACTACATGCCCTCATGAAAAGTCTCTCCAGCTCTCCTGTAGGCCTTCTTTAGGTACTGGACGGGGCTGTAAAGTCTCTCCAGAGCCTTCTCTTCGCCAGGCTGAACAACCCCGACTCTCTCAGCCTGCCTCCATAGGACAGCCTTCTCATGGCCATCCTGTGGACCCACTCCAATAACTTGATGTCCTTCTCATGCTGAGGACCACAGAGCTGGACAGAGGACTCTGGGTGGGGTCTCAGGAGAGCAGAGTACAGGGGCAGAATCACCTCCCTGAACCTGCCCTCCATGGCGCTTGTGATGCAGCCCAGGACACAGCTGGCTCTCTGGGCTGGGAGAGCACATTGCCAGCCTATGCTGAGGTTCTCATCAACCAACACAATTACATCACACACTCATGTAGGAGAAGACTTGAACACAATACCTTACCCAGTGGAAGCTGATGACAGAAGTCAGCGAGACAGCACATAATTACCCAAGCTGGAATTTTGCCCAGATACCCAAGTTGACAACCTAGAACATACATACCATAGATTTTTAATTACCACCAGTGTTCATGACCTAAGTTTTATGCACCATCTGAAGTCTGTCCTGGGAAATAAGCAGTCTCCAGTATACATGACTGAGTGAAAAACTGTAAAGATTTTGGTGACCATTAGGCAGAAAGGGAAAGCACTGGTTAGAACTGCAAAGATCTCCCTAGAAAGGTAATAGGGATGCAAAATCTGATTTTTGTCACAAATGATTTGCAGCTAGCAAGATCTCTTGGAGAAAAAAAAACCCCACATCCTTTTTCTTTCATCAGTCAAGGTAAGTTTGATGATGCCTCCTCTTGATTTAATGTTGCTCTACCCAGGTGTGAAAGGGAATTTCAAAGCCACTCCACTATTTAAAGAAACTCTTGCTGCCTTAAAGCTTTTAGAGAATATATTGATTGCATTACCAAGAGACCAGAAGCACTGGATTTTTAAAAATTTCTGTTGTTACCACCTTCACCTGACACTGATTTTCTTCTATTTTTCATTTTCCTCTCTATTGTGACACTTAAGAACACTGAAGTGTTAGATGCACTTGCCATTGTTGAAAAAGGTTTTATTTGTCCATGTCTTAAAAAACACATTGAGGCACTCTTTAGCATGAGTTAAACTGTTTTATATAAAACATTGTTTAGAAAAGAGCTCTACCAGAGAGATTATGAAAGGCAGAACAAAACCTGGTTTTTCTTTAGCATCTGCTGTAATTCATCAGTGAGCTGGATACTTTTTTAATCAGATAGGACTCTCTCGTCACTGCCTGTTAATACCATCCCATTGCAACAGTACCCACACATCACTGAATTTACTACTCTCACATGAGAGTGGGGAACAATTGATGGGAAAAAAAATCAATGGCTTTAAACTGGTTTAAAACATTTTATTTGGTCTCCAACTCTTTTAATTCATTCTAACTAGGAAATTGGAAAAATCATTATTATTCATTCAGATTTACTCGTAAGACCTAGAGAGGTTTTTGGCCACAAGACCATCCATTTTATCCATGCTGAAGTTAAGGAGGTGGCAAACCAGGCACCAGTAGAACCACAGGCGCCTGTGCTGGAGTCTGACCCCCTTTCCTGACACTGTGCTGAATTACACAGGCTGCAAGGTAAAACGATGTGTTCATTTCCTTACCTTTTCCTTGTTAATGTGTCATTCTCCAGTTATTTTTCTCAGTATATTTTGGCTACAGCACAGATGACCCATTGTAATTTGCCTGCAAAATCTCACTTGGAAGGTCTCAGATGTTTGGTTTTACTCAGAAATGTGACTGCATAAAGATTTCACATTTTTATTGCTATTTTTCTTTTACTCTACTGCCCACATAGAGTCTCAGTGAAATCTGTTGAGCAGAATAACACGAGCAGGGCACGCTGCTTTCTGCTTCTGCTCATCCTGCACATCTAACTCGGCGAACAGGGGAGGAACTGGATTTTATTCTGGCTCACACTTCATCAGCAGGACTGTTAATGAAGTCCCAGCATTTTCACCTGCACCACCACATTAACAGAAACTTGTTTAGCACTGCAACAACAAAGAGGAAAAGTACAGTAGGAACCCACAGTGCTACTCTGGCATTCACTTCATCCGCCACTTCTCTTTGAAGGAAGGATTAGATCCACAGCTGAAATAAACATCTCTCTTGGAAAAAAAAATCCACAGGAAAAAAAAAAAAAAGAAAAAATCAAAAAAAAAACCAACCAAAAAAACCAACCTCAACACACAGAATCCCTCTTAGCTGTCTGTGTTAAATCCAGCTTTTCAATAGCATTACTCTGCTGTAAAATCAAATAGGATCTGCAAATCTCAGTAATTCCTCAAAAAAAGGAGATTTGTTATTTGTTAGCTGTTTATAATCTGTGTTACTATTCAGAAATGCACTCTGCTAAAATAAGAAGTGGAGAGTTTTGACACTGCAAAGCTTTTCTTTCGGTTTCTGGTCTTGCAAGCAAATAACAAATCATGAGGTGGCAAATACTCTGATCATCTTCAGGCAACAGACATTTTAGTAGAGTCTTGGAGTTTGGGGGGGGGTTTCAGGTTTTTGGTTGGGGTTGTTTGATGGGGGGTTTTTTTAGGATTTTCTATAGTAAACCATGGTATTAGTAACAGAGCTATTTTGTTATTTCGGGAAAAAAAAATGGGTCAAACTTTTATCTTAATTAAGATGCAAGAACACCACTAATATTCAAGAAGATATTTGGGATTTAAAAGACAAATGCAGGCCTAAAAGTAAGCAGATTGACAAATTCTCTTATGTAAGGCAAAAGGACAAGAATATAAAATCTGGGAACTGTAAAGTGAAGTCACCTGTCAGCAAATGATTTGAAGTGCTTGTACAGGCAATTAGAGATCTAGCAAGCAACCAATAGCAACTGAATTAGTACCATAATTCAGATACCCTCTTTGGCTTTTAGGCACTTATTAGAAGCTTAAAGTTTTTGTGAGCATTTTTCCTACAATAAGCCTTTAACATCTACAAGCTGTGTTCAAAATCCTATTCATTACCAATGCCAAGAATATGAAAGGACATTACCCAGCACACACAGGCAGGAGCCAATTCATCTAAACTCAGCATGAAAATGTGCTGCTACTATTCAAACCAGAGGGCACAACAGGCTATGAGGCACTGGCTGGCCTTTGTTGCTGAAGAGTAGATCAAATTATCAAGTAATACACATTCTGATTAAAAACCAAAAACAAAAACAAACAAACAAAACCCACCAATAAACTGAGTTTTAAGATGAATAAAAAATAAGCTTTCTCAAGGATCAGCAACTGATTTAAAACTTAATTTTTCTGACTTTGAAGTACTAATACACCATTGAAAAACAAAGAGAGCAGATAACAAGCTGCTGCAGTCAGTCAAATCACTGAGATCTGACTGGCAATCTCTGTGAGCAATCAGGGCACACTTAAGGGATAAGACTCCTGAACAAGCAGTCACAGAAGTCACCACGGCCTAGCTGATTCACAGTCACTGGTTAAGCAACAGTATCTAGGGACTGTTTGACTCCTCTGAAGAACTGTGGTGCAAATTAAAATGAGACTCAATTCCCAGAAAGCCCAAACCCAGAAAGTCATCAGTTAGATATCAGCAAAAGAACATGGAATAGCTGAAGCAGGTACCCATCCTTCCCTTTCCTTGAAGCAAGACTCCTGGACAGACATTCACAAAGCAAATCGTGGCCTGGGAAGATGAGTCAACTTTAAACACATCCACAAACGGCAAAGTCTCCAGAAGAGAAACAAAGCCGGCAGAAGGTAATTCAGAATCACAACCTTTTTCATTTCGGAAGAGGTGAACAAGTATGAAATCTGGCTCCTCAGGATCAAGTTAGCTCACAAATGTATCTTGAACACCATTTGCTGACTGTTGTCTAACCACAGGGCCAGAGATATGGAGAGAAATCTCCCAGCAAGAGAAAGTCCTCAGATAGGTGCCAGAACAACTGAAACAGAAAAGAGGGGAAAGATCCTCAACAATCAGATTATTTTCAGCCTTAATTGACCAGAACATTGTATGTGATCTGTAATTTTATCCTGGTGATGACATTTCATGGGGGGAATGACCAATCCCAGCTCTGCTGTTGACACAGTTGGACAGTCCCTTGCTCTGAGGTTACTGAAAGTTAATCTCAGTTCCACGACTGGCCCAGGAGCTCTGGCTCATCACCTAACCTTCCTGCAATTCAGATAAATAAACTTTAACTAATTTACCTAAAGCACTGTTACCTCCTTAGACTGAGGTTGATAATCATATAATTTACATTACATCACACAACATACATCATAGATACTCCTCTCATTTGCTTTCATTAGATAATCCAGGTATAAACCTACAGTGCAGTTGGGCAGTGATTTTAACCTCTCTTTTTAGCATTTCATTCCATCCTGTAATAGTCTTTTACCCTGCAGCCTAAAGGAGATTTTTTTTCTTCTTTTTTTCCCCCTTTTTTTCTGTTCCTCATTACCTTGGCAGCCCAAGGGAAGCAGGGTTTGGATTAACTTTCAGAGGCTTCATGGAGGAAGTACAAAATATTAAAACTCATCCAGCCCTTACTTATTCCATTTAATGTTCACTGGAAAACTCATAAGTCATGGCACTTTGTTAAATGAGAGACTGTATGCAAAGGCATTTTATCTTAAAAATAAATTTGATCAGGATAAGGACATAAGTTTGGATATACACTGTACTTATAGGGGATGGTTTTCATCACATGACCATATTTAGTCTCCTACAAGCAATTACTTCAATGGTCAAAGAATAAAGAAAAGCAGATAGAGCACTTAGAAAAGTGAGTCTCATTTTGTTTTGCAAATCATTATTAAAAAGTCACTCTTGAAAAACAAAAGAACAAACAGGAAAGAGGTCAGGTGTAATGTAACCTAGCTGCTCAGGAGGAAAATTTCCATGTTGAGTGCAGTGTTAATCAATGAAACTTAGCAAATTTTAGAGAGGAACATTAACAGTTACTTCTTCATAAAGTAATCAAAACATGTTTTTACAGCACCCTCTTTCCTTGACTTTACTTTCTCTTTGTTCCTCTCAGAGAGGGCTATGGAAGATGATTTGGTATAAACAGGGGATTACTTTCCTCTCTCATTGCTCACTCCCCATTTGCTCTGTTTTGACAGCACAGCCCATTACTAAAGCAGTAACACAAATACAACTCTGCTTGCTCCACAGTACACACGGCCACAGGTACTTTTACTTACAGAAATGGAAGTAGAAAGGGATGATCAGCAAGCCAGGTCATTCCCAGGTTCTGTTCATATTCTCAAAAGCCAGAAGAGGGTATGAAGACGATGAATCTGTTCCTGTACTGCTCTCCTCCTCTGCAGTGGGGCTGGGCCAGATCAGCATCGCATGCTGTGCCAAACCCCAGGGGCAGGAAGGAAAGGAAAGGATCATGGCACTGCTGTCCTTTCTGTGGACCCAAGCAGAGGGAATGCAACAACCACGTGCCCATTCTTGGAAGCAGTCTGCCTGTTAATGCTGGCTTTGAAATTGTCTAACTTCACATTCCAGCTCCAGCTGAGCTGTAATGCTACTGCTAAGTCCTAAGAATTCAGAAAATTAATACATTTTCATATATCATGTCAAGTTCTCAAATTCTCCCTCCCACACTCAGTTCAGTCTGGAAAACAACAATCACTTCCATTTCCTTGGCTGGGTACAGTTTGTGACAGCTCCATAAATCTATAAGATATCCACATCCCTTTACATTTACACCAGTAAAAACAAAAGCAGAATCCAGCCCTACAGTTTCACCCTTTGAAGTGGTTTCATTTTGCTGAACTGCTTTTGATTTTGGATTTCCAGTGCCACAAAGACACGGACAAACAAACAAACAAAATTATTCAGCAAATTTTGAATCATAGCGAAGTTTCTAATTATGTTGTGTTTCATATCACCTTCTTTCCCTTTCACCCCTGCTTGATAAACAATGTTTACATTTAGGACACGGACTGTATGGTCTAAAAATGTAAGCAAAGAATCCTATGGATATTGAAAACTATTTTCATACAAGCAAGGTGAACAGGAGTTGGCTCAGAATCCCTAATGGGGGAAGAGGCTGAAGGCAAAGAAAACCAAAATGAAAATCTGAACTCCCCAAGGCTCAGTGTTGCCATGTCAGTATCAGTGTGGGCACTGCTCCGGTTTATTTTACAGAGGGATGTGAACTTTATCTACATTAAAAGCCAGCTCTATCTACAGCTGTTCTTTGACGTCTGAGGCCAGATGGTTCCCAAAAAAGACTTATTCAAGACATTGTAATCCATACCAAAATGGAAGCTGGTAGTGCTAATGGTAGGATAATGTGAGAGAATGTGCAGTGAGAAATGGTGAAGAAAAGCAAAGCTGATCAGAATCAGTTTTCTGCTCCATCTATTTGATGTACAGCGGCTGCTTAGACATCACAAGTTCTTTCTAACACATTCCTTTAGTGTAATTCCTATTTTTTAAATCATTTAGGCTGTGAAGGCACAACTTAATTGTTTCTCTACAGTAAGTACTATTTTGTCTGATTATCACTGATGTTCTGACAACAAGAAAGAGAAAGACATTAACTCCTGACAGCATCTCACTTACAGGGTTGGCCTCAATATTTGTTTTCTGCTTCCCTCTTGTCCTTTCCATTTCAATTTTGGTTGCTTGCATATTCAGCAACATGCTTTACACAAAGTGTCGTGTCCCCCACTGCTTCCTAACCAGCGTTTGACAGTGTTCATTGCTAATCCAACAGTTTGCACAAGTCCATAGCACAAGGTCAAGTCTAATTATCTTCTCCACTTTCCCCCCACTCCCTCAAGGCATTAATAGCTTCAGGGAATTAAATACAGGATCAAAAATGAGCACTCTGCTCCTATTAATTGACCTGCATTTTCAGCAGCACTGGAAGGGGAATGCCAGGGTCTCAGGTGCAGCAGAATAAAGATATTAGTGCCTGCTGTCACACATGAGGCTTCCTTACTCCATTCATACTGTTTGGAGCTCAAACGAATTACCTAGACAGCATTTTTCTAGTTTTGTAGAAGAGGCTGCAAGAAGTTTTAGGCTACATACCAGATGCAGAGTTATGCCTAAATGAGCTTTCATTTGATAACAATTTTTCAGTTCAACATTGTTCCAGATACTCTATTCCATCTTTCTCTGCATACGTGCAATTCCTCATCTTCCTTTCCTGTACCTTTCTCCTTACACAGACAATTACAAGGCATCTAAAGTTCACTGACTACCTTAAAGAAGGTAGAAAGAAAAAGCTAATATTCTTACTCTCTCATGGTTTAAATAAAGAGAAGACTACAGGAGAAAAACATACTGAGAACAAGTAAGAAGAAATTAAGCAAAGGTCAGATTTTCAAGATTATGAGTTTCCTTGTTTGCTCTGGAGGCAAGTCATGTTCTGCCAGAAGCATGCTATAATCTATTTCACAGTGTTAGGATTAAAATTCATGTTTAAAGAGTAGTAGCATGTATTAAAGTCAGTGAGTCGTTCTTTTCATTAAAAATTAAGAGACACAAAAAACCCTAAAAAGAGGCAGAAAACTAAAATTCAGAAAAGCATCTTCTCTCTTGTCTACAACCATGGAATGACACCTCTGGGATATCTCCTCATAGGTATCAGCACCTAGCCAAACCTATCGAATTTTCTGCAGATCTTCTGCTGCCACATTCTGCCACAGATTGCCTCTTCCTTCTCATCATGGAGGATGCACACATGCACCCAGCATACACACCTGACATTTTCATAACACCCAGCTCATGTCCATGAGGACCATCATAAAGCTCTGGCACATCATTCTTATCACTGAACTCCCTCCAGTGCCTTTCATTCACGGACACCTTCCTTGTCCCCTGCAGGAAGCGACTGCACAGCCTACGTTGCCACTGCTTGTCTGACTCCAGTGGGATCCGACACACCAGTAACAGCAACCTCAAACAGCCATTTGTCCTGTCACTTCCAAGTCTCTCTCTGACACACTCAGCCCTAGAAATGCTGTCTCAGGACCAGTTGAAAAGATTCCTCTGTAAAATCTATTTCTCTTAAGTTTAGCAGTTAACTGTGGCCAGGCACCATCTCCTCCTGTTTACCCTTGCAGGGCCTGAGTTTTACATATCCAGCCATGGGCCACATCATGGTCGCTGTCACCACTTCCCATCCCTTCATACATTTTCAAATATCTTATTTTGATCCAGATCACAAGCTCCCTGCGACATAATTTCTCATTTATTATGACTTTGCACAGTTCTCAGAACACCATGGACCAGATCTGACTAAGAGTGCCCTGTACAGCTAGAATATAAATACAACAACAGCAAAAGGCACACCACTGGCCTCTCTGATCTCTTGGCAGAGCCTCCACCCAGGGCTCAGGGAGGAAAGAGACAATATCAAAATCTCTGTTGAGAAGAGCAGACACAAAGAGCTTCTGCAGAAGAAATGGCACCCCAGTGTGCTGGGATACAGGAGTGGGAGGGAGGTTAGTGCTCTTCTCCCACCAGCACTAACAAAACCATAGCACAACAGAAGAGAATTTTCCTCTGTAGAGTCATCAGACTCAACAAATATTCATTTGCAAGACAGAGAAATAGATGGACTAAGCCTGCCACAACCTGCACAGCTGCGAGCCCAGAGAAGTGTCTGCAGGGGGAAGCCTGGCCATCAGAGTTGCAATCAGCATCTGTTTTGCACAGCTTTTACTCACAACATGCTTTGCCTGGGATGGGCTGTTAGCCCTTTCCTTCTGCAGTCCCCTGGGACACCCAGGGCACTGGTGTGGAAGGAGTTAAGATAAGGAAAGTCATCAAAGCTACAGGGGACTCTTTCAAATTGCTTCTTGTGGGGCAAAACACAAATGTTAAAATACACATTAATTTTCTTCCCTGTAGCAGGAGCTTTGCAGATATTGACAACTCTCTCAGGATGAAGCTTACGGCAGCTGCATTAATTTATACTATTGAGCTATAATGCTTTTAATTTATTTTCTAATTTGCTTCACATCCCCAAATTCCCCAAACTGTTTCTGTCTGTTTAATATGAAGGTTAGCCAAGGCTCCACCAGATAAATCCACCTTAAGGCTATCAGAAACCTTTTGTGAAGCAAAAGCATTCTCCTTCCAAAGAGGCCTTTCTTCTGTTCATGAAAAGACTATTAATAACACAATTATTCCCGTTGAAAGAAAAGGCCATAATTAATAGACTCAAGAGCAAAACATCCATCCTACAGGAAAACAGACTTTCTGCTCCTGGAGGCAATATTTTAAATCCAGAGTATTCCTTTGGATTTAGAGCTTCTAAATCTAGAGAATAATGGAAAATAATAGACTAAAAAGAAAAAAAAAAGTTGCAGATTCCATGAATAGCTCAGCACTGAAAGGAGAAAATGAGAGGCTACATTTCCTATTTCCCAGCAGTCAACTAGAATTACCTTTCACACCATGGCTTGAGCTAAATGATCTGCAAATACACTTTACACATGTTATACCAAGGCTCAACATTTTAAGTATATAGGCATATATTTTTAAGGATACAGCTACTTCAGGAGAACTATTTCCCTTATTTGCAACCTCACTCTGTTAGCTGGTAGCTGAACAAAATATTAACGTGCTTTTTGTACAGTGCTAGAGGAAAAATAGCATGGAAAAGAAGGGCGATATAAATGAAGAGCAGAAAGCAGAGAGATACTAGAATTTTTTGTATCTATACAAACTTTTGTAGCTATTAACTGATCAACATCGCTCATGTACCAGTGATAACCTACCCAATCCAAGCTGTGCTGGAGGAGCACAGTTCCAGCCTGCTCCACACCTCACCGCCTTACAAAGCACAGGTTTGCAGGAACTGAGCCCCATTTTGATTTAAAGTGAATGCAATTAAATGCAGGGAGATAGAGAGACTCATTGACTAGGTAAAGAGTAGGAGCTTGTAGCAGCACTGATAAAAGTGAAGTACAAGGGGTGGCACCCCAACCAGCTGTAAGTTCATTTCAATTCTGTAATATTTCATTGGCATGACAGCTGCTTGTCTGTCGTGCTTCTAATCAGCTGCAAATGTCTGGGGGCCTCTCGCGTGTCCATTTGTCACCACAGTCTTCTCTTCATTCACATCCAGGCATGCCAGCAGCTCTGCTTTTTTGCCATGTTAATAACAGAGTAAGGTTCTGTTGGAGCTTTTCCTTTCTTTCCCCCCCCCCATGTTCCCATATAGCTTTGGCACTGGAGAAGGTATCTCTGTTACATCTTCTCTCCTATCATGATTTACTTTTACTATCTTACCCTGTTCAGTGTTTGGCCATCCCACTTTCCACATTACTATATGCTCGAGCTAATAAACACTAAGGAAAAAAAAAGTGAACAGTTGAGAAGTTACTGTCCTTTAACCTTAACTGTGTTGCTGCAGGAGATTTCTTCAGGGCAGACAGTGATTCAGCACATTTTTAAATCAAAACCATGTCAGAGCGTTTGGTCCCTCTGTGCTGCTGGGTGCAGTGTATGTCACCCAACGCTTACCAAACTGAAACTGTGCAAAGTCACATCACAAGCACCAAAACTCACCCAGAGTAAAATGCATAAACCAGGACAAAACACTTCACTTGGGCTGCAAAAATAAAGCTACTATGCTTGACAAGTGTGACCTTTAAGTGTTTAGTGTACAGGGCAGAAAAAGGATATGTTGTCACCACCTTTACAATAAAAGATTTCAATTGTGTTCTACAGAGTGCCCAGAACCAGAGCTTTTGCTGGTGAAACTGCTGTGTCAGTACTGTTAATTGTAGAGACACATATGTCCACATATAGACTTATATACAAATATATTGGAGAATGATGTAGCATATAATACTTTGAAATAAATTAGGTAGTTACCTATTTCATTACTATACTACAGTTTTCTCAGGTTTTTCCCAACATATATATATATATACATATATCATCAAAAACAAATCAACACAGAGCACTGCATGAATAACTCTGGGATGACAGAAACTAAGAAACTATCTAAGAGGTGAAGAGAGGCTTTGGGACAAGTTTGGCTTCAAGAACATATTTTGTAAGAATTAATTGTTTAGTATCTGTAAAGTGGTTTGCATATAAAAAACAATGACTGTTTTATTATTTAGTACATATTTTTAGTATTTTTCTACAGCAAAAAGTCAAAAAGCACTGACTACTGCTGGCTCTGGTCTTGGTTTGGTTGCACCACAAATGCATGCTTCACTTGCAAAATCTCATACGACAACAGCTATCATTAAAATCTGCTTATTCTTTGTGTTGTTTCAGGCTTAATGCACATCCTCTGAAGTGACAGGCTACTCAGGCACCCTTCAGGGAAAAATCTGCAGAGTACATTTGGATAGCCAGGCTTAAGGAGAAAATACTCATCAGTATAAGCTTGTTAGCTTATAAATCTGCTACGTTTGCAACGAGGCTAAAACAGCTCCTTTGAGGAGTTCAAAAGATGTACACTCAGCTCAGGGGACAGCATCTATCATAGGAAAAGGTAGGTGAAACACATTTGGCATTAATTCAGCACACAGTCCCCACTGAATTCCTTGGCAGGAGCTGTTCTGCCATTGCCCCAGGGGGCAAAATGGCAAAACAAACATCTCAGACTTGTCCTGTGCCCTCCATTTCTCACGCACAGACACACATCTGCCGTTAACCTCACCATGCCCCTCAACCTGCAACACAAATCTGTGCAACAAAGCAGCAAACTGGAGTTAAGGAGAAACACGGAGGTTGTCCATGCCTTACAGCTGGCAATTCCATCCATCCATTCCAAATGCAAACCTTTAAGCCCTCTCCCAAAAGCTCCTAGCTGTCCCTATTCTGAAGGATATGACATTCCCATTTTCCACTTACTAGTACATGCAAGCCAAGCTTTTATGGCTCGTGAGCTTTCTTTCACAGATCTTTTCAGAATTCTTTTATTAGACATCTGCAATATTTGCCATCAGGAGGAAAAGGAGAGGGGAAACAACCACCTATCTGTCCCTGCTAGATTAATGCCTGTAGATTTCTCCTTTCATGGACCTTAGTGAATTTATATACATATAAATCAAGACAGCACTGTTGTTAACTCTCTATAAAAGAATGAGTCTCTTTTATCTTTCACCCATGGATTGGCAAGACATTCTGATGTCGCTGGTTTTCCCACTTCCAATGTGAGTGCAACTGACTGCATTGAGGTCAGAGCTTAGCTCACCTCAGCTACATTTAAGACAAGAAAGCTCCTTCAACTGGCAAAAAAAGATAGAAAGCAGCACCCAGGAGAATGAAAAAATCTTTCATTTTGTATTCTAATTTTTGGTCATTGGAAGCTGCTTCTCTATGGTGATGCTAATTTGTTTTTTAAAAATGAGACTCCCCCCTGGGATGAAAATCTCCTCAGAGGGCTCTGGCCTTTTGTTTCAAATTCCTTGTGAAGTCCTTGGGGTTGAAAATGCGGCTGCTGCTTAATACATTCAATTTTCCATGCGTTAGGGTCAGTAATCCAGTCCCGTGCAGAGCAGGATCTCCCAGTTGGCTCTGAGCTTCCATGACGACAGTGAGCAGGGAGATAAACATGATGGAGACACACAGGGCCCCCATCAGCAGTACCTCACAAAAACACTACCCAGCCTGCCTTTTCTTCTCTTCTTTTTTCTTTAAATAAACCATCAGTGATTATCTGCCTTGTGATTATGCTCCTATGAGAAGCCATCTGACAAACCATAATTAAAAACCCTACGAAAAATCATTCATTGCATTTTTAAACATCTGTTTATAAATCCCTTTTAGACTTTCCTACCTATTTTGGGTGCGCAGTGTATGTAAAACCCAGCGTGCAAAGGGAGAAGCGTTCATCTCACGCCACTTTATCTTTGAAGTGCTGATAAGAGGACCTAAAAATGCTAATACGTTTGGAAATTCCCCACAGAGCCATAATGAACAGATTTATATAAACCTCAGTATTCTGCCAGTGTCTTGGGTGTGAGTATTCTTCAGTAAAAGCAGTTTTCTTCCCCATCCATGCTGCAAACCTCAGACAAGTAAGTAGAAGAGCAACCCTTTACAAAATTTACATTTACTCTCCCTTTCTGTCTGTATGTATTAAGAGGTTATACATTTAAATTCGTGCAGCCCACCTTGAATTGTCCGGTTGCCAGACTACTGGGAGGGGAAGGAAAAAAGCAAGAGCTAAATTAACTTCAGCTTGGTACAGAGCAGTGGCCCAAACAAACACAAATGTGAAAGTGGCTCAGCCTAACCTGAGGGCAGCATGTAACTCCCTAGCAACCACCACAGCAGATGGCTTTTTCATTCCTCTCTCTCTTACAAAGGGGAGCAAAGTTCTCTAGCGATTAAAGCTGCTGAGAGACAGGAACCTGGACCACTGAGCAAGGTGTGTATTATCCAAGAAGGATCTTGCTCATTACAGATTCTCCATTGCTACATCTGTAAAACAGAGAAAATGTTATCCCCCAGTCTTTCTGAAATACTAGGAGGTTCCCAGACATAAGGTATATACACATAAATTTTTCTGAGGGAAAAAAGAGCACGTTGGAGAGGGCTTAATGTTCTCAAGAAAACAGTATAGTAATGACCACACTTGGATGATAACAAAAACAACAAAAACTTGGAAATGAAGTTGCATTTTTCATCGAGAGATGACAAAGCATCGTGCAATGGATCTCTGCCTCCTTGTCTTTAAATGAGGAAAAGACACAGCAAAGATTTGCCAAGACCATCCAGTAAGTGAAAACTAAGACTAGAGAACCTGACTCCATTATTAGTTACCAACCACCCTAGGAAAAAAGACTTCAGAGTGGAGTGGAAGCTGAATTGAACATAATAAAACAATTTTAAATGCACACACCTTTTTGTCCCAAAGCGTTTCCTGGTTTTTAATATGCCTTACCTGAAAATGAGGTGGCAGAGGGATATAGCACTGGTGTAACTCCTGTGAAAATGTTTGAAAGTGATTTACATAATTTACATAATTACAGGATTGTGTGATTTTAATAATGCATACCCTGGCACTACTTATATGGGCACAGAACATAAGCTGCCACATACAGAAGTTGTGTTAATTCTATGTGAGATCTTTTAACCACAAGGCTTTTACGTTCAACAGACCCTAATTCATGAGATAAGTTTACTTGTTGTAGTTAAAGGCATATTTCTGTGCTTATCTTGTACTACCTGTTTGCTTTCCTGTGTTTTGTGCCTAAATATTTCTGCCCAACCAAATTTTGCTTACATTTATAGGTTTATTTAATTATTTTTCAAAGTAAAAGAATTGGAGAAATCAGTATTAAACATAAAATTCAACACATTTATGGGAGATTATTTTCCACAAACACTGAAGCTCTGAGAGACTGAAAAAAGGATTCTCAATTTCAGCCTCTGAGCTGGGCATCACCTCTCTAGCTCACATGGAGTTCAATAGCCTGTCCTACAGAATTGTTTGGATTGGCTCTACTTTATTTGTGGATGCAGAATAGGGTGTAAGGAGAAGAAAATAACATTTAAACACTGACATTTAAGTGCTGACTATGACAACATTGCCCAGCTTTTACTCATGGGTGTTCCAAAGCACAATGCAGATACAGCATTTTAGTAGCAACAAGATCAAGGTGTGCTTGGCACCCGAAAATCTCTAGCCCTGAACTCCTGTCCTTCTGGTTCTGGTCAATGACAGGAATAGCTACAGCAAGGATCTGCCTAGAAGTCATTTGATGCATAAGAGAATAGTTCCTAAAAAAATAAACAAATCCATGCATTTCAACTTCTCTTAATTTATTTTAGGTTTATTTTGAGATGATATAGTTGTAAATGCCTGAGCAAGGAGATAGGCACACAGGCTGTCTGCTGATTCAGGCTTCTGCCCAGCCAAGCTGCATTACCTCTACTGCATTAAGGCCTTACACAACTGCATAAATGGCCTTGGGATTAGGTCCTATGGGAAGAGAAAACAAAAGTAACATACTTGAGTGCAAACTAAATCAATAACAGTGAAGCTTTTTATTCGTCTCAGTCAAGAGTCAAATGAAAGACAATCAATACAATTATTGTAACTTCTTCCTGAAAAAGCAACAGATAATCTATTCTGCAGAGTTGGAAGAACCCAAAGCACAGTGCAAAAGATCAGTCCTCTCCATCATGAGAATAGCAAAGGATGCTCAGTGCTTTTCTAGCCCGTTCTGCCAAACTCACATGAAATAGAAACAAATTCCGGTCAGTGCCATTATCATCAATGGCTACTTTCTAATAGAGACTGCATTCTCCACATCATTTAAATCTGCTCAAATCCAAATGGAAATGCTCATGTGCACAAAGCTCAAAACAGATTCTCTGCAGAGTAAAACTTTCATCAATAATTATTTTATCCTGCAGGAGAAGAAATGTTCAACAATCCAGTTTCTCCATTCACATTCACAACATCTTCGATTTCTTCACCACCTCCCCATTTTTTTCATTCGCACCTACAGCCACCCGTGCAGAATTCCCTTAGCGCCGATGGCAGCTGCACTAACAAGAACTAAGCATCTCACACCATTAGGCCTTTTTCTGCTAGAGGCACTTTATAAAGACTAAATAGCCTACAAGCCATACACAGCAATGAAATGTAAACAACCTCGGTAGAGAGGAGGAAAAAACCAAAGTACCAAAACAGGATTTGAAGAGGATATCCAGGAGTTTTGAGCAGTTTGAAAGCTGGTGAAAAGCATAGTGGCTTTGTGGTAGGGATGGCAAACCACCCTGCAGTATTTAGAAATGAAAGCATAAATTTAGAAATAGCGACTATGGTACCTCTGCCAGATTTGCACCTTTTTGTCCTCCTCACAGGTGACTCAGTTTTAGTCTTTTATCTCTGTCTAGTACGTACAATCATCATGGCAGCAAGAGAATGACTCTTCTAACAGGTTGCCCCAGTATCTTGCTCTTCAGTCCTCCTGCATTACCTTCCAAAATGTCTTTCTGTTTGCTTCCAATATTATCTCTGTTGTTATGGCCCCTCTATGGTTTCTTTTTGGCTCTATCAATAGGCAGAATTCCCAAAAGCATTTTCCCTAGGATTCCAAGGAGAGCACTTCATCCCAATGGCAGAGGCTTCCATTGAAACCAGTTCCTCTTTTCACCAGAAGTTGCACAGAACAAGTTTTATTTGAGAAATTTAAATAACTGAAAGCAACAAGGAAAATGCAAAGCTTCCTGGCAAAAGAGTTAATTTTGAATTCAATTATTCACTTACTTACATTCATTATTCTCAAGTTTTTCCTGTCATTCACAACTCTCAATTATTCAGAATTCATTGGATTAATAGAAAAGAGAAAACACTTATCTAGTGGATTCTGGTCCTACAGTGAAAACTGCATCTCTTGCTATGATAGAGGGTCCTCTATCCACCAGGCCATTAAAAAGACTGGAATAGAGATACATTCCAACACTTCTACTGCCCATATAAGGGACTATTTAGGTATTTAGCAACTCAAAAAGAAAAAAAATAAAGGGGAGAGGGAAAATAAACAGAACAAGAAGCAAATACTAGGACCCAAGTCCTTTTATAAGCCTAAAAGAACTGCCCACAGTTGCACAGGAAATCCAGAGAACATAAAGAAATTAAGTCTCAGTCTCCCAAGTTTCACAGGCCCAAGGTAGTCTTCCCTCTCTATGAACAGCACAGCTTCTGTATTTTCAGCAACGAACAACTGTTGTGATTGATAATCTGTGTTAATGCCTTAAACAATCACCTCTAATATCAGCCTGAAGGACTACATTGGTTTGAAGAGCAGTGTAATTAGAAACAAATGTATTATGTGTGACAGGAGTTACAACACGGTGGTACAGACCCAAATCCACTAAAACAAAGAGAAAGGGCATGAGAATATTCACGGAGATTTCACTGCCTTCTTGGTACACGGACGTTTTCCATTTGCTCACTCTTTTCACATCGAGATCAGAAGTTTGTAGAATCTCTAATGCTCCAGGATATTATCATAAGTGATAGCCCAGGCTTTATCTTCATCCTTGTACTATTTTTTAAAAAAATATTATTAGTGAGGAGCAATGTAATTTTGTGCTTGGAAGCAGATGAAATCAGAAGTGTGTCCCTGTGCTTTAACATGCAATTGGAACAGAGCTGTGAATTAGTCACATACAATGCATCAGCTCTTACATTTATTATAAGTCTTTCTCCTAAGAATTTAACAGGCTATCTGATTATGGATATGTACCTAAAAGGGTTTATCATGGCCCAAAAGTTTGACTTTGAAAATCACACTTCAAAGTCTCTTCTCCCATGCCAGGAGGTTTATTTCTGATGTACTGACAGGTTTTTTTCTTTGGTTTTGAGGGTTTTTTTTAAAGAAGTTAAAACAAGGAGATTTACTCATCTATACTTTAGTAATAATTAATAAAAGACAAGAAAAAATAGGCTGCAAGCTCATAAATATAGGGATAAAATTGTGTGTGGAATTTTATATTTAATTCAGAGTCAAATTCCACAGTTTTTCCTTGCTGAACACTTTCACAGAATATACCAATACATCTGAACTTCCCTGAAATACAAGAAGCAAAAGAATACAAGAAGAAGGTAGATATCAAACTCACACAATCTGCACACATTAGACTCAAATGTTTTCCTTTATTTTAAATCAGAGATTAATTATGCCTTATGTTATCTTGCTTAATTAAACACATTTTGAGACAATGAAAAGACTCACAATGTCAGTTTGTATTCAGAAATTAATACAATTAAATAATTAATTAATGCAATTATAATTCTCGTCAGAAAACTGCTCATTGCTGATTCCCATAAAACTTCACTCTCTGTGAATGTCTCAATGTTGATAGGGCATTCTTTACCATAAAGTTATCCTACGTTTTTTATAAACAGATGTAAGAATTCATCCCAAATTGGCAGAAGTAAATAGCACTCCCTAAAGTCACGGATGAAGTAGGAGAAGAGTATAGAAGTTTGTATAATGCAGGGATGCATTTGCCAATATATTACTGATCAAATTTACCTCTATTCACATATTAACAAAACTGAAAACATTTAAATCACTTACTAACAGTATTATAACTGTATTAACTATATTATCACAGTCCTGGTTGACCAACAAGCACTTCTACATGTAATATTATTTAGAAAACATTGTTAAACTGGGGAGCTCTCACAGAGAGTAATAAATTGTGCTCAGTACTGGAGGGACTCGCCTGCAATGAAACTGCGAAGGAAGCTAAACCTGTGAGGGCTGAGCTGAAGGAAAGAGAAGGAAACATCAATGTAGCTGATGATTAACTAAGTGAAAAGGAAAAAAGGGAAGGATTTAGGTACACCTAAAACCCAGTGCAAAAGGAGAAACAATTTGAATAGCTAAAGTGTATAATGATGTCCCCATAAAAATGACAGCAGACGTGACTCTTTAGATTCTTGAAAGCATTGTTCTCTTCTGAAGGGCTTCAAATTAACATGACACCATCTTTTCCACAGCAGCTGCTCCTTGCAGAGACATACCTGAACAAAATGAAGTGTTACTCCAATTCCTCAGAACCATGTTCTCACTGCACAGTCCCATCGCCTTCAGTGGGTGAGGTCACTGAAGGCAGAATCTAAAAAAAAAAGTCGATTTTTCTTTTCTGATGACAGTCAACGAACCTTCTGCTGCAAGAAGCTTATCTCTTGCTGGAGACAGATTTAAGCACGCACACAGAAAAAGGAGGAACATAACTTAATTCTCACATTTCAAAATTGAGTTTATGGGTCTGAGAGGGAAAAAAAAAAGCAGAATTTTTCACTAGGAAATTTGATACTTAAACATCAAGAAGCTGCAAGTACAGAACCCCAGGATGTACCAACAAAGGAGAGGAATTTAAGACTAAGCAAAACTCAAAAGTAACATACAATATTAGAACAAAGAGCCCCAAGAAATCACAGTGGTCAGACAATATCCTCAATGCTATGAAAGCAATTACAGTAAGAAGCATATGAGGAACCAAAAAAGGTCTGCATTCATGACAACAACTACAGTTTGCAGGTATGTTATACCTATACATAAGTAAGATGACAGTATTATTATATAGTTTTTTAAAAAATTGCTTAGGCAGCCTCAAGATATTTGCTTGTGCCTGAAAAAAAAAATACTAATCTATAAAAAATTTTTAGAATAATAATTTAAGCAGAGTGTGACTTTTTAAAACAGATTTATGGCCCATGGCAGATAATCACAGAACAAGTTCTTCTCATATTAAGACTTTGCAGCAGCAGAGTTTGTGATGATGTAAATTTATAAGGTGGACAATATGAGTAAAATCTCAATTTCTTTTAATTGGTACTACTATTGAAGGAGGTTTATTAACATAAATTCTATAATCTGGTTTTATATTGAGTAGGTCTCAGAGCATATTCCACAATGATTTTGTTTAAATAGGCCAGTTAAGAGTCATACTTTCTGGAGTCTCCATTTTGAATACCATAAATGTTTTTATAAATGAAAAAACAAACAAACAAAAAAACCCTACCACAGAGAAATATTGCAATCCGAACCCCTCATGGTATTGATTCTCTTGTCAGATCATAAACGAAATTAAGAAGGAGAATATGTTGTTGGTGATGTTGACACACTTGAAAATCTAGTCTCAATGCCACTAACAGCAAAACCATTGATATAAACCCAAGTGTGCATTTTTATTAAATTAATATACAGTGAAATAAAGGCTTTTCCCTGCTATTATAGTGGAATATGGAAATTCATGCATGAAATGTAAAGTTACTACTATTTGGTTTTGCAGCCAAAACTGATGGGGGATCAATTCTACGTATTTTCCTTTTTTTTTTTTTAATTTTTATTCTTACTGCTTTTGATTATTGCTCCTGATTATCTGATCGCGAAAGAGGAAGCACATAGAGAGGAGAATGAAGAGCAATGAATGGGTAGACAATTATACTCCATCAGATGTACCTGAAATCAATCACGATGCAGTGTACTCGGGCTGTTTTCCTGAGTTTGCTGTCTCTATGAACTGTTCAAGGGGAAACCTCAGTAATGATCCAGCTTTCTACACATTGATTTTTAACAATGTTGTCATTTCAGCCAATAGAACTCAGGTAAAGACTAAAACGTTTTCTTTTATTGGGGAACTAAGAAATGCATGCAGGAATTTCCTCAGAAAATGCGAAAGGGAAAGAAAACAAAAGGGATGTCTACACGAAGAGGGAATATGACCAGCAAAAAGAAAAAGGCAGTGTTTCTGGCTTTATCAATGAGGTTTTTAAATGTTGCCATTTTTGCTTGCTGTTTTTGTATATATGAAGCTTTCTCCAGGTAGACAGTAATTACAAATGTCATCAGTCAGAATATTTCCATATCTGCTCACCAGCTGCTTAAAGTTCATCCACTGGGTATTGATCAGGGACAATAGTATGGTTTGGTTTATGGCTCATCTGTACATCAAAATTTGATGACATTAAGGAAGCTTTACTAAATTGAAAATGAGAAGAAAATAATTTAGTATTTATTTTTTCATGAAAGACTTCCTGTGAATATCTCTGATGTGTATTTGATACTCACTAGCTGTTGGAACAACAGAATCACACAGGAGCAAATTATATATGCAATAATTGACTCACCCTTTTTTATATAAAATCTAATATGGCATATGAACAGCAGTAGGCAAACTTAATTTAAAACCTTTTCCAGTGTAAGTTACAGTAAATAATTGTACATGTAAGTTAGAGACTTAAAATGTTATTTTTAAACCACTTAGTGGTTTAATACCAAAAGCATCACTTTGGGAGAAGAAGATGTCCACTTCAGCAAGTGTGTTAGTTTTACTATTTGAATAACCAGTAAACTCAAACTGCCTTAACATGTCAATCCAGCAAGCAAAACTGTTCAGGAGACTGCCCACTATAGTGAGAGTTTTGCCAGTGCAATAGGTGATGTTCACACAAATTTCTGAGTCTGAGGTTCCAGAATTACAGAGCAGATTCTATATCCAGAAGACTTGCAGGATCAGATCTTCACTTTCAAGTGCAAACATTCAGAAACTTTGCACATTTTACTTGTAAATAATATCGAACTCAACAGTAATATGATTACTAGAGAACTTGTTATATTGGTAGAGCATGAGGTTGACTTTATATCTGAAGGGTCAAATATCAGGATGATTGATGTTAGCTACGTAATCTAAATCTAAACAATACACTTACTTCATTTGAGTGCACAAATAGAATTAACTTTGATTTTACACAGGACAACTAGCACCTAGATACTTCAAGTTCTAATTCAGTGACTCTTCTTCCATCTCAGCTTCCCCATCTGTTAAAAAGGGATCAAACTTACCTTCCCCACTCAGCGGATGTGTGGATTAGCTAGAGGGGTTGAAAACCCTTTGAAGATGAGCAGTGCTCATCATTATTATCCAATGGCAGCATTCCAATTACAGGCTCTCGTCCTTCTCCCTTTAGAAGCTGTCAAACATATTATACTGTTCCATGCGTCACAAAGATTAAATATGTCTAATATGACAGGTTTAAGATGGACAGGATATTATCTTAACAAAGTTACATGCAAATATAATTACTTGTTTACTAATTCATTTCATTTAACCTATAAATGCTGTCAGTCTGCAAAGAAGGACCCCAGAGTCCTGCCATTAAAGGGATGTTGTTTCTTAAGAGGTTATGTGGAACAACCTCTTCTTCCTTACTGCCTCCATGATGTCAGACCTATGCATTTCATTTTGGTCTTATAAAGACATCAGGAGAATTTCACATTGCTTGGATTTCTTGGATTTTTGGAAGTCACTTTTTGTCCTCAGCACTCTGTCCAACTGCCACACAGTTATTCTTAGTGAATTAATCCTGGTTATATTTTCATTTATTGAAGGAATATCTGGAGTAGAGAAGCTACAGGGCAGATTTTTAAAGGCATTTAGGCACCTGTAGTAACTGTAGGCTAAGAACAGGTTGCTTTTTAAAATTTCATAAGGCCTCTTCCTGAATTTTTAAGTAGCTACACACTCTTTAAAAACCTTCTTTTCTTGAAGTCAGAGAAAAAAACACCTAAACAAGAATTCCTGTGTTTTGATATCTGCAGTATGCATCTTCTGAAGAAGTCACAATCAGATGATTCTTTAAATTGACTTCCAAAGGAACAAGTATCACTTCACAACAGCAAAAAAAGGTGCTGTCACCAGCAAAGTACATATAGTCCGAAAAAGTCCTTGAGCACAAAGGTATTCCTTCCAGAGGGACAGGTTTTCTGCCCTAAAAACCATGCATTTGGTGTCCTGTTTCTGCACACCCCAGGCAAAGCTGCTGTACCCAGGGCTCAGCTCCATGGATTTAACATGACTTCTGTCCATACTGGCAGCTCCTGCTCTGCTGGATGCACCCAGTGTAGCACCCCAACACCCCAGCAGCCACAGCCTCGTCAGCACGGGGCTCACTAGACACCCTCATTAGCAGCAGCTCGGGGCCACACGGCCAAGTGCCCTGCACTGCTCAGTGACAGACAGGTAAGCTCGATTTTGCAACATAATGAAGGAAGTGAAGTAAATGAGAAGAGCTCAAAAGACACGTGAATAGGATAAAGAGAACACTGAATTTTTTCTTTGCTTTTTCTCGAAATTTTCATGTCAGCCTAAGCCAAGATGAAAGCACCAGCTGACAATCCTCAGCTAACCTGCTGGAAGTCGAGTTTTACAGGTTAAATTCAACGAGTGCTTTAGAAACCCACTGGATTCCTTATAGCAATTCAGCTTTATTAAAGAGTTTCCAAACATACCATAGCTTTGAAAAAAACAGGTGACAGCACCTCTAGCTTCTGACCTAGATATGTATCTTTACAGAACTGGGCTTTACAAAAAGCCCTGTAAAAGGTGCTGGACTTCTAATCAGTTTAAGCAATAAAGAATGGGATTTTTAAGGCTCACTTTCCCGTGAAACTATGATCGTGTCCTTTCATGTGGCTCTGTAGGTCAATCCTACAGCATGTGCACAGGCAGTTAAGATCCCTGTTTGCTGCAGTGAGGCACACAGCCTGTTGCCCTTTCAAAAATGGTGAGCAATACTGCAATTTGACCTATTTTAGGCACCCCTGCTACACTGTTGAGAGAATCAATTCCATAGAAAATTTCTTCTCATTGTTAAGGACAGTTTGCTAAAGAAACTGGGACAAAAAAAGAGGTTTGGGGTCTTAGGGAGGTGGTTACATTTTTTGTAGAGAAGCCCACTTAGGAGACATCCTTCTCTATTAACAATCATTAACTTTTAAAAACCAGTTTTTAAAACCAAGTTAAATTCTTCTTCATGACTTTGTAAATACTCAAAGCATTATGGGTGAAGGGTGAAGGACAGTGATCACTAGAATTACAATTGCCAAGCCATTTGAAACATATTTTTGCAGAGAAGCACATAGATGCTTTGATGTCCAGTTTGATGTCCAGACCTACAATTAATTTGCTATCATCTCATGACAGCAAAGAAAGAGGCTGAGAAATGATTGATAGATTCTGCTCCAGAGAAACACAGAGATATCTGTTTGAGCAACTTAACGTTGTCTTGTCGGTTTCTTTACAAGAGATTGACCTTTTTAATTCCCATAAGAACCTGAAGCTAACTTAGAGCAGAAAAGGCCTGCTACACACACTGCACTGACAACCAGAAACACTTCTTTTTTCTTCAGACTAGAACACACATTCCTTTATCTTAAATGTTTCAAGGGCGAGGCATTTAGGTTTCAGCCAAAAGAGAGACTGCAGTGATGGCAGCAGCAGCCCTGGGGCTACAGCTGGAGCTGTGTGGCCAAGCCAGAGCATAATTCCTCTGCCTGCATCCTTCACACTCCAGTGTGGCTCAGCAAGGTTGGAGATCCAATTTTGCAGCCATCCATCTTGATCTGATCGATGAAGGTACAGTCCCCTGTGACTGCAAACCTCAACAGGCAATACTGCATTCTGATTGCATTAACTTCCTGCTCTGACCACGTGAGTCAGTGGCCACATCTCTATATTAAAGAAAGCAAAACACTACAACTCCAAGAGCTGTAAATGGCAAAAAACCAAATATAATAACGTCATATCTACATGGGCTTATTTCTATCATCATGTTTTCATTTCCTTAACGGCTTTAAATATCTTCTTTATCTCAGATAAATGTGCAGGCTAAACTCCTTCTTTGCATAAACTACAAGTTTCTTTATAGCTATGCACACATCCAAAGTAATCTTTGCAAATATCTACAATAAAAAAAATAAAAAACAAACAAACAAACAAACAAAAAAAGGCAGCACAAACTAATCTGAAATCTCTGCTGTTCCCCTGAAATACAGAGTGGGTAATTTTCCTTAGCCATCTTCCCTGTCAGCCCGAAACTAATCATAATGCCCCAACTCATCTGAAGACAAACTATTGTGGTGTCCAGAGCTCTGCTATGCCAAGCAATAGCTGCTACACCAAGCAAATAGATTTTCATTACCACAGTAGCTGCCACCATTAAGACACATTTGCTTGGACTGCTCAGAAAGAGCAGCTGTCTTGAATTAAGATCTCTGCTCCAGTTCAGCCCTGATCAGAGGAGCCTCAGAAACCTGGCAGTATATTTAAAGTTATTCACCATAATGAAGCCATACCACACACTTTAGAAGTCTATTGTCAAAGCATAATTGCCATTGCTGCTACACCTTGGGACCTCCAGACTGGATTACTGTATTGATTTTTACATGGAGCAGCTGTGGATCACTTAAGAGTTGCAAGCAGTGGAGAAGGCAGTTATCTGCAAGGAACACAATGTGACAATTTTTCAGACCACATGTCTGCCCTGTTAGCCCTAATACAGGTCACGATGTCGATGCTGAGCTATGAAAGTCTTCATATGGGTTAGGTCCAAGCTATTGTTGTTCCTCAGAGTGCCCTAAGTGTTAAAGGAAGCCTCCTAGTTTTAATTAATAATGTCAACAGCAGGATATTTTTATTGAAGCAATTTAACAGTGGACTATTGTTCCCCTACAGATCTGATACAGCTCTATCTGTCTACATTTAGCACAAGGTAGATGACTGTGATGACACACATGGCAAACAAGAGCCTACACAAACACATCTCCACAGTACATGAATGCTTCTTTTTAATTTCAAAAGTATTTTAAAGCCTTGTCTTAAAACTGCAAAGCCTTTAACCAAGCTGCCTCTACAATCCCCTCATTTTCCATGGTCTTGCACGATAGCTGTGCTTTCGAGGAACAATGCAGCTTTGAGCAAAGCAGCAAGGACCATGTATTTTCAATGGCTGGAAGCCAAATATTAAAGTCCTTGTCAAAAGAAATTTGCCAAAGCCTGCTATTTAACTCCAAATGCAAACTACATTTTGAGGAAACCTGTTTCTCAGCGAACCATCAATAAAAATCATCACCACAAGGAGAAAAAGGCATGTTTCATTCCTATCTCTGTGAATGCAAAATAATGATCTTGATGGAAGTACATACTGGTAGTCTCACTTTTTCAAAAATAAAGCTTAATAAACATATTGAGCTTCATACCTCAGTGGAAACTAAACTGGATTTCTAAATCTTTATCTAAAAATCTTTGAAAGTACTTAGCGTCTGATGTCAGGTGATCCGGTATTCAGTGCTTTGAAAATGAAACTGCATATTTCAAAGCTCAGAGAGGATTTAAGAAATTTTAAAAAACCAAACCCACCTCAAAAGCAAACAAACTTGAAAACCTACCCTTCAAATCATATATGACCAAAGAAAGGAAGGGTTGCATGATATCTGTATGCCTTAATCCTGGCATGCGTATATTTATTTCTACTGCCTTTGATCAATAAGCAGTAAAAATCCATGGCACCTGGGAAGTTAAAACAGAAATCACATCCTGACTCAACAGGTTCTCCCACACACAGAGCTGTCCTTCCAGAGAGGGTCCTGCTGAGGAAGGACTGTTCAACATGGAAGAAGGCTACAGGATCAGGATCAATATATCACTCTTGAGAGATGAAGGCAAACAGTAACATCTTCATACTGTAGTAGGGGAAGCCCGTGGTTTATGTGTGTTTCCATGGGTGGCTTGGATTAACTACATATAGCACAGTAAAAAAACATGACCCATGAAAATTGTAATGGACTGGTATCATTTCTGGACACTTAGTGGTTTTATGGTCTCAGCCTTTTCCCCACACTCTGGAAAACAAACAAGTGCAGGTGCAAGCTTCTTGTAAATGGGAACAAGCAAAGCTTCCCTAACAGCTGCTTTATCTGCTTGCTGTCTCTGAGATAATATTGTAAGCCAAAGCCCTAACTACTACAATTGCTGTAATAAAAAGGCTGATGCCATCATTTTTCTAATCACTTCAACAAGCAACATATACACAAAGTGATTATTACATATGCTATGCTCTCTTTGCTTGCAGAAAACTGATCATCCTATTGATTACAGCTTTATATTTAGATTCCAACAGTGCAAGTATCTTAAGCTTAGAAAGCAAACCCTGGCTGTCTGCTTGGGTAATTCCCTAGCACATAATAAGTAGAGACAGACAGAAAAAAAGCAAAAAGACCCAAAACACCAGTATCTACATTAATATCTGTGACTCACTAGAAAATTCCACCTTTAAAGATTTCAATTCTGGACAGCTATGTACTATCTTCACTAAGAAGTACAATTTCTTTCTTCTTTGCCCAAGACAGAAGCAGCTGTATTTCCAACCACAGCCCTTACACATACACCAGCCCTGTCAGCAAACCCAGAAGGGGCATTACAGCAATTGCATTATTCTGCCTCTTGAAGAAAAGGGTTATTTTGAATGAACAGGCACCACTGGGAGATCTCAATGTTACTGAAGAAAAAGAAAAAAGAGAACTCATGCTCATGCTCTGAAACTAGTATTATAAATATTGCTTCATCTTTAGCCATATGCCTTTGCATTTGGATGGTACTGGATCCCAAATGCCACAAACCACAGACCCAAGATGCTGTGGGGAACAGCTGCAGCCTTGCCTCAAGTGCAGCCAGCACTCCTAATATGGAACCAAGCAGTATGAGATGTCCCAACGAGCTGTTCTGGTAGAAATCAATAATTTATTCTTTCAAAATGTTATGTTTATTTGAGGGTGTTGGAAGAATATGTGAGACACGAATGTATTAGAGAACAAGAATGCTGTAAAACTCCTGGTGTAACCACCAGGTGAAAACAGCAAGTTTATATGCCGCTCTTTTTTATTCTACTGCTTTCTATTATGTTCCTCCCAAATAGTGGCTATTACATGAAGTTGGCAATGCAGGTGTGCAGGACAGGCCTCTGCATTACCAAGGCATTATGGAATTACATAAATCAAATAATTTAATTGAAATCATCAAAAATTACTTACTAGATCTGAAACCAAATATGAGCAGAACTTGGCTTTCCTCCAGTATGTGCTAGCAACAACATCCCAACTTTGTTACCTTACTGCAAGCTTTGGTATAGAGATCACAAGTCAGTTCTTCCCTTTCTGCAGTATACAAATCATGTACTCATTCAACACATACCGAACCCTGCACAGACATCTTGAAGTTTTTTTCTAAGAATACACCAGGCTGCCTAATAAATCAAATGTAACTCTTGAGTGGACTAAATTCCCAGTGAGGCTTAAGAGTTCAGGTACCTCACAAAGCAGATCCTTTCAATGAGTCAAGCAAAGCTAGAGAAAACTATCAACACTCGCTGAAAGAAACTCGACTGTTTGTTTTGCAAAGTTCACACAGAATTTGTTTAATGTATTTGAAATATTCCTTTTTTGGTAATCAGCATGAAAGAGTTAGTCCTCTAATTAACTTGTTCAAACAATTAACATTTTATATCAATTCATTTTTTTCAACTTGTCACCTTGCTATTGATGTATAAAAAGACAAGGAAGAAGGCATTATTTGGCACTAGCACATACAAGATCCACACAAAAACTGCTACTTCAGTGAATCAGGCCAGGCCTGCACTATCCTATTACTTGTACAACACAAATTCCTCGTCAGCAAATGTACATATAAAAAAACCTGTTCTCTCTGCCTTAAAAGACCGAATGAGTGAGGTTGTCTGTGGAAAGGTGTCCTTGCAAACAGAAATCCCCACAGTATCCAAAGTACTGTTAGTCACACAAGCCATCTACGTGGTCGGAAGGAAGCATCCAGCAAAGACATCACTGCACTGTGAAGCCGCAAAATGAACGTTCCTCCAACATAATGGCCTCAGCCTCTAAACACAGGCAGAGGCACAACAGTGTGGAGCTGCCAGAACCCTGAAGACAGTGACAGACACTTCTGACTGCACCTACACACGGCTGCTCAGATCACCCCTGCTCTTCAAGGCAGCTCTGGATAAGAGAATGGATAATCTTGTGGTGGAAAGGAATCACGGTTATGTGTTCACTTGGCAGTACTCACAGCAGCCGACCCAGACAAGTGCAAGAACAGCAGCTGGAACTGCTCGGGGGATTGTAAACGAGAGGGACAGGAGGAGGGAGGGAAGGTAAAGGCGGCCAAAGAGATGATGCATCCAAAAGACTATTCCAGAAAACTGCACTAAAGCCTATCTTAAAGTCCTTGAAATAAAAGTTAAAATACTGAAAACTTCCTTATAAAGCTGGAAAACATGTATTGAAATAACTTGGTTAGAAACAATGAACACCATGAAACTTATGAAAGTTATTAGAGGCTACGAGTGCTCAGCAGTGATACAGATCAGGTCACTTAGTTACTTAAGAGGAAGTGATAGAATCTCATACATAAGAAGGGCTACATGTCCCAGACTGGGGGTTGAGGGTCTTCTCATGGGCTAGACTGATGCAGGAGTGACACATCTGAGCACCTTTCCATGTACAGGAGGAGCTAATCCCCATCCCTGATTCTGTTCAGGGAAACAGAAAGCAATAGAAGTAGTCCAGTGACTAACAATTTATGCTGATTTAGGGATATACTTTTAGATGTGTCTGGGACTTGAAAATTTTGTTTGCTGTTACTTCATGCATGAGCAACACCACTCCTCTTTCCAACCCCTCAGGAGGGCTAGTAAATCAATAGCTGCCATTAAATATGAAACTATTTCTGAATCTTCATGGTAAATAAAGAAACCATGTCTTATCTAGCCCTCAATATAAAAGGATATCAAATTCTCGAGGTCATATTTTACGCTCCCTGCTAGCACACAGTACTATTTATTAGCCTGTGGACAGAAAATAATATCTTATGATATATTAGTGTAGGCAGAGAATAACCCACCTCTGCCAGTTAGACCCAGAAGGCACTCAGAAGTTTATTTTCCTCCAGTGTCTTCCATTCTGAAGACCTGGGAAAATGTGAATCCAGCTGATTCTACTGGCTCGTCTTCTCCACATAAATAGCAATTTAAAAGACAGAAATGTTAAAAGGCCCCTGTCTGTTGAGCGTAATATATTACATCTGGAGAGAAGGCCATTATGAACTGATAAATTGAAACTGATAAATCTTAGGTGGTATCCATATCATGAGAAAAAAAATTAATCATGTGGACTGAAAAAACCCCCATAATGTTATATTACATTTGCCTCCTCTCCAGGAATATATCTAGAAATGTACTTACCAGGAATTAAACATGAACTCATCAGCAACTATTAAACTGTGACTGGAAAGGACTATTCTGCCTCCAAAAATGACTACAATGTGTACATCAAAAGAGGAATGAAAGCTCTGAGAGTTTATGCAGTATTTAAATATTGCTGAACTCCAAATGTAATGGTTAATTCAAGACAAAAAAGTAATCTATTTCTTCAAGACTGAGAAGTCATAAGGGTCTTGACTAGTTCAAATGATCAAAAACTACACTGGAAGTGTGTCTCTTGAGTGTACAGTTAACACATCATCTGCTTTTCAGAGCAACAAGCTACAGGCTACATTACCTGGGGAAAATGTCCTCTTACATGTTCTCTAAATCTCTTGTGCATTTTTGTATTAATAGATTTGCACCATACAGCCTTTTCCACCCTTTATTTCACATCCATTAACACAGAAGAGAGTGTTCTCAGGAATGAAAATGTTCTTTTTTTTTTAACTGATCAAAAAATAGATATGATAGATAGCAAATTTTACAAATATTTGGGCATAATGAGAACCACGTGGTATAAAACATCCAGCACTTAAAAATTCAAAATATCAACCATAAATACAGTCAGTAAACAAACCCTAAGAATTCCCGGAACTAAAATGCAGAGCTGACATGTGCTCAATACTTACACTGTAAAAGCAGTGCTAGATCAAAGTCAGATGACACCTTTAAGTCAGTGAATTCCACAGATTGTATCATATTAAAAACAGGGTATGTTTGGAAGAGTTGGGCAGTACACTTGGAAAGGCTTCTCAGCCCTAGCTAGCACTCTTCTGGCACAGAACCTTAGTTTAAAAGATACTGATGTAAACATAAATCATTAAACTGAACGATATTCATCTGGGAAGGAAGCTTCTTATTCTTGATGGGGACACCCACGAAATAGCTCTTATTTCCTGCAAGATGGACAGAAGGTTCCAACTTCTGGATAGCACTTCCCCTATTCACCTCAAACTGTCGCAAATAATTTAATTCAGAGACAGAGCACAGAAGCAGGACTGGAATTACTTTACCACATTAACTTCCGATTAGAGATGGATATAAATTTTGGGAAATGAGTATAGTCAGATCCACAAGATAACCACTGTCATTAAGCAAAGACAGATATGAGCTGGTCTGACATTTGTCTCCTCTCTTCCCCATTTAACAATAAATTTTTCAAGGTTTTGTTTTGCTTTGTTTTTTAATTTAGAAGTGTCTCTTCTACCTCCAAATAAACCTTCTAAGGTAGAGAACAGCAAAAGGCACAGCTGGAACAGGGGAATAGTCACAGTCACTTAAAGGGGGCCTACAGAAGAGCTGACGAGGGACTTTTGACAAGGGCATTGAGTGATAGGACAAGGGGGAATGACTTTAAAGAGAAATTCTCTACTGTGAGGGTGGTGAGATGCTGGCACAGGTTGCTCAGAGTTGTGGATGCCCCATCCCTGGAAGTGTTCAAGGTCAGGTTGGATGGGGCTTTGAGCAACCTGGTTTAGTGAAAGGTGTCCCTGCACATGGCAGGGGATTGGAACAAGAGATGGTCTCTAAGATCCCTTCCAAACCAAACCATTCTACGGTTCTATGATTCTCAGTGTAGATTTTAATATTGTCTTCCTCCTGCTGTTTTTCAGGAATAGAAAAAACCTTCAAACCATCGCAATAAATTATCACAACAAATGAAATATTGGCCAATTCTTCATATGGGTGCCCAACACTGCTACGCCTGCAATGTCTTCCTGCTCACAAGCAGTCATGAATCTCTTCTCTGGCACCATCAAAAGCTCTTTTATCAAAGTAAATACTATGGGGGCAAAAAAGGACTCCCATCATGGTCACCTCATGGTAACTGCTCTTCTGACTCTCGATCTGAGTTCAGTTTCAAGTGCCCTCATCTACATCAAGAAAAACATACTGAAGCCAAAAAAATCCATAAAATATTTGACTCATCGTGGTTATGAAATAATTTTAAAGCATCAAGTTAAAAAAAAGAATCCTATGCCTTTTTTGAGAATTCAACAAAATGGAGAATATTACATGCCTGACAGGTGTTTTACAAACTACATCCCATAAGGAAGCTCAGACTGACTACAGATCACAATGCAAAGATTCAAAAAGTATCTTTTCTTTTTGAGTCCTCACAGAAACATTTGTAAATGTGCTGTCAGGAGAACAGGACAACACCAAATTCATTGTACAAAGTTCCTCATTCTACTGGAAACTGGAAGAGATACCAACCTCAGTTTCTGGTACAATCATTCAAATCCCAAAATAGGTAAAACATTATTCATTCTGAACATTTGTATTCTCTCAAAATAATCAATTTATGTTTCTATTAAAAGAAAAAAAAAAAAAGGCAAAAAAAAAATCATTTCAGATGTCTGCTTCAGTGAGCAAACTCTCCGAATGGAAAACACACACAGGAGGATGGGTCCTCCTCCTGGCAGGTTTACATCGTTGTAATTAATTCAGGCACTGAATCTCACCAGTTGAGAATCTGGTGTATCAAATAATTCAATTTCATGGATGGCTCTACATGGCTCAGTTAGATGTAGCTGCTGCTGATACACAAATGTTTGCGAGTTTAACAAAGTCTGATCCTTCCTGGATTGCAGGCAGGAGCAATGCAGGGAGCGGCAGGGTACCTGGTGCCCTTCTTCTGGCCCATCCATAATCACAGGGACAACCCCAGCTTTCCACAAGTCCATCAGAGCACTGGGGCAGCGTCCAGAAGGCAACAACAGGACTTGAAGTTCAGACTGTGATCTCCTGTGCAAAGCAAAGCAGGGTTGCTGGTTCAACTTCAACACATGCAAGCCTCCTGCTCAGTTTGTTCCAATAAAAACCTCCTCACCACTCTACTAAGGTCACGTAACAAGAGATTGTGTCTCACAAGAGAGAAAGGTTTAGAGTATTAAGAAATTTGTTGCTGTGGTGATGTCAGTGATTCACCCTCAATCTGTGGCCTTATCCTTACCTACCATGGCAGAAACATCACACACACCCCACACTATCAGACTCTAGCAGTTCCATGTGGAATAGACTCCAAGTCAGCAAGGAATGTACACCCCCACTCACCTCTCACGGTAATGCAGTGGGGCTTAGTCATGTGCTAAAGTGACTTGTTGACTAAAAAATGGATTAAACCTCTGTCTGTAGTCAAAGGCACACTGGAATATTTGGCTGAAGAGGGACACAAGTCTGCCTTGAGCTTAATTGACTTTGCTTCCTTCATTTGCACAGATTTGCGGTGGTACTGGATTTTGCAGTAGTTTTTACAGGTTCACAGAGGGATAAAGATTCTTCTGCTTTTATAACATCTCCCAGGACTATCTGGGAGATCTCTGGCCAGAAGAAAGGATACCAGTAACACAAACCAGAGATCATAAGCAGCGTTTTGCAAAATGCATTAAAATTAGCATGCATGATTTTATTTTAAAAATAAAACTGCTCAAAGATAGGAAAGATTCCCATACCACCAGACAACACTTACTTTGGTTTCCACAAATTTTTCAAGCAGCTGAGTATCGTTAGATGGATTTTAGTAAAGAAAGAAGAAAAAATAGGGCTCCAAACACCAATGACCTGACTCTGATCTTAGTTATTCAGGTGTACGTGGAAAGGAACTCCACTGAAACCACCAGAATAAGAGTACTGTCATCACCTTAATCTCAGTACACTATGCAAGCCACATTCAACATTTGTCAAAATCAAAGAAGAGTGCAGGAGTTGGTCTGGAGAATCCAAATTGCAGATTATTAAACAAACATGCAAACAAAAATGCAATAATTACACTACTGCCCAGCAGAATCATTATTTTGTAGGCAGATACAATGGCAAGCTATGGCCTGGCTCTTGCATGCTTAGAATCCAAATGGAGCAACAATAAGAAAGCTTATGTTAAGGTAACAAGATCATTATATTCTATTGTCCACAGCTCAAAATAGATACATGTTGTCATTCTTATGCAGTACATAGTAAGACATGATCCATTCAATCAACTGCAACAGGAATATTTTTGACATACAGCCCCTCAAAAAAGGTAAGCAAAGTGTTCAGCAATCCCCTGCACATGAATTCCGAGTGAAAAGACTTGTTTTGCTTTGTGTGGCCTCTAATATGAGAAGTGTTTGGCAGTACCCTCTATAAACTACCTGGAAGAGCCTCGCTCCAGCAAAGATTTAAGGATCTTTAAGAAGAAGGAAACAAGCAGACACATCCAAACCCCGACAGTTTTGATTCTGGACTCTAGCCAGTGCTCAGCACAGTTTTTATGTTAAGATACACCATTTTTTTTCTGCACGTAGATTTTAAAACTTGTTTCTTACTTGTGGGATCTATATCTCTCAGTCAGACATACATAACAGAAACACGTAAGTAACTTTTTTCCAGGAGTGAAATGCAAATGCAAATTGCATTTCACACAGATTTATTGCACAAGACATTTGTGTTTCAGTCACATCATCTGAAAACATTTGGAGGAGAGAGGGTTTTGCATGTGTGTGGTTTCATTGGATCCCAAGGAGCTAGTTCACTGCTAAGAAATGCTGATGAAATAGATTTTTATTGATGCTTCATCTAACATACTAGGATGTTTGGTGCCTGATTCATAGTAATTGAATAATCAATTACTTGCTTCTTTAATAAATTAATTTATTAAATGCAAAATACAGCTGATATTTCAAGGAGCTAATTTGCAAACTAAGGCAATGGTGGGATTCTTTAAGAAGATGACCTCTGTGTCTCAAAAGTCTGGGGATATATAGTAAAAAAGGCAGCCAACAAAGTAATAAAATGTTTTAAATATAGCCATTTGAATTTAGATAACACAATTTTATTATCTGCCTTGGAAAAATTAGGCTGAAAGAAATATACTTACTAATAAAGAATGTCATTTTCTTTCAGACTAATCTTTTTTTTATTTTAATATATATGTTAGCCAAGCCTCCCCTGCATTCTCAGAACTCTCAGTGGCTTTACTTTTAATCATAAGTCACAGAACAGAAGAATAATACAACACTCACTACATAACAGAAGTAAACCCATCAACCATTATCATCATCACCTCTGGGTTAGTGTTCATCCTTCTGAAAATGGAGGAGAAAATGCCAACATGCAAGTTCTTTTAAACTGGGGTGGAGAAGCGAGGTTAGTACAATTGTCTTTTTTTCTTTCATGAACTCTTGCCAAGAGATTCCACCTACAGCTCTCCATGACAGATCTCAAAAGCACTGTCATGTCTAACACTTTCTGGAATGATGCCAGCAGGGATATGTCCTCCAAAAAAAACCCACCTTCTCATCGATGGAGAGCCCTGCATGGAAATGGGCTGACTGGGGGGTAGGGAAGAGGGAAGAGTTTTAGAGCCTTCCCTTCCCTTCCGCTCCTCTCTGAAATGGCCTCCCCCGCTGCAGAGCAGGTAGTCTCAGGCCAGAGGACACAGTCAGGGGACAACCAACCTCACTGCAGATGTGGCATGGGTCTACACAAGTGAGCACAGCTCCCTGCTTCCAGCACACACACACACCAGCCTCTCCCTTTTAAAGGTTTACTTACAAAGCCAGTATCTGAAAGAAAAAGTTCTTATGGTGCTCATTGCCACAAGCACTAAAATGTCATTGCAAATTCAGCTATTAGAGAACAGATAAATATCTCCAGGGCAAGCAGTGGTTATATTCCCTGCAATAACTTGCTGGTAATCTTCTATTTAAGAGGTTTCTGCTCCTTCTCATCTATGTTAGGCCTTGACCACTTAGCCACTATCTGAACTCTAGTGTAACCCCCTTTGAGGGAGAAACTTGTCACATCAGCTACACTAGAAGAGAGTCACACATTTTGATGCCAATGGTGCTTGAATGACACCAAAACATGAGGGAGAGCCTTTGCATCAGCAGGGGGAGAACCGGCCCCACCAGAGCGACACCAAAAAGATTCTGCCTTGCTTTCAGCAGAGCAACTTTCAAGTAGCTTTCCCTTGTCTTTTATGTTAGCCCCAGGCCTCAACATATTGATGGTAACTGCAGTCTCTGCTTCTTGCCGACAACCACACAGTTATCAGGAGGGATGAGATTAAAACTTGAGCAATGCCATGTGCAAAAAAATACCTTTGCTGTTTGCAAGGTCTCATATAAGAAGTGACAGTTATCAAAATCTGTTGCTGCTGTCTGCTCTTGTTCTTGTGAAGACTCGTGGGCAAGTCTTCACCACAACGCAAGCAGGTGGCAGTGACGAAGTCAAACAGAAGATGTGCTGCCATATGAGTGGTGCTTAAGCCACAACCTGCCCCTGCCAACAGAAACAGTGTTTTCACACTGTATCAGAGTAACAAGCGTGACAGGAAACCTAAAGCACCCAGATACTGTAAGCCGCTGCAAACCTCCAACAGTCTTAGCCCAAAACAGAGTATTAGTGATTTAATGGACAGTGGACATTTTTAATGATCCCATGGGATTGGCTCAGCACTCTCAGGTGAGCATGGTGGCTGACTGTACACTCCTAGTCCTTTGCAATAAAAAAATAAAAAATAAAAAAAAAAAAAAAAAGACATTTAAAGTACCTTCACAGAAAGTTTTTAAAATACAACCACTTGATTGCTTGGAAATAGTTCTTCATGTGGGGATGCTTACTCTGGAATCATAGGGGAATATTTCAATTTAGTCACAAATTTGATTTGTCATTCTAGAAAAAAAGGGAGTAAAAAAAGTAAAAAAAAGATCACTAGATAGATACAGATATCCCCACAGGGACATATACACGTAAATCTGCAATTGTTTAAAATCACACTTGAATTTTTCCAGTAAAGCTTTTTACAATCTAGCCATGTAACAAGACACTGACTGGACAGACTGTGAGAAACAAATTATAAGACCTTGAAACATGATCATAACAAATTAATATAGCCAATGCTCAATCCACCATGATTCACATTTTCTTATAGAATGAGGGTAATTTCAAAAAACATGGATAAACATCAACATTTACAAGAGCTGTGAGCATTCCCAAGACATTAACCAGCCAGGAAAAACAAAGGTTTGTAAGAAAATTCTTCTTACATTCTTGGCATATATTTCTGCAACAAAATCAGAGTTCACAAAGATACTCCTTATATACATATCCCATTAAAATTTCATCATAATATTATGCAAGAGAGTAATTTTGATTAAACTCAAAGAAAAAAAGGAGTTAGATTTTTTTAGAACAGGAAAAATATTAATTACCCATGCAAGACAGACAGAGTAAATCAAACAGTTGGTGTGGCACCCAAATAAATCTGCTGAACAAAAGTTTGCAAGAGGTTTTCTAGAGGGGAACACATTGTTTCCAGTCCCACCCTTTCTCCTTCTTGTCCATTTATATTAAGAACAATCCTATTACATTTTATTTTGTAGAAAACAGAAATGTCAAATTATTTTTAAAAATGCTGAAGCAGGGCTTTGCAAGTATATTTAGGAATAAATCTCAGAAGACTTGCACTGTCTCAGCATTTTTGTGTCAATTTTACCGTATTTGTACTGAAATCATTAAGCATTCTATCTGCCAGAATTTAAATGTAAGCAATTCATAACAGAATATTTTGAAATAAAGTAATGCAACACATTAACCAGAACTTTCAGTTACACCGTACAATTTGTCAAATTGCCAACAGAACAACTCATTTGAAAAGACAGATTGTTGCTTATTCTTTAGCTGTCACTTGCGTTACTTCACTTCAGCTCCTTCTGCCTGACACTTGGCACGGAGTGAGTCAATCACACTGACGGCTACCTGATGAGCTCTGATAAAGCCACAAACAAAACAGAGATTCTGGTGACTCATCCATCAGTCTGGAGAGCAACTCCATACCCCAGATAGTGGCTCCAGGAAACAAACCCCTGCCAGCAGCACATGCCAGTAGGTATCAGTGATGCAATCGAGGCATGGCACCCTTCCCAAGACTGGGGTATTACTGGGATAAATTACTTGGATTTGCTGGATTAAAAAATATCATGATATTCTGAGCCTGTAGACACTCTTCTAAGTATTTTTGCAAACTCTGTTTGCTAAGGATTTCTTTTAAGTGAAAGCATTTAAAACAGACACCTAATATGAAAAAAACAATCCAACCAACTAACAAAAAAATCACCCCACCCCACATGCCCATGCAAAACACTAAACCAAACAACTTTTTAAAGGGTGTAGAGATTCCCTGTGCATAGTCCAATCACCTCTGGAGATCCAACTAGTCATCTTCTACCAGGGACTCCACTGAGACCACCACCAGTTTTAGTATCAGCCAGCCAACAGTTATGATGCCATATGAACATCCTGTCACTCTCCCTTCTCCGAGGCTCAATCTGCCTTTCTTCTGTTTAAGTTGTCCATATATTTTTATATCCTGTCTAGCATTCCACAGGTGGAGCACAATAAGACCTTATAAAATGATGCAGTCACAGGAGTAAAGAGTACATCCACTGTCTGCCACTTTCCCTCTCCCTTTCATATGTATATACACAGCAATAACCTTCATGCATCTTAAAGCTGCAACTGCTCACTCATGTGTGAAAATGAACCTCAGACTTCTACCAGTGATGAGGACAGAAGCCTAATGGTTTTGTCCAAATTAGCTCTTGAATTGGGTCATATATATTTTAATGAAGTAGAAGCTTATCTGGGGGTTGGATGGTAGATGAGTGCCTGTGATTGCTTTTGTCCTTGGTTTCATTAGTTTGGCAATCACAATCATCTGCATAAATGGTAAATATTTTACACAGGGGGGATCACATCCCAAGGGGGCACGAGAAAGGAATGTACAGTCCATTCATAAAAAGATTTTATTGTGCAAATAGTTACCAGGTAATTTAATTCTCGGCCCGCGTGTTCCTCATTGACAAAGCAACTGAGGTGGCTCAGGCAGAGACCAGGACTGCATCCCTGACCTAAGCACTGATTCTTGTGAGAAATGCGATGAACATATATGAACAGAGGAGAGTTTTCTCTCTCATCCCAGTAAATGGGTATGTATGTTCTAGCAACAATTATAATCTGCATGAAACACACCACTAAACAAACATCTAAAATTCGCCACAGTTTGTCAGCACGGCCTTCTCTCCGTGGATCCACCCTTCCCGAGCAGCACTGCAATTCACTGACTTAGTCACAAAGCACAGATGTGCACAGAAAATGATGGTATCCACAGTTATCCAGTTTGTAATCTATCATGAATCCCAATGGAATTAGACAAACATCAGGATGTAAAAAACTTTAATTTGCCCACAGAATTGAAGCAGGCTGGAAGTTTTCCCACTGGCTGATGTGCTTTCAGACATAAATTCAACCCACACACCTCAGAGGAGAATACATAATGTGCCTCCTGATGCTCCTTCCTGGTCCTTTTGGCTTAACACACCTACTGAGAACTTAATTACCCTTCACTGGTTTATGGAAAACGTCCTTTCACATCTTTCTTTCACATACTGGACTGAGACAACCAAAACACTTCATCTTCACTGAGCAACAGTTAGCAGGTGTTACCAACTCCATTATACTTTCATGTTTTCAGAGAAGCCTCTTCTCCAATATTTCTATCTATTGCATAGGTGAGTCAACATTTTTATAAGATATATTAATAAAAAGGGCAGTAAATCACAGATTACTGGACTGGGCATTCAACCTGACTCAGTGGAATTATTCATGTAAGTACACTAAATAAACACTGCCATCTCTTCTAGGAAATTATCATCTTCATTAAACCCTCAGGGGTTAAAAATGCTGATCTAGGAATATCCTGATGATATTAGTCCACACTTGTTTCATGGAAGGCATCATGGCTGCACCTCCTTCTGTAAATTAAAGAGCATCAGGCAACACCCCTGAGCACTGGGACTCACCTGTCCCTGATGGGAGCTGTTGAGGGGACATGGCAATACAGTCAACAACCCCAAGCATAGCCAGAGAGTCGTGGGGAGCCAGAGACCAGTCCCAACAGGAGGAACAGTTGGAGCAGCCCTTGTTTGGAAGGCACACTCTTTGAGCAGAGGTGTGACAGTCCCGGGCTGCACCCATGTCTGTCACTCTCCTGGACAGTGAGGTCTCAGGCCCATTCATGTTGGTACAGAAGTCTGTCCTGCCTATGGACTTTATGATTATAGCAAGTAGGAAAACTGTGGGACTCCTTGGTAAAAGATGCCATGAACATCAAGATTTTCATGGCCTTCAACTTGAGTTGGACAGGTATTTAAGAGATTAAGTTACTGTGTAAATGAACCATTTCAGGTTCAAGAAATTCCCTGAGCTAACATTGTCTGAGGCTGAGAGAACATTCATGGAAGCATCAGACATGCTTGTCCCCTTCCTGCCCCATGGGTCTGCTTACCGTGGCCACTGCTGGAGACAGGATATTGGGTTAGATGAAGCCTTTGTTTGAACCAGTACAGCTGTTATGTTATTATGCAGAAGCAGTAACATCCATAAGAGTTTACTATGACAGAGCAGATGTGAGGAAATGTTCAAGAAAACAGAGGAGCTGAGAAGTAATTTGGCAAGTAATGTTTTGGCAGCAGTACTGGCTTAAATAGCCTCTCTTCTCCCTGACCTCACCCACTTATTCCCACCACTCCCTTCTTTGTGCTTGTACAGCTGTTTGTGTAGCCACACCGTGAACCAGGCTAGAAAACCATTTGGATGAGACACCTCTCTTCTTTCCCCCTCTCCTGTTCTGTAAGCCATTTTTCAGCCAGATCAGTATGCAGATTTAGCTGTGCTGCAGATTTAGCGGCTGCACAGCTGAACAAATAGTTTTGCCACGACTACACAAGAAGCAGCACAAATCAGGAACACATGTCCAGGGCCAGGACATGTTTATGGTCAGCATAAGCAAAGCTTAAGCAGGACCATCACCATCACCACCAGCCTATAGCCTGCGACTCCTTGGGATAACAGAAGTGGCTCTGCCCGGAGCAGGAGCAGGGCTTGCTGCCCAGCCACAGCACCAACTGGGAGGACTCTGCCTACCTGGTCTAGAGATGATAGAGATACCACACCAAGCAGACAGTGAGAGAAGTTGTTTGTATAGACGTTCCCTGCATCATAACTCAGACAAACATTGAAGGCTCTCCTAGGAGAAATCAGAAACCTGTTCAGTTTAAAAATGGGATGTGGCCCAGGTACCTGTAAATCACCTGAGGATGTTCCTGCTAGGCAGAATTACTGTGTCTCTTAAACAGTAGTTATTGAGTGCATTTGACTTTATTAGTTCTCTGGGCAATTTCCTGATTAGGAACACTCTGATTAAGTGGAAAATGATACAGTGCCTTTGCATTCTCTATAAACAACATATGGTAGTTTACTACCTAGGCACACATGGAGATTGAGCAGAACACAAAGCAGAGGAGGGACTTGGGTATTACTAATGGTTGCTTTCCCAACATGGGCAGTAAATGACAACTTGGCTTCCATCTCCTTGCACAATCCAGTCTGACACCTTTGCCTCACAGAAAACAGAAATAATGCATTAGGGAGCAGCAAGATGCCATGAAAAACACACACCTTTTCTTTCTCACATACGCAGCATTTAAAGGCAGGCACCACTGTGCACGTTGCTTTCCTCATGGGCTGCCACAATAGGAACCAGTTCCTGCCAGTGCTTGGGTTACTTTGATACCAGTGGACCAACAGAGCAAAACGCAGAATTCAACAAAACACCTTCATTGCCCTAAACTAACAGCAGCAGCCTCTAAACAGTGCCATGAGTGCTGGCAGCCAGACTGCAGCCTGAATGACTGCAGGGCTCTGACTGCATACACTGAACTCAAACTCCAAGATACCTTCCTGGATACTATTTCCCAGGGGAGATAGAGAAAACCAGCAGAGACTGTATATGGAAAAATTAACAAATGAACTGGGACACTGCAGGCAGCTTAAAACCTGCACTTCACAAGTGAAAGAGATACCAAACAAGCATCAGTCAAAGTATTGATGTTGTCACTCCAGATTGTCTCCCTCTGATAAATTCTTTGAAGGTGAAGCAATTAGGTGAATTCCATCAGAAAGGTCATATAATATGACTGTACAAAACCATGAAAGAAGAAACAGAATTCAGACACAAGAGATGATTTCTAAGAAACCCCTGAACTAAATTGACTTCACCTCTCTCAGCCCTTCAGATGCAACTGTCTCCGGTAGATTCTCCCAATACATACATACCAGCTAAAATTAGGCTCATGATTGTGACTCATCCAAGTGGCTGCCAATCTCTTGGTTAAAAAAAGAAACAATTCCAGCAGTTGTGTACCACACACAGCTCTGTGCTGCACAAGACACTTGAATCCAAATTGGAGCAAAGAAGCTTTGTGGCTTCAGAGGGAAAAAACACCACAGACCATTTCTTAAAAGTCAAGGTCCTTTCTGATACATTATTTAAAACCACAGAAAACACAATTGTCTGTGCTGATTCTGCTCAACAGCTGGATTTTGAAAAATTGATCAAGTATGTGATAAACCCATTTACTTGAAGAATGTTTTTCTGGCAACCAAAATGATACTGTGTCTGTACTGGTTCTCTACCCGTTAAAAGAAAAACAGCACCATGTTAATCAAAATAGACAACACTTTCAGTGTTAACCCAACTACGTGAAAAGCACTGTCATACCTCTGCATCAAAGCACACCAAACCAAGCCTGACTTCAGATACACTTATCAGGAGCCAAGGGAAAATTTGTTTCTGAGCAATTATGTCTGTTTGTTTAAACTGGAAACTTCTGCTGCAAAGAACACCACCTTCCAAGAGTGATAAGCAGTCAGCTCATGTTTAAGTCGTTGGAAGCAAGAGGCAGTACTTTCGGACATAAACTCCCTAAAGAATAAATTATAACAGAAGAAATCCAGCAGGGCTGCCACTACATTTAAAGACAAAATTCCCATTGAATTCAGCAAGACAAAAGTAGGCTTTGATACATGTTCCACACAAACTTGCAGCATACTCTGGTCTGTCCCCAAAAGGGGCAGAGTTGTGACAGCCCTCACAAAACGGAAGGGAGAGGGATACTAGAATTGAAGACACTTCTGCCTGCAAACAATACTATATTCACTGGGAACTTCTTTTTTAACATGCACGCTCTGAAGCTTAACTCTGTAACAAGCTGAAAGCTGCAACTGTACCTGCTACCCTCAAATCCAGTCTTTTAAAGCATGGCATGGAACTCACTTCCTTTATATTATGAAGCAAATTAATGTGCCCTTGCCACTGTAAACCCTGAGCAGAGAAGAGCTCTACACTTCAGTCCCCACTTGATGAGAAGGAAGTTAGCCCACAGAGTAGCTGTAAGCACCTCTGTTCTCTATGCCAGAGATACATCATGAAAATGACATTGGAATGTGGCCCCAAAACTTTACCAAAACAGTAAAAATCATTTTTGTAATAAAATGCTCAAACACTCTACTCCAGCCCATGGAGCCAGCATAGTTATGAATCCAAAGTACCACAAAGGAGCTCTTATCTCATCAGTATGATATTGCACGTCTCTAAAAAGCTCATTTAGAAACTGCAGTTCATCTGTTTTGGTAGAGGGCGGGTCAGACCAGGCTGTGCTTAACAGCACAGTCTTGATATTCAGAAATGTATTAGATTGCTACATTTGCAGGTGACAACTGCACTATGTTTAGACAATGGGTCTGAAGAAATGTCCCACCTTATATTGTAATAGTAACTGTTTTTATTCATAAACCAGAAAATATCAGTTACTGGTTGATCAAAACACACTGTCCATCAGTCCTTCTGGCATCCTCTTCAGCCAGGTAAGCCTTATCACGTTAGCTGGGGCAAAAAATTAAGCTCGTGTAGGTCAAGGCTGACATTCTCAAATTTGGCTGACTTACGTTATGCTCCTAAATCTTCATTTCATTTTTCAGTAATGCCGCAAACCCCCACACAATATAACGTATAAAGACATCATGGGAGTCAGCGTCTATAAAAATCAGAGCAGTCCGATTTATATGCTTAACTACAAATCTGAATGTTCAACTTCAGACATCAACATTCAAAAATCGTTGGCCTAGGTGATTTATTTAAGGCTGCAAAGACAGTCAGGCTTAAGGACTGGACATGAAACCAGATGACCTCACTTATGTTGCCTCTGCCTAACCAAAGCCTTCTCAGTGTGCAAATGCAGTTGTCTGTGAGCTTCTAGCACAGAACTAAGAGTTAGAAAAGACAAACAGCTGTAGCAAGGTGTTCACAATCTGTGTGAAAAGAATCATGCATGGAAAGCTCTCTTCCCTTTTCTATGGAAGCTTAGTAAGCAGGGTCCTGAAATGAATGCATCCACTTCTCAAAGACAATTACATCCAGTTTCTCCAGCAAGGAACTTCTAGTGGACACTTTACTCATTATACACTCCTACAGTATGCAACTTCCATTACCAGATGCATCCAACTCCAGCACCCAAATGAAAAGAAACCACAGTTACTGTTCAGTACAGTGTTTTTCACTCTGTACTTCATCAACATCCAGAAGGACAATTAACAACAACTAATAAACCTGCAGTCTGGGCGCTCTGCAGAAGAGGTGGCCACGAACAGCTGCTGGTTCATGAGCTTGCAAAGTGCTGCTGCCTGCCCACCCTTCCCTGCTCTCCAGGAGACCGGAGCCACCTGGAGCACCAGGGAAGCCCTGGTGCCTTCCCCCTCAGAACACCTAATACGCCCATGTGAATCAGCACCCACCCCGAGCTGTGCTCCATCTATTGCAAAACCATGGAAAATTCAAACTTAAGGCCGCAACTCTGCCCGCCCCCGCTCCACTGTGCTGAGCTGAGGTAGTGCATGTTGTGTGTCATGTTGGATCACTGTGCTCTCAAGGACATGGGCAAGAGCCAGGCCTGAGAAAGTGGGTTAAAAGCCATGCATTTCTGATGTGCCACAGAATCCTCGCTTCTCAGACTTCAAATTGGATCCACATTGTTTCCCTAGCATGGCCTAATATTTCCCAGGCTCCAGAAGGTAGGGTGGGGCCCAGGCCCCTGGCAAAGTATGCGAATTCACCACCCTCTGAAGAACCTGCAGCTTAATTCTATCATTCAACAGAGATTCAGGCAAACCAAGGAGGGGAGATCTGTGGATAAAAAAAACCAGCACAGTGCTTAGTTTGGCTGAACGGTCTTTAATACCGCCTATTTCTCATAAGTATGTGCATGTTAATTAAAAATATTTCATAATCTGTTAATGTTTTGCTTGAATGGCTTCTGGCAAGTTCTGTGAAATGCTAGAGTTTTTAGGGGATAAGGCAATGAAAAATATTACAGGTATCAGATTCAGTACTGAAAAGGGCCGACACTAAAACGGCCAAACAACACAGCTTAAAAAGAGAAGATGCGGGGAATGCAGTAAGAAGAATCAAGTACTTTTCATATTATTTTAAGGTGGTAACATAAGGTTTATTTCTTCAAGAGATGGGATTGTTTCTCAAGGAACTGAGCCAAATCCAACAAAAGGCTAACAAGACACAGACAATAAAGTACTGCCAGTGAGTTTAACAGATGTTTTTCAGCTCACTTAGTTTAACCTGTCCTTGCCTTTGGCAGAAGACTTTTGATTTTAGCAAGACAACTAGGATTTCATAGCAATGCTGAACAAACATGTTATAGAGAACACAGAGAGAAAATGTTCTGCAAACTCTGTTCACTGTTTATTTGAGAGGAACACTGGGTGCTTCTCTCACCTTCCTCTTTTGAAGGGAAGGATAAAATTCACAGAGCAGAGTTAAGCCACTACAAAATGCTTCTGAAAATCTTGCCCTTAGTATGTTCCAGTGTTTCTCTTTACACTCCCCTGAGATGGTAATTTATTTTATTAAACAAATAGTTTACACTGGAACTAAACCAACTTATTGCAGATATTTCTTAATCAGCTTCATCAAGCTCAAGTGAAAAAAAAAAATTTAGCTTGCTTAAAGAGTTCCAATATTTGCATTTAGTAGATTATTAAGTAGGAAATAAATCATGATCCTGACATATCTGGGATTTGATTAATATGAAATAAAAATGTCTGCACTACATCTTAACAAAATTCAGTGTTGCTGCCTTAATAAAAAAATGCTATTATGCAATTTAAGCATGCAGAATATTTTGCTGATTTTTAAATTCCATACCCAGCCCTTGTGCTGGGTATACGTTAAATCACAAGATATATATTTCTTCTCTCCTGAAAGGTAGATGAAAGGGGCAGCTGGGCTAATGTAAGGGCTACCTGGTCAGAGCAGCAGAAATGCACAATATTCTCCTGGAAGTTAGGAGTTTCCCCACTGCTAAATGTTTTTTCTGGTGCCAATAAAGGGAGGATGTGCCACAAGGGGAATATCTGCCACTTCAACTGTAATTAAACTTGTTGCTGAGCATGATTCATGTAAAAGTAATTCTTGATCCACTTCAGCTGGTGATTATTTCCCCATGGAAAAATGAAGGACTTTTAGTAGGCAGTGATGAAGGCATGGGGTTGAATACAAGTACAAAAGAGCCACTTGGAGGGGAACAGGCATGCTGGAGGTTTTAATCTTTGCAAGTGTTTTAAAGCAGGCTACAAGAACCTGCCTCCTTGTAAGACTGCTCTCAAAAGTCAATAGCACCTCACTAGGGGTTGAAATTGCATCTTTCCTATGGCTTTCCCCTGATAACTAGTATTTACCACATTACTTATTACTGCAAAATCCTTCCTTTATGTACAACTTTTTTCATTTAATCTCTAAGTGTGCTTAATGAAAGGCTACTATCCTGGTATCTTTCCCAGGCACAGGTGTGCAGCCAGCTGTGAGCTGTGTCCATAGATGGAGCCAGTGGAGTTCCAGGCATTAAAATTGGAATTAAAATAAGTATTTAGTGCAATTTCAGATGCCTTAGTGTACGAAGCCTGACTGATCTAAAAGGCATTTATTTTTCCCAGGTCCGATATTATGCCAATTCCACGTATATGCATAGGATATTGTGCTTTCAGACAGCCAAAGTGGCACCAGTACGTTAAACCAGCATGTTAAACACCTGAGTTGCTCCTCAGTTGTTTGTCTGCACCCTCACGCTGAACTCCACCTGCCCCTGCCATGGCCCTGACAGTGAGGAGGAGGCCAAGGAAAGGTGGGTGGGCTGGGAGTGATAGGGGGCTGTGATGTGATCATGGCCCCAGGCGGGGCTGTACTGACCAAAGTCAATACAGACTCACTGCAATAAAGCTGCACTGGCAAATCCTTAGGCTATTTATTTCTTTAGAAAAGCAACAGTTAATGCAGGCTGTGTAAATCAGCTCTGGTTTAAAACATGTCATTACCTTACAGGCTACTCTCACATCACCTGAGGGTCACATGTCATCAGCCTACCCTTTAAAGCTAATTTATTTTTACAATTATTTTGTTTAGAGACCATGAGTTCACTAGGACTCATAAGGAACATATTAGCCAAAGGTGTGGAGCACATCACTAAACACATCAACGCACCTCAGTGGTCTTACATTCCCAGTGCCCAGTGGGCATCTTCTCTCATCTCATCCTTTGTCCAGAAAACTGATAAAGATGTTTCATCTCTTGCTGTGCTGTTCAAGCACATGGTATAACTTCAAGCCTATCTTAAATAATCTCCTGACTAGTGTGGCACTATCACATTTTTATTAATCCTCTCCTACATTAAAAAAAGACTAGATAGTTATGGGGAAAGTGACTAGTAATGGCATTAGCATAGGACTTCAAATCAAACCCTTCCTCTGTAGACTTCTTGTGGAAATCCCCATATCTTCCTGTTTGACAGGTCTATCAATACTTCTTTAAGGGCACACTGAAAAATAATGTATGCTAAAAGGAGATTACAGTAACCAGGGCCATGCAGGTACCCAAGGTACACAAACACGAGATGTTGGAGATGAGGCACAGAGCATATGAGAAGTAGCTGACCTCTATCATACAATGCTTTTTCTGGCACAGTAGCTCAGACAGGCATTTGGAAAATGAAAAAGAGGTGAGTAAAACTTATATTTGGAATTGTTTTGACTGCTATTGCTTGTACTAATTGCTTTAAAAAGGATTTTGTTTGATTATTTAGATAGCATTTTAGGAGAGTAAAAATAAGCACTGAGAGGTCTTTGAGCGCTCAAACATTTCCAGAGGGATTTATAGACAAAATCTTTGGTGATCAAGAACAATCCAAGTCCTGGATCAAAACATTAGCCTACTTAGGGCTTTTCATCTCCTTGAGAAACCACAGTCTCCTGAAAGACTTTGGCAGACCTGGCTGGATACTTTGGTACTTAATATGCAACAGCAAGAGCGAACAAGCTTGTGAGCAGCCATTAAATCACAATCAAGGATAGAGTCTAATCAAGTCTAAAAAGAGCAACATTACATTTGAGCATGCAGTTTGTTATCAGCTGAACACATTAAACCATTAAAAGCATTCACACAGGAATCTGATGAATAATTTCATAGATAGATGATACGAAGATTTGAATATGAATACAAGCCACAGACTCACTGTGGGTTGAAATGCCTGCACCTCTCAGCTACACAGCAGCACCAGATATAATGCAGGACACCAATGTGATGTTAATAGGAATATTTTACAAAGTAGGAAATAAAACAAGAGTGGGAAATAGCTTAAAATTTCAGCTTAAGGGGCCAGCAGTGAGACAGAGGGAACACTTAAGCTTCAAAACCTGCAAAGGGGGAGCTCATCAGAATTTCCTACCTCCATTGACTGGTTTCCATTCTCCATAGGGAAAAATATATTAATACCAAATAATCCCATTGTGCTCATTTTAGGAAGATATAGATACAGAAATGCAAAGTATGTCTCCACCAGGGCTGCAATAATAAATAAATTAATACTTTAGAGGTGTAATTTGTGAAACATTCGGAGTCTTTTAAAAGTATTAACTCTGACAGAAGCATGATGAGAAGTATCTCTTTTGCAGAGACCCTTGTAGAGAGGGATTAAATGAAGCTAAAAAAAAAAAAAGGCATTGTGTTTCCAAATAGGGACCTGAAATTGGGCTCCTCAACATTAGATAGATGTAGATTTTCAAAAATGACTGGTGAGCTGACTTGCACTCATCTTCATTTTAGGCAACATTAACTAGACCTGATTTTCAGAAAGTACCATGTTCCCAGTCCTTTCAAATGATCCTTTTAAAAAAATGAGTATCCAAAAATCCTAAATATTTGGAATCACTAAATATATTATTATAATTAATGACTTCTATAACACTTGGTTTCACTACCTTAATTTGTTTGCCTTTGTAAGAGTGAAAAAGCAGCATATCCCTTCTGGAAAACAAAACAACAGTCAAGTTCATCTAAATACTTAGCGCACAAATTTAAGAGAATTCATTTTATTCATCCACGTGTGTAAAGTGTTCTCCAAATCCCATTTTGTGCTGTGTGTCCAGAGCACATAGAACAAAGATGTTCTGGGATGGATGGAATGATTAAACACTCTGGTGAGGAACAGCAACAACAGATCAGCTGGACAGCCAGCACCAGCACCCCCAAGTCTGTGCTCCCAGTGTCTCACAGACCTGCTGAGCCACGGAGTGCCAGCTCCTGCTCCGTGACAGAGCTTTAGATTGTCCCACACTAAATGTGAAAGTTAAGTTAGGTATGGCACTTTCTTAAAACTGCCTCTGCTTTGGAGTCTGTCATCAGGGAGAGCAGCAGCACACCAGGGATGTGTGTGGTCTCACTGCTCTGTCAGCGCTCACAGGCTTCGCTGATCACCAATGGGATCCACCCTCACCAAGTCAAAGGTAACAAAGCAGCACCAGTGCAGTTCAAGGTCCTGAATAAAAAACCATGAAAACCAAAAGGATGCACAAAAAGTGACTGCTCAAAGGAAATGCATTAGGGATGGGACAAAGGGCGAGTTTCATACATTCTGACATGTCAGCTGCTAGACACTGAATCAATACACCTTTAAAAATTAATTTGGCTGCAAAAAGTCTTTTTGGCTCACCAGATCTTAAGAGATTGAAAGTTTCTACTCCTACATAGAAGGGTTCCCATGAGGGAATATGAAGTAGACAGGTAGTGGAAAACTTTGTTCACAATCTATGAACCTGAGAATATTCAGGGCCCAAAGCCAAACAAAGAGAACAGTTAACAAAGAAGAGAAAGAAAAAAGGAAAAGCAGTACAATGAAAATATAAATACTGTGTGATGCAGGGTATTCCCGCTTGGTTACACAGTCGTAAGGGGCACATGGAACACTCCAAGCCATGGCAAGGGCACTGAGGACTGTCAGGAGTGTCCAGCTCACTGCAGGACTGAGCTCTAACACAAACCAGAGTTATTGCTATCACATGATTTTATAACATAATCAAGGCACATATCCAATGCACGTCCAATGCCTATTGGAAGACAATGCAAAACATTATTTCATTTTTGTTTTAACTTGGACCATGGTTGGAAAGAACAAAGTCTCAGGTTCCAAAGGAAGAGTCGCATGAGGAGCCTTCAAGAAAAACAAGAACAGATTCCACTTTTGCCCTCATCTCAGTGTAGTAACTTTAGAAAACCTCAACAATATCACTTTGTGTTCCATGGAATTCAACTGGATATAGTGTGTATGTAACCATGTTCAATACAAACACTACCACCACCAGCAACTGGATGTTAATAAATTAATTCTCAGGATAACTATATGAGCATAAGGAACCATTGTTATTCCCGTTTTACACATTCAAAGCACAAGCTCAAGATCTCAGAGCCTGCCCACTTTGATCTGGCTTCTGTTGATGTAAAACTATGATATCCATCATCAAACACAAAGGATTGCTATTACTTTGACTTAAAGGGTTCCGTGTAAGTCAAGCTTCTAACCAAAATTCTCAAAAAATTACATATAAATTATTTCAGGAAAAATGGATACACTTTTTGGCACAGTCTAAACTCACCCAATTCTGCCGTATTTCCACTGGATGGTAAAATTCATCCCTTATATCTGGTTTGATTGTCCTTGAAGACGCTGTCCTAATACATCCACACTGTGGATCAATGATTGTGGTCAGTCCCTGTGATCCCAGGACTAAAGAAGCTTCAGCTTAAATTCATACTTACTTCTTAATTTGCTGTTTGGGATTTTTGACAGCAGGTGTTTATAAACCTCACAAGGTGGGAAGCCACTGCTAAATGTCAAAAAAGGTAACTAAGATTCAGGTAGCAACGAAGTCAACATGGATCTATCCAAAACCACCTCTTCTAGAAAGTCCTGCAATCCTTAGTCAGGGATATCCTGGATCGCTTCGTTTGACACAAGTATCAACATCACAACTGTAAACATTAAATCCTCTGCTTTAATCATCATTTTTGCACTTTAACCAATGATCCTTTAAGGAAAAACAAGCATAAATAGTGCCTACAACAAGCAGCTGAAGCACCCTCCACCCATTCAGCATCCTACAGCCATCCTGCCTCATCTTGCTTATTCTGCATCTGGCCCCAGCAGCAAAAGCTCAACCAAAATGCGCTGAGCAGCCTCCTTCCAACCTCATCTATTACTTGATTAGGAAGTAGCTGGCACTGAACGGAGCTGGATACTTGTCAAGGAGCAAGTATGCTGAATGCACACAATACAGTAAATTACAGGCATATTTACTTTAATTTAATCCTTATGCATCTCCTTAAACCAGGAGGTGAGAAGCACAACCTTTTCTGTGTTCCAAGTATTCCTACCAGTTCCTGACCATCATTCTAAATAAAATAATAACAGTGAGCTTGTGGAAGGCATTTCTTTCAGTTTATATGTGCTCAGCCATTCTTTTGGTCACCATTCCGCCTTTTCTCATTTAAGCTCAGGCCACATAAAATCAGAAAAATTTACTGCATTTTCATAAGTAGCACAGACAAATATTTCATGATACTTCTGCAAATAAACTCTTTTTTTATTCATGATATGCAGTATAAGAGACAAGACAATCAGCTGGCTACTGAACCTAAAATAGTTATTGGTCTTTCTCTGTGAAATGATGCAAGGACAGAAAAATGGAGTTAGATGGCAAAAGCAAGAGCCAGACCATCTCCTCTAATTAACGTCTCACTAGATTTCTGGTTTCCTGGCAACTCTGGAGTTTCAGCCTTGTCAGATGGAAAGTATTTGCTTGATAAAATTTTCAGAAATTCTAATTTGCCAGTAAAACAGATTTTTACACGGAGGAGGAAGAGAAATTAAATTAGATCCTGTTTTCTTCTTTAATCCAACTGATGAAAAAAAAAGAAAAAAGAAAAAGAAAAGAAAGCGCTGATAAAATACTATGCCAATTTTATCATTTATCTAAAACCTACTCCTCGTTTCACATGGAAGACCCCGTGGTTCAACCTAGGTGTGTATAACCCCCTTGGATATACTGTAACATGACCTTAATCTGCATGAGTGCATCTGACTCCTTGGTTTTGCCAGAAATCTGTACACTCATTTGTGAGCATAACATCAGGCATTTAATGTCTCAGCCATTGGTACAATAATGAGAAATGCCCTTTCCACTTGGCTGTTAGAAAGCTTGTAAACTTCTGAGCAACAACACTTATATAAACCCACACAGATGGTCCAACCTCATAACGTGGCCAGAGACTTTGTTGTTATATAGAAGAAATTAATTCAGTCCAGTTCAGATGACTGTACTGCCCTTGTCAGCACAGCATCTGAGCATGTCTGCACCATAAAACAGCAATAACTCCACTGTAGTCACAGAAAAAGAGTGGGACCCCTGGAGAAAACCCTTCACAGTCTCCCTGTTCCACTGCTGTGCCATATGGCCCAACTCACATCCCAATTTAATAAATGTGAGACTATGTGATCCTTTGGTCTCTGAATCAGACTCTGCATCCAAAAGTTTCCCTCTTGCAATAGGATGAAAACAAATCTGCTTGAAAGAACTTTTGGAAAGAGCATGACAGATCCCAATTTCTTTTTCTCCCATTCAGCTTTTCCAGGCTTATTCCAGTGAAAGCACAGCATGCCTGGGCCAAATCCAATGAAAAGGTGCTCCTGGAATCATGTCAAAACTCAATTTGTGGTAAGCCAGGCACAAATCATGCTGTTAAAAATACGGTGCTCCTAAGATGGCTTTGCTAAATACCTCTTCTACCAGTAAGTAAGTACTGCTTAGAGACCTTGAACGTTGGTTTGATAGTGTTATATGGAGCCTTGGTTGTAATCAAAGCCTTTTATTTTTCAGAACTGCATTATTAAATGGCCAGAATATCCTGCAGGAGCTTTTGAAGTTCTACATCCATTAGCCCAGCATATACTATCAATGGTAAAAATATTACCTATCCTTCCACCAGACACAGAATGATGGGTTATTCTCATTTCAGTTATCCCAAGGGCCAAATCTTTACTTTGTTTTGTTCTGTTTCCGAGCTACAAAGAACAAAACACGTCTTTTCAGTCTGGCTGACTTTCATCAGTGATTAAGGGGAGAAAGCAGAAAACCTATCAAACCTAAGGGACATGCAGCGAAAGCCAAAATGTTCCCTCCTTAGTGCCATGCTCAGGCTGGATGAGCCCTCAGTGCCATGGCAGACCACCAGCTCTCACAGCACACTGTCCAGGGGAACTGCCACAAGCTGAACAAGTCCAGGAACTCAGGGAGAGCAGGCAGACATGGAGAATCCCCTGCTCCTGGCAAGGCAGCAGCTCCTGCTCTTACATGCAGTTTGGTGCAGAAAGCCACTATCTTCCCAAAGGAGAGATAAGATTAAGCAAGAGTGCACAAGGCAGCTCACTCAAAGAGGCCAGAGGAGGAGGGAGCTGCTGTCCCAGCAGAATGTAAGCAAAGAGAGATTTCTGACCTTCTTTGATTTCTGTCTTTCTGTGATTTCTGTCTTCCTGCTCCCATGGAATTCATGTGCCAATACTCTCCATTTTTATTTTTGCAGCTTTGAGCACCACCCAACTATGAGCAATTTTTCTGGGGGGAAATAAAAGTGTGGAAACTGTTATTTAACATGTACGATATACAAAGTGGAATCATACAGAAATTACTTTCCAGCTGGCTTTGTTCTCCCATTCATATGATAGTTTTCATATTCTTCTGGAGTTCTGTGTATTCATGGGATAGTTTTCATATTCTTCTGGAGTTCTGTGTATTCAAACTGCTGGAATATGGATGCTGGCCACTTTAACAGAGCAAGCTAACTCAGCATCCATGACTGACCTGCAGAAAAGACACCCTGTGATAGACACAAAGTTATTTTGAAAAATCCATCAAATTTAGAGAGATTCAAAACATAATTTCTCTTCCAATTTTTAATTTTCCACTAGCTTGCTGAATTTTCATTTCTTTATTTATTGCAGAAAACTGTGTCCTGCATAGTTGGGAAAAATGGCATCTTTTCCTTTTAATTTATCACACACAGCACAGACATTCAAACTGGTGGTTCAGCAGAAAGAAGGTCAATGTACTAATGGAATCAATAAACTTAAGTGTGATGAAGTGACTGCCACTTCAATTACTGTATAAACCGTAAATCATTTTCAAACGCAAGAAATGTCCTTCTATCAATAAACTATCTGTTTAAGCAATTGTTTAAAAATCAAAGTGTGATCTCGTAAACATTTGGAGCTCAGTTACACTGTACATCTTACTCATAACTCAGAACAAAGTAAAGACTAACTGAAGGAGTATTTACAATTAGAAAGTGTGGTAATTGTCTCCTGTTCTCCACTTCTTTCCTCCACTCCTTAATCACAGCTGGATGCTGTGAGCGTAAACATTGCTCCCAAGAAAACTGGGAGCATGGAGCCAAGCCTGTGCCCACTCCAAGCCACTGGTGCTGTCCAAACACAGAGAAATCATCTTCAAACAATGTCCCTGCAAGCTGCCATCACTACCAGAAACTCTTGCAGGCTGATGTGCTGTGTGCTGAGACAGACCAATGGCTGAATATTCCTGCTAAGTTCTACAGCTGTGTGGCCCTGTATGACGTGTCCCTAACTCAGGAAGAAAAGTCACAGGCATTTTTTCTCATCTTGGAAGTTTAAAACATGGTCCCTAGGGGACAGGAAGGCTTGCCTGCCCAAGTTAAAGAAATACCGTAGCCTGGTACAGCATGACCTCCTCTTAATAGTCCTCATTCCCCAGTGAAGTGTATCACCCACTTGCTCTCTCAAACCTTGAAAGATGCTCACTGAACAGAAAAGCAAGAGCAAGAAAATCCTGACAGATTATTGCAGTTTGAGTACTATATATATATATGGTAGCATGAGGATGCACAGCAACTTTTAGATGCAACAAAAGCTTATCCTCCAGTCCAGGACAGATATGAGTTATTACACAGAAAGCAACAACCACTGGCAACACTAATTATCCAGCCTGAAGCAGAACATATGTGGGATCACATGTGAACTCCCCTTTCCACATTGTAGAACTTCATAACTGTTTAAATTTGTGATTCCTCTCCACTTTGTGCCACATAAATGCATGACAAGAAACTGTCTTTTTCCTGAAGTTTTATCTGAATAGATTAAAATAATCAAAATGAAAATAAAAGGTAGATTATCAAGATACTGATTTCAGGACTTGTTCAAAAATCAAATCTGGCTGTAGTAAAGCCAAAGCAAAAAATGGAGCCTGATGGCCATAGTTTCACCTTTCCCCATCACAAAACTCCCACATCTCTAAATGTACGCCCACATTCAACATGATCCCACACTATCTCAGCCCTAAACTTCCTGACTCTCAAGAGAGGTGGCAGACTTAAAATCACAATAGCAACTCCTACTGGCACAATCTCCCCTGTTCCTTGTTTCCAAAGTTTCCCAAATTATTTTCAGAGCCTTTGTTACATATTTATAAATTTCACCTTTGTTTTTTCCTACAAGAACACCATAAGCTCCAAAAACTTTCTGACTGTATTAAAAAACAGTCCAAGCAGTAAAAATGTCAAATCCAGAGCATTCTTTAATATTCAGTGAAACTACCTAAATGCAAAGTATTTTATGATGTCTTTTGAAGATCCAAGACCTCTTGCTTCTAAGCCTTCCTTCAGCACTCTCCTCAAAAACAGTGGCTTTGCACAGCCCTCAGCTAATGAAATCTTGGACCCTACCAGTGGTAATTCTCGTATTACAGCTCAAAGTGCTTCTTTACAACACAGGTCCCCTAGGACAGTGTACACAACTGCTGATAAAGCTTCACTGACCTCTGCAGAAATACATGGGAAATACACAGTTCCATGCCTTCAGCAGTTCAGTTTCCTCACACTTCATGGCAAGCCCTGTAGGTTTTCAGTCTTCTCCTACCTAAGCAGATGCCAACAGCAGTCTATCAAACCTACTCAACTTGCAGTGTAGAGCATCACGCAAGAGGCATTCTGCTACACATGAACTGCACCAGAAACAGTCACCTAATGTTGTGTGAACGTACATTCCTGTGTGCTGAGCAGACACGCTTTGCTCACTGGTGTCCCCTGTACCACTGTCCCTCACAGTACCCTTCTGGACAAACTGTCCAGCCCACAGCTGGATAAACACATCATGTGGTGGGTGAGCAATTGGCTCACAGGTCAAGCACAGAGGGTAAGAGGGAATAGGGTAACATCAGACTGGTGATCTCTCACTAGTGGGGTTCCACAGGGTTCCAGCTTGGGCCCTGTGCTCTTCAACATCTTCATAAATGATTTGGATGCAGGACTGGAAGGGATACAAAGCAAGTTTGCAGATAACACAAAACTGGGAGGAGCTGTTGACTTCCTTGAAGGCAGAGAGGCCCCACAGAGAGACCTCAACAAATGAGAAGACTGGGCAATCACCAACCATAGGAAGTTCAACACAGGAAAGTGCTGGATTCTGCACCTGGGATGGGGCAACCCTGGATGTTTGTACAGACATGGTAATGAGATGCTGGAAAGCAGTGTCGGGAAAGGGACCCGAGGGTCCTGGTTGATGGCAAGGTGAACATGAGTCAGCAGTGCCCTGGCAGCCAGGAGGGCCAACCATGTCCTGGGGGGCATCAGGCAAAGCATCGCCAGCCAGTCAAGAGAGGGGATTGTCCCGCTCTGCTCTGCACTGGGGCAGCCTCACCTTGAATATTGTGGCAGTTTTGGGTGCCACAATATAAGAAAGATATTAAGCCATTAGAAAGCATCCAAAGGAGGGCAACAAAGATGGTGAAGGGCCTTGAGGGGAAGCCATATGAGGAGCAGCTGAGGTCACTTGGTCTGTTCAGCCTGGAGAAGAGGAGACCGAGGGGAGACCTCATTGCAGTTACAACTTCCTTGTGAGGGGAAGAGGAGGGGCAGGCACTGATCTGTTCTTCTCTCTGGTGACCAGTAACAAGATCCGAGGGAATGATCTCAAGTGCCAGAGGAGGTTTAGGTTGGATATTAGAAAAAGGTTCTTCACCCAGAGGGTGGTTGGGCACTGGAACAGGCTCCCCAGGGACGTGGTCACAGCACCGAGCCTGACAGAGTTCAAGAAGTGTTTGGATGATACTCTCAGGCACATGCTGTGACTCCTGGGGATGGTCCTGTGCAGGGTGAAGGGCTGGATTTGATGACCCTTGTGGGTTCCTTCCAACTCAGCATGTTCTGTGATTCAGTGGTTACTCTTCAACAGTCTTTACTCAACAATTTCATCACACTCAGTAGTGATGGCTTGGTATGAGCACCAGCAGTGGTTCTCCTCTGTTCTTTTCAGCAACCTATGCACTTCTATTTATCTGAAAAATCAGCTTAATTCTTGTAGACATAAAGCTCATTAACATTCTGTTATTTTTTTCTTCTATTCTCCAAATGTCTCTATAAGAAATTCCGAGAGTTAAACCAATGCTCAGTTTTACTTTAACTCAGTGTCTAGTCTTGGTAACACTTAATTTCATTTTGCTCTCAGAAGATGTTTTGGATTCACCAGTGGAAGAGGAATCATGTAATCATCAGTGTTATCAAATCACATTTGTCACTTTTTCCTGTAAACACCCAGAAGGAATTTACTTCACTCAATAAATTCCAGATATCTGCCTAGGAAGACACAGGGACACTTAAAAGCTGTGCAGTAATAATAATAAAAGTGAGAAGCCTGCCTCTGAACTCCTATGTTTAATGCATTAACATCTGCTGAATATTATTAACTGCTATACTGTAGCATCGATATGCCCTACTCCAAGAGCAAAATCAAAATTGTACTAAGGGACATATAAGGTACTGTTTCAGAAGCACAGGTTTCACACTGGCCACATGGGAAAAGCGACAGGGAAAAGTAAACATTCAACTAAGGCAACAGAGGTCTTTATTTGTAAACATTACAATAATTTTCTGGGGAGAAAATAAAGGAGAGGTTAACCTACAAAGTATTTCAAGTGAGACATAAATAAGTATATAAACATGCACACAGAGCTTCTGATTTTAACAGAACTTGGTTTTAACAGTTGTATATTTTGCTTATACAGCATTTACCTATAAATGTCAATAATCCAGAAATGTATTATGAAGCTCATGCAGGTTGAAGAATTAAGGATGCAGAGGAAGAGAGAAGGAAAATGGCAGCAGTGTGAGGAGAATAGACAGAAGAAATAAAGAAAAAAGGAGATTACGGAAGACCAGGAGACTGCCCAGCAGTGGGAATGCAGTGAGGCAGAGGAGGAGGGAGGCGTGGGAGGACATGTGCTGTGTGCCCATATGCCAGTGTGGAACAACATCCAGGCAATGGCATGCAAAACCCAAGGACACTATATAAGCCTTGAAGTAGATGCACTAAATCAGAGTTTGTCATGTGAAGTAAAAGCCACAGAAACACAAAAATTCATGTTTTTCTAAAAGACTCATGTACTTGTACATTATTTTAGTCAGTAAGAAAAATAATTCAATTCATGGAGCTTACCAATAAAATGAATAACGCTACAAGAAGACATATTTAGGAAAAGGAATGCAGCAGGACACAGCCTCTCCCGGAACTTTCCATTAGTTGCTTTGCATACACATTTCACATCACTCCCCCAATGGGGGGGTGACAGTTAAGGGATTGGGCTGGGGGGAGATGTCCTGCAGAGCATGAAAAGCAAAGACATTGTGGAGAATGACTGCAAAGCCACTCTTACCTAAATCAGTTCATGCATCTGCTTTACCACAAGGTCTCACAAAGAGCTATGGTGGCAAGACCAAGTAAAATGCATTGAAAAGCAACTGGTGCCTGGAGATGGAGAAAGGTGAGAAAAGAATTCAGGTGGTATTTTAACAAAGAACAAGGTAACAGAAGCATTCTAGTAGGTGACATGGCAATCAACATCATCCTCAGATTCTCAAACATTGCCATAACTTCTGAGATTGTGTCACTCACCTCTAAAAGAAGTAAGGGAATTCAAGGTGGACAGCGGAGGGCAAGAAAAGGATGGGCATTGAACTTATTTTTGTATAAAGAGGACAAGGAGTAGGAGGATTCTGGAAAGCACCAATTAGTCAGTGTAGCTTCGATTCTCAGAAAAATCCTGCAAGTTATCACTAAATAAACTGTGTGAAAGAAATGATGAAGGCCAGTTTGAAATACTTAAAGGCAAATACTAACAAAATTATCTAATTGCCTTATATAGCAGAGTAACAGGCCCTAGGGATAACAGAAAGGCAACAGATACCTCTCTATCAAGTGGGTTTGCAAGGGATCATGTCCTTTGTCTGGTATTATTTAACACCTGGGTGAAGTGGCTGTGCTTATTAACTCCAAGGATGACACCAAGCTGGAACAGGCTGAGGTACGGGATGGGAACTCATAGTGATATTCACAAACTGAAAAATTACCAATAATGAATGATGGCAGTCAATGAGCATAAATACTGAAGTGCACATAATCAGAATAGACAAGAGCAAAGTACTCTCAGCAAAAGAAGAGCTGGCAGTGTTCATGAATCATGAGACACTAAGGTCTCCTGCTTTTTTTGTAGCAGCATGGCACCATAAGGGAATGGATAAAGATGCTGCAAGACATATACATCCTGTGAGTCTCAGAAAGGAAACTTCTATGCCAGCCTGCAGACCACAGTTGGAAGAGTGTGTTCATGCCAGAGCATCACAGAACTAATGCTGATTAATTGGAAAGAGCCTGGAAGAACGCAGTGGAAGTGATAAGCAGTCTAGAAAAGCAGCACCAAGTGAGCAACAAGAAAAGGATGATAAAGCTGAGGTTATTAAATCTAAAGAACGCAAGACATAGGAGAAGCATAATAAAGGCTTTCAGAGATATTAAAGCTTGATGCAAACAGACAGGGAATAAACTTTTCTGCATATCCCTAGTGGATAGGGAAAGAAGTAAACTGAAGCAAAGCAGATTTAAATCAGACTTCAAATAAAATAGTCTAACCCAGATGTTCAGGTTCTTCTTATTGCAATAAATTCTCTCCAGTTTCCAAAAACCACAGTGAAACCAGCTGAGAGGGTTTCTATGGGTCTGGAAATACCCTGTAGCTGCCTAAGGTAGCACTGGTACCCAGAGAAATAGGTAGCAAACTGCACATTAAGGATTCTGTTTCATAACACACTGATTCAGCAGAGAAGCTCCTTCCCAAAGTTCACATTTCCTTACTGCTCTGGGCACTTGTTCTCAGCCCCTTGCCCTTGTCCCATCTATCTCAGCTGTGTCAGTGCAATGGTTGCAGAGCTGCACCAAGTGCCAATACACCGAAATGAGGCAACTTAAAAACACCCATGGGCTTGGGTTTGTTTTAAGAGGGCCTTGTTTTAAGAGGGACCTGTGAGAATGCAAACCCAGCATACTGCAAAGCATCTAAACCCATACAATAGACAGGTGAACCTCAGTCACTCACAAAAATAGGGCATGCATACCATGATTTACACTCAGGAGTTGCTTACATCCAAAATCTACACAACAAGCTCTCATCACACAAAACTGAGCTGGGATTATACACCCACCACAGACTTCCAAGTTTTCTTATGGCTTTGTATCACCATGCTTACAGGACTGTTTCATGCCCTGGAGAACTCTACTGAGAAAAAATAACAGGCAATTCAGCAATGAAAGTGGAACACTACGATGACGTATTCTAAAATTAAAATATGAACGTGTCTTTCTCCCAAACACTCCCAAGTGAATGGTGGGCGCTTCCAATTTTGCATCAAATTTCAAGGCAAATATCCTTTGAAACTAAACACATTATGACCATTAGCAATGCTAATGTAACACCCATTACATAAATACATCTACATCAACACATAAATAAAAATCCCTTTCAAAAATAGGAAGATATCAAGACAAATACTGAGGTTTAATAGGGCTACAGTTATAAGCAGAAGGCTAGCTAACACTATCTAAATATTTAACCTTTTGGAGCTCACTGCTGGAGTACAATGGTCAGTGTTGTACAACATGCACGTAGTTCCCTCAGGCCTTCCAGAACATTGGTTACAGTGATTCCAAAGCAGGTGGTTAAATTCGTGGTCTAAGTAGCTTAGCAATTGACCCTTGGAGTGACTAAATATGAAGGCACAGTTAATATTAAAGACACACAGATTATGTTGCTAATACAGCTCTAACAAATGGAATAGAACAAAGAGCACTGCCCCAAATTACAATGACAGCCATGTGAAAGATTCAGGAATTAAAACAAGGTTCTACTATATTGAGCTATAAGCTCACTTTGCTAGACCACAGATATCCCTCATTATAACTTGAAGACCTCATGTGGCAATTATTTTAGCCCAAATAAAACTTCTGCAGTGCTTCACTGATTTGCAGTTCTTCTTGTCTGAGGAAGAAGTCATATTCCTTCGCAAACAGTTTAAATACTAATTATTTCTTTGCTGAACCCTGCGTTGAAACTCAACTCTAGAAGGGGCCATGTAAAAGTGCTTCCAATATTTCTGCTGCTCAAAGAGCAATACTCTTCATCCGCTTCAGTGATTTTCTACCCAACAGGTACAACATTGAAGTAATGAGCATTATAAAACTTAATACAGTGCTGTATATATTTTATGGCTCTATAGATCCAGATCAGAGAACATCCAGATTGTTTTTACAGAACTAATGCCAGACACATTTCAAATTATTATGCATGCAATGATTTTAAGAAATTTATAACTCTTACCAAACTAAAATTTAAAAAAACATGTAGTTGAGAAAAAGAATCTTAAATTACCAAACATTCTTTAAGGAAGGTAAAATTTCCCAATTATTTTTAAAATAGATTTTATTATGAAAGAAAATAATATATATGAAAATTAAAAGTGGCTTGGTAAGAAGTATTTTTCACTAATGAAAGTATAAGGCATTAAAAATACATGAAAATGAAAAAACATTCATAATGCTCTACAGCTTGTACAGTACAGCATTTAAAAAGCAATACCATGTAGGATGTAAAGCCACATGAAAGCTCGGGATATGGGACTGTGAAATGAGATTCCCTTATATCAGACTGACATCAGAAAAAATCTTTCCTGTGTAGATTGCCACTCTTTCCCTTCTGTTTACCTATGGTTACATGATCACACAAATTTCCAAGGTGTCCAAACACTTCATGATCTTTGATGTTGCCCTTATAACCAAAGAGGCGGAACAAGACTTCCGTATGGGACATTCAGACATAGAAAGGCTCGAGTTACCTACTCAAGGTAGAACACAAAGCCTCTGGCAGCCCTGCAAACCAAAGGTGGTTCTCCTGAAGTCCAAGAGATTCAAAAACAATTGGACACACCTTGTTTGCCATTTCTGCAGGAACGCTTCATTTTGCAACCGCTGACAGTCCTCTGTAGAGAAATCACAACTCACCTGAAGTCTGCCTTTGAACTGAGACAGAAAATATGGAAATGGAAGCTTTACGCTGTTGGCAAAAAATTCCTACTTTAGGAATTTACTCAAGAGAAAAACTACTTGTAGATTAGCTCTGGACCGAATGGTTTGAAAAAAGTATCCAATGTCTAAATATCTTGATTAGAAAGCTGTTCAAGGTTTGCTCAATGCTGTTCTGTTCCATCAAACAGTATGTTTTTTCTTTATTCGATTTCTATTCCTTAGCAGAAAGTTACAGCCTGATATAATCACAGAGCATTAGCTCAATATTGGCCAAGTACAGCAAGAAAAGTTTGTAGGAGCGCTGTTCTCTGACAGTAGCACCACAGTTACAGCTGGCATGAGTGGACAGGCTTTCCCAGCTCCTAGAGAGGAGTTGTCCAGGGACTGCCCATCTCGGCCTCTCTTTGAAAATTTTACAAGAGAACATAGTATATTTTATTTATATTTACCTGTGTTTTCAAAGACCAGCAGCTCAAACTTTAAATCGACAAACTTTATAGGCAAAGTGCCTGAAACCACCTGCATATGTAGTTCCACATACAGCTCATGCACAAAACTGGATTCCTGTGTGAAAACTAAGTTGAGAACATAAAGGCTTGGAAAGCACAAATTTCAACAGAAGTTTTTCCATGCCTAGTGGAATGTAGCTTCATACAAGATCACTCATTTGAAGTCCAGCTTAGAAAGAGCACAGAGCTCTTCAGGCAAAGGGGCCAGGACACAGCCCACTAGTGCTGGTACCTGTTGCTGTTCTGACCTACCTTTGACAGATTCAGCCTGCATGCTGCCACCACCCTGAGAATGACTAGGCCTTCATCACTAAATCCAGAAACACCTCACCTGAAGAGCAAATCTATGATTCAATTATTCTGTGCTTGGACAAATGAATTTTCCATTTAGTCTATTTCTACAGAACAGAAAATCTACTATTTCCACAGAAAAAGCAGCAGCCTTCAGTTCTCGCCAGAATATCCCCTTCATACTCAAGAAACCGAATCACCATTCTCAAAGGTTCTGATTTCAGTGCAAGTTACATGTCTTAATTTTATTTAAAATGTCTTCTGGAAACTACGGAACATCCTCTCCATCAATATCTTACAGCATGTCTCAGGCACACATGGCAACTGCCCAGCAATACACGGCAATACCACATACAGGTCTGTTCACACAGCACAGCCATCCCAGCTGAATTTGCCTTGTAGATAAGGTATAAGCAGCACTGCTTACTATGCTTCACAGTTGCCTCTAACAAGGTTTGGATGAAGGACAGAACAAATACAAACAAAATTAACTTCCTTTTGCACTGAAATTTTGACAGACTGGAAACTGTCCAAATTCTCCTACTATTTTGTGGCTAAAATAGGAAAATCCCGTCTGCTACAAAAGGAAAATGGTGCAATTAAACACATTTACTACTGAAAAACTGTCATCTCTGGAGCTGCCGTGTAGCACCATGCATCAACAAATTTGCCTGCTAAGGAAGCATCATGCATATAATGACTAAAGTTTGTGACATTAGCAAAGACCCTTCAAGAATGAAAAGTGATACAAATTGCTGTAAGCTTTGCTTTCTAAACTTCTGATTGTTCCTAAATATGACACAAATAAAATCAATCTAAAATTACTCATTTTTCCAACATCTGTTAAGAACTCATAAAAAGTCTGTCCTTAGGGAAAATTTGTCACATCACAAATTGATGACATTTCCACCACGACATGCTGACATTATACTATCCTATCAACAAGTAAATGTCACTATTTGTGACATAAACACTGCCCTATGACAACCTCACTGAAACCATAGACAAATATTTGACCATGTAATGTAAATAGAATAAATGACACCTTTGGGAACAAAGCAGAGCAAGTCTGTTCCCTTGTGTAAGCCAATGTCAGCTTATTTGCTCCTAATTCTATAGTACGAGAAAAGCCACAAGTGTTACATGCTCTGATCCAGTGACACAAACCCTCCTCCTCATATCCAAACTAGAACAGTCTGACATGCAAGGAGGGAGGTCCTTGCAGCAGTCAAGGTAAATGAAGCAGCAACAGAATTCTACAGTCAAAATCTTTAAGTGGTAATAGGGAAGGATGAATCCAAATTAGCCTTCTAATTATTTTCTCTTTAACTTGACTATTTAAGTCATTACCTAACTTACACTGTATAATGCACTGAAAATTTTTATTACAGAATAGACTTGGTTTGCTGCACTACTGTTCCTTCACCAAAAAACTGAGGCAAGAGAACCATGTTTTTTCCCTGTGTAGATAAAATAATGATGCCATATTATTATATCCCCATATAGACATAACAGTGATGCCTACTAAAAAGTGCAACTCAGAAACTACAAAAAATTACAAATAAAATTGGTCCTGCTTCCATTGCCAGGATGCGCCTTGTGCTGTCAGCAATGAGATGAATGATCCCTCCTAACACTTTTGGGGGTTTACTATCTTGTAACTAACACAGACTGGTGTGGTCGCAGCCCTAGCCCAAGGATCTGATCCAATACACCCTGAATCCTGCTGTCACCTTTCACAGGCTTTGGGCCCAGGAACACCATGTGGAGAAGCCCAAGTGCCACAGCTCGGTGACAGCGGGGTGCTGCAGTGAACTCAGGATGATGGGACTCCACTACAGGGAGCCTTCTACAACAGGAGAGTGATGAGGACTCAGGTCTTGTTTCTCTCTGTTGAATTGATTGCCTGTGCAGGGAGATTGATGCAGAAATCAATTCACTCATGCCAGCTGGTTTCTCTCTATCTGCAGTGGTGGAAAGTTGATTGGGATATTAGTTTCCTTCAGCTGATGTGCCTTCCATATGTAAGATGCTGACCCCAGTGAAGCTGAACAAACCAATACAGCAGCTAGAAAGATTAAATTAACCTATCCATAGGAAGGAAGGTAGAGGACTAAGAGACAGTAAGAAGACAAAGGCAAAAAACCAACTCTGCTCAAGCAAACAGCTTGTTTTTTCTAGATAAACTCAGAATTGTTTAGAAAAAAATGAACAGGAAGAACAGTAAGAAACAGCAGTGTGGAATTCAACAATTAAAATATAATTCTTGTGATATTACCTGTTTCTGTTTACTTTTCACCATTTTGTAGGCTCCTGCACCTCTTCTTTTCCATTACTGTTAACATTCCACTAACTATGAGACCAGTCAAAGCCAAGAATCCTTCCATAATGTGTGAAATTTAAGTCAATGAAATGGTGCTGCTTTACCCTAGCTGAGAAATACAATCACGGCTTGGGTTCCTCTGGAGTCCATAGACAGACCACTATAATTGAATGCTTTTACTGATGTCCTTCAACACAATATTAAAAATGGAAAGAGAGCATTTAGAAATCTTTATTTAAAGATCATGAACTATTTGTAAATAAGAATGAGCTAGACTTTCAAAATTCATCTTCAGTGCTTCTTAAAATCTAAAAAACTTGATCATGCCTGTTTAATAAGCTTTTAAGCACCTTAAGAGAAAGAGATTGATTTTCATTTCAAAAGAATCACCAATTTTTACTGAACAAAAAACCTAGCTTAACTATGCCATGCAAACTTAGAACAAACAAGCAGAATTTCTTGTATGTATCAAAACAACTTCATTATACAGCACACCAGAAGATCAGCTGTTTTAAAGTCAAATGCCAAGACATCAAAGGCATATTTTTCATACACGGAAAGGGTAAGACACTTGAATACTCCCAGGTAAACTTTCATAAATTAAAAATGAGACTCACTTGTTGATAAGAACATATACTGTATTGGTTATGCACCAAAAGAATAATGGCTTGAATTTAAAATTAATCCTTGCTCAGACAAGATTGTCCAGTTAATGAACATTTATTCAATTTTAAATAACCAAGGAAAACATTCCGGATACTTTGTGCTTTTTCCATATGACAATACCATCATCCACACTTCTAAAAAGACGCTTTAATAAATTCCATGTAAACAAAAAGACATCTAAACCACTTTTGCCGTGCATCTTTCTTTCCAGAAACAATATTCACTCAAGAGAAATAGCACCCTTTAAACTTCCCAAATTGATAAGAAACCTACAGCAGAAAAAAAAAATCTAATTAAATTATGCACTGAGAGATCTACTTGTTACTTTATATAATTTGTCTGAACTTAAATACTATTTAAATCAATATAGTAAGAAATGGTTTTGAAATTCCAAAATGTAGATACAGATCCACAAAATTTAAATCATGCAGAGAACATACCCCAAAATTTGAACTCATTTAGCTTTGTGGAAAGGATGATGTAATCAATAGAAATCCAGTACTGGAAGTACATAAGCTCATCCTTCCTCTTATTTTCATATTTATAAACAAGGTGTGTTTCTTGCACCTGAAAAGCTTTTACAGTTACCCCTGAGCCACAAATTGCTTTTGGCCAGAAAAGCTGTGTGGTGAAGGATCACAAAATATTTATCCGAGTCTGATGCTCTTCCCTAGATATCCACAGGTCTAGCCTAGCACAGACATCCTTATGTTCCTCTCAGAAGTCATTCCCATAAGACAGTATCAATTTCATGTTAGATAAAAGCACTCTAAATCTGTTCAGCTTCTTTCAGTCCATGAACTGTAGTGACTACACAGCAAGTGCACTTGCATCAGAGAAATAAGCTGTGCCAGAAACCAAGACCTTACACTTTTCTGCTTTTGACTCCCATGTTTTCAGGGCTCAGCTAAAGCCACAGAGCCCAGATATGTGAACCACAAAGTTTCCCTCCTACGACAGCTTCAAACTCATTTGCTGTCTCTGCCTTCCTCAGCTTGCATTTGTTTTCAAAAGGAGCTTCATTCATTTAAATCCCTGCAATAAGTAACAGCTTGTAAATATTTAATTTCATCTAAAGGAAAAAGAATTCATTGTCTACCAGTTGCAAAAAGTAATAATGAGGCACACTTGGCAAAGTCATATCTCAGAATGACATCACCCAAATATCAGTGACATGCACTAATATCTGAACATAATCCAGACAGTAAAATCCACAGTAATAGACATTTCAGAAGTTGTGTTTTGCTCACAAAACCTCATTTACACATTAAATCTAACTGAATAGATGATGATTATTTTTCAATTAAACCTAGATGAGCAGCAAAGTCATCCCAGTGATAGGTAGTATACAAATTCCTATTAGATGGCATGTGCAGATCACAGAACTGGAAGTGGAATTTTGAGTCTTTCATTTCTAATTATGATTATTTAAACTCACATGGAAGTTTGACACAGAAGAATTGTATTTCACTTTATGTCCCCAATCCAAATAACCCCAGGTAAGTTTAAGAGATCACTCCACAGCTTTCGATTTGGGGCATGAGATAAAAAACACTTCTCCTGGACCAGGTTCAATTGAGATGATGATATTTTGGGGACAGTTGTTTTTTTAAACACCTGCTATTGCCATCCTCTAGAGCTACAGATACTGCCACAAACACAAGGTTTCCTTAAGTAATGCCATGCATTGTGTCCCAGCCTGCAGACAACATTTGACCAAGTGTGAACATCTATTTTCACTGGAATGGCAATTCCCAAACTGATGACATGTGAGTGTCATTACTAATCATGTCTTTGAAGATCTTTTTTTCCAGATGGAATAGGGAAGATGATGCTATTTAAGCCCTCAGGGGTTAGAAAGGTGATTTAATACAGAGACGGAAATGAAGGCAGAATAACAAAGGAGGCACATAGAGAAAAGAAAGGGAGGAGGAATGAGACATACAAAAAAGCAGACAGAAGAGTAACAGAAACAAAGGATAGCTGCAGAAGTTGCCTAAAGGAAAGCAGAGTTTCTCACTGAGTGATAGTGACTGTGACAATCAGGTTCACTTAATAAATACAAGTCTATTTAGTAGCTACAAAAAATAAAAAGCTTGCATATTTTCTGCAAACCATGCACATACAAGAGGCTGTGGATCAAAGACTATGAACTCTATATAATTTCCTGGCACACAGTCTATGCCTAAATGTGAATTTCAGTGCTCTCATCTCAATGGGCTTGACTTCTGAGCTACCGACCCCTGTGAAACATCACGCTGGACTGAGTCCTGCTCCCTCAGGGAGCCTCAATATACTTCACAAAGTACAGTAATGCAACAACCAGACTTGCTGGCAGTTTCAGCAAACAAGATAAAGATTATATCCTTCTGTAGCCTTACATTCCCATCTTCAGGAAGAGTCTCTTCACAGGCACAAACATTAGAGCCAAGATGTAATCCCTCACAATAATATGAACATTGATTCAAACAGGAAGTGGAGGCTCTTCTTTTCATGCAGCTCCAGTGTTCATAAAGCATCTCTTGCCTCAGGAGCACACACAAAAGCAGCCTGAACATTCCTGCGTGCTTACAGACTGATCAAGCTGAACCAAGTCCACCCGCTGATGAAGAAACTTGCCTTTTATTCAGTTCTTAAGTTTTAGCAGTTCATGCCAGTTTAGGAAGTGGCTTTTCTGCAGTTAGCAAACTTACAAAAAAAATGTTTGTATTGATAACGTACCGGCTAACAACCCAGTTCTCACACGGGTTATATATGGTAGCCTGATATCAGTCACCTCCCTCTTCTCCCCCAAGGATTTTTAAATCAAGAAATGGAACACAGGGCACAAGGTGCTTATACAATAAATTCTAAAAACTCTCTCAGGGTTCTTCAGGAGCAATGAGATTATTAAAAAGAATACCAAGGTTCAAAGCCTTCTAAATGTAGCCCACTTTATAAAAAAACATCTGGTTTAAAGCAGTTGGAAGAGGAGGAAGGAAGGAAGGAAAAGAAGATCTTGCTAGTGGCCTCCAGTGCTCTGCACAGTAGCCCTTGAGAGATGCTGCATGAAGATGAACATATGTATTTCATTATGAACTGAAAATGTGTTCGCTGAGCTACATCTTACAATTTTTAAGCAGAGGTGCCTGATTCAGCCTATGTGCAGGGAACATAGGCTGTTCCTTCTGCATCTTCCTTCACAGAAGCTGGTAGGAGCCAACCTAATCCCTGAATCATGAAGTGGGTTTCACAGAGTTATAGAAGTGCTGTTTGGTTGAAGTACAACAGACCTTCTTGCTTCTCTTCTTTACAGCAGTTTTAGACAGTGTTTAATAATAATATCTGTGACCCAAGAGAAATTTAGAGCGTTTATAGTGGGCTGCTTGCTCCAAAAGTATGGACGCTTTTGCTCCATCTACACATCCTCCTCCCTCCTGCATGTGCTCAGCAGCACCTCGGTGGATGTCACATACAAGAGAGGAAAAAAGAAACTGGGCCCTTTCATATTTGTTTCTCCTATCAGGCTGGGAAACTTCAAAAAGAACAGGATCAGATCTCAGCTGACTCTGCCGGTATTGGCCTCCCTCATCCAGGGGTAAAAAAAGGCTCAGAACCACCAATAGTAAGAGCTTCCCAATTCTCTACCCCAAACAGCAGCACAGCCAAGGGCAACCAGGGAGTTCACTGTCAGTCCTCTGTAGTCTGTCACTGGTGCTCTGGACACAGCTCTCACTCTGAAGCCACCCTACTCCCAACGTAGATGTTTTGCATAGTTTCTGCTCAGCTTGTACTTCTCACTCAGGGCAAAGAACATGTTTCGAGACTGCTCTCAAGGCAGCTGAGACCTTTTGACATGCTTGCCATTATGCAGTTGGGTAACAGGCAGGGAAACACAGGAAACCACTGATTAAAAGCCAAACATATTAGCAAAATAAGAAATGACCCTCTAAATCAAAAGCTGCAACTCTGATGAAGTCCTAGTGCGTGGGGGGGGGCATTTGAGCCTGGGAGAAGAGAGCTTTTTCTATGCTCTAAGCACATGAAATACTACAATACTGCAGACTCCAAAGTCCCATGCATAGCAATTAAACTTGTGTGGGTTACAAGACTAAAATGAGAGAGGTCAGGAGGAATGATGTTCACATAGTGCATTTACAGAGCAGTGTGTAACAGCCAAATCTGATGTGAACCCTTACCAGTCTCAACAGGGCCCACAAAGTGCTCAGGAAGAGCACAGAGGGATCACTCTCAAAACCAGCTGGGTACTTAGAAGTTTATTAATACCAACCTGCCATAATGGGTTTTCTTTAGTTAAGAATCATCAAGATTAGAGCCTGTAAGTACAAACACACAAACACACAAATGCATAGCAGATCCTAATAATCTGATTTTGACTTCCTTTCCCACCTCAGTGCAGGTTGAGGTGAGGTGAGCAAAAAACCATTACTGTTTCTGTGCCATCCAATTCCATGTGTTTACAGGTGTCCATCATCTACATTTGCTGCTACACATCTCCCTGGAATTCACCTCATGAACTCTGTAACAGGCTGATTGTTGGAGCACTGTATATGTGCACTACATCCATTTGGGTCCCCATTGACATGTGGTGGTAATCGACAGGTAAAGATCTTATGCACCCAGAAAGTAATCCACCCGTTCATGGCACATGCTGCTTTTGTTTTATTTCTGTTTTTATGCTTTATCCATGGAGTCCCTCAAAAACCACGCACAAAATAGAGCTGCCCATACAAAAGTGGTTCACGAGTTCCCTCAGGGTTATACTCTTATCTCTACCTGTGTTAACACTGATGCCTACTTGGGCTGAACACCCAAAACAATACCTCAGAGCACAGAACAAGAACTTAGAGAAGTGTTCTGCTTTCCATAAATGGTAAGGTTTAACAAGTACTGCTGCAGATTTAGATGCCTTAGACTCATGGTATCCTTCTGCCAGCTAACACAGGAAAAATATCTTATTGTACTTAAACCCTTGAGGATTTTATGGCAACCTACTATCCCCGATACAATTGTGTTTTCAATGAAGAAATAACTTATTTCTTCAGAATCAGTCATATTTACCAATGTGAAACACTGTGAAACAGTGCCTAAAGCTCAAAGAGTGATTCCAACATATTCCTCTCACCCTCCAGCTCCATTCCCTTGGGCACCTGTCTTGCAGTGACAATTGCTGGTGGAGGGAAGCATGGGAATGCATATCCATAAACAGGCTGTTTTTCAATACCTGAGAAAAGCAACGTTTCTCTAGTGTAGCTCACTTAGGGAGGCCAAGCTACACCCTGCTAAAAATAACAGATGGAACAGTTCAATTCTCAGCCCTCATCATTTTTACTGGTATTACAGAGGACCTAAATGCCACCAACTCAGAGCAGAACCCCAGCACATATCTTGCTCATGGACATGAAGGGGGAAGACTGCTCTTTCCCTGTGGCACTTTCAGTCTGGGCACCAGAGAAGATACAGTAACAGTGACAAAAACTGTATTTTCACAGAGTGTAGCTTGCCATCTGCTAAAACTGAACCCACTGGCCAGTGAACACGTGCCCACTGCTCCACAGGAGTAAGGACACGTCACAGGGATTGGTGCTGCAAATACGCTTCTGTGACACTTCATGCAGCTTTACTGTGTCCCCAGTGATCTTATGAAAACCAGGAAAGAAACACAGTACATAAAGCAAATGGGGAAAAGAAAACATTAAATACATCTACTTCATCTACTAGAACAAACTTTTAATGATGTTACTGCACAGAAACCACAAAAATTAGCTTTTTTGCTAATGACCAAATTATTGTGATGTTGTTATGACTTATCTTTAAAAAAAGAAAAACTATTTACTGTTCTGTGGGTCTTCTTTTTAGAAAACACAGATAATCACGAGGACGTTGGAGGGAGATTAGATTAGAAGGATGCCAGAAATGAACAATAATCTCCGTGTCTAAGTACATTTCTAAAAATGTGCCAGTCAGATATCCAGTGGACAGGTACTATGTAGGTAGTGTCTTATCCAGCTGGTGAAATTAAAGAGCTAGCAAAAGTGAGCTATAAGGGAAAATTTATAAGGTCAAAATAAATGTTATTCGGAGAAATAATTACTAGTCTACAAGATCTACAAAGGTACAAAATGAACAAACACTGAGAAAGAAGCACAGTTATTTCCTTATACCACTAAACAAAAGCACAAAATATCATATTAAATACAGGTTAAGTTTCACTGATACTGGTTTTAGTCACATAATCTTAAGTCTATTCAATGATTTTGAAGTGCTAGAGACTAGGCATTTAAATTAAACTGGACTACACATTAAAAGGAGCCCTGATTAAAACAAACATCAGAACAAGCAGAGAAGTTTGCATGACCTGTGAGAGCCTTTTCTTCTCTAATTCCTAGGCTGTAGTGTGAAATAGTCAAAGGAACAAAGGAACCATAGATGTGATTTTCTATGGTCCTGCCTCTTTCAGGTGTTATAACCATGGTGCTAACCACTACTTTAATATTGAAGTGCTCAGGTTATTTAGAGCAACAGCCACCCTAAGAGATAGGAAAGCACTGTTATTTTCACCTTGCAGGTAGGAAACTGCAAAATCACCTGTGTTAGGCAAGTGGTATTTCAGAGGATACTGGTGAGGTAACTGGCAAAGTTCTTCACTCCTGTTCAGCTTCAATTTAATCCAACAGCTGTTCCTTTGGAACCCTATGCTCTGCCTCTGGCCAAGCCTCAAATTTCCCCAGGGTATCCCCCTGAACACCACACTCTGCCTCAGAGCCCGCAGACGTGGTGATGGGGCTGCACAGGCCATCCCCATCTCTGCCAAGGGCGGCATCCATGCTCTCATCCCACAAGAGAGCAGTGCCTCAACATCCCTCCTCTTCTACAACAGCCTCACCCAGGGCTGACAAAACTCAGAGGATCCAAGGGCACGGCACTTCCACCAAAGTCAGCGAGTCCAGCAGATGTGCAGCACACAGCTACAGCACCGAGCATTTCACAGTGCACGGGGGCAACTCCCTGTGAAACACAGCTCCTCACAGGTGACACTGCCCTCCTCACCCTTCCACAACAGCAATGGGGCTACAGTGCTCACCCAGCAGAAGGCTCTAATTCCTACTTCTGCATCAAGAGTTGAAAAACACATTTCCTGCCAGAGCAGAGACTCACAACCCTTACTGCTGAAACTGCTTCACTTTTTCTTGATGCAATTGCAGATCGACTGACTTCGGACAAAAGACAGAAAAACATAAACATACCGACATATATACACAGAGAGTGGGCATGTTTCTAAGCACCTGATTAACTCTCAACTCAGAGGGGAAATTTCTAGCTCTGGCCCCATGACTCCTTATGTATGAATATGCCAATCATTAGAAAAAAAAATACTTAAACAGCTGTTGGAGCAGCCCATGGACTGAAATGTAGAACTTTATGCAACCTCTGTCAGAGTACATCCTTTAAGCATACAATTCTGTTTCTCAGGGGTGTATGCAAGTAAAACTGTCATTATAAAATCTTTAGAGCTGCACCTGCATTTTTGCACTGGGGTTGTGCAACAGCCACCACAACAGAGTCTTAACCCATAACTGAAACTCCGACAGCAATGTCACAGTAAGGAAGGACAAAATAGCTACAGCACCAACAACCTCCACCTATTTGGATCTATGTCCAAAAAGTCCTGTGTTTCATCACAGTTAGTCAGCTAGGCCCCTCTCCAATAGGCTGAGACAGATGACATGCTTTCAGAAGTCAACTCATCCAAGCTTTCTTAAACATGGCTGTTAAGATTGTCAGTGATCAATCCATCTCCCTCCTACTGCAGAAGTCCAAGCTTAGGCTTAATGGCTGAATCATAGAGTGACAGAATGGTTTGGGTTGGAAGGGACCTTAAAGACCACCTAGTTCCAACCTCTCACCCTGGGCAGAAACATCTCCCACTAGACCAGGTTGCTCAGAGCCCCATCCAGCCTGGCCTTGAACACTTCCAGGCGTGGGGCATCCACAACTTCTCTGGACAACCTGTGCCAGTGTCTCACCATCTTTGCAGTGGAGTATTCCTTCCTTATATCCTATAATGAAGTAAGGCACAGCAAAGGATCCCATCCATTATTCCTTTCCAAGTGGTTTTGTCATTGGTGATTTGTTAGAGTTTTAAATTATTATTACTGGGGCCTGGGGTTGGGGTTGGGAATGTTTGGTAAAGAATGTGAGTCTCTGAGAATAAAAATGTTGAAGGAATGTTGCAGGTCATCAAGTTTCATCCTGAGCTACAGTGAGCAGTCATATACTGGAGACTACTTTCAACCTATACTTTCATCTTTTGCTTAAATGAAATTGTGTTTTCAGGAACTAGAAGGACCCCACTTGCATTGTAGTGCAGATTCTCTCCCCTTTATGAGAACAACCTTTGGTCTTAACCGGCAGGACCATAAAATATTTTAATTGGACGTGCAAAGGGCTTGGCACAAAAGCTTCTGTATCTGTATGTTTTAAATTCATAAAGTTGTACACACCTTTTAGCAGAACAGTTACTGTTTTTCTGAAAAGCTCATAATTTTCCCCTTCCGTTCTTTCAAAAAAAATCTACTAGTCTATTGAATTTTAATAAAATCAAAAGGGAAGTCCTCATTTCTTTCTCTGAAGACCTGTGCCAATAGATTCCTAAGACCATCAAGCTTGGGAAGTACGCATTATGTTCCCACTGTGATATGTGAGCTGCTATCCACAGCCTAAACACACACCTGTAATGATTGTTATTAAGCCAGATTTGGTTTATCATTCACATGCAATAAATACATTGGCAGTATCAGAGAGAATTTCAGTCTGGCATCTCTCTTTAGTGTTCATTGCTTTATTTCCCTCCTAGATTTAAACTGAGCTTATCCCAATGTCAGCACAGCAGTACTTCCAGTAGCCTGCTCCTAAGCAAACCAGGTAACACCAGTTAAACGAGCAAACCAGGTAAAACCAGGTATGGCTGCAGGTGTGGAGGGCTGTGCGTGGAGGAGGACTTTGAAGCATGTTTGAAACACACATTTACTAATTAAACTATGTATCAATTTTAAGTGTCTACTCGGGGGTTGAGAGGAGGTGCTCTCTCTTTCCTTTAGCCGCTGGAATTACTGAAATGTGGAGAGAGCTCAGCAGGCAGTGACGTGACTAGCAAGCTGTAGGGCTGGTAGAGAGGGAAAACAGAGGCTAGTAGAAGCAAATAAATGAAGTAAGCCATAAACTTTGTATCATGAAAAAAAAAGAAAAAGGAAACATTCAACTCCTGAGTTACTTCAGTCAGATTAATATCATTCTGCTTTCCAGGTGGGACTCTGCTGTTCCATTCAAATATGATTATTGGGTTTAGTTTCTGTTTTGTTTTTATAATCACACTATCATCTCAAAGAATTTTAAGAAAAACCCTCCCTATGGGAAATCTGCCTTTCACTTTGCAATATATGTGCCATTTATCAAAGGTCTGAGCCGTCAGGATTTTTGACCTCATGCTCCCTTTAGTTTCATAAAATGTAGTCTGGTTACTCTGCAGAAACAGCACCAAAACCTTACCACAAATGGACTTTTGCCCAGTTTTGATAGATAATTACATTTACTATTACAGGTACTGCTAGAGTAATATTGCAGTCAATGCTTATTATAGATTCCCTCAGCACAATTTATTGCAAACTGAACAAAACACAAAACCAATTAAATAAAACATCTACCAGAAGAATACATTTAGTGATCACTGGGCTCTACAAATGCTGAAACTGTATCCCAAAGAGTTATAGTTTTTAAATTAAACAAAGTATCTGTATATCAAATACAGAAAGTCTGGATCAGTTAAAGATTTTGTGTGTAGCAACTTCTGTAGATGTGCAATAAACCTTCCTTTCTGGTAAGATGCTGCTAAATATTTAAGTCTGGGAAAAAAATGTGTGTATATTTATGTTTATTTTCCATAACTAAGACCTACATGTTTATGATGGATCATGACATCAACTTATGACAAATAAGCACCTGCACGGACTTACTTAATATTTTGACTACAAGCAAAAAAAGGAAATACTGTGACCATGAGAGTGCAGACTTGGAAGAAAGTGGTCCAAGTTCTGTTCACAACACTTTAGCAGTCTGCACACTGCATGAAGAGCAGCCCATGAATCAAAATCAGTTTTGAATATGAGTCTCATTCTCCCCATATTTCTCCTTTGGCTTTGATTTTATTTTTTTTTTTTAAATCAGCAGGTATTAATGCAGAATGGGAATTCTCCAGGAGGCTCAAAAAGAACATAGTTTTGCAAAGAAAGTTGTTTGCCTAGCACAAAAAAGCTCCTGGGATGACTATAAGGCCTCTTCTAAGGAAAAGCAGGGTTTTTAAAAGCTGTCATGAATTGATTATTTTTCCCCAAATCAGAAAGGGTTGCATATTTTTAGTAAATCTGAGAACATACATATTCAGTTTAACACAGAAAGAGCTATTATTTTAGCACATTACCTGTATATATTCCGAAGCACACCTCCATGTTATTTATCAGTTACACAGATGTCAATTATTGGCCCTTCCCACAGTAAATGGTGTGCTGCACCACCCACCTGTCATGTCTTCAGTTTATGATATTTTAAGACTGGAAAGGAAATTAGTTCCTTTTGCCTGAGCCTTTGTTAGAAAGTAAGAGTGCATAACAGATTTCTGTGGGCAGAGGGGACAGAAAGCAGAAATACTAATTGCTAGAATTCACTAACCAAATACACTCTTGCTGTTACAAGTACTGGCTTTGTAAGACTTGCCTCACTAGTGATGGCTTTGACTATATACCCCACTGCCAAGAAAGGTCAGGGACAGACTCCTCGTTCATGGAATCTATAAATAATTATGAGAGTACAAAATAAAATAATGAGGACACAAAACAGGAAGCATTTTGCATACCTCCCCCTTCAGCTCTCTCTTGGCAAGGCAAGGAAGTGTACCATGATCTTCCCAGTGATTCAAGCTCACTTTACAATCAGTGTAACCATATCCTCTGCTGTGCTACCAAAGCCACCATTTCTCTAATTCACAAAACTAACAGCATTACACGAGGATAAGAAAGTACACATCAGACTTCTACAGCACAGAAAAGAAAGGGAAGGAGACAGGATCAATTTAATTTATAGCCTCCCTAGTTTCTTTCAAGACATCTCATGCAACCAAAAATCTCATGCTTCTATTATTGCAGCACAGGAGGATTTACACGACGTAAATTATTTTTTCAAAGCTCCATATGCACATCAACCTAAGCTCAATCCTTTCCAAATTTATTTATTTGCCCTTGATCCATACACAAGTACTCCATGGTAGCACTTTCAATGAACTATTCATGCAGGTGAACATGCCTTGGAGAAGCAGCTGCCCCCTCTGCTTTTATGGTTATTTGTTTCTTCATCACAGAGCTCAAAGGAATAATCCTACTGCATATTTCTTCTTCATTTATTTTACTAGGTGAGGTGTTTAAGAGGATATATGGTCATCTGGAGCTCATCACTGTCAAATTTTCAGCCACACAGCTGTAAAGGGTAAAGGAACTAGTTTAGCTCCTTGGTTTACAAAGTGCTGAGTACCTCCAATGAGGTGCCAAACGTGCGTGGTGACACTTTAAGATTGCTGAGTGCCTCCTGAGGTTCACAGGACCTGATCCAAAGCCCCACTGTTAGAAATGACAGCCCTCCCCTTGACTGCAATGCGCCTGGGACAGAACAGCGCTCCATGGCTCACACCTGTGCTTCCAAGGCAAGGAGAGACTTACCATAGATTTAAGAACACAGGATAAGGTGCCAGGTTTGAGAAGCACTGGATCTTAGCATTCCTACCTCCAAACACTTAACCCAGGGTAATACAAATAAAAACATACATATCTACTTAAACAAACAGAAATTCGAGACTACCTTAAATACGTTTGGGATCAGGTGCTGATTTTCAATTGTTTTAGCTCACAAACAAGCATGCCCATCCTGCTTCCTTTGGGCTTACAAGAAAAGAAGGTGAAAAAAAAGCTGACAGTCATACTGTAAAACACCCAGTGCAAAGACTGGCTGCTTTCATTTGGGTTAAGACAGCAAAAAGTCTTTCATTACCAGGTCACTTGTTCAAATACAGTCCCGCTTGACAGTAATCACTTGATGGCAGGCAGAGTAAGCAACATAATTTCTAAGTAACTCTGCAAAAGTATTTTTTATTAAGTGTATAAATACTGTAGAAAAAGTCTGCAGGCATTCATGATTAGTGCATTATCCTGCAATACTGAATTAGTAGAGAGCAACTAAGCAAACAAAAAACGAACTACATTGCAGCAAAGACTGTAACCACTTTCATTTGTTCTGACAGTTGCCATTTATCTTTGCTTTTGAAGAGACTACGTGGTAGTATTCTAGTAAGTGAGCTGTAGCATACTGTGAAAAAATAATAACATTTTAGCAATACAAGCCCTCGCTGCAGCATCTGTTATTAAATCTTTGCAGAGGCGAGGAGAGACTGCTAGTCATAACTGTGGATTAGCAAGGTTCTACTATATTCATTTTAGAGTGCAGAGCGCTTTGCATGAAAGCTGTTACTTGCCTTTTATGTCAAAAAATGAACTTATGCCAACTTTTTAATACTGAATTCTTCAAAGAAGTAGTTCTAACAGTCTGCAAGCACTGTCCGCAAAAAAAAGCAGTCTAATAGCAGAGAAATGGAGGAAGGGCAGCACTAGAATAGCTGATGCTGCTGATTTGCAACTCTCTCTTTTCACAGAAAATGACCATCATCTTGCACTTCCTTCCCGAGTAAATCAAAAACTGCCTTTGAAAGTGTCAAGCTTTATGATGCTGACTTCAACTCTGACACCTGATTATACAAGAGCGTTAACATAAGCGCTCAGCATGCTCCAGGGAATCACTGCATCCTCATCAGTGGAGCCCTAGCAGCTCCACATCCTGGCTGACTCGCTAGCAAAACAGGCAAAAAACAGGACTTGAGGTCCTAGAGAAAGGATGATAATTCACATACTTATGAGAAGTACAATACACGCACTCTGAACTGAGCCAAGTTTAAGTAAACTTTATGCTAAATTCACAAAGTTCAGGCAGAGTCGGAGCTTAGCTGAACTGTAGTGAAAACACTCAGGAGCTTTCCAGAAACACTAAAATCCTTCAGGACAAAGTTGATCTTGAGCCTTCATAACCATATTTTCCTGACTGAGAAGTTACAGACAGTGCAAGGTGCTGTGCAATATTTACCCATGACGACCACTGTTATGATATAGTGTTTCAGTGGAGGATAAATCAGAAGCAGCAAATCCCTAAAACTACCCGTGCGAATACACACCCATTAATGGATCAATACATAAAGAAATGAAGACTAGCTGAAATTGAAAATGAGTTAAAAAATTACTAGGGGCGCTCACCGTGAGAGCTGCCGTCTAAATTAGACAAGTAATAAAGGCAAGACACACTTTTAACTGCGAAAAGTTGTGAACACTGACGCTCTAATGCAATTTCACTGGTTCCAGCGCATGATTTTTATCCACCGATGTGGCTGTAAAAGCCCCCTCGGAGAGCTGCTGCTATTCTGGAGCTTTGCGGGACGCCCCTCCGCCCCCGCGGCGCTCGGCGGGGCCGCACCGCTCACCCGCCCCTGCCGCTCACATCCACCTCAAGCCCGGAGCTGCGTTTTATTTCATTTTCGGTTTGTTTCGGGTTTTTCTTTCCCCGGCGCTTGCGAAGACAGAGCGCGGCGCGGGGGAGATTACACGGGGATGACTGAATCGCGGTGAATCGATTAAGCCTCGACAATTTAATCTGGGACTTCATGCGGGGCTGGAGGAGATAATCCCCGCGCCGCAGTTCGCCCCTGCCCCTCCTTTACCCGGAGACCCTGCCACAGCCCCGGGGGCACTCCGACCGCACACGGACACCGCTTCGCCTCTCTGGGGCCAAGATGCCCTCCTCGTCCTCCTCGTCCTCGTCCTCGTCCTCCTCCTCGCAGTGCGGCGCACATCGCGCACCCGGCCCCTGTGCGAGATGCGCGCTCGCAAACTTTCCAAACTTCTGGGGAAGTGGCGGGGGATGCGCGGGGCCGGCCCGACCACGGCGGCGCTTCGCCTCCCGGCGGCACCTCACCGGCCGCAGCCCCCCGAGCGCTGCCCGCGGGATCCCCGCGCCCGGGGCCGGGCAGCGGGCGGCAGGAGCACCGCGCCCCTGTCGCACCGAGCCCGGCGAAGCGCGGGCTGCGCACCGCAAGTTGGGGAACCAAAGCAACGGCAAGGGCAGGGACCCCACACCCCGCCCGCGCTGCCCCTCGCACTCACGCTGCTGTTCTCGCCCGTCCAGTGCACCATCGCCTGGTTGTGAGACGCGTCCCCTTTCAGCACGAAGGAGGTGCTGATGAGGGAGACCTGCTCCCGGCCGGCCGCCGAGGATGCTCTCCTGGAGCGGCCGCTCCCCGCCGCCTCCCCGCTGCCCGGCCGCGGCTCGGGCGGGCTGCGCGCCCCGCGGGTCAGGGCTGCGGGGCGCGGGTGGCCGCAGGGCTCCGCGCAGCGCGGCGCGGCGGCGGCGCCCAGCAGCGGCGGCAGCAGCAGCAGCAGCAGCAGCGGCGGCAGCCGGGCAGCCCCGCGCGGAGCGGCGGCGGCGGACACGCGTGGCCCGCCGTGCGCCATGGTGGCTCTCCGGCGTGGTAGTGACAGGCGGGGAGGTGGCGGGGAGGGAGGGAGACACCGCGGCGGAGGGCGGGGGCGGGGGAGGGCTGTAACCGGAGCGGGGCTCGGCGGCAGCGCCGTGCGCGGGGCTGCGCGCCCAGCCGGGGCGGCGCCGCCATCTGCTGGTCCGCGCCGAAACGCCGGGCGGGCTCCGGCACACATGGACACGGACACGGGCATCGCGCCCCGCGGGAGCCGCGGCGGGGACGGGTCTCCCGGCGGCGGCAGAACCCGCCGCTTGCGAAGTTTCACGCAGAGCTCCGGGGAGAGGCTTTCCGAGAGCGCCCGTACGAGAGTCTCGCAGCCCCTCGGGGCGGGTGCGCTGCAGGGCGAGCGCTCACCGCTGCCCCTTTGGACACGGGCGATGGCCCCTGGTTTGGCCGTCCCTCCCAGGACGCTGCAGTGAAAAGATCGGAAGGGGTCTGTGGTCAGCAGCGGGGAACCGAGGAACAAATGAAGCAGGTGCAAAAACAGGATTCATGTGATTAAGACAAGAAGCGCTTCCGTGGGGAAAAGGACCCTGTCCGTCCTTCTGCCCCTCAGCTCCTGGGAGGCACCAGGCTCGTCACACGCGTTGTCCGGAGCCAATTGCTAATCCAGTGTTGCCCACCGTGGGAACATGTGGCTTGTAATTTGGGATTGATCCATAGCAGCATCAGGAAATGCTCACGGCAGAGGGGCAACGACTGGGGCTGTGCAGCGTAACTCAAAACTGACAGGTGAAGCAGTGGAAGAAGATTTAGGCACCATAGGGTACTCTTCCTGCTTCACTGCAGCGTGTCGTGTAACTGTGAATAAATTGGGACTTGTGAAGCAGTTTGCCTCATATGTGAAGAGGGCACAAGTTAGAATCTCAGAATAACTGAGGTTGGCATGGACCTCTGGAGGACTCCTGGTCCAACCTGCTGCACAGTCCAGGGCAAACTCCAAAACTGAATCTAAATTCACAGTAAAATAAAGTTGCTGAGACCTAAGTGTCAGAAAAACAAGTTTGAAAGACCACTGAGGAAAGTACTGACTCCAGGTACAGGCACCTAACAGAAGAGATCCAAGCTGGGTAAAACCAAGGTGAGTAAAGTTAATAAACCAGCTTTAGTTGTAATCTGCCTTTACCCTAATGGCCTAGAAAATTAGGATTACAAAGGCTTTTCTAGGAAGATTAATAGAAAAAATAGTATCCACTGGTTTAACTGTACCATTACAGGCCTGGGATGACTACCACAATGACCTAAAGTGACCTGGTCATCCCAAAGTAATGTAAAAATTACTTTCAGCAAGCTATATGATTACATATTAGCTGTACACCTTCAGTGCTAGGAGACCTATGGTAACCTGTCCTGTTATTACTGTAATGGCTCAAACTAGAAGGCAGTTTCAAATTCAGAATCACTCTCCATTTCAAAAGAAATACAGAAGTTAAAATATTTTTTTTTTTAAATCCTGTGTGCTTTTTCTGCAGCTCCCAATAAAGTCCTCTTTTACAGTTTCTAGCACAGCCCCACAGTCTCAAAACAGCTAAAAGAACTAAAAGAAGAAATTGTCCCTCCTCTGCCAATCTCCAGCTGCCAGTTTTGGAGATTCTGCCCCAAATACTGTGCCAGCAGGAGCTTGGGCAGCAGCAGGAACTTGGGTGGGCAGCACCACGTGGCCCAGGTCATCAGAAGTTGTCCCTGGGACTCTTGAAGGGGTGATGTATTGAATTCATTCCTCAAGGTATATCTTGTGTAAAGAGCAAGTTGATTAATTATTTTTCTCAGATCTTGATTTCTGGAAACAATACCAAAAGCTCAGAAGGCCTAGGAGAAGCCGTAGGGAGCTGTCTAAAGGAAGTGAAACAGGAGCGTGAGACAAGACTGATCTTTGCATCCATTTAGCTTTGTTACAGTGTCTTATCTCCCTGAAACAATACCCTTGTAAGAGGAAAACCACCTGGGTTTAAGTGGGCAGAAAGTTAGTTTTCCAGACAAACCCCTTATGACTCTTGTAAACTGGTGTCAATGACAGCTGGTGGTCAAACGTTTGTTTGAATCCCTGCTGTTTGGGTGTGTTCTTTAGGGATGCAGAAGTTGGGCAGTGATTCAACAGCTCACAGAAGACACACAGGCAGAGTCATTCCTGTTGGAGTAACAGTTGCATATTAAGCAAATTACTTTCCATCTTTGGCATCTCTGCACAAAAAGGAACAAGAGAAAAAAATGCAATGCTGAATTGTTAAGAAAACATTGACCAACCACAATTGTATCAACCAACATGAAGGGGTGATTTGCCTATTACTAGAAATTCAGTAATTTTGATTCTGACATTATGGCCTATCTCTTGTGAAATAGTGAAGATTACCCAACATTTGTAGAATAACCTAAAAATACTCAGAACAGGTGGAAGGGCCCGAGTCTCTACATGTTAAAACTGGCATACAAACCCTAATACTTCATCTGACTGAATACAGCTGGACTTTGTTGTGCTCATTCATTTTGCATTCACCACTGTGTTCAACAGGTGGGGCTCCCAGTGAGCAGCAGCCAAGAGAAGAGATGGTAACATCCACATTCCTAAGTCAAGCTCTCTGTACCTGTCAGTTACTGGCATTTCCCATAATGAGACCTAAAAGGAAAAAAAACCCGAGAAGTTGTCCCAGAACTAATGAAGCCTGCATTCCTCCAGCCTTGCACCTTATGGTCAACAGCAAGGTCTGCTTGAGTCTTTCCCCACTGTCAAAATGTCTTTTCCATGATCTCCACAGGAACCTAGCAAATCCACTAATAAAGTCTTCCTTTATCACAAAACTTGACATTTATTTTTGTGACATCCCTAGTTTGCCAATTTAGTTGAAATTTTCTTATGGGTTCAGAAGTTGCAAATCTTGTTTAACTGGAACTTCTTAAGGTTGGCAAAATGATGGTTTAGATTTAGTTTAATGATTTCTAAAGTAAAGAGGCTTCCCTAAATGTCTGTCACCTTTTATATCTCCTATAAACTCTGGCTCAGCAAATACACAAAGGCAAATAAAAAGACAAATAACTGAGTACTACACACCTCTAAGCTCCTCTAGTCCCAGAATAGAAATAGAAATAGAAAAGGTTGGAAAAAAAATAGTGTTGTAAATCCAAGGCAGTTTCTTCCTGTTAATGGCAGAATTATTAGTGCTATACTAATAAACATCTACTCACATTTTTACTGACTGTCAGATTATATTAAGATTTAAAAGGCTTCAATTAACCCACTTTATTTTTACTAGATTCATTTCTAATCAAAAACTGAAAGTATTAGAGAAAGCTTCAAGTTCTGCTTGGGCAGAAACCAAGATGCCATGCTAATATTTCTTTTTGCTTGCAATTAAAAATATTGCTAACAATTTATTCTATGTTTCATCCTCATAGCCTTCTGAGGTTGATAATGCAAGAAGACTGCAGATGCACAATAAGGTAGAAAATCACAGAAGAATTACCCATTTAAGCATGCTTCTTGTACAGTGTTCACCTCTTTTAAAGGTTGATTTAAGTTAATGTATCAAGATGCATTTAGGATACCTTATTCCATTAATTAGATACAAAACAATTTCCAGTTACATTGTGTTTATGTTAACAACATCATTAAGAGTGACCTGCAGGGTTTTTGACAAAATGCTCATGCATGAAAGCAACTTAATCTCACACGTATCCTATCAAAATGCCTGACTCCAAAACAGCCCTATTACTCACTGTGACCACATTCTAAGCTAACAAATTAATACATGCCAAAGCTTTATTGCCTTGTTACCCAATTAACAATGCTCAAATACTTTATTTGTGTTAAATGCAAATTATTATAAATAATGCCATACCCTTATGCCAAACAGCAGAGGTTTTATTTGGCTAGGCCTCTCAAAATAATTTCTATTTGTATTACTACAACTACCAAAAAAAACTTTCTATATTCAACAAATCTATGTGTCTTAACGCTTTTCTCAATAGTTGTTCCATTTGAGAGAACAAAAAAATCAAGCAGGTGTCAGATTGTTTTGTTCACATTAATTCATTGATACATTGCTGTCACCAGTCCACCCAGATGCCCACAGAAGAAAGCCTGATTAATAGGAAGCATTCCTTGTCACTAGAAAAACAAAACTCTACTTCTGTGGGCAGTTCTGAAATCAAAAAGTAAGTAGCTGCCTTTGTTTTATGAAGAACTGACAAAGCTACAAAGTACATGTTCAATTATCCTGTTCGAATTTGAACAATATAAAAGAGTGGAATTCAGTGTAGTGTATTGTCTCTGATGATTACAAGGAGTTCTCTTCAGGTATGGGTGTACTGACATACACTTACAAGACAAAATTTGGAAGAGCTGTAAATGATTTGAGGAAAAGCTGAATAGCTTCCAGTTTTACTAGGATCCAGTTAGCAAATGGCATGTTTGCAGTAAAAACTGACACAACCACACACTAGGCCAGTAGCCCAAAAACAGGGAGTCACTGAGGTTGTCTAGAAACCTCATTCTTTGAGCATCATCAGCTCTCCTCTAATTCAATGACATAACTGAGCTGCTCAGCACCTTGCAGGACTTTTACTAGTGAGTAGGTGAATATACACTATAATTTTCTCAATTCTAGCTCATAAAATTAAAGAGGAAAAAAGTTGTAAAATTACTGTCACTTAGCAAACAAGCTGGCAATAAATACAAGCTGCCTTAAGCCCCTGAAGTTTTATCTTCCATCAATCAGAAGAACAAAAAAATACAACTAACCTGTATACATTTGTTATGCCATAAAGCCTGAAACAGGGTTTAGTCTGAAACAGAAAATGTAAGGTGAAGCATAATGTTTTGGTGGCTGTTGTAAGATTACCTGTCTTCAACCTTCATAATTTCTCATCAACAATTAATGAGCAAAATTCTGAAAACATGAGAGAACTGGATTCATTGTCTACAAAAGCTCACAACAGAACAAAAGGTTTTTCTTTTATGAGACCAGCCAGACTGTGGGAACTTGTTTTTCACAGAATAGCTTTGCACTTGTGTTTTTTCTGCCCTAAAATTCAATTAAGTTTATTTGAGAAAATATGGAAAGCTGAGAAAGATTTTGGTATTTAGGTAATTAAAATGGGATGTGAAGGATATAATTCTCAGGTTTACATTCAGCTTCATATAGGTACAACTATGCAGTTCCTTTTCTTTCAAAAATACTGTCAATGTCTTACCAGCCACTTAAATTCTGATCTAATCTTAACAGTACTTTTATCAGTGTCATTTATTAATCAGTTTGCTAATACAGTTGCATTTCTGAGAAAATTGTGTGAGAAAAATAAATTACTAAGCTCAACCAAAACCCATTCTAAATCAGTCTTTTAGTCTTTTGCAAAGGAACCCTGAAGGCACCATTTTTCTAATAGGAGATGTTCCCATCTGGTAGATGTTTCACGGGAAGTCAGTTTGACATGTTTACAGCTACCTCAATCCCCTTCAACTCTTCATGGAAAGAGCTTAGTGAGGAATGCAGATGTGAGTAGGCTCCAATTTATGGTTAATAGGTTTTGACCATGAAGCAAATCCTTTCTATTGCAAGCACACCAGCTTAAGTGGGTGTGGGACTGGGTCCCAACTGTGTGGTCTTGCATGCCTATTTTAAGGGATGGCGAAGGGTTTTGCTCCAAGTTTTCCAGGGAATTTGCTAAATTTTGTCTCATGGCTGAGGTCTGCAGATATAGCACTGACTGGTTCAAAGCCAAACCAAGAAAAATGAGAGGATTTTCTGCAAAGACATATTGCACTAAAACATCACAGAAGACCACACTATTTTTAATCTGTGAAATAGATTTACTTAAAGTAACAACCTTTAGGAGTGTCTGCTTTAAATAATTAACAGAATAGTGCATGAATTTTGTTTAGGTAGTACCTTTTTTCTGAGCTGGCTCTTCTTTTTCATGTCTTTTCTTTTTTTCCTTGTTTGTTTGCAATATAGATTTGCGTGGTCTCAGTGAAGAGATAAAGGTTAAGTCTTTCCCCAAAAAAGGAAGTTACTGAAAGTAACGTAGCACTGTGAAAAATGTGAACTATCAGATGCCAGGGAACCTGACTACCACACATTTTGGAGAAGATAATTTTCCAAAAAAAAGCCGTATGGTTAATAGTGAAAATTAAAGTAATAGAAACATAAAAGACAACTGGTGCCAATTCCTCTCCTACAAGCCATTGTTTCTGAAAACTGAAACAGCTGAAGGCAGATGTTTTGTGTAAGTAAAAGGCTGGAGGGCTTTGGAATCGTGAGCTGGAGAAATACAAAGCACTTCACACTTTCCAAGGCTCCTCTGATCAAATCCATTTCTCCATTTAAGTATTAATTTCTTTAAGTCATTCTTGCTCTGCATTTGAGGCAGGAAAACAACAAAAACCCCCACAATATTCTTAACATCTTAAAAGTCTTGGTTTTGCACTGTCAGGTTACCTATATCAAGACATTATACTACTTTTCCCAAAGAAAAGGTACTTTTTATTATTGTCCTATGAACACAGGATGACCTAACTAACTTGAAAAGAACAAATGGGTGCATAAATATCATACTGTTCTGAACAGCCCTCTATACAATCCATTATTGGTACCTCATATAAACACACAGGATTAAAAAAAAAATAACCAAAAGAAAGGTATTTCTCTATTTTTTTTTGTTTTCTATGCAATATTTTCTCTCCAACCCCAAACGATTGCAGCCTACTCTGAAGTTCTCTTTGATCCAGAATTGTGAAAGAGTCTAAATCCCTAAAGATGCAGGTGGGCATTTTCAATGCTCTTGGCTCCTAATTTCTACAAAGATCAATGGGAGCTAAGAGTCCACGTGCTTTAGAAAATTAATTTGCATTTAGAAATTTGGCATGAGTCCTGTTTCAGTTTTCTTTGGGATTATCAAAACCCAGGGAACTCTGGGAAATTTCTGTGGTTTTCCCATATGCCTGGTATATTGTTCACTTGGAATCTGGGAATAAGGACTGTGTGAGAGGTAAATAAGAGCAAATGTGTATCCATAGGAAACAATTCTCTTGCCTAGAGAGGTTGTGGAATCCCTATCCCCGGAGATGTCCAAGACCAGGACTGATGGGGCTCTGAGTAACATGGTAGAAGTTTCCCTGCCCATGGCAAGGGAGTTGTAACTGGATGATCTTTAAGGTCCCTTCCAACCCAAACCATTCTATGATTCTAATATATATAAAGCCTATACAGCATCTTATAGATTAATATTATATATTTTTATATTTATAGTATTATATATTTCATATATTTATATTTATAGATTAATATTATATATTTTTCTTAGAGCTCCAGCTGTAGGAATCAGCTGCATAAAAATCTCAATGCTGGGTTTAGCAGGTGTGATAGTCTTCATGTTTTCAAAGACTGAAAACACAGAACAAATTAATCTTCCACATTCAGGATGTTGGAAGACAAAGAAAGTGGAATCAAGACTTTGATTTTAATGTCACATTCTTTAAGACATTCTCATGATTTTTCAGCATTTTAGTCTTTCTTTTGCAGTGCTGTGGCAGAAATGTCTAGCACGGTTTTCTCACCATCTTCTGCGGCCTGACTAAACTTGTAAAAGCATTTGGTGGTTATTACATTACAGGACCTGAGATGATTGCTTCTGCTTTTGAAATGATACTTAGAATCACAGAATCCTGGAATGCTTTGAGTTGGAAGGGACCTTAAAGATCATCTCATTTCAACTCCCCTGCCATGGGCAGGGAACCTTCTACTAGACCAGGTTGTTCAAAGCCCCATCCAGCCTGGCCTTAGGAAATCATTTTTAAGAAAAAGGGACCATAACTAGATTCTTTTTTCCTGTCTTTGGTTGATAATTCTGCATCCCTGAACTACAGAAGACAGAACCAGAAATCTGAGAAAGGTGACATTAGAAACACCTAACAACACAAATCTGCTTAGGGCTCACAAAAGAACATATGAAATCTGAATTTGCATCACCCAAACTGTAAAAATTGACAAAGAAACAGAGAATTACTTCTATATACATTTTAGTGACAAATCTACTGCTAAATTCCCTCACTTCATTTTAACTTCATATATGATTCAGAGTGTAGCCAGAGAAGTAATACATTTATCCCCCAAAGTACTTAAAATAAATATAACTGTTAAAAAAATATCAATTGAACAGAAGGATCATATCTTTTCTTCCAAGACAATTTGCTCAAGAAAAATGCAGTAAGGCTGCAGATTTGTTTCTGCTATTGTAAAGATTCTGCAGTTTTGGTCTGCTGTAATCATATAAATTCATCCACCGATAAACTTAACTACTGTAAGTCTTGTTCAAGAAAAGCCATTGAAAATAGCTGAATAGTAGAGCAAAGACACAAGTCTGAAAAGCAAATAAAACATCCATAGCTATTTTTATAAGATCTAAACCACCTATACCATACTGTCAAAAATTACTTTTCCCTATGAAGTTTAAAACTGTTTCATGCAGCAAAAATAATCACCCTTTGTGCCTATAGCGCAGTGTTTATGTGTTTTCCCTGGTTCCGCTTTCAATCCAGGAATAAATCATTGTTCCTGCAATTTTCCAGCAGTGCTCTCATAGTTTCAGCCTGCATAGAGCTGCATCACTGGACACAAATGTCCTGGTTTGGGAAGAAAAAAAATATAAAACAAGACTTCTCATGGGGTCTCTTCTGTCAGCAGAAAACAGTATCAGTGAAGAGATACAGTTGTAGTAGGCTTGATACAGAATATTTCTCATTCTCAGTTTACCACTTCATTTTCAAAGCACCTTAATTTTCTAGCTTTTCCACCTCAGCTAGATTCGTAGTTATTCCTAGGGATATGAGTATTACTGTGAATCAGGTGCATATTTGATCTTTTTTTATATATTGCTTGAGTCTCTTCCTGTCTCCAAAACCAGTCTAATTCTTTGTCAAGCTGTGGAGTATTGCACATGGCCCCAGACTTTATTAGCTTGATCAGTCAGCTCAGCAGCATTTGATACAGTGCTTGTTGTTGAGTTACAAATTATGGAAAATATGTTGAGTACATTACTTTGCAATGAAAAAAAAAATACCAGGAAGGTCCTATGTCAAGGCTTGCAAATCAGCAGAGACCTTGAGCACACACTTAAGTGAGGCAAGTAAATCCACTGATTTCACCAGGAATCTTCCTTTGAATCCCTTGAAACAAAATGTTTTTATGCATTTTTAAAAAGGGTTAAAATGGTGAAAATACTGATTTCATGCCCATTGCATTCACTGAGCGTTAGCATTTCAGCGGAGGAGGATTGACTTCACGGTAGTATTTCCCACACTAATGGTGCCCCCATGCAAGCTGTCATATTGTCATCTGCACTCTATTTCCAGCTTACTCCAAAGTCTTATTCATGCTGTGACCCCTAAGCTAGGTTGGAAACCCATTTGCAGCACAGTTAAAAGGAGTGGCCACTTATTAATCTGAGGTTTGTTTTGTATCTTAGAGGCATGAAACCTTAGAGATACCTGGATCCCAGGACTGCCATCAGGTCAACAGACCAGCCAAATTAAAGGACATTCCAGTGTATGGTTAATCAAAGGATGCTAATCTAGGACAGGTCATGCAATGCCATAGAAATACAGCTGCTAGCTATGGTCACTGAACACCTACCAGGGAATAAAAGTAGCCTATGGCCATTCAGAAGTTGACCACCTCTGACATATACATCAAATTTAATAATGTCCTAAGAGATACTGTCATTCACTTATTCTTCTCCTATTGTAAATGTTGGGTTTGAACCTTAGATAGCCATACTGCCAAACAAACTAAGCCTACAGGGATCTTTTTAGGTGGATGTATGCCTTAAATAAGCTCAAGTGTAAGAAAATATGATTCCATTAGAGCCACAATGCTAAGGAGATATGTTTCCTAAAAATTTTGTTTTGACTAGGTTCCATTATTTCCAGTTATTTAGATACCCTTTCAATCTCTCTGAAAAGTTTAATTCTTTCCCTTCACTATGGTTATTTACTTTAAATAGTTCTGCCAATATTCCCCATCATCATCATCTTATAATTGTGGTTTCCCTAAGTGTTACACATTAAGCCAGATTCACACCTAGGATTAAAAGAGACAAGTAGCTCTACTCAAGTGCAGTCCTGCCATTCCCAGCTGTCACTGAGGCTGCTGGGCTCACGCTGCCTCACCCAGCTGACACTAACAGAGACTGCACTGATTCCTCCTGGAGTCACTTCTGTCACTGGACACCAGGAAGAGATTCACACCCGCGCTTGCTTTTTCCTTAGGGAGCTCCCTGGAGGTGCAATTCAGGATCTGACTTCTCTTCATGAAAGGTTTACTGACTATGAATGTTCTGTACCACCTTTTTATCTTCTTATCTCATCCAGACCTCCATAACATACGTATTGGGCACCTGTGTATCCTGTACTACAAGAGGACCTTGCTTTTTAGCAGCAGAGCTTTCATGAGGGTCTCTGCAACTAATACCAGATTTTGCCATGCAGATTGTAAACTATGCCTTTATAACTTCACTGAAATCAGTAAACATACCACTTACTTCTGTGGTTATTTTGACCCTGCAATTCTGAATATTAAAATAAATAAACCTACAATAAGATAACAAAAAAATACAGAAGGCAGATGGAAGTGTTTCAGTGTCTCCCTTAAAACAAACAAACAAGAAAGAAGATATTTGCAAAAGCTTTAACTGGAAGCTCATGAATGTGAACTACAATCTCATGAAATATTGCTGAGAGATGACCCAGTAATGACAAGATGAGAACACCGTTATTGCCTTCGGAGGGAGAAAGATGAGGCTTTTTAGGTAATCATACACCAGTCTAGTGAGTCAGGGCCAGAGTCTGCAGGTAATCAAACACCTCCTGGAAGCCGCTGTTCTGATGAGCATGAGCAGATCACGTCACCTTCTGTGCCATACACGCGTTTGACACTTCTCAGAACAGTATCTTCTTCTTTGATATATGTGTGCATGTGTCACAAGTGTTCAGGCAAGGAATCCCTGGACAATAATATTTTAGAAGAGCTTTCCTTGACTCTATTTATTTTCTAAACAAGTGCAGGTGTGAGAGGCAGAAGGATTTGGCTCTTGATGCCACAACATTCCTCATTTGCACACCTGCGCTTCTGGCTAACGATCTGAGAGTCTGTAAGTGGCACTGCTGTATGACTGATATTAATGTTTAATATGTACCAGCCCTGTGCATTGACTAAGCTAAACTAAACAATGTGTGGCACTATCAACAGGCTAAATATAGAGCAAATTACATCAAATTCCTATCCCTTTTGAAGTCAATGGTTAATTGTTCCAAACACCACGTGTTGAGTTTAGGCTTGGTTGTAGAGCCAGGACAGCCATAGCACTGACCAGTATAGAAAAGGCATTCATCTGGCATGTTAGCTGAACATCCTCTTTCCTAATCCTCAAGGAACCACGTTGGATGAGATACTTAAATACAGTCTTGTCCTCACACAAAATTTCAACGTAGCATCTGCTGTTTTGTTGTATTCAGCTGCAGCCAGGCCATCAAAACACATCAAATCTCTAAAACTCCCACAGGATTCTCCTGTGATAGGCATGTGATATGCTGATTCACTCAGGATACTTTGTCATGTGGCTGGATTGGGGTGCTGAGCTTTCTTTTCAGAGTACTTTTTATTGCTAAAAGAAGCCTGTGAGCATTTATCTGGTTCTAGAAAAGCACTGAGAACAACTTTCTCTGTGATTGTTTCACATGAAAACTGAATTTTCCTCTCTGCTATTTTTATTATGTATTTCTCCAGTAATTATCAGTAAGCCTTCCATCATCAGAAGACTTTAAATAAAACACATTCAAACTAGAATTCACCAGCTATGAATGTCCCCTCCAACCCACCCACCCCCCCGTGTTATTCCCAGGTTGGATTTCTCCAGGAAGCATTCTCCTTTTCAAGCTAGGATTTTCTTTGAGGCTTAACACGGAGGATTGATACCTTTTTGATTGGCTGCTAGATAGTCAGGGTATCAGTCAAAATAGTAGCTACCAGTAGCTGTCAGGCCAATGTGCAAATGTTTCTGTGTAAAATTAGACAGATATACAGCATCTGTACTATTTTGTTGATGACCCGAGTCCCCTGTCTCCAAGGGTGAGCAGGTCACTCACAAGGATATCATACTGACATTAGGGCTGATTTTGGGAGGAGTGAAGCTTGAGATTCAAGCTAATATGGCAGCAAGATCTCATTCTAGTCAGCTGAAGGTGTGGCCAGAACCAAAGGGTCTGAAGTGCAGAAAGAAATATTAAGGTTAAGTATCAGGAAAAGTTCCATAAGGTGAATTGCCAACACTTGGAAGAGAATGGTCACTCTGCTGACCGCAGATCCCCAGGAATTTTTTAAGCCTTGTAGAACAAGGCTTTGTCGAGAATGGCTGAGGTACAGCTGATCCTGATTTGGAGCCAAGAACTTCACCAGATGGCCATTACCAGCCACAGTTTGCATGTGAACAGGCCTTATTTTAAACCAGAACACCACAAATGGGAGTTTAGCCCTCAGCTGCAGGGATGTCATGCATCCTGAGCAAAGCGATCAGCAACACCTTTGGCTCAGCTCCTCATCCCTTTTCAACCAGATGTTCCTTTAACTCCTTTCAAGCTATAGTCCTTCCTGTATACCTTAGTCTCCTGGCTCATTTGCATACAATTTTTCAAAGCTCTTCTATGCTTTAGGCTTATATTATCATTTAGTTTTCCAGTCACTCTGCTCGCCAGCTTCTTTACCCTCCATTACCTTGTCTGATAGAGTTTAGATTGCTGTTCCAGTATCTACTTCACCGAACCATTTAAAAGTCATTCTTGAGCACTCCTGTATTATTTCTACAGCAACTTTCATTTATTATTCTCGAAACCCCTTACATGTTGTACATACAGGTCTAAAATTATGAGGAGAAAAATATATCTTAGGTAGAAGTTTGTTAGTAGTGGAATATTTTGTACCTTTCTTAAAGCAGACATTTCATCCATCAATAAAGCTTTTTATCATGTCATAAGTAGAAAAGACTTTTTGTGCGTAAAACCATGAATACAACACTATGATAGTGAGTGCTCGTTATTAACAGTGTATTTAGTGGTTTTATTTAGTATTTTTATTGCTGTAGCTGCAAAGACCTGGCGATTTTTTAAAGTCTTCACTTGAAGGTGGGGCTGAGACACAAGAAAATATTGTCACAATTGTCACTCCATGCATGTGAAGGCAGTAGGACGAGCCAGATAAACAAAGCAACGGAGAAGGAGCATATACAGCAGATATAAACAAACACAGTATATGTATGTATGTAGTGTATGTAGCAGGATATGCCAGATATTAGCATGTATAACCTGGGAAGCATCTTTGCACACATAACCTGAGGAGCAGAGTTACGCCAAGCAAGCAGCCAGCGGTAGCTGTGGGGCTGTGAAGTGAAAGGGCTAAAGGAAGTACAAGTCAAAAAAGTATCTGCTCCAGAGCCAGTCATATCCAGTGAAGTGATCCCACCCATTTGGAAGCTCTGAAAATCTTTAAAAGAAGGAAAGGGTGCATTAGAGGAGATAGAAGGTTTAAGGTCTCACCCTCCTGGATGAACTGCACAGCTGATTGTTGTAGCAGTGAATCTGATGAGAAACTTGTTTAAACATGTCTTAAAATGGCTTTTGGTGGTCTCTTTACAAACACGTGTTTCTTCTTCCCAAGACCCCCCACGGTAGTGTTATCTCAGGAATGTCCTGGGAAGATGTCCTAAGGTGTTTCATTGGACCTTGTTAACCCCTTCCTGTGATTGGGTGTTCCTGTAAACCCCTTGAGACTTCTAATTGGTTAACCTGTGATTCTCCCTAACCCTATAAATGTAACATCTCCAGCAATAAACGCTCTCTTGCCTCCTCTCCACGCTGGTGTGCTGTCTCTGTGCCAGCCATGGGACCACATGCGTGGGGGGGAGGGGAGGGCACCTCTCCCCTCCAGGCTCGGGGCCTGAGAAACCCCTAGTGCTGGAGTTCCCTTCCCCCATCCCTCAAGACGTCGGAATGGTTCTTCAGATGGAGATGGAACTAGAACTGGGCTCCCCCACCTCGTGGGTGGGGAAAGGGATCCAGAGATTGTAATGTAAATGCCCTGTAAAGACCTTGTAAATGGCACGACAAACTACTCAAACATTATTTTCCCCTAGGATGGTCAAATTTTTAGAAAAGAAATTGAGAATAGATGCAAAGAGGGTTTCAACTGTTTTGTCTACCTTTTACTCAGAGAAGCTGTGGATGTTCCATCCTCAGAAGTGTTCAAGCCCAGGTTGGATGGGGCTCTGAGCAGCCTGGTCTAGTGAAAGGTGTCCCTGCCCATAGCAGGAGAGTTGGATAAGGTCCCTTCCAACCCAATGAAATAGCCTGTGGAGTGCTGATCTTCCCATCTCACAAAGGATGTAACAGAACCTGAAGAAGGAAATGTGCAACAATGATGATTGGAAGTATGAGCAACATTTGTGTGAGAAGAGGCTAGTCAGACTCTTAAGCTTGGATGAAGGATAACTGAAGAGGAGTACAGTACAGTTCTATGAAATAATTGGTAGGGAGAAAGTAGCTCAGGAATTCAGCATGCAGAAGGTCTAAAACATATAATATGAAACACTTCTTAGCATAATCAAATTCCACATGAGATGTTGTGGAAGCCAGAAGTATAAAGACACAATAGAGAGAGGTAATAGCACATCAAGGCTTTTAAGCATCACGGTACAGATGAAACATCCAGGTCTGAAAGTCCCTGAGTTGCCATTTACAGAAAGGTTGGATGGCACCAGGGAAAGATTATTCAGTATTTGCCCTGTTTCCTTTCTTTTTCTCCAAACCTCTGTTACGGGAGATTGAGAGAAAGTATTCTATTTATATATCTCTGCTCTGTCTGTATCACCATTTTAACTTTTTAAATGCAAAGTAGGTTAACTATAAAAGGGGAGAGCAGCAGCAAGCAAACCTTTCTATCCCTATGAAGCTACACTCAGATACAAAGAAGTAACAACAAAATAACAGCTAAGGCATGTGAAATTCAATGACTGATGTGATTTTCCACTGCTTCAAGGGCATTATCAAACTACCAGCATTATGTTCTATTCCTATGAACTTCATGAAATTGAATTGACTTTTGCAAGATATTAAGCAAGTCAGCCATGTGAACATCTGGGTTCAAAAGCACCAAGCCTAAAGTCTCCCACTTATTGACCTCGGTGAAGGAAATGGTGCAAGATTACTGAGTTGCAAGAATTCATTACTTAGTCACGAAGGATTTAGGAATATGAAATGACTGAGTGTCTCAGAAATCAAGAGGGTAGACTGGAGTATGTGTTCTGGACAAATAGGATTAAAGATCTAATGGCAAAAACAGAATTGCAGAAAGAAGTCTGTATCTGCTGGACAGATTATTATTCTTACTTACTGGACATTTTCAACAACATTTGGTTAAAATGTATTGAACTCTTCCTAATGTATTGTGATAGTAAAACTCTCGTAATGTTCACCAGGAAAAAGGACCTGCAAAGTATTAAGTTTCCAAAGAGTTCTAGCCTCATGCAGGATGACAACTTAAGTTTTTAAGTTTTTGCTGCACACCAATCTTCTCTACATTGCCTACTGAACTAAAACATCACATGGCACCTACCTGCTCCTTTGCTTTATAATGAGGTGCAAAGTCTGTTCCAGATTGATTTCAGCAAAGTCTTGTCACTGATAACATCAGAAATTATGGTCTCTACCATATAATTAATATCCACCTGAATAGAAGTAAGGCGTAGATTACTTGTTAAAATCCGAGCTCTAAACCATGAAAAACATGTATAATTAATTTCACAGAAAGAAAGCCCATTCTACTAAAATCAAGTGCCCTCTCATCAGTCACAGTGAATGTTCTGTTACTTATGGTCTGCATATGACTTAATTTAATTAATCCTCTTTACTAAAGCTTTTATTATCCTAACTTACAATCTCAACATATATAAAGTGTTTGAAGCTTTGATTTTACTGTATTTAATGACTAGTCCTTCTGAAAAATATCTGCTTTGCTGTTTGAATTACAGCCTTTGTGTATGTTAGAACCTTATCTTACAGTGAGTTTTGAGGTACAGTCTATTCCAATAATGAACCAAACCACACTGTTTCAAAGGGGCTGCAAAACCAAGTTACACAAATTACAGTCCCAGTGATTTGGGGTTTAGTCACGTTGTTCAGCATAAATGGAAAGAGAACTCCAAACCCCAGAAAGGAGAGCTTTCAAATTTCAGTCAGACAAATCATAAAGCTCTAAAGATTAAGAACACAGGATCAATATGGTTCCATCTCCTGGAAGAAGTCTGTATTAAATATTTACATTCTGAAAGCATCATGATGTACCTGATTTCTGTGAGTTTGAAAAATGGATCAAATATAAGGATCTGAGTGTTATATCTGCTCTTAAATTACATGGGAGGAGACAGGCACAGGATTATTAGGGAGACTGAGGTATCTGCCTTGAGCTTCTGCAGTAGAAACTCTTCTTTATAAATAAATAAATTGAATTATTTTTTCAATAGTTTTTAAGGACATTGAGAACCTTTCAAATTTCACCAATTATTTCTTGTGCCATATTCAGAAGCTGTATTTAAAAGCTTATCTAGTTAAAAATTAAACAATTGCTGAAAAAGTGACAGAGAATCCAGTTTTTCCCAGACAAAGCCTTCCAGTGATAAACTACAATCAAAATAAACTATGATTTAGTCAGTTCCCCTGATTTAAAATATGTACATCAACAATTACTAGCATTAAGAAAACCTGATACTCAAGATGGATTGATACTGATGCCTGAACAACTTTGAATCAAAGGTATTCCAACACTAACAGGTACACCGTCTTCACCAGCCAGCCTGTTCTCACAAAATGTGCAGGAATGTTATACTTCTGGTAGCTCTACTCCCTTTCAAATTCTGCTTATTTTAGCATAACTGTTGGTGCAACCAGACCTGGCCGTGTCATTTCCTTGAGAAAGAAGCTGTTACTATTTATTGTCACAAAATGACTCCAACAAATTTCTTGATGCTGCTCTGAGAACAAAGGAAGCTTAAACCACAAGTAAAACATCCATCTGCAAAACCAGACCATTGTCTCAAAAAACAGAATGGATACAGCCAGAGGAAATAAAAAACAAAAAAAGGCAGGGGGGAGGAATATTCCTAATATGTCAGAATCTGACCCTAAAGGAAGGAACTTCTTTTTACTGTTAAGAGTCATTGTGCAGGAAGGTCAGGGCATGGTACTTCACTCCCTTCTCTCTCCTTACACTTCACAAAGGTAGATCCAGAACTCTGGGTGTGAGGAAAGCAGGGCACCAGGAGGAGCACATGGTTTTACTCAGATGACATGGAAGCAGTTATCCAGCAGCATCCCTTCTTTCGGTTTAGGGCTGCATCTGGTACTGCCATTCGTCTCAGGTCTATTCGTAGCATTCTCTTGACCTTTCAAATCTCTGAATAAAAGCTAATTATTTTTAACCGTTTCAAAATCGGAGGGACAATTTTCAACGCAATGGTACCTCCTGAAATCAAAAGCAACTTTGCTGGAGGTCCATGTAGGAAAAATAGTGGAAATACAGCTCCATAACACCTTGAGATCCTCAAACTCCATGATAAGGAAAAGAAGAAATTAATATATAACTCATATCCCACAAAACAAAACGAAAAAAAACAAAAACACAAACAAACAAAACAATAAAAAAGCCCCAACCCTGAAAATGCATTTAAAATGAAAAATCATTAAAAACTTTTCCTATAAACTTCAGATGAACAGTATTTTAAAATTCCTCTTCCTTGATATAAGGAGTAGTAGATTCTGTGATTTATAATCACAACAGAAGATGTAATAAACAAAATAGAAATAAAAATAAATTTCTCCTGATATTTTACTTCCTTCTTTTAAAAACAATGATAAATTCTGAGTTCTGTGCAGAATGTATATCAGCAGAAACAAGTAGTTTGAGAAGATGAAAGCTGCTCAAGTGCTGATCGTGTTGGCCTTACGCAGAAGACACTGAGTGATGCGAATGCTATGATCAATTTGACAGTTTGCAGACATATTGAGCAGGAGCAAGACTGAATTAGAATTTTAAAATATCTCACTGGGAACTGTAGCTACAGCATTTGCTGTGCAGTGAGCCAATCTAAAGATGAACTGGTGAAAATCAAGACAAACAATCTGTAGAGGGTGGCTGACAACACACCAGCTACAGAAACAATGTAAGGGGAAGGAGAAATGGGGAAAGAGAGCTGGATTTTGCTTATTCAGTACAGTAAAACAATCTTTCAGTATCATGAAAAATTACCAGTTTGGGCACCTGTGCTTTGTATAATTAATATGCAAATAATTAATTATGAACAGAGTACAGAAGGTGAACAGAGTACATGAAGTCAAGAGCACTGAAAGAACAATTCTCAGTCTGTATTGGATGAGGATTATCAATATAGCCAGGTCTTTCTGTGGATCCAAACCCACACAAGACTGGGACAAGGGAATGACACTTAAAAGCTCTGCAGGTCTCTTTCACTATCAGTGTTTTACAGCTTTAGAATTCGTTTATCTGACCCAGAGATTTAAATTCCCACCAGGTTAGAGCAGCAGCACCTGGGTCATCCCCTTTTTTCATTACTCACCTCTGCCATGAAGCCTAGAAGAAATGAGCTAACATGTAACTAAGCTAAATGGTTGGTTTCTCTACTCAAACTAGCAAAAATGGGTGATCCATGCATGTGTGTGCTCTACACATGCAATGGTCATTTGTTTTTGATATTTTTATGTTTCTCCACTTCTCTTTTGGCAACTTTAACCTTAGAGTGTAGAAGCCAGACAACACTTGACTACCAGCCTCATGCTGGTAGTCAAGCAGAGAAAAGAGCTCGTCCTTTCCAGGTCCTCCCAGTAAGACAGACATTAATGGTGGTGATGAGTGGCAGAGTCCTGAACAACTCCAGCACCAAGACAGAGTCGTTCTAATGTTGCATGTCTAGGATGAGTCTTGTGTGGACTGACTGCCTAAAGGAGGGAACTCTGGGGATAAATGCTGATTTTGTAAGTAATAATTGATGATCTCTGGTAAGACTTATCAGGACAGGCTGACTCATGCATTAGGTGAAGATCCTTTTGTAATCACAGAAAGTATGTAATAAACCCTCAGATTGTTTTATTGCTGTGCACTTGAAACTTCTGGAAGCAATAAATTCTTTTTTTCCATCCCATATAGAGCTGTCTAGATAAAATGTGTGCAATTTATAAGATGTCAGATGTATGCTACTAGGCAAAAATATTTTTTTAATTTTATTCCCATATCATATATACATGTACTAGATACATCAATCTACATGTCTACAATCTATATCAATCTAAATGACAGGTAACTACTCATATATTGTTCATTTGTGTATCCAGTGTATTGTTCAGTTTCACTCCTTGAAAACACTGTGTATATTCTTGCCATGAAATGAGATTTTCATATCTATATGCACATCAGGACTCAACCAGGTAATAGGCTGTACACTGTATTGCTCCTGTACAGACAGACATTTATTGTCCAATTTGAAGGGTTTTGAGGAAAAGGGATATAATTTTCTTCAGATTTTCCTCATTCTGCACTCTTGGACATATTTCAGGTTCTTGCTTATTCCTGCTAATTGCAGCTAATGAAGCTGTAATTCTCAGGCATAGGTGTTTCCCAATCAGGATACATTATCGCTGCTGGATCCTTTGGCCATGGCCTCAGAAACCAGCACATCTTTGAGCTGGCTTTGCTCAGGTTGTTAAGGGAATGATATATCAGAGTTGTCAGACTCATTGACCCAAGGAGCACTGACCTGTTGGAGCAAGTCCAGAGGAGGGCAGTGAAGATGTTCAGAGAGCTGGAGCACCTCTCCTATGAAGACAGTCTGAGAGAGGTGGGGCTGTTCAGTCTGAACAAGAGAAGGTTCTGAGGAGAGCTCACAGCACTTTCCAGTACCTAAAGGGCCTACAAGAGAGCCAAAGAGGGACCTTTGATAAGGGCATGTAGTGATAGGACAAGGGGAAATGGCCTTAAGCTGAAAGATAGAAGGTTTAGACTAGACATTAGGAAAAAATTCTTTACTGTGAGGGTGGTGAGAACACTGGAACAGGTTGCCAAGAAAAACTGTGGATGCACCATCCCTGGAAGTGTTCAAGGCCAAGTTGGATGGGGCTTTGAGCAACCTGGTCTAGTGGAAGGTGTCCCTGCTCATGGCAGGGGGGTTGGAACAAAATGACCTTTACCGTCCCTTCCAACTCAAACCATTCCAGGATTCTATGATTTCTATGAAAAGACACTCAGGACATCCCTTTGGGGAGAACAGAAATATCATTTAAGTCCCTGGCTGACAAAAAAACCCCTTCCCTGCCCTTCCCCTGGGCTTTCTTAGAATCAATAATGTAGAGGGAACATCAGTGTCAGCTTTCTCACTCTGGCCCTGCCCTCAGAGACACCTGCACAGGCTCTACTTCATGACAGCCTTGGCCTCTTGGTGAAGACTTCCTAAAAACATACCAATTATGAAAGAAGTGCCAAGATGTTATCACCACAAACTGCCTTAGAACTGAAAGCCACTGCATGCTTTCACCAGTCCACTCAGCAATCCAATACATGAGGATTTTAATCCAGACACAGTTTGCTATACATTAATCCTGTCTGAATTACTTAGACACGGATAAATTCAAAACTAATTAGAACCTTTCAGGAAAGAGACAGGAGCACTACTGTAAACAGATTGAATACAAAAGCTTCTGATCAACACACAACTGCAAATAAAGAGGCAAACAATGTGTTAGGATTATGGGAGAAAGAGTAGAAAGATTTCTTGAGATCCTCAGACTTATTTTCTGTAATGGACTAATACAGAAAAGAAAAAAATCTAGCATGCCTTCTTATTCAAGTCATTAATATGTTTTCTGCTGAAACAGTGCATTTAGTTATGGATCTTAATTTCCTTAGTTTATGCATCTTAGTTTCCTCCATTATCTTTGAAAATAAGTGCTTCAGCAAGATGTCAACAAGAAGACATATGATGGACATATATAAAATAATCAGCAGTATAGCCACAGTCCATCAAGGTCTGGTATACCTTCACTCAGTGAAACAGTGAAGGTGAAAGACAGAAATATTTAAAATATAAAAATTGTCAGTTAACCTCTGAAATTCACTGCCATCATTAAAAGCAAAACTTAAATGTTTATATAAACAGATGAACACATGATTTATATAAGCAGGAGTAAAAAAAAAAAAAATTAAACCTGTGTGCATTTCTCACTGACAGCCATTACAAAAATGCCTCCCCCACGGGAAGGTCACTGTGCGATGTTTCAGAAAAGAGTTTCTCAAATCTCACTCTGGAACAGGTCAGTGTCAGACCGGGGATAATGGACTAGACACACAATATTTTTACATACATGGCAATTCTTTCTGAAATATATACACCATTGTTCACTAAACTGATGGTTCATTTAGGTTAGGGCATTAGTTATCTTCAGCAGCCTGGCAGAAGATAAAAGAAGTATCAGTGACTTCATCTGGTTTTACCCATTATCAAGCACTAAGAGGCCCAGAGCTGCATCGGTCTGTTAAGGTGATTATATGATCAAACTGCTTGCAAGACCAGAGGACAGGATTCATTGATGAGGCAGGACCCTTCTTGTCCTAAATTACTAAATGCATATTGTACTGGAAAAGCAAAGTGTATCAGGATTTTTACCTGAGGACCACGACTGCCATTCAAAACAGTCAACATCAGTTATGCCTGAATCTCAATCAGTTTGGTTCTGCATGCGAGGCACATACATGGAAAGAACTCTATGGCTTTACGTCTGAGCCCACAAAAAGTGATGCAGTGATGCTTGACTGAGCTTGAGCCACTGGCAAGACATCTGTGCTTATTAAAAGCAAGAAAATATGAAATTCATATTAATTTTTTTGTTTGATCAGAATTTGAATTTCATATTAGCTATGCGTGTTCAGATTTAGAAGCATCTGTCATCCAAACCCACCAATCAATATTTTATTCATCTCAAACCATTTAAGTCCATTGAGAAACAAGCTGAAGTAACAGCACAGAATTTAGAAGTATTACAATTAAAAATATAGCTCAGCATTTTCAGTCCAAATTTATGGCCTTCTGAGGGCTTTTGTTGTTGTTTCTCCATTCAGCTCATATCCAAAGGTAAACGGCTTTTGTTGGCTCAATTTCCTTATGGTGCTCAGTTTCTTTTTATCTATTTATAGTGAAAAATACAGAGAAGGTGTTACCAGGAGTAAGAAGGAAGAAAGTGAAAAAGCAAGAGACCATGCCTAGTCTCAGTCTGGCCAACCACCATATAAGTGAACACGACGCTGCAGTGGAAGGGATTTCCTGCAGAGTAAGGCAGCATTTCAATATATGGAAGAACATTTCAATTCTCCTTGAACTGCTGAGTAAGCCTTTTGCCACTGAGGAACTACTGAAAACATAATTGTCAGGCTCCTTCCACTGAATTTTTCTTCTATTTCCCACCTTATCACAGAAATTTCTATCTTTGAATACTGAAATTGTATGAAGAGTAAAGAAAGTCATGATGCTGCCTTTGAATTACAGACAACTTGTAGCTATGCTGATTGCCACAGAATTTGATAATCTGAATTACCATGCAGAAAACCTTAAATAATAATTGCTTTTGTTTTGCAATTGTATTCTTCACTTAGTTCATTTTCATTGGTGGCATGCATTATTATTTCCTCTTTACTGACAAAAATAAATTAAGACCTTATTTGAGTAATGCACTATTATTTGGACTCTTCAGGGTATTAGAGTCAGGCTCCCATGAATAGCACCTGTCTTGTTTATTAAATGTCTGCTTCTGTGTAACTTCTGTCAAACTGAATTAGGATTAAAAATTCTGATTAATTCCAAATGCATAACACAGCATTTGAAGTTATTTTATGATAAGTAAAAATCTGCAGTCTGCTGTATACCTGAAGAAAAATGTCAACTCACATTTTCTTTACAAAATTTTCTCATTGATAAGGAAGTTTTTGCTAACCTAAATTTAGCAAACTAATCTGATTGTCTCTTATTCCTGTTGTCTCCAAGTGTTTAATTAGTAGATCTGATCATCCTATCAACAGTTTGAGAGAAAACCAATTTTTTTGCTCTTTCAGCAGAGGTCAGTTTCTCAGCTTGGAGTTAAATAATTATTGAACTGAACTATTTGAAAATGCCAGAATAAGGCAGCATTTATTTTGTGTCTGCAGAAAGAACCAAAACCTGTATTCTAGCCTCAGCAACCTACAGTTTCACTTACTTAGTGACTGCAGTGGTTTGACTACTGAAAATAGACAACAATATAATAAACTTTTAAGAAATAAAAATAACTAAAAAGTAACTAAAATTAATTTTTACTAATTTCAGGGCTTAGTATATACTCCTATTTTAAAGGTGTTTTTTTAAGATGTATTTTCAGAAGAAAATATGTTTAATTTCAATTTTTAAAATAGTTTTAAATTACCTGGGGTTTATTCTGCCTTACCATTACAAGCAAGCTTGATAAATAATTAATGGCATTGGAATGGGTTGCACAGGAAGGCGGTGGAGTCACTGTCCCTGGAGGTGTTTAAGGAAAGGCTGGATGTGGCACTTAGTGCCATGGTCTAGTTAACAAGGTGGTGTTGGGTCAAAGGTTGGGCTCGATGATCTCAGAGGTCTTTTCCAACCTCATTGATTCTGTGATTCTGTAATTCATCAGATTTGTTTTTTCATTATCACACAGGCCAAGAAAGAAGAAGAAAACAAGCCAAGTCTTAATTATGGCTAGTCACATAAAATACACACATAGTTTATGTACTAACATTTAGGTTGGCACTGATCTTATGGTTTGCCTTCTTTAGAATTAAGTTGAAATTCAGGGTAATATATTAACAGTGACAGAAGACTTTGAAGTTTTCTAATATAACAGCAAAACAAGACAAACCCTTGGCTTGATTTCAGAAATAAACCCAGCCTGCACTTGTTCTTGTTTTCAAGGGGAGGAGGAGGGATCCTTAGTGTTGCTGTGCAGACATGTTCTTACCTACAATGAAAACACTAAATCTGACACAGGGGACTGGCCACTGCAGACGGCAGGTAAAAGAAATATGTGTTGACACAGGAGGTATGTACGGGATTTGGCTTTCCCTGGAGTAACATTAGAGGCTGAGTTCTCCTCCAGAACCACTGCACTATGATCCCAAGGACACAAGGCGGAAGCATCCAAGTGGATGTCAGCCCCAGAGGTGTGGTCCCACCTGAAAAGCTGTTAAGATCTCTTTGGCACGGGTACATCCACTGTGTCTCCCTGAAAGCATAGTTATTGTTATCCAGAGAACTTCATTTTGCAGCACTCTGTACACCACTGACTGCCTGCCCCCTTGCACCAGAGGCTGTGCTGAGGTTAGCAAGATCTTTGTTCTGCCGCTGGGTTATTCTGCCACCAGAAAAGTTTGCAGGTTTCTCACAGTACAATAATAAACACGATCATATTCCTGGGGCCTCAGAATGTACCTTGTTGGATCTTCTGGGACTCTGAAGCAGCAAGACATTTCCACCTGGGATGACAGCAGAGAGTGGGCTGAAAAAATAACTAGATGGAAAAAAAAGAGATGCTGTATAAAAGACCAAGGTACTGTTCAGAACTGGGTTAGCAAAGACAGATTGCAACACAAAGTATTGAGGCAGGTGTCGTCCCAGAAAAAAAAAAAGGAGCAAATTTCAAGGTGGTCAACAGCAGCAAGCACCAAGGCACACTTGCCATATGGGCCTTTATGTAGCACGGGAAGTACCTTCCAAGTGCTGCACAAGCTCCCAAATGTACAAGAGCCTTTTAGTGTTCTATTCATGCTGGAGACCTTCATGGTGCTGAGGGCAATTAATGGTTTCAGTCCTCATTATTAGGGATTGGGGCATATTTGGTACATACTCACAGTGGATCTTCTGGTTTAGTTTATTCTAAGCAATCCAGCTCAGCCAAACTGCAAACACTGTATGACAAAGAAATGCACGATAAATTCTGACAACTAGGAGATCTGCTTCAAAGTACTGTCCTTCTTCAAAGTGGGCTGACAGTGAATCCACTAAATGACACATTGCTCAGCCTGGATCTTCCTTCCACCCAGACCATCATGCTGGTCCTGCCACATGGTAGGATGTCATGGCATACAAGGAGGAGGAGAGACATTGTTTCATGTACAACACCACACAAAGGCTTAACTCCTAATTTCATCCACTGTGAGATGGGAGCCCTTCACATCAAGGCTAGATGTGTCTCTTCTGGAAGAGGTAACATTCATTCTGACATTTCCTGAACTGATCTTTCAGAAGCCATTCATAATATTTGTGTGTGCAATTAAACCCATTTGCACAATTCCACAATAGCATAGGGATGCTGATCTAAAGAAAATCCTCTTTTCTTACATATGGTAGATGGGGGAATACACAGGAGCAATAAGCCAATATTGATCTGCACAACAAGCAGCATTGCTGCAGGATGGAAAACAAAGACACAAAATATGGGCTACACTTATAATAAGGTTCCATTTACAAGTATTTTATAAAGGTTAAATAACCATAACATGTTACAAAGATGGTATAGATTTCTATATATAAGATTTACATATTACAGCTGACAAGATCATTAGATTTAATAGCTAGTTAAAGGCAATGATCACAAACAACCTACTGGATTGTAATTGCTGATTTGCCTTTTACTCAACTATCTCTGAAGTCTTTTATTAACCCTCTGTATGATCCTCACTATAAGTCAAGATCACAGCATGGATTTTTGAGGTTTTTTGCATCCTATCCACTTGACAATTTCCATAGGCTAAAAAAACTATTTTAGACAGTGCTTGTAAGTAGGTGTCATCAGTACACTATGTTATGCTATTGGAAAAAAAACCAAAGTTTATTGCAGTTCTTCTCAATAATTTTAAACTCTCTGCCACTGGGGAGGACAACACTGCTTACAGAAGGCATGTTTCAAAGCAGTTTAAAATTAGTTCCTTCTTTCTGCTATTATCGTTAACTGGCACTCTTTCCTTTCTCTTTTCCTTTCTCTATGTTCCCTTGGGATAGATGGAGTGAGTAACAGTGAATAAAATGATACAATTAAATTAAATGCAGCAAGCTTCGGCAAGCACAGTTCCTGATCCTGCAAGATGCCAAGTACTCTCAAGTCAAGATAAGGTACTTAGAGCTCTACTCTGAACGAAACAAGCATAAAAGACTAAGTACAGAACTCATGAATATGGAACAGGCACCAAAGAAGAGCATCTCTTGCCTTACCTACAGGACTTCTACTGAATCACTGAAATGGTCCATTACCCAGGTCATCACTGCAATATCAATTTCCATTTTTGACTCCCACAGCCCTGTGAAAATCAATGACTACACCATTGGTGCATATTGGCTTTCATGTACTTTGACGCTCCCGTTTCCCAAAACTGCTGAAGCCAGTAATTGATATTACAGTATGTTCTTTACAGGTTGCTTAATAACAAAATATGTTTTTAATGAGCCCAGTCATACCCCATTGTTTTATTTATTTTTTCATAAAGCTACTTAATGGTAAGGAAGTGACAGAGGATAACTCCATGGGCCACATTCAAAGCAATGCCTGTTTTCCCTATTAGTTAATCAGTCAGTGGAAGACAGAGGAATTGCAAGCCAACACATGGAGTGGTTGGTTAGCAACAGCACCTGGTTACCAGCACACCACTATGCTATTGTGTGTCAAAGCTTAGAACAGTACTCATGTCTAACTGCATAGGGAAATTAAATGTATTGGACTCCTTTAGAATCAATTCAGAAGTCCTAAAACCATCAAAAATCTTGAGTCTTCTGACAAGTTTCACTGAAACTAGTTACACTACTTGTAAAAACACAGGAGTAAGGAGTTACCCTTGTAGAGTGGGCATATGTCAAGGGCACTAAGGTTAGTGTCTGTTCTCAAATCCCATTTTTATCAATACAAATTTCAATCAACTGAAGGACAGGCATGTTGTCCTGGGTTTAGCTAGGGTAGAGTTAATTACTTCTCAATAGTTGTTACAGTGCAGTGTTTTGGATTTGGAATGAGATTGGGGTTGAAAACACACTGATGTTTTTGGTTTTTTGCTAAGTCATGCTTATCCTCAGTCAAGGACTTTTTCCTTGTCTCATGCTCTGCCAGTGAGAAGATATATAAAAGAAACTGGGAGGGAGCACAGCTGGGACAGGTGACCCGAACTGACCAAAGGGATAGTCCACACCTTAGAATGTCATGCCTGGTATATAAACTGGGGGCACTTACCCAGAAGCATGGCTGATCTGGGTTTGGGAAGGGAGATCTGACATTGGTCAGTGGGTGGTGAGCAATTCCATTGTGCATCTCTTGCTTTTCCCTTTTTATTCTAATTATTATCATTATCATTTGCCATTATTACTGTATTTTACTTTATTTTCAATTATTAAACCGCTTTTATCTGAACATACAAGTTTTACTTTAATTCCCCTCCCCATTCCACTGGGGTGGAGGGCAGAGAGAGGGGCTGAGTGAGTGGCTGTGTGATGCTTAATTTCCAGATGGGCTTAAACTATGACACATGTAAAGGTACCAGAATCATAAGCTTAAGGAAAAAAATTTACTCAGCCTTTTCTATGCTGCAAGTCAATCCATTAGCCCCACATAACTTTAGGAAAACTACAAAATCCTTAAAAATACAGAAACTTGAAAAGCTTATTTGAAAATCGTCAGACCAAAAAAAATTTATTCAGGAATCAGACTTATCCATACTGCAGTTAAATGGACTCATGACTCCAGAGTACAGTTTGAGATCAGTATAGTTCAACTGATCTTTCTGACTCTCTTACCACCTTATTTGCCTCTCTTCATCGCATAAAAATTACTACTAACAAAAGTCCAACTGAAATTTACACAAGTATATGCATAGATATTTCTTTTTCAGCCAACATAACAACAAACTACGTTATCACAAATGTATTTCAACAAACGAGGAAAGATGATAGATTATGCTTTAGAATAGTCTCTCTTTACATAGCTATTTGTCAGGTGTCACCACGCACAGCAGTTATCATAGTCTACAACAGAATGAAACAAGCAAAAAAAAGCCTTAATCAATAGGGCTGTTGTATTTGATAAAGACATCAGGCTACTGCTGGCCATCAATTAATCTATGTTGTGTGCAGAATTATCCTGTAGATCAGCTTTCCCAGGATTATCACAGGTCAAGAATTTCTTGTCATAAAATTTTCTCAACTATGTATTTAGTCAAGATATTCAAATTATACCCTATTAATTTCAGAAGGATTTAAATTCCTCTTCTGAAGCTACACTGTAATACTGACAATCATACAAACAGTGTTACTACAGACAGCAATGTAGCTGCACATGAAGGCAGAAGCTGCATGGTGCCATGTGTCTTCATAGACTTTAGGCATTGTTGCCTTTCCTCCCTTGCACACGTTCTAATCCAGTTTGCAAACAACAGAGCTGAGAATGGCATGGTTTGCACCAGAAACATGCTATACCTGGGTGAGGTCTAACTTTTGGGTTGAGATTTACAAAATAGTATCATAAACTTTCACACAACAGTCCATTAAAAGTTCATCACATCTGTATAATACCAAGTCTCTGTTGTTCCTGCCAGGGCTTCTGAGCACACTGGAGTACACAGGTATGGTGAGACACCAAAATCCAGTGACTTGCTGGAGGCCACAAAGATAATGAAGAAGAAAAAACCTAAACTCCTGTCATCAAGTCTCGTGATTTATCTGCAAGACCAGCATTACCTTTCTCGTTGCATATAATTACAGATGACTTATAGATCACATCCTGGAACTTCACAAGGAACAATGAGTTAAGGAGAGGCAGTAAGAAGGTAAAATCCAAACCTTTTTTCTTTTTTTTTTTTTATGAAAAGAGTGAATTCTGACAAATAATTGCTGCGAACAAATATTTTTAAAAGCTTCAGCCCCATCCTGAGCTGTCTCAGATACAGGCTCTCTTTTGGGAAGGGTAAGGAAATCAGCAAACAAGGTTCACACTTCCCTTATCCAATGGTCAGAAATGAGCTTGGCAGACGTTGTTGTGGGAGCAAAGGGAGCTACTCAGGCATCTCACACTGCTGAAGCACCACATCATGTCCTGGTGGTACCCAGGACAGTTTGCAGTTTAAGAAAACTACAAACAGTTTGCACAGACCAGGAGAAAGTAGTAACACAGCACTCTTCCATGAGGGAGCTGATCTGCCCCTGGCCATGGAGTGGTTGTGTGTGTGGTTGTTCTGCTGTTACCTCACGGGTGGCAACACAATCAGAACTGTTCACTGGTTTCTGAACTCTTCATTTCAACACTTGTTCCAGCTGCCTTTGTAAGAAGCTGCAGGGACACGGCATCATCAGACATTTCCTTCCATTCTGGAAACGGAAAGAAAGGAAGCTACAGTACTGCCAAAAACAATTCTAGTGGCAGCAAATTTGGCTACAAGAGAATCTCAACAGACTATGGCAGCAGTCCACATCAGTTATTTTTCTTAATTATGGCTCATAAATCCTGTGAGCACTTGACACCAACATTAATTGGAAGTCAAGGGTTCACAGTCCCCTCCAGGAATTAACTACAGAATCCACAGAGTCTTCCACCAACTCACATAAGGATTTCAGACCCTGTAGTTTTATTTTTATTTTGGGAAGAGGGAAGAGAAGGGAGCCAAGGTACAAGTAGAGTCTTATGAGCAAATACAGATTCTTCTCTTCTCCCCTGCCTTGACCCATTAGCTGCAACAAGACTCTTCAGCCTTTCTCCTCCAGATTACTCTAATTCAATCCCAGTTTCCAGTCACCATTGCTAACACTTCCATTTACAATATGAGTTTATTTAAGTCTCTCTCTGGGAGCAGTACAGCACTGAGGACTTTTATTTTCTCTCAGTATTACACAACAAATGTAATCTGACAGAAATTCCAGCTATAACATTTTGCATTTTTACAGTACTGTTCACTTTCAGGAGGTTTTACAAAAAACAGCACTTAGAGGCTTACCCAATATGAGGTCCTGGTGTGCTGTATGCTAAACAGCTAGTTAAAATTCACTTCCTGAGCCAAAAGGTTTGCAGTCTAAATAGGGAAAGAATGGGAGAGGAAAACAAACCAGTGGCTTACACATTATCAAGGCAGCAGCATGGTCAAGTCCAGAAGCCAGCTCAATCTTGCACACTGCACCATGCTGCTATTCTGGCATTACCTGAGATCTGTGACGCTTCTAAGGATCAACACACTCACGAAAATGAAGAGGAAAGCTGACTCGAGGACTAATCTAGGATCTAAAACATCTTCTAGGAAAGTACACGGAATAAATTCCAAACCTCACACTTCTTTCCCATCTCCACGCCACATCTCTCCTACATTTCAGATGGATGTCATCTCCAGAGGTGAAGACTTATTATAGAATGGGATAATTACAGAACAGTTAGATTGGAAAAAACCTCTGAAGATCAACAAGCCAATGTCCTCCTCAAAACATGGTTAGTTTCAACATAAAACTGGGTTGCTCAAGGACTTAACAAATTACAATATCCGCAAGAATTGAGACTCCACAACCTCTCTGGGCAATCTATATTAGTATTTATTACCCTCCCCTCCCTGTGAAATAAAACTACTTCATATCTAAGAAATTTTTCTTTGAATTCTTTTGAATTTCTATGGAGCAACTTGAGCCCATTGCATCTGGCCCTTTTGCTGTGCATTTCTGGTTCCATCCTCTCTCTCTCTCCCTCCTAGAGGCAGTGGAAGACTGCAGTTAGATCCTCCCTTAGCCTTAATTTGTCCAGCATAAATGAGCACAGCTCTCTCAACTTTTCCTTGCACTGCCTTAGTTTTTCTTAATTTTCCGATGCTGCAGTTCCCTAATCATCTTACTCACTCCTTGCTGGACTTGCTCCAGTTTATGTCTCTGGAACAGGAGGTCAAAACTGAACACAGTTCTCTACATGAGGTGTTGTTAGCAATGAATAGAGGGGACTCACCACTTGACCTGCTGGCTACAGCCTTGTCAAGGCTGCCCAGGATGCAATTGGCTTTCCTTGGTCCGAGCATGTTCCTGCTGGCTCACGATCACCTCACTGCCCACTAGGACCCCCTAGGCCTTTCTGCAGAGCTGCTTTCTATCCAGTTGGCCCCCAGCCCACACTGCTGTGTCTTGGCAGAACACTGCATTTGTATTGTGAATGTTATGAGGGCTCTACCAACCTGTTCCTCCCATTTGTTGAGGTCCCTCTGTATGGCAGCTCTGCTCCAATCTATCATATCAACTGCTCTCCTCCCACACAGACAACTTTGCATTATTCATCAACTTGCTGACCATGTTGCCCCTTCCTGCTGATGCATTGGACCAGGCTGCCCAGGGAAGTGGTTAACTCACCATCCCTGGAGACACTTAGAAGACATGTAGAAGTGATGCTTAGGGGCATGGTTTAGCGGTGGACTTGGCAGTGCTGGGGTAGCTGTGGGACATGATGATCTTACAGATCTTCTTCAGCCCAAACAATTCTATAATTCTATGATTCTGTGGAGATGCTGAACAGTCTCAGGCCCTATACTGAGGAAGATCACTTACCTGCCATTTCTATTTTAAACCATAGAGGAGTCTCCTTGAGCAAACAGTCCAATTTTTCAACTACTACCCAATTCATGTCTCACCAGTTTAGCTACAAAGGTGGTACGGGAGATCATGTCAGAAGCCTTGCCAAGGTAAACAACATTCACAGCTATTCCTTCAACCACAGAGCATTCATTTAATTTCATTCTAGAAGGTAATGAATTGGTCATTTGTCCTGGTAAACCAGAGCTGTTCTCAATTTTCTCGCTCTTCAAATGTCTGGGAAGTACATTCCAACATGACTTGCTCCATAATCTCTTCAGGGATTGAGATCCTACCAGGGCTGCAGTTCACATAGTTCTCCTTCTTGCATATTTGTAGAATCTCATTCATTTAATAAACTTGTGGAAGGATTGATAAGAGGTAAAATAGCAGTAATTAGAATGAAAACCAGCACAGTAGAACATGAAACTACAAAATCCTTACAATGTTTCCTGTGTCTTATTTGGCAGCAGAGGGAGGAAGAATTCTGAGTATCCTGAGCTGACACCTGCTGTGCCAATTGTCCGCGTGGAATGGTATTTGAAGCCAAAGAACACAATTATTGAAACAGAATTATTAACTGCCAGATTTTTTCCACAGTGTCATACAGGAGAACACCGTAATCAAGCATGTATCTGGTTAGAACAGAAACAAGACAAAAAATACTTCTGTTTCTTCAACTCCTCTTGTAGACTTAAAGATGCTTCTCTAAAATCTCACTCGTTCATAAAAGATATCAGGAAATATATTTAAAATTGTAGAAAGGAAACTGGATGCCAGATTCTTATCTCAGAGGATGCTTTTTTTTTTTTTACTTTGAGAATTCCAACTCCTATTCAACAGTAGCATACCTCCTACTGCTTTCAGTATGTATTAGACTGAGCCATTGGTTGCACTGAGCACAAGACTAATATGAAGGAAGAGACCAGCATATTTCAATATGATGCTGTTAGTTCTAACAGAACCAGAAAAAAACCCCCAACCTTGCCTCTAGAAAACTACCTGGAATTCAAAGTTAACAACTATTTGACAATCAAAACCATCTGTATTACTTTGAGGACACTTAAGCACAGTTTAGAGACAGGAAAAACTGGAAAACACTATAGTATTCAGCTCAATGTGAAGTGCATATGAAACCCTCTTTCAGATTCAAACTACACTTCAAGCTGCAAACGTGTCTGCCTCTCTATGCAACATTCCTGTCTCAGAACTCATACAGCATTTGCCACCTTTGATTTTTTTGCCATAGATCTCTACTATGCATTTGAGTCACGTTTAGTTTATGAGCTGTTTTTTCTCTTAGACCCCTCACAGGGGTATCATTTAAAGAATCAAAAAATCAGAAATGGATGGCCAGGGAGTGACTGCTCCTTTCACAGGCATTAGTCTAATCTAGATCATTTCCCAAAAAGATTCAGTAATGTACAAAATGAGTCACAATTTAGTACAGTGCATGACATTTAAAATAACATGGGTTACCCAGGAGCCAAGTATTATTGACTTTTCATGACATTTGTTCTTTCCAATGCCCAAGTTGATTTAGAGAGTGGGCCTTAGTAGTTTTTGTAATGTAGTACCCTTTCTTCCCATAAATCTCTTTGTGACTTGGATGAGTCAAATGAATTACATTTTGAAGATTATGCTTGATTATTATTACATTCTTGCACCACATCTAATCCGGTTAACACCTGTGCAGTTTGAGCTTAAGAGAGTTTATATTTTTATGGTACAAAACTAACAAATATAAACTAGATTTTCAGCAGCTGACTGGAAGAGTTACTGCCCTAACACTGCCTTAGGCCATGTCACTGCCCTAGAGCCACGTGTTGCCATGGCTTGGCTGGAAGTTACTCCCATTGCACGAGAGCCAAGATGACAGAGCATGTGAGTCCTCCTCATTTCTTCAGGACAAGGTCAAAGCTTACCTTAAACCATGTCAGCCTTGGCTGGGGCTACAGTGGCTGATTTTGCATCACACTGCACATTTACCAATGAGGTGCTCTGTGTGAGGCGTGCCAGCCTCCAGCTGAAGAGTGTGTCTGTGCCTTCACCCACCCGCTGGACACACTTCATCAATGCCTACACAGACTCCAGCACAGATTCAAACAGTAGCTCAATAGTGCCCTTACAAGTCAAATCAAAATTGACAAAGCATGTGGAGCAGTTCTCGTGCAGAAGTTAATATTTCAAAAAGCAGAATGATAATTACTTGTAAAATGCTGCCTTGAAAACAAACAAAATTATGCCTGCTACAGAAAACCAGGCTGTGTACATACCATATAACCATTAAGATTTTTACATGTTAGTTATCACACAGTTAGCACATCCCCTTCCCTAATGTAGAAAGATCCTAAAGCCCCATAGTCCATAGCTCTGCATAATTTTCAGCAATTTAAAGTAAGGCAGAAGTGTTCAGTGTCATTAACTCACAATAAAAGTGTTTTGCATTCCCATTACACTGTTATAGGCAACCTGAATCACAGCCCTTACTGAAAAGCTGCAGAAAAAATCAGCATATTTGTAATGCTACAAGTTGTTCTTCTATTTCAAAATAAGCCTGAAGTATCACTGAACAAGTGAAATGGAAATTCAGGTAAGGGTTCACATCCATGTTTGCAAGCAGCACGTATCAGATATCAATAATTTACAGTGGCTTGTTCCTATCCCTTGCCACAGGGGGGTGCCCCCAAACCTCTCCTAGTAGAAGAAACAGGCAAATGTTTTTCCTTTCCTTCCATGCAAAGCTGGCTGCCTGAGCTGACTTTGCCGGGAGACAGTTCGGGATCACCTGCACAATGCAGTACAGGACACAGTGCTGCCATTTCCAGGGCCTGTGGGGATGACTAATTGATGCAGCTTCACCCAAATGACCACACCCAGCCAGCCACAGCACCACATTCTTCTTTATAGGCTGTCTCCGATCTGAGAATAAACACAGCATTTTGCCTACAAGGTTGCCAAGTTTTTAAATGCAAATTTTGCTAAGGAAAGATTCCTAACGCTTCTGTGAAGGAAAGCCCACAAAATATTTAAAATGGCAACAAAGCTTCGAAAGCAATTTCACATTAGAACTCAAGTTAAGTGAAAGAAATAATGAGCTGACTAAGCTTTACCCTTCTCTGTAATGCCTGAATTGCTTTCAAGTGAACTCTTCATGACAGCATTTGACATAATTAGGAAGTTCTGCATTTTAATTCAACATTCAGGACTTGAAAAAATATCAAAAGGTGTCTATCTATTTATTTTATATAATTGCTGAAATTTAAATTAAAGTGGTAGAATACCAATTTAGGTCCCAGCTTGGTTGCTGCAAAAGTGCTGAGAGACTTTGCTGCCATTTAACACTCAAGAAGTAATTCCATATGGAGACACTGACAGTGAGCACAATGTTGTTTCTGGATTACATAATGCACTAAGAGAGACCTCAATTTTTATTAAGCAGGTAGGGAATTCTGCTCACTGAAATTTTTCTATTCCATTTCCAAAATGGAACCTATACTGTCTCATTTATATATAAAAATAAGCATTGTCACGAGACAATTCATAAATTTTATGCTGCTTTATAATTTCTTTATTTAGAAATAGGATGGGGAGAGGAACCTCAATTTTTGTCTATATCTATAATTAATGTTATTAGAATTTAGTTTTTTTAAGTGTCTTTCATGGACTACAAAGCACATAACTCTACTGGGTCCCATATAACATTCTTTCATTGTAAGATATCACTGGAACCATTAACAAAGTCAATTAACACAAAGCCAGATCAGAACCTTGTGAAAAACTATGTGGGTCTGTTAGAAGTCAAATCACTCAGGACATAATTTTTATGTACTGATAAAAGAAATGTGGACTATTGTTGCTTCTTATAAAATATATTCCACAGAAATAAAGGAAATGTAGTAGGTTTGTGAACATTTTGAGACAATCAGCATCACACAGGCAAAATGAACTTCAATTCTAGATACACCGTAAGTCAGAACACATAAAAGGTGAGACTGCAAAACTGACCATCACAGCTGAGAAGGCAGAGAACCAACAGAAAGACCTGGACTTTTGGGAGCCACTTTAAAAGCACAGGACACTAACAGTAAAGGTTACATTTCGATAGATTACAATATGGCAAAATCTAAGTGGCTTTTCATGAGACCAGCAGCAGGGAAGCATCCTCACCTTCCAAATCACCACTGAAATGTATCAAGGACAGAAGGATACAGTACAGTGAACAGAGTAAGGAGGAGAGAGATGCACCACAACCACTCCCGTCCTTGTGAAGGGGTTATCAGATTTCTATCTACAAAAATTCTGAGAGGATTGTGCTTTTTAACATCACAGCTGAAAGAGACATTGAACTATCTGAACTGTTTATCAGTATTAAACAAAAAAAAAATCCCCAACATGATTCTAACTAACTTAGATTAACAATCTGAAAGTCAAATCTAATGCTGCAGTCACCAAGGTGTGCTGTATGGAAACATCTGTGACACTCTGGGAGTCTTTAGACTCCAAGGTGAAACAGAGTTGAGAGTGCTTTACATTTACAAAAGAATGTAGTGACTAAGTTATGTTTCCTTTAAATATAATGTATTTCAGTCCTTTAAACAGAAGGGATCAGAAAGTCTTCCTTGCTTTACTAGTCTCTTGTCATTCTGCTAGCGGCACTGTTCTAGCAAAGGGTGAACAGAGCTGTTAAATCAGTGTACATATACATGTGACCTTCAGTATGGAGTGTTTTTTCCAGCAACCATGAAGTGTCTAAAATGGTGACAAGTTATTTTCTGAGTAATCTTGTGTGTATATATATCACAAGATGATATAAGATTTCATGTAGTAATCTTACTCTGCTCAGTGGAGTTAGGGTGACATATGCTGCTTTGTGATACAGAACAGAGTAAAATTGAGTTTTATAATATAAGTCCTGACAAAAATAGCAAGTGAAATACCAGTAGTGCCAATGAAGATGGGGCAAATAGAGCCACTATTATGGGCTTTGTAATATCTCAGACACAGTCCTTGATTTTTAGAATTAATTTCACTGGGAAATGGAATGTCTGACAAGACACAGAGGTGATTTTTAAGAGGGCTATTGACAGAAGCGACCTCAATTTAACATATCAGCTGAAAGATAGTACCTCTCACCGTGTAGCTTCTTCTAAAATCACTCTTCAGTGACAGCATCAAATACGAGTCAAAGTCCCAGGGCAATACAACAACCACCTCATAACTTTCTGCTCCAAAAGTGAATCCACAGCAAAAAAATAAACACTGTGTCATAACACCAGGGACTACCTGGATGAATAAATATTCGTCAGGAATCACAGGTTATGCAAAAAAAAAAACCAACAAACAAACTACTTTTTATCCAAAAATACTTCTCTTTCCTTATCTCCCAAGAAAGCAAGCAGCATCGGACTCATTTCACAATGGCTGAAGGACCTGAGTTTTAAGAGATACAGAAACATGAATTTTCAAGAATGTCCTAGCAAGTAGCTCCCATTGAGATCAGTGAAATTTGTGTAACTGGGAGTGTTCAAAAATCTGCCTAAAATTACTTGTCTAGAGCTGCAAGTGAGACACAAAGTCATAAAGGCACCCTTCCCTGCCTTGAAGCTGACCGTGTCTCTTCACACTCTCTTTTCTATATTGGATTCAATTGGTCACACTCTGATGCAAAGAACTGACTGCAAATGGTCCAGAAATGTAAAGAAGGAGTTTAAAATTTGAGCCTTGGTTACATTTCATCAGTTTATGTCTGACCTCCTATTGTCTCTGCTTCACAGTCCAAATATCCTACATTTCTGTGCCCTTAGGCTGCTGTATTATCACTACAGGACCTCCCTCCCAAGACATGTTGCTGTTCACATTTTTAACTCCATATATCATTTCTATCACGTCAGAAGCAGGAAAACCTCCAAAGCAGTGTTAACATCTCACTTCCCAGCTACTCATGTTTTAAATTAATATTTACAATGTTAATAAAAAATTCATGTTTACCATAGCAACCTGCATCATACATATGCTACTGATGAGAGTGAGAGAATACATTAAAAATAAATAAAAATAAGCACGCATGGAAATGAACCATATACATTTCTGGAAACATGATACTTCCAAGGAAGGAGAAAAAAATGAATCAGCTCTATTAAAAACCAAGATTTTCATATCAATACAAGGGAGACTGGAATAGGAAATGTTGGGAGTGAATTATGAATCTTCATTTTACAGAGAATTTGCTCAATTTGGGTCTCTACAGTTTAATAGGGAAAAAATAAATAATCTCAAAATAGAAACTGGATGTAAAAATCTCAGTTTGATTCTACTTCTGTCTAAACTTTGAACTCCTTTATTCCTTTCTGACACATTTCTTTTATTGAAATAGAAGCTTTTGAAAAGCTCCCATCAGCCTATTTTTTTTTGTCCCACCTGTTGGTTTGGTTTTGTTGTTTGGTTGGGGTTTTTTAATAACCACAAAATATTCTGATACAACACTAGAAGCTTATTTTAAAAACCAAAGCTTTACCCTGCCTTGATTTCTGGAAACTCTGTAGAAAATACCAAGCCTGGACAGCTCATGAGTACTAAACCCAAGTTATTTCTAAAGAAGGTTTCTGCCTATCAGATCTGTGCAAAAGCATTTTAGATGAAATATGTGCCAAGGAACAGCATCCCTCCCCTGAAACAACAAAAGTTCATCTAATCCACCTGAAAGGCACAGATCCAAGTTCCTGTGCTCTCCTGTCTGTGCTGGCTACAACTATCCAAGCAAATGCAGAGGTAACACCATTTACCTGTACATGTGTATTCAACTGAAAGAAAAAACCCTGCTCGAGTGCAGCCCCCCCTGCCCAGAACAGCAACACAATCAGAGCAGGTCACTCTCGTGCCTGGCAGAAATAACTCTGCTGATTTCAGAAAAATTACGCCAAGGATAAATTTAGCTCTGCACAATAAAAATAAGAACTTTACTGCAGCTGAACAATTGTCTGTACTCTCTTTTCTGGGCAGACATAAAACATCAGAGGACGAATACTCAGTATGGTTTATTATTTTTTGTTGTTGTTCTTGATGCCAGTTACCGTCAAAAAAAGAAATATTTTCAGAGCAGTAAAAAAAAAAAATCATTCCTATACTTCCTACTCTTCTTTAACTATGGGAAAAATATATTAAAACATCATGAATTACTATTTTTAATATAGGATTTTTATGTTTGTTTCCAACCATTAATAAATCAGGTGGAAAGGCTTGGTCTCCTTGCAAAACACAGAATACATCAGGTATAATTTGTTTTTACTGATTTTCAGGGGCATTTACAGAACACAAAGTACAGTATAAGAAGAATATATTACTTAAATATTTTCACAGGCACATTCTTTTCACTTCAGAACTTTAGAAAAATAATAGAAGACCTTTCCAATCTGGTGTATGCTGGCTGCCACTTCTGTGTGGTACACGGGGCAGCATTTCCTGTGAAATGCAATTGGGTTTGTTTTCAATATGGTCCAAGCATCAAACATTTGATTTCCCTTCCTTATTCACTTAGAAGGAACTAGTTATCCAAAGCCACAGAAGGAGGCTTTTAAGGAGCAACCCAAGCCTTCTTAGGCCAATGGTTTGGTTTAAAAGCCTGTGTCCTGATGTTGTCTTAAGGTTCAAAGCAAGCAGGACATGCTGGTAAAAACTTAGGAATTCAACATGAGACATAGGGATGTACTCAGGTGACTCAAATCCAGGTTATGGTGACCCTCACATTTCTGGCCAGCTCACAAGACAGCACAAAATGGAAGAGTCAAAATACAGAATATCTCCCGAAGCAACTGAGTAAACCACTGACAAGAGTCAGAGTCACAAGAAATACTGTGAAGCAGATGAGAGCAGAGCCAGGGAAAACAGACTGAAGACCAGAAGCCTGAGCCAGACAAAGGCCTCAGGATGATTCTGCAAGGCAGACTGGAAAGGGCATAAACAACTTTGCCAAAAGCCAAGCAGACACACTAACACAGGGGATGCACAGGCAGACCCAAATGAAGTAAAGCTGCATACCAACTCCAAGACTGAGAGCAACTTTCTGGGTCTTAAATATCTTTGAGCTGCTCTTCTTTTGACATGCACAGAGGAGCTTGTACACCAGCTGCAGTGATATGGCTGATATAGTACATGTACAACTGTGGCTTACAGGATTTGTGTAGACTTATTTGCTAGAACTGTTGTTTGAAGTGACTCAGGTGCCTGAAAATAGATATAGAAAACCATTAGTGTGGGGCTGGTGGAAATAAAAGAAGACTTATTAAGGCTTGTGCACTTCTGGAACAGCTGTTGGAGGCCAGGTGGGATATGTGAGGTGTCTACAACAGGACTGCACAGATTTAGCACCTGGATCACTTTGTAACTTACATAGTGGAAAAGACAGAAAACTGTTGTCAGCCCACATGACAGATACAGAAGTTCCACAGTGGTCTCACTGACCAAAAAAAAAATGAACCCTGATGCTCAACTTATCCTTTGACCCTTTGTAGGTCAAAACACAGCTTGGTTTTAATAATGTATTACTGTTTCCAGCATAAACCCACCTTCATCTCATATCACATGTCATCTCAGCTCCTCTGCTCCAAGTGATCTTCCACTCCAGAAATAAATGTAACAAATTTCACATAAAAACCTGAGTTCATGTAAAGTAGGAGTGCTTACAGGGCAAATGGAGGAATGCTAGAAACATCAGTATGCTAGAAATGTCAGTCCAGGAAGTCCCTAAACAGAGTGAGATTTCACCACAGGGTGGCATAGGCTTTTCTGGAAGAAAACTTATTCCTGTAGAACAAGTTTCTCTAAACCAGAGGTTTATATTCATCTAAATTTACAGATTTATCCAAACTAGAATTTCACTTAAATATACCAGGAAAATACGTCATGAAAAGCAAACAAAAATTCATGAATACACAACCCCTGTAAAATGAAGCCAATTACAAATTTTCTGGAACTACAAGTGGAGAACATGTCTGAAGACCAAAATATTTATGTGCACAAGTAGAGCTCAGATACACAACTTGAGCCATTCCACTTGAAAATTTTGCTTATAGCTTTCATAAAATTTATCAGTAGTTTAAGATACTGTTTTTTTCTCTGTCTCAACTGGATACATCTCACTAACATGAACTACAGAAAATAAGAGAAGATACAACTACAGTAGGGTCATATTTGGAGTTAGTGGAGTGTTGATCTCATTGTAGGGTCAGACCTATCTATTACATTATGCACTGGCTGTGGCTGGGATGGAGTTAATTTTCTTCACAGCAACCTGTAAGATGCTGTGTCTTCAATTTAGGATTTAAAAAGTGTTCATAACACACTGATTTTTAGCTAACACTGAGCAGTGCTTACAGTGTGCCAAGGCCACTTCTGGTTCCCCCCTTGCCCCCTCCAGCAAACAGGCTGGGGGCAGACAGGAGGCTGGGAGGAGACATGGCTGGGACAGCTGACCCAAATTGTCCAAAGAGTTATTCCATGCCATATGCCATGCTCAGCAGTAAAATTAGGGAGGAAGTCTTTCCAAGGCAGTCATTGCTCAGACGCTCTCTGTCTGTAGGTGAGCAGTAAACTGTCTTTATCTCAATCCACAAGATTTTCTTGCTTTTGCCCTTCCAATTCTCTCCCCCGTTCCTGCTGTGGGAGGACTGATGTGCTGGTGGGTGCTTTGCTGCTGTCAACCCATCCCATTGTGTCACCCGAGGAAGACAAATGTATCCTGTCTCTCCTATTCACTGGCTCTGCCTGAGAAGCTGAGACTGCCTTAAGTCATCACCTGACCGGATCAGCATTTAGCATGCACTTAGTGATCTGCAGAGCCCTTACAAAGGCAGCGAATAGCTGAAAAGTAAAAATCTGGGTAAATTTATTTGCTGCCTCAAATTGCCCCCAAATGGGAAATTATTCCTTACAAACCATGAGCTGTAACAAGGAAATGTCATTAATGCAGAAATGTTTCCTGTGCTATGCTCTTGCCTGACCTTGCTTGTAGCTGTGCTGGCCAAATGCTAACACAGCCTACATAGTTTAGCTGGACTTTATGGAAAACTTGGCTCTGAAAAACATTTGCAATGCAGAGAACCATGAGAACAGACCTTCTGAGTCTGTCATGCTGTCTCCTGGCAGAGGAGTACAGCATCTACAGCTCTCAGAATTATCTCTGAATCCTCCACTTCTTGTTTAAACACCTTTTATTCACTTGGGTTTGTACCAAGGTATTAGAAATTGTTATTGAAAAACAACAACCAGCAGTCCAAAACAGCTCCTTCTGTTCCAAATAACAGAAAAACTGTCAAATCAATGTGTGGATAGTCACTAATTTATCTGCAGAGCATTACAGAGCTGCCTGAGATAGAAGGTGCCTCAGATACTTGCAGCTTTCCAAAAACACAACCAGCTCGGAGTTAATTAGCATGACAATGTACAAGGACACTTAAGCAGGTTTTCCAGCACATACAGAATTCTTTGGTACTTCCTGACTACTGTCAGCTTTCAACTTTTACAAAGTTAGCCTGGATGGATCTATCCTACAAAGCAAACAGCACTGTAATAATAGCACTGATGCACCATTCAGTATATGTGCATAATGCAAAATTAGGAAGATCAATGCTTCAACAGTTCATACCTGGAAAATAATATTACAAATATTTTTCCTTTGTATTCCTATTTTACTTTAGATAACTTCAAGATACCTACATTCTATGATTCTATAATTCTCATTTTCCTCAGCTTCTACAAACTTACATGTGCTATTCCAAGGAGGGAGTGTATTTTTATAGCTATAAAATGACAGTAATTTTATTCATTAAGACTTTGCCAGTCAAAGCACTTGGGGAGTAGTAGAAAAGTAATAAACACATTTCAAAAGCCACGATAGAAATATCTTTTTAAAAACAGAGTTAGAATACAAATGAAGCAAGCAAGGAAAGGTGGTCTAATAAAGTACAGACAGCATTAGTCATAAAAAAAAGCTGGAAGTTCTCTGAAATGGAAGAGTCTGCTTTGTTCGGTAATAATGATGACCTAAAAGAGAAGCCACGGTGGGGCAGGGATTCTCCACCTCAGTGCTTTACCACAGCACAGGCATAACTCTCAACCAACACTGATATCATGGACCAGAGCAGGAGGTGCCAGTCACACCATCTCTAGCAATGAACGCAGTGCTGTTGAAGCAGTGCTCAGGATCAAAAAGGAGAAGGTGCTCTTATCACAATGAGGTCTTAGGCAAGGATAGCTTGGCAAAACCTAGGAATGAGTAAGCAGAGATGGAAGCACTGTGTTAAAGAGGCTCTCCCACTCTGAACACAACAGACATGCCAATGGCTTGTAAAGGTGCTGAGAAACAGCTTGTCTGGTCAGACTGGAGAACAGTGCAGAGATTAGGAGCTGGTAATGGAGTCAGAGACAAAGACTCTGTGGTTTCAGCTACAGCAGCAGAATTCCTAAACTAATTTAACACCTATCATAGAAGTACAGATTCCCTTCCTGGTATTTCATTTTATAAGCATCTAGAATAAGAGAATTCACAGTGCTGAACCAATAATTTTCAGTCAGTTTCTGATTGATTAATAACACATTAACCTGAGGTGATTCATAAATCTGAGGCAACCTTTAGAACAGCAGTGACAGCACTGTGGGTGACAACTATTAGAAAACTTAAAACAGCCACGTTCTTGCTTTCTGAATAAGGTGCAAGCACTGTGTATGTAAAGCAAGAGCTTTCTTTCAGTTCTGTCTGTATCTGCCTGGCACAGGCTTTCTATTTAAATTTTATATCAAAAAAACAGAGATACACCATAGTAACAGAACCCAACTGACTTGGAAGACACATATTCCCCTTAGATTTCATTGTCTAGCTTTATGGATGATATAAGCTCCTAGAACAGGAGTTGTGCCTTCAGAGATGCTTGTGGAAAGCAAAGTGTGAAGCCATCATTTAAGGGACAGGTTTAAGTCCAGGTTCAGAGACTGTGACCTTCACACAAAGCACCAAAAACGTGTTAGAGTCATTTATATGGCAATCAGACTTTTGGAAGCATTTTATTCCCTCCCACTCCAGTTATTTTTAGCTGAACTCTATGTCCCCATTCTGGTCAGACTCATCTAGCCAGATTAGGACTAAATGGAGCACAGCAGTGGTCCCACAGGAGTGTTCACCCACTCCTTTGTTATGCATAGAAACACAATTAAAAGTTCTTGCTGCTCTCTGGAGTTGAATAAAAGCAGAAGATAACCTTCTTAAGTTTTGCTTCATGCTTCTTTCATTCATAGCTTTTCAAAATCTTCGCACAACATCAGCTGGAAGGAGCATTCCTTCTTTGTCATCCAGCTGGGAGCACGGAGAGCAGCCTTCCGATAGGACTGCACTGTGAATGAAAGCCCTCAAACATCCCACTGTAACAGAGCTCTGTGCACTGCCCCAACCAACCTGCCGTTCAACATCCTGCCAGTCATCACAAAAAATGTGTCAAATCAAGGGAGAAACATTAGCACAAGTCAGACTTGAGCAATGAACAGCCACCTCAGGCTTTTAGGGTGCTCCTGGCAGCCTGTTTGCCAGCATCTGGCCTGGCAGTCCTTCACTGTACAAGGTTCCCTTTGACTAATACAAATCACTTGTACACAGTGGCAGGAGAAATAGGTCCACAGCAACTAATTCATCAAATCTTAAAGACATATTAATAAAGAAAAATGTAGATCTGAATGAATGTCAAAGTACCATTCCAGTAACAGCACTGCCATTGTTAGCCTGTGTGCAGAAACAGATACCAACAACTGCTGCCTTCTTGGCAAATGTGAACGTGACCACAAAGCTGATCTCCTCTTCTGTCCAATTCTTCTGGTAAATCAAGGGGCAACAACTGATTTTTACAAAAAATATTAATAAAATCCATGACACCACACTAAGATAATCACAATGATTTGACAACTCTTCTCCAAATGCTCAGTAAATTTGTCTCAAGGTGGAAAGCCACATCATCGTGACAGCAGGTTGTTTCTATGCATTTGAACAGCTTGGTTCTGACTGGTAACTAGACTAAAGATGCTTGATTGAGAGAGTTTTTCCATTTTTATATCTCCAGGAATGTTACAAGGCATACAGAAGTACCCCTGATAACACGAGAGCTAAGAGAACAAACTGTAATAAATACCCAGGTTTGCACATCCTTGGGATACCAGATGACTTATGCGAGAATATTACAATAAATTGCCTCTGAAATTGTGGCATGCTGCTCTGGGGAAGGATCTCTTCAGTGTCCTCCCAGGAACAAAACTTTTGTTATTCTAAATTGCTCTAATTAGCTCTCTTCAGAGCCCTGTGGCTATAGCTATTAGATTTCCAACACAGCGACAACACTCTCCAGGCAACAAGATGGTTACAAAACGTACCTTTCAAACTAGTCAGCACAAAGCTATGGGAACTCAAAAATGCTCCTTATAATCACAGCAAGACGTATGATTCTGTATTTTCAGCCTAAGGAGAAACTAGGCAGAAAGTGGGTATTAGACAGTCACTCCTGGGAGTTTTCTTAAAATGTCTGCATTAAAAATTATCAATTCTGAATGTACAGATCAACCATTTTAGTACTGCTCTAACTAAATAAGGTTATCTCCCTACCCCAACCTGCATTACAGGATGTAAAGCTTCTAGATTCAAGTAACTATTTAATCTTTATTGTCCTCTGTCTAAAATGGACCTAGGGTGTAGCTGATAATAATAACTCTTGCCTCAATAACCCTTGCAGAAGAAAAATTGTTATTATTTTATACAAAAGGATCAATCCCTTAATTTTCTCCTACACATCTTCCCAAAATGGACTATGGAATACTATGGCCATGCGGTCTGATCTGAAATCTTTTCTAAAGGGCACAGATATGAATGTTTGTCTTCACTGCTATATAGTTCAGTAACAGTCTTACAGCTAAATTAACATTTTTAAAATTTGGTTTAAGTATTTCCTGGTAACTGGCCTGATAGGCCACTGCTAGAATATTTACAAAGATATTTTTGGTATTTTTTTCCCCCACACAGTTGCACCCACCACAGCTCAATATTTGGTTCTGCTTGGGAGGACACATAACATGTCTGATCAGAGCTGATATGATACCCTTTTCCTTTATCCTCAAAACATTAATAATAAAGTTCATATTTGAAACACAAATGTAATGGCATTCTGTCTGCTGGTTGAATATCAATAGACTACATCTAGGAGACAGAACTAGGTTTGGGGGTTTTTTAGAGAAACAAAAATGCCTTAATTTTTCATTTAAGCACAAATCTTACATTTGTGGCACTTTTCATCTTGAAGGATTACAAGTCTCTTTACTACATGTGCAATATTAATAATAAAAAAGAGACATTCAGTTGGAGTTTTGAATTTTCAAAATATCACAGGAATTCCCTCATGCTCACTAAACAACCTTCTTGTAAGGTACTGAAAGTTTACTGACCTTAATTGTAGTCGTAGAAATGTGGAAATGAGGTTAAGTAACAAGACTACAAAGTTAATCACTGGAGAAACAGGGAATGATATCCAGACTACTTGATTCTATCACTGGCCCACAGAAATTAGCAGTTAGAGTTACTTTTAACCACAAGTTGAAAAGCAGCAGCTGGCTGATGGTTTAGAATTGAGGATAAGCATTACTTACCACCAAATCATATTCAAACCTGGTATTTATGTGAGCAGCCACAGCTTGCTTGATATGGAGAGGAGTGCTGGAAAACAAAACTGTTCTATGGTACTGAACACCTGTGACTGCCAACCAGGTCCAGCAACAGATGCTCAATGCTCCGTGTTTCAGTTTAAAAACACCCAACCCACGAGGTGGCACTGCAATGAAACCAGAACAGCCTTCAACAGTTTGAATCAGAACAAGGCATGAAAAAGTCAGGGTTTTTTTTTGGTCAAAGCAGGACGGTACCTAGAGCCAACACCAGCCATGATGCAAACAAGCTCCAATAAATTTGCATGCTCTTCTTCTGTGCTGCTCATGCTGTTTGGTCTTGACCCACCAGCACCTGTGCTAGCTGCAGATTTTTCTTGAGAGCTGTTCCACTTGCACAGGTCACAACAAAATGGATTTTCACTGGGGGTGTCTGGAAAGTTTGCTTGCAGAAGGCCTATGAACTGTCATTTGGGGTAAATGCGTTCTCATACAAGAAGGAACTTGTTCCAGATACATTGAGTCCAATATATTTCTTTAGTTATTAATGGAGACATGCTGGCAATGGGCTCTTCTCAACCTTTGGTTATCAGTTCTGTGATTTTGTGATCAATCAATAATCAAGCACAACTTCCAAAAATGGTAGGCAGTGGAGAGTGATGAAAAGCTGTAACAGGTAGGTACATGCTAAGAGTGTCAGGGAAAAACAACCGACAATAAAGATGAGACAGACAGACTTGCTTGTCTAGGTTTTGTACGGAACCAATAATCTTTTCAGGAAACATTTTAAAAACATCAGACCTAAAGATCCAATTGCTTTTTCCATCTCATTTCATCGTGGCCTTCTGTGAATACTGTCCTTTATGGTTATTCTTGGTTTTCTCCTTGTATTCTCTGATCCTTCCTCAGCATTATCAGCATCTGAAGGGATTTCCTCAACTACTTCTAGTGTTTCTGAGGATGAAGCTTGGAATTTGTGGCTCATCTACTTTTTGGAAAGTGAATACTGACAGCACTGCAGCCACTCGGTGTACAGACAGCACATCCACACACCCTTTCTCTTGCTGTACAGGCTATGGAACTGGACTAGTGTCACATCACAGAGCAGCCATTGGCAAAATAAGACTCCTTGGGATCAAACACTTGTCATGGTATGAGGCTTCATAAACCATTTATCCTGCTTTCTGCAGAGGCAATGGCACAGCTCACCCCAAACAAACAAATCTGCCCAACAAAGGCTGGTTCACTCTGCTGAAGTTTGACTGAACCAAGCAAGGTCCTGCTGGGTTCTCATGCAGCAAGCCACAAATGTCTTCTACAGCTTCTTTTTTAGCAAATCCTTGAAGACATCCCTCGACTAGAACATTTACTGAATCTGCAGTGTGGAATTTGCATCTTTATCCCTCAGACTGTCTGGAGAGGGCACAAACACATGAGGAATCAGGTGAACAGCGGGTGTTCAGACATCTGTGTATCATCTAACACCCACTTCGGGGCTGTATGATAAATACATGACCTTGATTTTTTTTCTCCCTTTTAACAGGATAATGACAAACCAATTGACAACATAGCCAAAGTTCAGCCATCCCAGCACAACCGAGCAGGGCTCCTGCAGCCTCCGGTCACACGGGACACTTGCGCCAACAGCTGGCACAAGCAGGTGGCCAAATCTGGAAGTAGTGGATTAGCAATGTTATCCTATTTAAGGGAAGCTCAAGACTTCATTAAATCGAATTATTATCCAGCAAGAGCACACATGGCAGTTACACGATGAAAACCTTTGCACGAAGGTTTGCAAACTGCTGACCAGTGCTACTGGTAACAGGGTTATCCAGCACTTAAAAAGAGCTGAAATCTCCCAATTTTCTCAGGTACAGCTCGCACAGGACGTGAATCAGCGAGGAACACCGAAACCGCAACCGGAGCGTCGCAACCCTTCACCCAACAAAATGGCGTCGCCGCGCGCACCCCGCCCGCGGCTCCACCCCCCGCGCGTGGCGGCAGGGGCCGAGCAGCGCGCGCCCCGGAAGGGCCGAGGGCTCCGCCCCCCCTCCTGTTCGGCGCGAGGCCGCGCGCCCGCCCCGCCGATTGGCTCCTGGGCGCGTCACTCCCGGCCCGCCCGCCCGCTGATTGGCGGCGGCGTGGGGGGGCGGGCGCAGGCCCGGCGGGCAGGAGGGCGCCATGGCGGCCGTGGCCCAGTGCGTGCGGGGCGCGCTGCGCCCGCGGCTCCCGCTGCACCCGCTGCTCAGCGCCGCCATCAGGTGAGGGGCGATCGCGCCGCAGCGCCCGCCCGGCACCGGGCACCTGGGACGGGGACTGGGCCGCGCTCAGCGCCGGGCCGCGAGGAAAGCGAGGCCCGGCCTTGCCGCGCGGCCGCTGGGGCCGCCCCACATTCCCTGCCGCTTTCGCTGCCTTCTTAAGCTCTCCACCGGGAGGGCGGCCCGGCCCTGCCCTGCGGGGAGTATGAGGGGCTGCAGGCCCGGGGTCGCGGGGCGGGTGTTCGAGCCCGTGTGTCAGTGCGGGCTGATCCGGGGCCGCTTTGCTCGGGCGGCTGAGCTCGCAAAGCCTGAGAAACGTCACGAGGGGATAAACAGTCATTATTTATGCGGGCAGGCCCGGGATGTTTGCGGCAGGGCAGGCACCGCTCCGCTGCTCCCCAGCGATCCGCGGCCCAGCCCTGCTCTTCTCTCCGTTTGTTTTCTGGGGAGCTGTTGCAGGCGATTGCATCACGGAACTTCTTCCTGATAGAGCACTGCGCTGAAAACGAGATCATATTCCCCTTAAAAGTGTTGTGACTCTATAAACTGAATGTAATGGACATTTACAAGCTTGCAGCAGTTATTTTTTCCTATAGTTTAAATGGCCAGAGGTCTGTTGCTTTTTATGGAGGATTCTGCACAGTTTTCACAGGCCTAGGGTTGTCGTGTTAATTTGTGCTCTGATATGAGAATTTTGTAGACACTGATGTGTCAGACAAAACGGGCAGTGTGTCTAGAAAATGCTAATATATTACAAAATAAGCAGCTGATTAACGTTGTCCATGTTTTTGCCTTAGAACTTCTCCACGACTCCTTTGTGCAGCAACACAACAGAAAAACACTGGCCAGAACTTGGAGGAGGACCAGAGTCAGAGTCAAAATGAGCAGAAGGCTGAAACCAGCTCTGCTGAAAAACTGTTATCTGAAGAAAAGGCTAAACTGGAAGAACAACTAAAGGAAGTCACTGTAAGTGTCTCTGGGTTATCGGTTGCACACCTTACAAATTGTGTGCCCAGATGCCTTCACTGTGGGTTCTCAGTGCACAGTCTGGATACAGTTGTGTGACTCCTGTTTAGTTGTTGAATAAAACCTACAATTTGACCATTTCTTTATACCTAAGAGTAGACGTCATGCAAGACTTGAGGTGCATCCCTGGTCCAAAATTAAAGTTTTGGGTGGTTTCTTTCCAGTTTCTAAATGGAATTGGACCCTCTCCAGCCTTGAAATTTATTACTGAGTTTCGCATAGGTTTTGCTCAGTGGAGAAGTAGTTTTTAGAGGTCATGAAAGGGTTTGAGTGTGTCTCTGTTACGTGCATTTGTGTGTGCTAAGAGATGGTTTTCTGGAAACAGCTGCTGGCTTTTCAAAGGTCAGAATTAATGATGCTTATACAATATTTTTATACAGTAGTGTACTTATGCCATACTTAGGAAGTTTTAAACCCGTCTGTTGGAGACAGACATGAGGCTGAAGGGTCACATCCCTTGTCTGGCCTCATGTGTCTTGCATTCTTTCCCTTGCACAACTCCAGCCCACCATGGAGTTCTGGATTTGGTGGTGAAGCACTCAACCTGAATTTTTATTTTATTAATTTTATTGAATTTCAGTCTTAGTGCATCTGCTGGCCATATTGCTGGGAACAGACCAAAACTTGTCCTGAGCAACAGAGGAGTTAGACTTCATTAGTTTGTAAAGGCTGGAAAAACTGGAGGGCGCTCTGTGGTGTGTAGGAGAGGGAAGAGATGGTTTGAGTCATGGTTAGCTTGACTCTCATTTGCTATAGTGTCAAAGTGCCTCATGACTCAGGAAAGCTTTCTGTGAGCACACAGCAGAAATCTTGGGTTTATAAAACTTGATAGATGCATAGAGTGAAAAATGTCTTCCAGCTACTCTGTTGTCAAATACTGAAAGTCTGGAAAACCATCTTATTTCCTTTCCCTCGTTTCTTTCTGCTCTAAAGTGAAGCAAACATCTGTCCTGGTAGGAAGGATGCTGTGATAACTGGCATGTGTTGTCTTCAGATTACTCTAGGTGGTGGGTTTAGGCTATGAAACTGTTTAAAATGCTGCTTTATTCTGAATATGTTGGGTTGAATTATTGTCACCTACCCAATTAGCAGGAATAAAATCTCTTCTGTCACTGTTTTTTATTTCTGTAGGACAAGTACAAGCGTGCCTTGGCAGATGCGGAAAACGTGAGGCAAAGAAGCCAGAAATTAGTAGAAGAGGCAAAGTTATACGGTCAGTGGAGGCTTCTGTTGTGTTTACTTAATGAGACCTGGGAAATGCAGAGCCTGGAAAAATTAATCTGAGTGGTCTGCAGTACTGACAGGTTGTACTTCCCAGTGATTCTGAGTACTTGGTTAAAAGTTGCATTTGAGGCAGAGAGGTTTGAACAGTTCCTCACTTTGCATCAGAATTGTGACCATCTCCCTGGCCAGAGGCAAGACTTAAACTGCTGGAGTCAACAGCTTTTGGGGACATTGCTTTAAATTTGGTATCTGCTTTCCTACAGTGTGTACTGCACTAGTAGATTTTTTTTAGTAAGATTTGCAGCTTGAAGTTTGCTGTTTTCACTCACTTTGGTTTCAGATCTGAACAGGAGCATGGAATACTGCCTTTCCTTCTGGTTTGGCTTTTTTTCATTCTTGGTGTTTATTTTGGATTTGTTTGGGGTTTTTTTAGCCTTTTCTATTTGAATAACTGTTGTGTTGAAGGCCATAGCTTTCAAATAGAAGTAATATATTTAGATGGGTGATTCTTTCCTGTAGTAGGGATGCACAGTCAGACTATGGAGTGCTAAAAGCACGTCTTCCTGTAAGAGCCAGGCTACTAATATCTGATTTAGCTTTTTGACATTTCAAACACAAATCTGTAAAACAGAAACTGTATGCAAATGCTGCAGCAGAATAATGCTGTTTCATCCTGGTGTTTGACTGCCACTCTGACTTGAAAATGAGTTGGTCTTTTTCGCCACACACTGTACCACAGCTGTATAGTTTAATTCTGAATACAAAAGTTCTGATTTCTGAATAACAGGATCTTCAGTTAGTCTGTACTGTAAGAAAGAGTATGTATTATTTTTGTACCCTTTTCATGGACATTTAAATGCTTTGTCCTGAAGTTGATTTGCAATAAGTATAGTTTCACTAATGTGCTACTTAATGCAGAAGGACTTTGAGTCAGGTCTGAGCTCCAAGATGCTACAATATAAATAAATATTGAAATAAAATTTATCTTGAAAACTAAATTACATATCATCTGTAAATTTTACTGTTTGTACATGAGTGCTTCTTCTGTTGAAGTAAGAGAAACTCATTTCTGAGACTTGCATAAATTCAGAGTTGCAGTGACAGATATTTGCAAATACAACTTAGGCAATAAAAAACCCCAGCCAAACCACCCTCCGAAGAGTTTGGTTATTTGGTTTGATCCAGACCACTAGGCAGCTGGTTTATCTGTGTTTGGGGTACTTCAGCCCTAACCACAGCTTTAGTTTTTAGTTTAAAACTGTGGTTGTTTTCTCCATATTTTTGGAACTACTTGGACACTTAGTTACTGTTCTTTGGAGAGCTCGAGTCTCTATGGAGTTGTGCAGTTATTAAAGTGACCCTTTCCTGAGAACTAGCAGATCTCTATAGAACTTGCAAGGTACTTCCACAGTTCTGGGGTTTTTTTGTTTAAATCAAAGACTTGTCCTCTGGTAATGCTCATATCACTTCTTGGCAAGGAAAAAAACCATCCAAAATGTGAACTAGAATTAAAAAGACTGTATGGGTTAAAAAAGGGTAACTAAAAACCAAACCACAATCCAGTTCCATTTGTTCTTTGTTTAACTCTATGTAGAAATGTGTTACTGAATTGTGTTGATTGTTCTTGATTACTAGATACACTTTGCCTTAAGTGAAATCAGTCCAGATTCTCTTAGTGTGAGCCAGAGAACATTTTCAGAACAGGGACTGTCATTAGCTTTGGAATTGCTCAGTCTTTGCAAAGCACAGCTGCTGATTCTGTAAAATTGGTTTATAGTGGGAGGGAGAGGTGGGAGTTCTTTTAATTCAAGGAGGAATCCCTGTTCATCTCTTGGACTCCTCATCAGTCTGACCACATGCTTTGTCTTCTGCAAATATTTTTGTCACATCAGGTTAAAGGGTAGGAATAGGGCAACATAATGCTTTAAACTTCAGGTGAATCCCAAGATGAGAAAGACGTGAGGAAATTACATGAAGCCATCCTTTGGTAACTTTGGTTGGAGTTTTAACTGTTCATGTTAGGTCATTAGCATAGCTTTAGCTCTTTTGGAATAACTTTTTTTCCACATAGAAGTAGAGGAGATGATGTGGATATCAAGGTATCTGTAACAGTTGTATATAGACATCCAAAATTGGAAAGGATGTTTTACCCCAAATAGTTACAGTATCACATATCATCTTAAAAATCTAAAGGAGTACAGATTATTGCTGTAGGTTTTGGGGTTGTGGGTTTTTTTAACTCTTCTTTCTGTCAGTGGACTAATCCCATTCCCTTCTCTTTTACATATTTTTAGGGATCCAGAGCTTCTGTAAGGACTTACTAGAAGTTGCAGACATATTGGAGAAAGCAACAGAAAGTGTTCCAAAGGAAGAAATTAAGGATGATAATCCTCACTTGAAGAGCTTATATGAAGGTCTTGTTATGACAGAAGTACAGATTCAGAAAGTGTTTAAAAAACATGGCCTGCTCAGACTGGATCCTGTTGGAGCCAAGTTCGATCCCTATGAACACGAAGCGTTGTTCCATACTCCCATGGAAGGGAAGGAGCCTGGCACTATTGCATTAGTATCCAAGATTGGCTATAAGCTGCACGGGCGTACTCTGCGGCCTGCCTTGGTGGGTGTTGTGAAAGACCCTTAGCTGCTCAATCTGAGAATTTAAAATGCCATACAACTATTAAACAGCTGGATGGTTTTTGTCTCACACCATGCTTTCCTTGTTCCTCTGCTCCCAGAGAGGTTTAAATGAGTTGGTTGAGGTCTCCCAGTGAAAATGAAACAACTGATGGAATTCTCCTGCTTAGTGGCCTTCAACATCACTGTTCCATAAGCTCTTCTTTGGTGTAAAAGAGCCATTAAGCCCTCTAATGCTTTAGATTAGCTTTTTACAACCATTGCTCCTGAAGGTGCATTAAATTGAAAAGAATGAAACACGAGAATTTTGCAGTCTCACATTTATCACTGTGTGTAGATTGAAAATCCAGATAGTGGTTCAGACATTTCCTTTGGTTTTGTACAATCTCTCATTGCAGAAGTGGGTGAAGTAGTACCAATAACCTGCTTTCTGCAAGCACCCATCAGCTACACACTGATGTGATAAATGCCATGTTTTCCCTATTCAGAAATAATCTCTCTCAACAACTGAAATTGAAACCTTTGTGAATTCTGACCTGTAAATAAATGACAATGGAGATTAGTTACCTTTTGTAATTGTTCAACCCTTTTGTCCTCTACTAACATTGACTCAAAAAAACCATCTAATACTTGTATGGCATTGAAGAACCAATAGAATTTATCCATCTCTGGATTTTTAATTTAATATTGTATAAATTGGTTTAAACAATTTTGATAGTCTTGTAACTTCTAGCTTTGCAATCAGTTTGTTATGCAAACTGTAGTTACAACCCTGCTGAGAGCCAGAACACTCAAAGGAGCTGAGATGGGTATATGATTTCTTTCACACATAAATTGCATGTGAGTGGCTCAAACAAAAATGTGAACTCAGTTTCATTTTCGTTATTTCCTGCATTTACTCAGCTTGGATCTTAGGTTGCACCAGAACTTTTCCCATATGCAGTTCTTGCCATGTCCAACTCCACCTGCTGCTCCCAGTCCTGCAGAATCAGGCTAAAATACAATACGTGATTAACTGAATGTTTTGTTTACATCTGTCTGGTCACCTGGATAGCAGTGGGTAGAACTTGGCAAATTACACAACTGACAAAGCAGAGCCCATATGTTTCACACACAAGACAGACACTTCAAACTTAGGGAAGTTATTAGGACCTGGTAAACAGTAAGTATTTCTGAATTTTTTACCATGTTTCTGGTTATCTTGGATATTAAGGAGCTTCTTACCTTAAGGTCAAGTATTGATTACTTTTTTTTGGTTCAGATGCAGAGTTGCCAACAGCTTTTTGAACTCTAGACCTGCTCACAGTGAGAAGTGATTACTTGTTCCTTAAGACTTTTTTTTGCAGTACTGGTTTGCTTCATGGGAATCAGACAATTAACTAGGAACAACCCAAGTGCATACAACTGTTTGGAAGGTAGTGGTGTTTAAGGATTCATTCTTTCTTTCTCAGCTCTAAGAAAGAAAATCCATGCTTTGACTGGGCAGAGGAGGGAGAGTAATACTTTGGGATGTGTGCAGACAACTACAATGTTAATTTCTTAGAACTAATCAAGTACAGGGATAAAAATGCAAAAAATTGAATGTAAAAATTCAGGGAAAAAAGGGGATTCCAGACACTTAAGTTGAATTTGGAAGTAACTTCCCTCCTTCTGGGTTTTAAGAGTGCACTGTAGCTGTGTGAAGTAGGATTGTGTACTTTGATCAGGACCCATTCTAAACTGATGCCATAAAGGGACCAGGATCAATTTTATATACCTTTTAAGAACTGTCATGTGTTGTTTTGTCCCCTCCCAACCCCTCTGGATCTAAACTAAATGTAATAATAACTTCCTTAGTATAGAACTTTTTCAATAGGGCATTAAAACAAAGGGACAGCTCCTTCCCTAGTGAAGATTTTTTTTTTTAATGAGCTTCCCAGTGCATCAACAAACTCATTTCTGGACTACATTACTTTATTCAGGGTGTTCTTAAGCACAAATCCCTGTTAAATGTTCAGCCCAAGATTCATCTTTGAAGCTGATAACTGAGTATCTCATTTAAGTGATATCTTCCCTGGCCTGCCCTCAGAGAGGCTTCAGCACAGAGCGTGTCAGTCTGTACAGAGAGCTCCAACCACCTGTGCACTCTGCCACACCACAGGAAGGAGCACTGAAGAAATCAAAGAACAGAGGGAAGTGTTCTGAAATTTCAGCAGCCAACAAAGCTACCCCCAGTACTAGCTATTTCATAAATACCACTTTTCCACTCATCACTGTTTAGCTACACTGCATCTCCATTTGTCACTGCAAAGACTTAAGCCATTTTCCTCACTGCAAAAGCTGCGTTGCTGTTAAATCAGTCATGGGAAGAAATTTTAATACGAGTTTATTTAGCAATACACAATGCAAAAATGTAGTAAAATGCTGTGTGCACAACATCAGTTGGGCTTGACGTGATTTCAGCACAGGCATTTGTGTCTGGCACAGCTACACCAGCACACAGTTCCAGTGAGTGCAACATTCACTTTAAGGAAGAAAGAAGCTGATGCTCACTGGGTGCCTTCCTTCACAGTATTTAATGTGTCATCACATGAGCCACTGGGGCACATGCAAAAACATTCTGTGAGAAGAGAGTAAACAGAAAGGCTCCTGAAGAAGTCTTGTTTCAGTTACAGAGAAATGGGATGCAGTGGCTGCACAAGAGAATAATGGCAGAGTGCTTAGTTTGTGTGATGTACAAAGCCGTTTGTGGTCAAAGACTCATGCAAACCCACTGACACTTGTTAAGCTTGCTGGGCCTGCCATGGAACATGGGGCAGGAGTGGCTGCAGCCACAACAGTGCAGCAAGGCAAGCACTGTGCTGGGCAGTGCACCCAGGATGGAGTCAGGGCTCCTCCAACACATCCCTGGGACTGCACAGACTTATTGTGGCCTCTGACTGGAGCAGAAGGTCAGTATTTTGAACAGCTTAGAGAGTGTTGCTTTTTCACAGGTTTACATCAATGCTGTTAAGACAGATACTATTCATTAGTAATAACTTTAATTAGAAAAGTCAAGAGCATTAAGCATATAAAACACCTTGTCATTAGCAACATGAAGGCTGGGTTATTTGTACAGTACAGGAAGCACTTCCAGATCAACACAAGATAGAAGAGCTCTGACATATTTTTCCTCAGCCCCTTTACCATAGAAGAGAAGCAGCATAGCTCTAGTAAATTGCTGGATTAACATTAACTGCATCTCAACTTAAAAACAATCAAACAGAAAACCAGCAGCTCATAACAAAGGAATGCTTAGACTAAATCAGTTCCATGTGAAATATGGAACAGCAGCATCCTCTAGTGCAAGTCACCTTTAAAACTAAAAGCATAGCTGACAATGAGACATTGCTTCTATGGAAGCCCTTTCCAAGGGACTAGTATTTGCTAAAGCAAACATTTACCACCTTGAATTTGCTTGCAAGTACAAAATAAATATTGATATCCATATTTCATACATTAAAAATACTTTATTTTACATTCATTTTGATGTTCAATAAGTTACGTCTAGCACCAAAGAAACATTTTGGAGGGGTTGAGGAATTAAGCTACCAAGTGTAAATGCAGAATTCATTTCAACATTTAAATGACTCATTGGTGCCTAGATTTTTTTCCTAAGTTATTGTTCAGGTGGGCTTGACGCTATTGCTTCAGTTAGACTTAGATGTGCCAAAACAGTGTAGAAATATGAAAATCACAGATCTGAAGAAAAAAAATATCCCAGAAGAACCAACAACAAAACAATTCTTCTAAATTCCCAGCTACATGCAGAGTTGAGGCTTCAAAACACCATGTTATGGCAGTTAGGTAACAAGTTGAGGAAGAACCAAATTGCATAACTAGAATAATGGAAAGAAAGACTGCACTTCCTTCCCACAGGAGTAGGGCAGAGAAAATAACCAGGGGTTTACACCTCATGAACTTGTGTGCTGCTTGTATGTGCATTTAGGGTGGAAGTGGCTCCTAAAGCTGCTCAGCACACTGTAGTTAGCTCCACTGCTGCCAAGGAGAGACAATTTGGTCTCAAGGAGGCCACAACAAACCACTTACGGAGAAGCCAAACAAAGTATTACGTCCAAGAGGACATAGCCCTTAACTTTTTTTGAAGGGACATAATATCATAAGCTCAAAAGAAAAGGCACTAGAGTTTTGGTTTTTTTCTTCCTTAGAAATGCTGGCTTTGTAATTGTACCCCTTTTATTCTAAACTCACTGGTAACACTATTTTGGTAATGCTGGATGTATTAACTGAAATCCAGTTCCGATCAGAATACCTCTGCCAAACTGCAGAATTAATACTGTTTCAAGATTTTGTGATATCCTCACTGACTACAGCCCAAAGCATCAAAGCAAGATGACCCTTCCAGTGCTTGCACTCATTTTGAAGCCAGTCAGATTCCAAGTTTTGGCACACCTACACTCCAGAAGATCAGCCCAGCTGGTCTCCAGTCACACCTTCCAGCTCCAGACACGACCAGCAGAGAGGCTCAGGCACAAGTAACACTGTGCCATCTTCCACATGTGGCAACCACCAGTTTTTATTCATTTGGTTAAATACCAGCACAGGAATTTAAGGATGAAATAAGCACAAAAATCCTTTCATAGTCCTCCTTCAACATCTTTCCCTTAATCAGTAGATCTTACTAGAACAGTACTGTGGATCTGGCATTTCTGTCACCTGCTGTGTTACACCCCAGCTGGTGCCCAGCTCCAGCACGGCTCCAGGCTGGAGCTGTCAGAGCTGGGATGAGTTCCCTCTCAAGGTGCACTGTCCTGCCTGTCAGTAATTTCAGTTTCAACGTGTGTAGGCCTGTAGGTTTCAAGGTACGTGCAACTAGAACCCTGTAGTAGCTGGATTGACCACTCCATACTTTAAGAACACAGCTGTGCATTTTGACATGATCTGCATCACTTCTTTCTTTTGTTTTTAAAGACCGACCTCAGTGATCATGCCCCATTTGAGAACCTCTCTCCCTTTCCCTGACCTTCCCAGCTAAAGTCAGGAGGCAACTACACCTCCTCAGCCCATATCAGCTCAGCAGTTACAGATGCCAAAGGAGGAGCAGGCTCCCCCAACAAAAGAAAACAGTGCTTTTGCTGCCTGAGGCTCCCAACTGCTGCAGGACAACTGGCTGCTTATTGTCCTCAGCCCCATTTCTGGCCCAAATCAGGGACCACCACCATAGCACTGACTCCTCCTCTGGAAAAGAGCCCCACAGCTCCTGGGTATTCCTGAAACTACAGTATCAATCAGGTCACATCAAAGCTTATGAGGGGTCTATTTCAGGAAAAACTCAAGCCAAAATGATGCCCAGATTAGCTGGGTGTGAAGGGAGCTCCTCAAGAACCTCCTCCACAAGTTTCTGAAGCCTCTCACCTGCCACATTTCCTTCCACTCCCTGCTGTACCCTCGACAGGAACTCTCACCCTGCTGCCCCTGTGCCTTGGCTGTAGTTGCCAAGAAGAATGTTCCAAAAGCTTAGCAATGGTCACAAAAGTCCCTTCTCACCCTGCTCCGAGCTCAGGACTTTTGCAAGCTTCACTTTGCTGCCAGCACTATGCCAAAAAAAACAAAACAAAGGATGAAGGAAGTTCCCAGCAAATGAAACTATCTCCTACCTTCAAAGAAAAGCAAGGATTACACTGATACTCATTTATCCAACAGTATGGACTAAAGCAACTACTCTGGGACTACTGGACTTGAGTAAGTTCACATGAAAAAATCTGTTCTAAGAATGTACCAAAAGCAGTGAAATCCAATGTAGAAGTTTCACAATTGAGTGTGTTCCATGATCCAAAGAAAAGTCTATTTGAACCACCATGGATCGTGATGAGTGGGGGGTTTATGTATTTGCTTTTTCTGGTTTTAAGTGACATGTTTCCTGTATCTTTGAGGAGGGAAGGAAAAAATAACGGAGTCCTTGAGGCTGTAATGGGCCTCTGCTGTGTTTTCTCAGATAGCTGAGTTTCATGAAGCATCCCTGGATATCCAACCACTTTCTGTGAGAAAGTTTAAAATCCTTTTCTTCAGTACCTTATCTAAGTAACTGGGAAGGCGACTCTTTGAAGGAATTCCTTGTCTTTTTTGGAGATGGTCTTTAATGATAATAGTTTTTACAGTCAGGTACCGTGCAGGACTCAAGTTCAGAGAGCTGCAGAGCACCTTTTCCCTGTCCGATAAGAGTTCAAAGCCAGGCAGGTTTTCAATGGCAGCAAATTCACCTTCTTTACCCTCCTCCTTCCCTCTCTTGGAACTAGCTATGTTTTTGTTCTCCTTCCTCTTTTCCCGTTTGTGCCTGGCTGCCTCGTACTCTGCCGACTCTTCCATTTTGGTGATCCCATTCCGCCGATACCGCTGCAGCTCCCGAATCTTGGCTCGGAGTATCCTCTCCTTGTGCATGTTCTCAAAGAAGTCTTCAAACTCCTTACAAGACATGAACTGGTACAACGGCCTCAGTTTCAGCCTCAACTCCTTCTCTTCCTTTGTGATCTTCCGTTTGGGAGTTTTCTCCTTGTCCTTTTTGTCCTTCCCCAGGAAGGCCGGCACCAAGTTATAGTCCCGTGCGATGTTCTTCCGCCGCTGCCTCTCCTTGAGTTTCCTGACGTACATGTCCACGTGAGCCCTTTTTAGCTCTATCTCCACATCGTCGTCGTCGTAGTTCACCGAGAGGCCGCTGATCAGAGTCTCGGCGTCCTGGTCGTACTCGATCTCGTAGTCGTCCCGGAGTGGCATGTACCCCAACTGCTGCTGCTCCGCCACCGAGATGTCCAGCGGCGGCAGCGGCGTGGTCAGGCTGGGGGACAGCGGGCCGCCACTGGGACACGTGTGGTCCGTCACTCTGTTTGGAATGGTGTCAGGGATGCAGGCTTTCCCCAGGTTGCCGTGGATATACATGCTCACGTAGTGTTCCATCACCTCCTGAGGTGTCCGGGATGCTCCCACGTGAGCAGCCATGTCCTCCTAAACGGAAAGAAAGGAGGAGTGATAAAACGATTCCCATCACATCTCCAGCATAATGAGCACTCAGGCAGGAACACAACTTTCTCCCTGCTCCTCCAAAGACAAGTGCCAGTGCCTAAACTTCTCTAGTGACACTCTGACACCGGCCGTGTTTCCATCGGATCCGCGTTTTCAGGTCCAGGTGAGCATTTGCAAGTGCCTGGGGGCGGATAAGCCATAAAAACAGCACCAGGAACACAAGACACTGGATCCACACAGTGACTCCTGAGCATCCACCACACTCTCAGAAAGCAGCTTACCGTCAGCAGGAAGCTTCCCAAGTCCCAAGGAGCACCAACAGCACTACAAAGCTTGGGGTTTGTTCATTTATATCACAGTGCTGAGGTGCTTTTAGAGCAATGTGGAAATAAAGACAGACAATGTTTACAAGTGAGAACGACAGTATTTACTCTTTTCTAGTTATTTAGGAAATAACTAGCTGCAATGATCATACACTTTAAGGTTTTAAAAAAGTCTTTATATTTCATGAAGCAAAACATAATCAAGTAACAATTAATGAATAAAATGAATCAAACAGTCAGTGGAGGACAATGAGGGTGACTGGGGCACTGGAGCATCTCTCTTTGGAGGAAAGGCTGAGGGAGCTGGGCCTGTTAAGCCTCGAGAAGACACGACTGAGGGGGGATCTCATCAATGTCTACAAATATCTGAAGGGAGGGTGTCAAGAGGATGGTCCAGGCTCTGCTCAGTGGTGCTGAGCAATAGGACAAGAGGCAACGGACAGAAACTGATGCACAGGAAGTTCCACCTGAGCACGAGGAAGAACTTCCTTACTGTGCAGTGACTGGAACAGATTGCCCAGAGAGGGTGTGAAGTCTCCCTCGCTGGAGGTATTCAAGAACTGTCTGGATGGAATCCTGTGCTATGTCCTCTGGGATGAGGTTGGACCAGATGGCCCTCTGTGGTCCCTTCCAGGCTCACCCATTCTGTTACTCTGAAATGACGCTGCTTCCTCACTGCTGGTGTTTGCAGCCCGGGCTGAGCGCAGGTGACAGGGCAGGTGCGCAGCCCGTCCGCAGCCGGGACACCCTGACGGCACAAACCGAGCAGCGACCAGAGGCGGCTCCAAGGTCTGTGACACGGGCGGGCCGGGGGAGGCAAACGGACCCTGGGGCAGCGGCAGGTCCGACCCGGGTGCGCCTCGGGGACCGCCCGGAGCCACCACAGAGGGGCTGCCCGGGGTCCTGTCAGTGCCACCCGCCCGCGGGGCCCCTCGCCCCGCACCCTTCGCCCCTTACCCAGTTCCCGAAGCCAAACTGCTCGATGGCGTCCAGCAGCAGCTGCTCCTCGCGGCTGCTCCAGCCGCCCTCGGCCTCGGCGCCCCAGAGGGTGAAGCGGCCGCCGTCCACCAGCTGGTATCCGTGCCATCGGCGGTGCGGGCCGATCTCGGCGCCTGCCGAGAAGCAGTCGGGGCAGAGCTCGATGTCGGCGCACTCGGTGCAGCGGAAGCGCAGCGGGCTCACCTCGGCCAGGCAGTACACGCAGTACTTCTTCCCCAGCTCCGCCATCTTACCCCGCCCGCGCGCGCGCGCAGCCCCGCCCCCCGCGGCACGACTGCCAATAGCAGCGCACCCGGAAGGAGGTGCCACGCTGAACTTCGGCCAATGGGGACAGAGGGCCCCGGCGCGGGGCGTGTCAGAGAGAGTGAGGGGCCGCGATTGGCCGAGCGGGGCCGGTGCGCCTTCCCTGCGGCCAATGGGAGAGGCGACCCCGAGCGAACCCGCCGCGGATTGGTCACCCGGGGAGAGGGGGCGGCGTTGCCCGGCAACAGGGGAAGCGGCGGGGGCGGGGCCGCTCCGGTTCCCTTGGAGAAAGCGGAGACCTTTAGTCCCGTTTGCGTGCCCGGGGCTGGGATCAAAGGCACAGATTTACGGGTTCAACGGCTGCGGAACTCACAGGAGAGAAGCCACATCCCCGGGGTAAAGAAGGATTGGAGTCCTTTCATTTTCCAAGACAGGCTGGAATTGCACCCATGTAGGACCAGGACTACTGAGCTGTGTTTGAGCTGCTGGTTTCGGCTTCAAAATGAGGTGTGTGTGCATTTAAACAAAGCACACAAATCTCTGACTGCACATATATAGGGATAAAGGGCAGATAAACTGACATAAAGACAGGTGGGAATGGCTCACACCTTCCTCTTTTAAATCGCCTCTGAATTAGGTTTTCTGAATTGCCTGAAAATTTGAGTGACAAAACAAAGTTGTTATTACCCTCTTGAACGTTTAAAACTTGTTCTTTTCTCATAGTGAGACTATATCAGTAATTTCATACTCCTCCTGCAGTAGTGCCTGATGTTCTCCTGAGGTCCTGCAGCTCTGCAGAACTATTGCACAGCACAGTGGAGCAGTGCAGGCTCTTGTTCTGCAGATGACTGAGATACTTTATATCTTTGGCAGCTCAAACACAGCTCATGAAGGGACATGACACAGCTAATATTCAAAAACTTTTCACAAAGTACCAGTAGATCTGTCTCTGTGGTGGTTCCTGGACAGTAAAAGAAGTGTAACTCAAACCACCTCTCTTTGGGAAAAAAAACCAACAACATGAAAATCTGTACCTTTTATCCTAAGTCCTGTTAACAAAGTGAGCTCCTCTGCTGACAGAGAGACTGTTGCACAAGTTGAGAAGCCCTCCTGGTGCTCTGTGATGTTTTCATAAATCACTACAGAGGATCAGTGGCCATCTCTCCTTTTTTACAGATTCCTGCCAGGAAAATTCTTACACTTCTTGTTGCTTTTGGGTTAAGACACGCAAACCTTCCTTTAACTTGGTAAATACTATTAAGCAATAAAGGTAAATAGATAAAGGGAGGGGAAGCAGGGGAAATGAATCTCAGGTGCTTTTCACTGCTGCATGTTTGACATTTGGAGAAGGCAAGAAGGGTGCAGGCAAGGTTGATGGTGTAATTCTCTGAACTGAGTGTTTCTACTGAAACAAATACTCCCAAGACATTGTTTAACTTCACACACTGCCTCCAGGACTTTTTTTCTCAGCCCTGAGCTGCAATAACCCTCTGCTACCCTAGCCTTCCAAAGCACCCTGAGGATGAAGATCAAAGATTCCTTCATTTTCCTCCTGTAAATACAGGAAGACATTCCATTAGGATGCAGTAGAGACATGTCTTTTTAGTTCCTGATCTCATGTGCTGGCATGGAGGAAAATACTTCCCTTCAAACAGACTGGAATTCCTATTGGGGAAACAGGTAAGGAAAAATAAATCTAGTTTTGAACAGATTTGTGCAACTCCTGTAAAAGATACAACATAAACCTCTATTGGTATTGGCTTATGGAGAGCAATTCTGATTTTACATCCTAATTCAGTAAATCAAACAGGAAGATACTTCAGCAAAAGGAAGTGGGACATGTGCTCACTGGAGAAACCAGAACCATGGCAGCCAAGGCCTACTTGTTGCCCAGGTACTGCCTTCTCTCCACTCTTTTATCCATCTTTTATTTGGTGCTTCAGCCTCTTTTCAGTTAAGCAACAGGAAGCCTCTCCACTTCAGGCTCTGAAGTTATGCCTATGTAAGAAGTAAAACAACAGGCACAGAAACACTTTGTGATTATAAAACCCGCAATAAACCAAGATTTCTTCTTTTCAAAAAAAAAAGACAAGATAATGTATTCAGGCATTTCTGAGTTTTGCACATCACAGAAATATATTTACAGCTATTTTTCATAATATATTTATCAACTCTCAGACCTAGTCCAGAGAAAGGTGTATGAAATGGGATTAAAGCATGGGCACCATAAAGTATTAAATCTTCTGTCTCATATAATTTAACAGGTATTTCAACTTGGAAAGCATCAGCAAAAAGTCCTCCACCTGCAATACATAAATGGTCTGAAGTCCTCTTTTTGGACAGACAAAAACTGCTGGAGAAGCTTGTGAAGAAACAGAGAGGTACTGGGATTTTGGGTTCTGAATTACACTGACAACAGGTGACTAAGATAACTTTACATGACTTTATTTAACAAAACCATATATTTACAGTTGAAAAAAGTTTCAGTTTGAGACACATATCTAAACAAAACAAACGTGGTAACTACAGAAACCCAATTTAAACATGATGTACAGGGGATGTACCAATAGTTCTCTGTATGTCATTCTATTTTTTAAAACATTCAAAAATAACCTGTTACAAGGTACCATTTTTCCGATTGAAATTGTTTACTAAGTGAAATAATGTTAATGATTGACTGCAGATCAAAGTTGCAAAACTGCTTTATTATAAAGTGCAGATTGTACAGAATCTCAAAGCCGGTTGAAGTTTTCTGGTTTCTCTGATCTGCTGCACGTACAGTGGTACTTCTGTGCATTGCAGCAGTTTTATTTTTCCTAAAACCCATGAAGAAAAGAAAGTTTGCTTGATGGGGACATTTGCTCAATGAAAGAAAATCTCATGCATCTTGTTACAGATACTCTCAAGCACCTGAACAATAAAATTGTCAAATTCTTTAATCCAATTCCCTGAATTCCTTAAGGAAGGTTTCTGTAATAGCTAATTAAGAGATTTGGTATGCTGCAAGACACTTAAAAAGCTCACTGGCAAGTAATTCTATGCCCTTACTACTCATCTCTGGTTTTTATCAAAATTCAAGCATTACCTTCAAATCAAGTTACTGAGAAGTTGAAACAATTGCATGTTTAGGCAGGTGATTATTTTTTTCACATGTATTTTGTCTGAAAACAAACTGTGCAAAGCTCCTTATTGCATTGCTGTTTCTTCATTAAAGAACATACCTTATATACACAAAGAAATCATTTAGAAAATATATACAACTTCTAAGAACAGAAAGATCAAATCACAAAAGCAAAATAATTACATTTGCAAGTAACAAACAGTGCACAAGTGTTGCAGCAGGCCTTTTTCCCCACAGCTGTGCCCACTGTCACTGTTACATTCAACATCTTATTGAGAAGAGAAAAAGAACAGGCTGTCGATGGCTGCCAACATACCTAAGTAGCTAAAAAATGCATTTTTAACCAGACAAATGAGCCACACTTGTAGACTTGTTTCAAAAGGAAATACAAATGTGGTTGCAATGAAAACTTAAATTGCAAAGCCAGTTACAGTACTACCTAAAAATGTATACTGAGGAAGAAGTTCTCTCCGTGTTTAATAAACCGTTTAAAAGCATAGTGCAAATGTTTTGGATGGTAGGCCTCTCGTATCCTTCATGGAAAGGCATATTTATTGTAGCAATAGAAAAAGTAATATTAAGAAACACTTACTGACCTTCCTGCTTTCTACTGCACTTCAAAGCAACATAGCATACAAGTACCAGTCACTGGAGGACCTAAGCTGTACAAATTCTGGGAGAATTAACACATTTCCTATCAACGTCTTAATGTCTATTTTCAGTAAGTGATGACCTAGAAGAAGTCTTGTGGAGCAATTAAGATGACCAACAAAAAATCCACATCCATTACACCAGGTACACGAAGTGAACAGGAAAAGAGGTCAATGAGGTATCAGACTTGCAGGCTGTATTTGCATTACACATCTTTCAAAGTGATTACGAGTCCTCACTTACCAGCAAATCTTGTTCTCACTCTTCTTAGCATTACAATCAAATTATCCCTCACAGTAACGCTGTCTGTACCAGGAGACAGTATTTTGATTATGTCCCACAGTACTTTACATTAAATGTTGAGTTGAGCAGTGTACAACTATTCTTCTCATTGTTTCATTCAGACTATGCCAAAATAATCAGCATAAACCAGACTGAAGAGCATTGGGAAACTGCTGACCACACAGCTGGAGGATTTAGCAACCCCTGTTTACAGTTAACACAAATATTGCTTTAGTTACATTTCCCTTTTCAATGATCATGATTATAAAATAGATTTTATACTACACACTACACAATAAACATTCTTGTAAAGCAGAGGCACTCGTGATTTGCCCTTCAACATTCACCTGGAGGCAGAGGGGATCTGAGATGTGTAAGGGGTTTATGTAACTGCGGTTTGCTGCCGCTGTAATTTGCTCTCATGTATTAGAGGCCAGATAAAACACTCGGAATGACAGCTTGTACTTATCCTGATGGTGTTTGTCTGGTACATTTTCCAATAAACTTCTTTCACTTGTCACTCTATGATTAGCTCCACATAACGCTTTTCCCCTGGAGCAGCAGCAGCAGCAGATCCAGGAGATCCCACAGAACCTTTTCTTTCCAGCAGCAGCATTGTGGAACCTGACTGCTCCCCTCACCCTTCCTCCTCACCTTTGCCAGGGAGCAGAGCTGGGTTTAAAGTAACTATCAAAATTGCTTTTAACCATTTCTCAGTTTATCTGCTCATCCCACAGTTTTATCAGTGTGACTGGAGACACAGAAACACACCTCTAGTAGTATGTGACCCTGGCTTTAACCAGAGAGTACAATTGGGAAATGATGCCAGCTTAATACTAGAACCCTCCGTGTGAGTTTAGAATCTAGTCTGATTAATGGAATTTCCTCCATATGCATCCAGATTTCCAAGGCATCTTGAAGAATAATTGGTTTTGCACTGCTAGTGTGACTTCTCTTCCAAGGTTACTTTCTACTTAACTTTTTCTTATTAAAGAAAGGAATGTAATTCTAAGTCTACATGATTTCTTTGGTAAATGGGACCCACAGCCTATAAAATAGAAGCATTTCTAAAGAAATGGTCCTCACATCATTTAACTATAAATTCCAGCACCAGTTATTTAAAATCCAGATCCAGTGACTTTTATAGGTATTGAAAATATATCCTGCCTAAGAATGAAACAGGGGAATAGCTTTTACAGCAACCAACATTGCTGAATGTCCAGTCTTTTAAAACATCACAGGAAAGAAATTTAGAAAAATCTAAACCCTTGATATTATTTTGTTTCACTGCTCTCATCAGAAGTACAGAATGTGTAATGCTCTCCACAGCATATGCTCATACCACTAAAAGTTTAAGGCTAAGCCTAGATTTAATTTATAAGGGGTTTATCCCCTGATTTCCTTCCTTTTTATTTTTATTTATTTCCTCTTCCTCCTCCTTATTTTTCTTCTCTCCCCTTTAAGGCTATCCTACTACTAAACAAAACTCTGAAATAACACTTTGATTTGCAGGCTCACACATGTCAAACAGTACTCAACAGTTTTGCCACTTTAGCTCTTTTCCTTTGAGTCACAGGAGGCAAACTCAACGTTAACGTTTGAGTGAAGGGCTTCCTTTTTCCATTTCCCGATTATCCTTCTGCAGAGCAGCCAGTATCTAGACATTTCAAGGAATGAGAGAGAAGAAAAAGATTAGATTTTAAAAATGACTCAATAATTCATTGTCTGAAGAGTTTCCAATTCAATTATGTTATTTAATTATGTATTAATACTATTTTAACTACTAAACGTAATCAAATTTACAGAACCTCTCCACTGACAGAGACCTCTGCCATAAGCCCTTGTGGTGTGGTAGATAGAAATGGATTTAACAAAGGTTTAAAGTCCACTTTTGAAGCCTGTTATTTGGGGTACTTGGCAGAACAGGACCCCTATCTCTCCTTCCCTGCAAGGGAAGCAGCAGTAGGCTGAGAATTTATTTGGAATGCAATCCTCAGGCACACATGACACATTTAAAGAAGGTGAGGGAGGTCAACTGAATGAGGAATGAGACTGGGAGGATACTTGCAGAGACTGGCTGAAAAATGTTCTTGAGGAAAGAAACAAAGCTGGATCTGTGCTTATGACTTAGGACCAAGGCCAGAGGTCAAATGCCAACTACTCTGTGAGGAAGGTGGTGTCAGGGAGGACACACTGTCCCTGTGCTGCTCTGGGGTGGGCAGTGCAGGCTGTGCTCCCTCTCACACACCACATAAGGCTCAGAGGGCTACAAGCTACTCCTGCTGTGAAAGTGAGAAATCCTCACCTCAAAGAGCAAGCTGGCAATCCCCAGCACCTACAGGCAGATTTCTACCCTAGGAAAGGACCATAAACACCCAGTTGCAGCCAAATTGCCCCAACCACTACATTTAACATCATCTTTCTGTTTCACTGCAAAAAGATAACTGGGTAGGATGGGCAGAGCTCTGTTACAGAACGACTAGTGAAGTGGGCTGTATTACTGCTTTGAACAAAGAAAAAACAAAAATAAAAAAGGGGGGTTCCACTCTCCAGCATGAATGGCTCTTACAGCCACTTAACCATTTCCACATTCAGATGACATATCCTTTTTCTTTAAACTGGAATTTAGCTGAAATTACAGTGATGAGACTGCTTCTGAAATCACATGACAAATCTCAGTAAAGAAGTCAGAGATGCAATCACTTTTGTACCGCCCTAAATCAGGCAGAAGAGATCCTCAAGAAAATTAAGCTGACAACTGTATGATAATGTGTCCTGATAAATTGTCATCATCTCCCAAAGAGTGAATTTCTGCTTACAAATATCAACTTGTAATGTTGCCAGCAGCCTTTGTAATTGATAAATTTTAAAAGCTGTGTGACACTTCATCAATTGCACTCAACATTTCAATTTTGAACATTGGCTGAGCTCTCCCTTTCCAGAGGAGAGTAAGCTCAGGGAATCCACTCACCTCAACCTATGCTAAAAGCATGGAGTGAGCTACACAGTCCCACCTACCTCTAAAATGAAACACTAGCTCTGCTAAAACATTCTGCCAGATGTTGCCAAACCCCATTTTCATGAGTACAGTACAATCATCAGTTATCAAATATTGACATCTTCTTTACCTGAGCCCATTTTTTGTTTCTACTTTGCATCTGAATGGCAGCAATAGATGTGAAGAACTCTTCTGAAGGCAAGTCCTCAGGTAGCTTTGTTAAAAACTGGGCTATATGAATGAAGTCCATTTTAGTCAAAATATCTTCAAAAAGTTTTAATATTCCCAGCGCTGTACGGAATAAGAACTCTTCTCCATCACGGCAGAACACATCCCAGACACGACATGCCAAGTCTAGTGGCAAAGATTTGCTGTACAATGTGAATATCCTGAAAAATGGAACAAAATTTTCAGAGTTACTGGACAAGAAAAATGTCTTGGGTAGTCACAGAAGGACACAGACCGACCACCAGTAAGTTTGAGGCTTCTCAAATATTTATAACTGAATATTCCTTCCTGGTTTTCAGAAGTACTTCTCTTAGTTGCAGCATACCAACCCACAAAACAATATCAAATTGTACAACCAGTAAGGCATTTTGCTATCAGCCCAGGTCTCCAAGTTTGATTTTCTTGGATCACACCAAGGACACAACATATACAGTTTTACGATGGGCATGCACTGATCACAGGTATAATCAAAGGCCTATTAAATCATCAATTCAGAGTTGAGGATTGATGAAGTTTCAGCTGTGAAAATACAAAAAGATGAACCTTAAGACAAACTGCAAAGGGAATTTTGTGGATCAGATAAAAGAGATGTGTAAAATAAACTCTTGTGGTCTAGGCTTGATTGACTGGCAAAATAATAACAGCATAACTTTTGGAGGAAAGATCAGCTTAACCTCTCACAAGTTGAGAGAAACAGCAGGATGTCCATAGAGAAGGTTCAGAGATAGCTGTGATAAGATGGTGGCTCAGTGTGGCTGAAGGGGTGTGATCCCCAAAGAAAAAGGGTAATGGCAGAAGCAAGAATCTCCTCCCGGTTGCTAAAACTGTATTTTCATTAACTACCAAGAGCACATTTCTTCCTTCACCAAAATGCTGACAGCCTTGCAGGCAGGAACACGAAGCTGCTCCCCCCTCTCTCTCTATCCAACACCGGCTACACAGCAGAGCACAAGCTCTCATTGCCACCAACAATGACCCAACAGCAAGTGATGAGAATTGAGTTTCCTGGAATCACTTTACAATATATAAGGGAAAAGAATTACAGGGTTTTTTTCCTTCAGTATTCAGAGAGAACCTTTCTCCCCAAATGCACTGCAAAAAAATCTCTGTCAAACTGCAAAGAATTCTCTCCCCAGCAGAGGTCAGCAAAGGCTCAAATTTAAATCAAACCTTTCCATGGCTTTTCACAAAAAAGTCCCTTTCAAGTATGTTGAATCCAACAGCAGCTATCCTGTGTTTAAGACTATCCTCTATCCCCTCCAAGTTTTTCATTTAAGTAACTCGGATTTACATTAAAAAATAAAATTGAACAGATACATACACACACATATATAGGTATGGAACATGAATTAATGTATTTTCACAGCAAATCCTAATAATCAAAGGTTTTCTGCAGTATCTGCTTTTTACCATATAAGATTATTTGAATGATGCCTCATCAAGTATCCGGCTTCTGTATAAATCAGCACATGACAGAAAAAAGGGAAAATATATTCATTTTAGAAACATCAAGACAAAACTAACATTTGCACAAGCTCAGGTGACAAGTGAATTGCAGGTTTATGATCCTTAGGATTTTACTTTTAAAAATATTTTTCATCTCATTGCAATCTTTTTATAACAAGTGGAAATCATTTAAATTCTGTTCTCCAAAGAGCTAAATTAGAACTATAAAAATAAATAAACAAGAGTCTGGGATGAAAAAAAACCCACAAAACTGCTCATGTATGTATTTTACACACATACACAAATGCGAAAGAACAGCACAATACAAGCTCTTTCTTTGGGTTACTGGCTGATGGTGCACTGCAGACTTTATAATCTCTCAATATTTTTGTACAGCCACATGCCATGTAAAACTGTCTTGCCACAGAATACCTACACAGCACAGTTAAGACTTGTGTCTGTACACACACATGCACAGGAAACAGCAACAGCTTTTCAATTTAAAAGGAACGGTGTAATAGGAAGCAATTCAACTGAGTCCTTTCCTGGTCACCAAGCAGCAGGCAAACACCCAGCCAGAAATGAGTCCTGGTTAAAGATAAGTAATAATGCCAATTTTTTTGAACTGTTTTTATTCTCAAAAGGTATTATTCTGTCATGATTCAGACCTAACCTGAATAACCCATGTGTATTAAATCTCCAACTATGTGGGAAATTAACTGTCAGAAGAAAGAACTATGTATGAGAACACTACTTTTGTATGAGAAGATTTGCTCACATCAAAAAAGCTGTCACATCAAATAAGGTATTTGCCATTGAGCTCTTCATAATTTGGAAGGAAGGGCCATTTGCAGGAACTTCACAAGGCAATTAACTTTCATTAATCCTTGGATGGAATTGAGGCATCAAGCCCTAAGAACAGAGACTGGGCCCCCTAGAACAAGCAATGAAACATCAGTAGGAATCACTGCTAAGAATGGATACAGCATTTGCTCCCTTCAAAGATTTCCCATTAAAAGACGTTTTTTATTAGACATCTGAGCTACTGGTCCGAAACCCAGCTGAAATTATCACAGCAAGAAAGCAGCTGCCTGACTGAACCAGTTAGAGCAGTGGCTCTCAGCAGCACTGGCACACTCCCTGCACATGATCTGCTCCCTCTGTACTGTGGATGATTTTCTGTCTGCAGGTCTCTTCCAACCACTGTAAGTCCCAGGTGCAGACAGCACAGCCAACTCACACAGAGGTGTCAGGGTCACAGGAACACAGGTGCAGTCTACTGGCCTCTCTCTGTTTGGAAGAGGGAAAAAAGTATCAGAAGCTCCTGTTCCTCCCCAGATCTGCTTATGATGAAAGTGTTCTTTGAGGTAGATGCATGAAGTCCTGGCTGGTTTGCTGCTCACAGGAAAAGCAACAACATAATGTTATCAAGAAAGCAAAGCACGGCTACCATGATAATCACAGGCTCTGTGCTTTCATTCCTTTGTTCTTTCTTCCATCCTACCCTTTTTTCTCTTTCTTTTCTGCTTAAAAACTCTTCATAAGATTGTTACCAAGAGCAATGCAGACAGGTATCCCATATTTCAGATTGGCAAGTCATGCACAACACTGATGCAAATCAGATCTTGTGTATTTCTTGCACTACACATTCTTTTCTCAGGTCTGTAAATTTTAAAATCATTACAGTTTAAAAAAAAAAGTGGAAGTATTTACTTTGTTCCTTACAAGGAAAAAAAAAGAAGTAAATATTGTGTAATATAAAATACTGACTGCAACAGAGCAACTTCTTAGCACTCAGCAAAGCGGACTGCATTGTAAAATGTATCAATCTAATATAAATACTGTGCATGTTTCTAAGCAATTTCCAACCAGTCAAAAGCAACCAAAAAGCCTTGCTTGTTCACCTTGCAATATTTCTCTTGATTCCACCCCAAACTGCAGTGACATAAGGATAAGCACACTGTAAACTGGGCTGAAGACTGGGATCTTTTTGAGTCTGGTAACAATTCCAATTCAAAAAATCAGGATGTCCCCAAAAAACTTTAGACAGAATTACAGTCCAGTTTTTCTTTGATGAGGAGGCATGCACTTAAAATATCATCCTAAGTGGATTTTTTGGCAGCAGTGTGGACTATGCTTTTCTTAAAGTAACACAGAGCAAGCTTATAAATATTTTAGTGGAAGCGCCCATTGAAAATGGCCACACAAAGTGGCTTGGACCTTTATCATAACAAGCACATGGTGTCAATAGAAAGTTCGTGTTCACAGAGCACAATCACAGTCCATGTAATACCACAGAATCACTGATCAATCCATCAGTACAAACACAGCCTTTGGCTATAATTATTGCCAAAATCATTTTTCTGAGTAGGGATAAAGAGGTGTTTGTATAGCAGCAGCAGGCCATAAATAGACAGCATGTGTCCTTGGCAGATCCACATTATGCTCTGCTCACAAGAGCCTGCAGAACATCAGCTGACAGAGCGAGAGGCCAAAACTGGGCTATTCAGACACACTATTTCCCTCTGTTCTCTGTGAACCTGACTGCACATTGCTCTTTACAGCTCTTTCACACCTGATCCCCTCTATATTCTCAAAAAAAAGTCAAAACCTGTATAGCCTTTAAATTCTTTCTGTGAGATTTATCAGTCAGAGTTTGGGTTTGAAGCACGAGTCCTTTTGTAAAAAAGATAGCTTACTTGTGGCAGGTATCCTCTGATAATCATGCCACTGTACCTTCTAATAAAGCTACTCAGTCCTTGGAGTTTTCCCATCATGGAAGGCAGTGGGGGAACTAAACTGGCAGGGGGGCTCCCCTTCCTAAATCCTCTACCCAAGAAAGCCCAGAGCAGCAATGCATCACCTGCACAGCTGGGCCCACGCACAGCATTTCTTTTCCTTGGAACACATCCCTTCAAAAATTATTAAAGCACACCAATTTTACTGCCATTCCCTGCAGCACTGGTTACAGGAAGAAGACAAAGGAGACTAGTTGATTCCACTGTAATTGTGGCAGGAACAGGAGGGTTTCCCAGCAACTGATCTGTGCAGTACTGGCTCCTAGAGCCCTCCCAGAGCTGGCACCAGCTGAGCTTTGCTGCACACATGCCTGCACAGTAACCACACCAGTCACAGGAATAGCAGCAGGCATCCCTCTGGGGCTCAGAACAAATGCTCATTTAAATAAAAGTAATGCTGTTAGAGCAAGGCTGTTTCACAAAGATTCCTACCTACAAGCAAAAGGTCTGCCTACTCAATGTGACACTGTACCTTATTCTTCCCTGACTTTAAACTCCAGCCACACTCAGTGGTGATTTAAAAAAAAAAAAGTCTAAATCTGCTTCCTACAGGATCAAAGTATTTTGAAGTATAAAGTATGCATGTGTATGCACACACACATATACATCACTTACACACATATACATGTATATATTTAAATGAGATATGCAAGTTTTACATAGATAAATACAACCTGCTCTGCCTAACAAAATTAAGGACAGAGTGGTACAAGCTGTCTAGCTCAAGACAAGTTTAAAAAACGTTTAATACAAGATTGGGCAGGTCCATCTGGAACAGCCTACATCTCTGTGCAAGATCATAGTGTTGTGACTCTCTAGGGACAGGAGTAACACAGTAAATTGTCCTTGGAATTAAAATAAACAGCTTGAACATGGATGCAGGTAATCAGCAAGAAATGCTAAGGGTTGTCAATCCACTGATACAAAGACTTTGAGAAGTGCCATCCACAGTCACTCCTGACTGAAGTTTCTCTCAAGTGCTCTTAACAACACCCACAGAGGGAACAAAAAGGGGACCTGATGTGCTTCAGTACGTTAACAACACTTCAACACAGACTTCATCACTTCAGTTCTTTGCTCACAAGTCTGTAATTTTTTCTTCTTTTGGTGGTTTTTGTTTTGTTTTTGTGTTTGGTTTTTTTTACCCTATATATGTGCTAAGAGAGAACAACCGATCACATAAAGGTTTGCTCAAGAAAAGACAATAGTCTATCTACTGAAACTGCTGAAAGGAACATAAACCTTCAACCTTTTGTCAAAAGAGTCTGTTTTTCTACATCTCTGATTTCTGCTGTTGTTCCTTATATATGTTTCTCCTCATATGGCTTCCCCTCAAGGCCCTTCACCATCTTTGTTACCCTCCTTCAGACACTCTCTAATGGCTTAATATCTTTCTTATTTTGTGGTGCCCAAAGCTGCCATAATATTCAAGGTGAGGCCGCCCCAGTGCAGAGCAGAGTGGGACAATCCCCTCCCTCGACAGGCTGGCGATGCTTTGCCTGATGCCCCCAGCACACAGTTGGCCCTCCTGGCTGCCAGGGCACTGCTGACTCATATTCAATTTGTGATTGACCAGGACATCCAGGTCCCTTTCCTGGTACTGCTTTCCAGCATCTCATTCCCCATGTCTGTACTGGGTTGGCCCATCCCAGGTGCAAAATCCAGCACTTTCCCTTGTTGAACTTCCTATGGTTGGTGATTGCCCAGTCCTCTCATTTGTTGAGGTCTCTCTGTGGGGCCTCCCTGCCTTCCAGGAAGTCAGCAGATTTTCCACTTTAGTCATCTGTGAACTTGCTTCACATCCCTTCTAGTCCTGCATCCAAGTCATTCATGACAATGTTGAAAAGCACAGGGCCCAAGATGGAGCCCTGTGGAACCCCACTGTGATGTTACCCCATTCACTATTACTCTCTGTGCTTGACCCGTGAGCCAATTGCTCACCCAGCCCATGATGTGTTTATTCATTTTGTTCAGAAGGATCCTGTAAGAGAGGGTATCAAAAGCTTTACTGAAATCTAAAAACATTACATCATCTAGGAGGGTACCTGGGTCATAACAAGAAATTAAGTTGGTGAAGCAGGACTTATGCTTTGTGAACCTGTGCTGCCTGTGACCAACGACTGCATTGTCCTTCAGGTGTTTTTCAGTACCTCCCAGAATAATCCTCTCCATAATTTGACCAGCTGCTGTAGTGAGAATGACAGGCTGGTAGTTTCCCCTTGCGCCTGTCTTGAAAACTGGGACAGTGGTTAGCCAGCTTCCAGGCAACTGGGACCTCTCCAGATTCCCAAGATCATTCAAAAATCATTGAGAGAGGCCTCACAGTGACATCAGCCAGTTCTTTTGAGTACTCTTGGATGAATCCCATCAGGCTCCACAGACCATCCAGCTGGAGCAGCAAGTCCCACAGAAGCTCAGGGTCAAATGGGAGTTTATCATTCTCACGGCCATGGTCTTCCAGCTCAGGGCTCCCCAAAACCCATTACTGGTGCTGAAGCCCAAAGCAAAGGCATTAAACACCTCTGCCTTGTCTATGTCCTGTTTGTGAAATGTCCACCCCATCAAGTAACAGGCCAATGTTATTTCTGGACTGCCTTTTGCTATTGACATTATTACCCATTAAAAATACAATAACCTGGTGATTTCAATGTTGTTTATCCAGTTACTCTCCCACATGTTTACAGTCATCTTATTCTGATATCCCTTTTATTCAATTGCTTCCTCCACACACTGGCTTTTCACAACATTGTCTGAGGCAATACAATTTCAACACCTTTCCTCTTATCACTGAACACACCAGCCTCTGCTCTTTTTCTTCCCTTCTATCTTATCCTAGTATTTTTTCCATACTCTGGACATAGATCTAGTTAAGTTTAATATTCTCAGCCTTCAGTCAAAAAATCCTTCTAATGGTATTTCTCCCATTAAATGTTGGGAGAAATGAGCTTGTACATTACACACCCTCTCAGTGCCCTACTCATAGTGCATTAATATTTAATCCCAGTGTAAAAGCCAAGTCACACAAAACCCATGGTACACCACCCTCTGTACAAAAGGCACATGCAAATCAAGGAACTCAAGCAAAGGCAGCAGGAAGCCTGTAGGGATAAACAAGAACCTCCTGACAAAACTCAGATATAAAGAGGAAGCATAAAAGAGGCTGAAGGAAGAGCAGGTGACCCTGGAGAAACGCAGAGACATTGCCTGAGTATACAGAGAAGGGGCTAGGAAATAAAAAGTCCATTTGTAGTTGAATCCAGCAATGGATGTTAACAACAAGAAGGATTTTCCTGCACCAGCAGGTAAAAAGATCAAGGAAAACACAAGCCCACTGCTGAAAAGGGCAAGGAACCTGGTGACAAAGGTCATTCAGAAGGCTGTTGTACTCACTGCCTTCACTGAGACTTGCCTTCAGGAAGCCCAGGTCCTCCAGACCAGCGGGAAAGCCAAGTGCAAGGAAACCCTACCCTAGCTGGAGGAGGATCACATTAGGGAATATTTAAACAAATGGGGGATATACAAGTATGTGGGGAAACTGTCTGGTGTCATTGTGAGGCCACTCTCTATCTTTGAAAGACCCCAGTTATCAGGACAGGTTCCTCAGGACTTGAAGGAAACAAAGGTCACTCCTATAGTCAAGAGGCAGGATCCAGCGAACTACAGGCTGGTTGGTTTCACTCCCATCCCTGAGAAAGTAACGGAAGAAAAAGTCCTGGAGATCATTTCAAAAATATGATGGTCAAAAAGGTGATTGGGAGAAGCCAATATGGATTTATCAAGGCAAAATCATGCCTGATCAAACTTCATTGCGTTATTCAACGATATGACTGGCTTGGTGGAAGAGGGGAAAGCAATGGAGGTTGTGTATCTGGACGTTAGCAAGGTTTTCAATGCTGTATCCCATAAAATCCTTGTTGATAAACTGAGGAAGTATGGATTAGATAAATGGACACTGCAGAAGTGAGCCATCATGAATTCCATGACATCCTGCAAAGGGAAATGCCAAGTCCTGCACCTGGGTAGGAAATAAGCCCAGATACCAGTACATTTGGGAAACCAATTGGCTATAAAGCAGCTTTGCAGAAAAGGACATGGAGGTCCTGATGGACACCACACTGAATTTAAGCCAGCAACTGCAGCAAAGACCACCACAAATTCTGGGCTGCAGCAGGAGCAGCACTGCCAGCACGCCATGGCAGCTCACCCACCTACTCAGCACTGGGCTTCTCAGTACAAGAGAGACATGGATATACTGGAGCAAGTCCAGCTCACCATGAATGTAACTAAAGGCTTGGGGCACCTGATACACAGGGAGAGGCTGAGCAGGCTGGTACTCTTCAGCTGGGAGAAGAGATGGCTCAGACCTAAATGTCTAAAAACACTCGGTAGGAGGATGTAAAGAAGACAGAGCCAGACTCTTCCCAGTTGTATCCAGTGAAAGGACAAGAGCCAATGAGCACAAAATGAAATACAGGAAATTCCATTTAAACCTAAGAAAATAAAAAGCTTGTTGACTGTAAGGGTGGTTGAACACTGGAACAGAATGAAGAGACTGTGGAATCTCCTTCCTTGGAGATATTCAAGACCCAGCTGGACAAGGTCCCAAGCAGCCTACTCTAGCTTTGAGCAGGGGTTTAGACTAGATGATCTCCAGAGGACTGTTCCAATGCCCCAGCAATTCTATGATTCTATGAAAAGTCATGTATTCAAACTTTGAGCTGTTGGATTGGACTGATTTACTTTAAATCTATTTCTGTCTAACAGATGAGCAACGTGTTCAGTGCTACCAACTAGATCCTTAAGATCAGGATACTGCCAGTGTGGTTCAGCTAGAACTGTATTAACAGCACAAATGTTTTCCAAAGTAATAACTTATTAATCTCAGAGGAAAAAAAAAAGCTGTAACCACTGGGCTCTTAATTCTTTTACTGAAGGTATTTGTCAGATACCTGAGAACAGAAAAATTTGTCAACAATTTAAGGGCAAACCAATTTTTCACAAAAAAGCTTTCATGTAATCCCAAAATTAACAACAAAGTCTTGCTGAAAAGAGACATTTAAACTGCCCCAAACCAAAGTTTGGTAGGCACAAATGCAAACAGTCAGTTTGGAGTGCCTAATACCACAGTGAAATTTGGCAGAAGTGCAATTAAGATCCTTGTCTTTTTTCCTCTCTAAGGAAAAAGGTTCTGAGTATACTAGAACTAAAAGGGAAAGCAGTTTCAACTTATAAAAAGACTGTAATTGCTTGTCTGCTAAGTGGAATAGCTTTTCTGTGGTTTTATGTCATATGGACAAATGTTTTAACTATGCTTTTCCTGTTATGTGCAGGACAAACTGTACATTTCAAATGCAAGACTAGCAATACTTTCTGAATACACAACCCTGGTACACACCAGCACATGCAATAGAAAGACTAACAGATTTTCTCACAAGATATTCCAAATAGGCACTAAATATGGATAAACACTGCTATACAGCAGTATTTCCAGATAAACTTCCAACTCAACGTAAGTACAATAATAAAGGTTAGACAGATGTTAAACATCATAGAAGTATGTGGGAATGATTTGGATTGACAACTCAAGAACTGAACAAAAAAATAATGCCTTTATCTTGAAAGAACATTCAGCCAGGTAAGAACATCCCAATTTCTGTCACAGAGCTATATGTTAGTATGCACATTAGTAATTACACTTTCAATGCCTTACCAATCAATTAGATAGATGTCTGGAGTTAAGTTATTTTTTTTGAAGTGAGCAAATAACTTTGGCAGATTTTCTTCAAAGAATACCTCAAATGCGGCAAAGTAAGTCAACATCTGGGAAAATACAATGGGGAGAAAAAAAGCAGTTAGCTGTGTTATTAACAGGCTTAAATGCATTAAGCATGAAAAGTTTAAGATCCACTCTGTATACCATTCTCATACTAAACAATATAATGATTGGTTTGGGTCTTGACCAGTTTCCTTTGGAAAGAAAAATACCAGCAGGAGACAAGTTTTTTGCAGATTTCTTAAAATAAATATAACAGTGGTTTTTTTATGCTTGTGGCAGTAATTTAATATTATACTGAACAAAATCCAAGACCCAATGGAACATAATGAAATACAAAACTAAAATAATATCGATACTCCACAGCAACAGGGAAGAGTCCAGTAGATTCCAATCATAAATCATATTCTAACATCAAAGCTATTTTAATATTCTAATCATATTCTAATACCAACGTAATACTATACATTTTAAAATTAGATAATAATTTATATTGCAAAGAGGAAGAGATGAAGTTCACACAGAAAACTCAAAGACTGGGACAAAACACCTGTGCAAGAGAAACAGATTGTAACTCTGTCTGACATCATAACCCCCAGAACTGCACTGCTTTTAACACAAAGACTTTTATGCTATTTTAAAATTCGAGTATTTAGTAAAATTCCATAACAGATGGCACAGAAAAAACAGATCTTCCAATTCAACTACGGTTAAAAACAAAAGGTTATTTAGCCACCCTCCTTAATACTATAGAGAGAAAAGTTAGGCAAAGTCCTTGAATGATGCAGTAACTACAGTATCCCAATAAAAGCAATAAGGAAAGGCTGTGATATCCTCAAAGTATGAGTTGCAGCAGCATACTTCTCCTCAGAACACCATGGCAGTAAAGGGAAAAGAGAATCCCTTTGGAGACTCTTGTCTGAAATTCTGACAGATTTATGTCCTGGGGTTTTTTTCCCAGTTTTTTTAATTGTCCTCATAGAAATTTTTCCCATTTCCTCTAAATGAAGCAACAGATGGTGGACTACCTTCATTAACATGGCAAATAAAAAACTGAGCCTGGTAGTCAGTATGAGTATAAGGCTTTAAGCCAATCAGAGATGGGTGTATGCTACAGAAATAACCAAAGTTACATAAAATCTCTGAACCATCAGTTACTGAGAAACAGCTTCATGTCAAACATGACAGCAGAAATCCAGGAACCCACTTAGAGAACTGTGCACCTGAAACAGCTTCCCAGTGGGGATTTTTAAACACATGAAATCCAAACACCCATGAGATCTGTGAGTATAAACAAGGAAGCAGGTAATGCATCAGAAAGTTCTGCTTTCACAGTGACCTGTTGACATGCTGGCACCACTGTGAGACAGTTCCACTGGAGCTCTTCCTTTCAGCAGCATTTTAGAGACGGGACCTTACACATAAGTGCTACAATCACATCTGCTGATAGTAATGTGGGCAGTAGTACAGGTATCTGTATGATCAAATCAACAGTCAACATGACATTTATTCAGTGTTAATTGAAAAATAATGTCGTTTAATGAAACTAACCAAAAAAAGAAGTCAAGTTAAACTGGTATAAATTACTACAATTTACACAACTAACTTAAACCGGTTTCATTTTTTTCGTTTATTATACAACAAATCAGCATTTGTTTATTAAACTGTAAAACTGATACAAAAAGATGAGTGTAGACAGCAGGTCACTATACTAACAGGAAGCCAAAACTGTCTCACTTTAGTGTCACTACTCCCTTTCAAATGTTAGGTACAACATTTTTCTTGGGATGTTAAATCACGGCTTTGCTTTCATGATATATTAATAATATTTCATCTGTCACCATCTCTGCCCTTCTGTAAGCACACATTTATCATGTAGTCTCTGTTTGGACAGGCTAATAGAACTAAACAGCACTATCCAAGAGCACACCAAACCCCAATTCTCTCAGCTAAAAAAAAATATTTATCTTATTCTATTCAATTCAAGTCCAAAATGAACTTCCCAAGAACCACATTTACACAGTGAATGCATGAGCATGTCCTCTTCTTACACGTGCTATAATGGAGACAGCTGATACTGCCACTAGTGCTGTCTGCACTGTGGTGCATCTCCCCATGGCATTTACAACTCATGAGAATCAGGGACTGCAACAGGAATTACACACTGCTTTTCCAGCAGGAAATACTGATAGGATCTCTAGTGTCCTACTGTTTAAGCAATGGAAGTTACTACTGTTGATGTTATGCATTCCCTTGCTTTATTTCTCCCACTTGAACTCTTGAGAAGCAGATCCTATTTCATAGCATTAAAAGGTGAGAAAGAAATAAAGAATGCCATATATTTCACATAAAAACACCTTTAAAGTAAACTAGAGATGTGTCTTATTTTGCTATAACAGACCAGTAGCTCAGTGTACATGCCAACATAGAATTTTAGATGCTCCAGAGAGAAAGAGGCAATCAGCTCCCACTGAACACTGGAAGGGTCTATTCCTCTGAAAAGAAGCCTGATGGACTCAAACACAGCTGCTACAGTAAGATAGGGGAAACCTGATTCTCCTTGCAACAGTCTGTTTTTAGCAATCCACTAGACTATAATAAAAAGCACCTTCAAGACACTTCCGACACTAAGGTGTTTTCAGCTTCCAGTTGCTGGAATAATATTCTCATAAATATTCTCTGAGCATCATAAAACAGTTGCTCAAAAATTTCATTCACCTGCCTATTCAAAAAGGTAAACGGGGTGATCTTTGGTTTAGTCTGACTTTTTTGAGGGAGTCTGCATGTGTGTGTTGGGGTTTCTTTATCAAGCATGTTGCTTTAAAATAAGTTCTGACTTATTTTCCAAGCTACTGATCCAATTTTTTATTTCTTTTTAAACTTTCCCTACACATTATCCACAACACATCAATTACAGTTTTCTTGCATACTCACAAGGCCATGGTCCACACGGAAAAACGCCATCTGACAGGGTTTATTTAAAAGGTTAGAAAAAGCAATGAAGGCATCTGCAGTATCCAAGTTCAAGATCAGTACTGCTGCTATGAATGACATGCCCTGTACCTGAAGAAAGGAGAAGTGTTACCATTCAGCAATGACTGTATTCTTCCAAGACTTCTTCATTTTGTCCTCCTGATCACTAGTGTTTAATGCACTCACTGAGCTGCTGAATTTTGAGAAACATTCATAAAAGCAGGATCTTTTTAACTCATGTGACCTTTGGTATCACACATTCAGAGCATGGAAGCTAACAATCCCCATGATGCCTTCTTTCAAAGTATCCAAGTAAAACTCGTAAGACAGGTTAGGATGACAGCGCTTTCAGAGACAAAGAATAAAGATTTTTTTTTTTTTTTAAGAATAAGGTGTTTCTAAGTAATCTCTCTTCTCCTAGGGATGGGTCACATATAGCCTTATTTGTGGAAAGCTGGACTTGGACCCTAGAGACAAAGCCTGTACTTTCCTTTTTCCATCAATTACCAGCAGTTACAGACAACAGCAGTGACTCATTTGACAAACAATACTGTTTTAAGATTTAAACTCGTTTCATTTACCATAAGCTCATGACATTGTTCTCTTTTTCTACAAAGCCTGTTATGGAATCCAGGCAAAGCTCTCTCACTCTGAGGGTGCAGTGCTGCCATTGCAGAGTCACATGGACTAAGGTGTGACAGCCATTCCTGCAAACCTGAGGAACCAGCTCCTTTCCAACACAACAGGTTGTTGCTGCCCCAAAGGAAGCACATCAGCTGACCTGCCCTTTGTTTCCTTTCCTGGCAGTCATGTTCAGCAGCTCTTGCCAAGCATTACATGCTACCTACAGAATAGAAACATCACCTTTCTACATCTGCCTTGTCTAAAACACTGCTCCTGAACAAAGAGCAAGCCTCCATACATAAGCCTGCTCTGGGAAAAGAGACTAAACGAAGCATCTGAAATCCACTCAGTGCTCTCATAATCACTACTTCAAACACTATGAGGGAGCTCATGCAGCTTCAATGGGCATTGCTTTAGAGACTGGTCCAGAAGCACTCAGTGCTAAGGCACAGAAAAGCCTATCATTTCACCTCAACAGCAGAGTCTCAGCGGATATTAACAATAACTACTTCAAACAATCAATTTAACTACACCTTCTCTTTGACTTCAATTTTCAAAGTATGTATTTTTGAGTACAAATATGTCCCTTTGAGTTTTCCACTTAACCTGTTAAAAAGCTTAAATTTAGCAAGAGAACTGTTACACACTTTTCAAGCATGTACTGAAATAGAGGAAAGCGCACACAGACCCCAACAAGCTTTCATAAAATCATTTAATATATGCCCTACAAAGGACTGATTAACGCAATCTTCCCTCCCCGTAATCCTCCCCCTCCACCCCTGAAAAAAAAAAAATTCTTCACTTACATAGCCCACATCAGGTCTGTAACAAGTATAGGCTCCTAAAATACTGTGCAACGTGTCATGGTAAGGACCACCCTATAATTAAACAAAAACAAGACAATACATCTGATTATACAACAAACATGTTAAAAATTCTTCAGTGCTAAAGATGGTCTCTATTAGTGCTGATGAAGGACATGTTCTTTCCCAATGCAGCTTAGAACAGCCCAAAGTATTCCAAATAATTTTGGCTTTAAGAGCATGAAACAGTCCTTCAAACCCCATTTATTAGATATAGGTACAGTTCATCCAATACATCGATTACCTATTAAATACTTATACAAGAGGAATGCAAGCCTAAGAGATTCCTTACAGCTCAGCAGCACTTTGACAACAGTGCCAAGAAAGCAGAACAACAATGCAAACCACTTAATTGTCCTTAAGACTGGAGGCAGAATTCAACCATGAAGGAAACAGTCAAAACAACAATCTGCCACAACACACATAGAACGTATCAAGAATGACACGTGCAGCTAAGAAGAATTTCACATTTTGACTATTAACAGCTGCCATATCTTGCACTGAGTACTGTGACTGAGAATTTCAAAAGGGAAATTTTCACCCCAAAATGGTGATTTATCACAATCTAAACTTTTTACAGGGCTGCTGAAATCTGTGCAGAGAAGGACAAAATCCGATTAAAGTGAGTCACTAAAGCACACCAAAACCATACAAGCTAAATTAGTCTTACATTGAACCAAAAAAAGGCCAACAAATGTTTGCTTGAGCTATGCTCTCTCTCTCAGTATCTATTTGCAACCCAGTGATGCTGATTCACTGACTTGGAAACACTCACCTGCATCACTTCACCAGACAGAAACCAGCATGAACTGAGTTAAATGAATCACAACGATTAACCAACACATTGGGTTTTTGTCTCTTCCAAATGTATAAGACAGTACCTTGAGGTTACTCTTTCCTAGATTATTTACAGTTTTCCAAAATCTTTAGGAACTTTATCCTCTCAAGATGCTTACTGCTTCAGATTTGAACTCAATGGGCTGTTTCAACCAAGGGACAGGCAAAGTTATGTAAACTTAGTTTCCCTGAGAAGTCAAGACAAAAGTTAACATTGCTTACCTGCTGGAATATACAAAGACTAGGAAATGTTCTTGAGATATCCAGTTTTATTAACTCCAAGCTTGCTTCTCTGTCAGCTGCAGAAAACCCAGCATCTGCAAAAGCCAAAGTTACTGCATTTATTAGATGGATCAGTGTACACTCTTTGTTTTTTTTTTATTTTCCAGTAAGGGTTAGCTTTTGCACAGCTCATTTATTTTGATGTGAATGCTAGGGAATAAGGTTACAGACAGAACAATTCCATGAATTCAGCACACAGGCTAAGCAGCAAGTCTGGCCTGACCTAGAGCAACCCTACAGTGCACAGTGACCCTTAATTTGTTTTGAAGTGATGTGGGGAAAGACACGGGGCAAGGCAGGTTAGGCACTTCACTGTTATCTGCTGAAAATCATTAGACAGACACAAGTCTGTTAACCTGTGATCCCCTCACCTCCAACAAGGCTTCCCAGTGGCTCCTGAAGTAGCTGCCTCTGTGGAAAGGTTGTGGTGGGAGAGAGAAGTCCTAAAGCAGCAGCATTTGATGGATACCACCCATCTCTACTACCATCAGCTCTCCTTTCAAATTCACAGATTTTGGTCTTCGTATGTGTCGTTAAAGATAATGGACACTATAATTCACTCTCCATAACTGAAACAGATCTCATACAAAATATATTTCTATAGCATTAGTTTTGTTTCTGATATCGAGGGTTTATTGGTATTCTGTCTGTTCTGGTAAGTACAGATGGGAATTACCTACTGCTGCTTACTGAGCAATCAAAAAACAAGAGCTGTCACTAGCCAATGTCTGTACCAGTCACATGAGCATCTACACTCCAGAAAATAAAGAGGAAGCTGGAAATGTACTAGATGCCATCTTACTTAAGATGTAGACAATCTTAAGAGAACAAAGTAGGGGATTTCCAATCCAAAACATTTTTCTGGTTATAAATGACAGTATGTGTGTTCTCCTTTTTCTGCTCTGCTCAGCATAATTACTTACCAAAGGCAATTTCATTTGCATGTAGTTTTATACTCTCTCAACACCAGACAACTCTTCCAATTAATTAGTAAATCTCAAACCACTTTGTCTGCAAAAATAAATTGCTGCTCTCTGAAACACACCCCAGAGATTGGCTCAAAGCTGCAGTAAGGGACTAAAATACAGCTTTCTGCTATAATTTGAGTTTCAATTCTAAAACTACAGATGCAGAAAAGTATTTTAGTGTTGCAGTTCAAATGATAATCCCCAAACTTCCCCAGTTTTCCTACAAATTTATATGAAAATAAGAGCTGTACCTAGAGATTGTTTATAAAGAAAAATTAATAAGTGTGCTTTATAAGAGACCATCATTTCAGTGAGAATGATACAGCTATTCCTTGCTTCCACAAAAAGACATTTCCTTTTTACCAGAACAAATCTTCATAGACAAAATTTTTTGTTTAAAATAAGTGATTTTCATTTTAAGGAACGATTTTACAAAATCTCTTATTCTTCAACACAGCATAAATCATTTGCAAAGAGCATACCTTCACATTCTACTTCAGCCCCTCCTGTGCTAAGTGATCGCCACTTCTCTTTGGCACGAGCCAGGCAAATATCATACAGTTCTGGACAAAGTAAAACAGAAAACCAAGTCTATTATTTGAACATACTTATGTCCACTACCTATCACGTGGGCAGTGCTGCCCTAATCCTAACAAGTAACATTCCTCTCTAACATAGTAGCTGAACTTCTGACTAGGTTATGGTTTTGAAAGATATGTTCCACTGACCCCTAAATTCAGATTAAGTGAAAAGGAAAGGCAATCCAGGCATAAGTTGCATTTTATGTTCAAGTATTTACTTTTTCTTCCAGAGCATGGATATTCAAAATTATAGTCTGAATGGATAATTAGGCAAGTCTAGCAAATTCCATGTAAGAACTACACCCAAGGCAACTAAGCCAAAAAAAGCACAGAAAAGCAGCACCATAGAGCAGGAGTACAGGCAGTCTACCCCATTTCCATGTTGGAATTAATTACATATATTAGTCTTTCAGACCTGTATTTTTCTGCACTTGGAAGTAGAACATTATTTCTATTTTCACAAACACACAAACAAAAGTACAAATCTTCCCAGGGGTCTTTTAATCTCTTACAAACCTCTTGTCTTGCTTCAAATCAAAGAGAGCACACTACATGCATATTTATAGGCATTACAAAAATTAACAACAGTTCTAAGTTTCAAAAAGAAAAAAAAAGCTTGAGTCATTAATTCTGACCACGTCCATCTAACATCAAAGCAAGAAACAGTGACAGCAATTATCAGGAACAATTCACAGCAGCAGTCCTAGAACAGCTACAAGACTAAAAGACACTGTATTTTTGAACAAAACACATCAAAGCACCATGAAAAGGCATAACTCGATAACATTTCCTCACACCCACACCTCAGGTTCTGATACACCACAGCAGACACATGACTGTCCCTTTACTATTTATTGCTTTGTATGTCAACAAAACAACAGTCTCACCATGGGTGATGTTTAACTCGTTGCCAATTGCCAAGCTCCAGACTTTGCCTCTCACACTCGGGGGAATGCCCTGCCACCACAGCTCTCGAACTTTACGGGAACAACACCTGTTTAAAGAAAAACGGGTCAGCCTAAGAAATATTTCATTGCCTGATGAATCGCAAAGGTGTCCTCCTACCACTGCTGAAGGGATCCCAACCAAAATCAACAGGCCAAGAATGCAATTTGCACACACCCATTCTTTTATTTTGCTTTGAACTGCGAAGGAAATCTTACTTCCTTCCAAGGTAATGGCTTATTTTGACAGAGGCACTGCAATCACAGCACCCACAATCTGCAAGCACACTTGACCAGCAAAAACCATAGGGAACACATGAAAAGAAGTCCATACCTATGCCACTACCTATGCTAAAGACTGGACAGCTCCATGCAAGACTTAATACAGGGACAAGTTAGGAAGTCTCCCCTCTGCCCTCTGTCACCACCCTGCTGCGCAAACAGATGTGCAGCTTCCCACCCATCTTTGCAGCTCTAACCCCCTGGAAAAATGCATGAGGATGTGACAAGGAGTAACTTTTAGGGGGGAGCACGAAAGACATTTTAACAGAACACAAGCTCTGAAATGGCTGCAGCTGATGTTCATCAATCTGAGAGCCCAGCAGGAGGAACTGAATAGCACCTAAGCACCAATGAAAGTGGTAAAACCACAGCAATCCGTTTATATAAGAGCAGACTCTGAACTAAAATGTAAAATACTGAACGCATTGGGGAACTTCTGGATTTTTAAACCAATAAAGGAAAAGGTGACCTTATTTTTACGGCAGACATAACAGATGCATCCTCAAATACTAAAGACAAATGTGTACAGACAAATATACAATTTGCTTAGGCTTGATTTGTTATACTTCAGTTCTCCAGAAATTTCGAACAAATTCTGTCCATATTTTTAACATATATTCTCAGCAAACCGAATTCCACGGTTAAGCAAATTGCAATTTTGAGTGCCATTGGTTTATGCTGAACAGATAAATGGTGGTTGTATTTGGGGGGGGTAAAGGGGTGGCTCTTTTAAGATAACTAGCAAAGACCATGAAGGCAGCTTATCAACTGCCTATGCTGTCTTTGTACAAAATCTTTTAGCACTTAATATAAATAATTTTTCCCTATTCCTCTTTTCCATCATTTGATTATCCCAGCAGGTATAACACACTGTAATTAAAGAGGCTTCATAAACCCTACAGGTACTTCAATCTACACTGATAATACAAAATGAACAGCTTAAGTAGTCAAGGAAAGCTCATTTCTGATAAATGCATAGTGTTCAAGTATGATGCTTCATGCTTTTACATTCTCTACCACAGATCACTTCTCAGTGCTTCAGTTTCTGATTATCCTGAGCCTTCAATAAAGACAAGTAATAAGACTTAGCACTGTATCACTTCCAGTCACCTTTCAGAAAGACATATGTTGTTTATTTTCTTTGTACCTGTCCAAGAGTGACTTTCAAAGAAAAGCTTCCAAGACCATTTAAAATTATGCTTCCTAACTTTGTAACTTCTCTTCAGGATAAAGACTCCACAATTTTTAATTAAAACTCAGTATAACATACTGTCTTACATAGTTTCCCAGTTGGGCAAGATTTCATTGTTCCATGTTAAAACAGCATTCCCAATGCTGTCTTCCAGTTTACAGCGTTCTTCCAGTTGTTTCTTTCTCTTCTGAGCTTCTTTCAACTCTGCAGAAAAGAAATTTTCTTTTTAAGTTAATGAAACCATAAACTAAATATTCAGAGTTAGCCATGGCTATACGACCATGTAAAAGCACACCATTTTCACCTAAAATTACTGCTTGAATTCTAAAAATTTCCCAGGCACACAGTTAACTAAGCAGTGATGTCAAATGTGAACAAAGAACAAAGTGGAGCTATGCACAAGGCTCATTTTCAATGGATGGGACAAAGGGAGTTGGATAATATATGGTTTCTTTGACCCTCCAAATCTAACCACACTAGTAATTTTGAATTAGCACCTCTGACAGCCAACAGCCTCACCTACTAGGACAGGTCAGAGTATTTCCTAAGAAAGCCCCACCCTTTTGGATATGTCAGATTCAAAAACACAGGCCAAATGGATACAAGTTTTGTATTTCATTTTCATACGTATATTACAATTTAGATATTCTCTCAAAAAATCACATTTTTGATGTTACTTGGCACATGGATCATCTAAATGTCATCCATCACAAATGGGAACCTTCAGTTCATTAAAAAGAAAACACTTTTCATGTCTAGTTTAGATATATTTTACATTTTGCATTATCACTCAATGCATCTTCCTGCATCACCAGCTACTACTTTTTCCACTGGCAAAGATGTTGGACATGGATTTACCAAACACAGGCAGACACAGCAGCACAGTGGAAACACAGGACACACATGTGCACACACACACTGTCTACAGCGTGGGAAGGTACTGACCTGGCAAGTAAAACCAACTTCAGAACAGCAGTACTGTGAACAAGGTCTTTGGAATGAACACATTCTGCCTGATAGGTCCACTTTAAAGCCCAAGAGAAGCTGTGGCAATCCCAGAACAATCCCAGCTGTCTCCAATATTTTCAGCTTTGATACAAGCTTTCAATTTTTCTCTTAACAAAAAGAGGGTATTTACACTCTTTGACCTCCTGACCTCTAAACAACATATCCCTCTGTAAATCTGTTCATCTGGAGTGGCTTTAGAGAGAATGGGTTTGTCATGGTATTTATCTGGACAGAATGACACACTCCAGGTCCAGTGAAGACAGCACAAGGACCTGGCCCATTGCCTAATCATCCTCAATTCTCTCAAGCCACCTACCCTACGTGCAAAGAAGGAACGGAGAAACTCCTCTGGACTACTAAAGTGGATATACTAAAACAGGAGTCACGTGAAGTTAAAACTTCACTGGTAGGTGTATGATCAAAATCACAAAAGGACACTTCTATTAGTATGTCAGCTGTAGAAAGCAAGGAAGTCCTGTGTTCATATCACCTTTCCACTGTTCCATACTGTTCAAAGGTCTGGCTGGCTGGAAAAAAATATTTCCAGCAGCTCCCACTGAATGCAAAACCTCTGTGAGTCCAAATTTCCTATTACTGCAAAGCATGTTTTTAATTAGAAAACCCAGATGGCCAAAAACACCAGCAGAAGGAAACCACCACTACTGTCACCTCTGCCTCAAATGCATGGTACAGTGTTATTAAGACACTTGTGTGAACAATGTCAGACAAGAAATTACGAGCAAAACTCTGGGAAAGCTGTAAGTGAGAGATATCAAATGAACACAATTGCATACATTTTCCTATGTGGAAAATTATATGTTTATGTACTGCAGCCTGAACAGGTTGTTCCCAACATGACACTGACAAATACCCTGCAGTTTTAAGTCTAGTCTTCACTAATTTGACTGACAACCTACTTCACTATATTAGTAAGTTTTTAAAGCCACAAATAGATGCCACTCATTTATTTAAGAGTTACAGATTAAAAAATTCTTTCCTGCTGGATTCTAGGATTTTTATTTTTCAGCTTAGGGTGGGGCTTTTCAATGAAACTACCTTTGTTCCTCTCTCTTTGGATTGATACTTCTTTAAAGGGAGGTACAGATCCCCCACATTACAGAGCAACAGACTGTCACAAGTGTTATTTCAGGTTTAGAAATGCCCTTAACTTTACTTTTCTCCTCTCAAGACAAGAAATTCCATCACCTCTTTTTTTTGCTTGAACTACCATTTCTTCGTACTGTTGTCTGTGTTTCTGAGCTTCTTCTGCTGGTTTTGCAGGGAGGTTCCTTAAATTAAAAAAAAAAAAATAAAAAAAATCAGTATTTAGAGTTGGCATGCCTGTCTAAGGAAAATTCTAGGCACTTCTAAAAGAAAAGCATACACTGCTGCTTGTCAAAATATGCAATCAGTGAGCAGAACAACAGATCCTTGGAAAGAATCTTTTTTTGCCAGAGTCAGCAGAAGGGAAGAACACTGACCAGCTATGACTACTTTTATACACAAAATATGCTGAGTAATTTCCTTATGTTTGGTAATTCCAGCATTTTTATTATTAAACCAACTGAACCCACAGGCTGATCTTCATAAAGGGTATATACCAAGCTGGTAGTTTTGATTTAAACTGGTAAGATCCAGGACCATACTCTCTCTTACTGTGCACCTCATTCACAGGTTACATGCACAACTTTCTTTACCCACATGTACTGACTCCCCACCCCAGCTTCCTTTTCCCTCCGCTCTCTGAGACTCCGTTTCTATTTTAAAGGCTTGACTCTTCCCCCTCACTCCTAGAGCAACAAGTGGCACTGGAGTCATCCTTGATATTGTCCACTCATTGATACCAACACAACATTTTGATTTGTGATTAAGGCTCTGCCATACAAATACAGGTGATCATCTGTCAAAACACATTACCTTTAAGCTACTCATATTTGTAATTAACATAACCATAAGTATCTCTTTACAAATACAGGATCACCAAAACATCAAAACAGGAAATGACTAACTATTTTGTTATTCTGTATTGTAGAACACCGTATTTTATTCCCAGGACAGTTTGTATCTTTGGTTAATAGAAAAGCTATGCAAAAATTCACTTTCCTGTTCCTGTAAGGTGTCGCACATCAGGCAGCTGCTTTCCATCAACACAGTCACCACTGAGTGGGTGTCACTATTTACGCAGTCACAGCCATGAAATACAGGCCTATGACAAATCCAGATTTGTTCACATCTTTCTGTTTTTTCAAATCAAGATTGTCACTAGAACAAGGAAAGTAAATTTTCACATTTGTGTCTTTGTTAGGCACAGAAAACAACCCACTCTTTTTCCAGTTTCACTTTTGTAAATTGATCATCATCTTTTTTAAATCCAAATATTTAGAAATGGTTCAAGTTAGGGAAAGTTTGGAAAGGAAAATCAGAATAATACAGTTCTGCTAACTTAAATTCCACCATTCAAATTATCTGCCCTATCTCTTAACATCACCACCATACATGTGAGATGTTGTTTAGGATCTATTAAGATTCAATTAACACTTTTTGGAGTTGAAGCTAGAGAAACTATGGAATATTTACTGATTTTTTTACTATAAAGTTTTACCTAAATCCTACAATTGAGTGTGAAATCAAGAGCAGCCATTCTGAAAAAAAAAAAATCTCACTGCATTTTTCTTCCAGAAGTCTTAAAGCTTTTTGCAATAGGAAATAAAAAAGAAATTACTTAATGCCTGATAGAAAAAAAATAGTATGTAAACTGCAAGCAAACAATTAAAAAAAAGATTCTTTAGAAAGAGTCAGAGGACAGCACTGCTGCCCAGAGCAGTTTTCCCTACTAGACAAAAGAAATGATGATTCACTTGTCTAGAATCTTAAAAATACCCATTCTGTAGAAGTTCCTCAGTCTATCAACAGTAGGAAAGAAAGCAAAACCTGAACATTCTCCTGTAATGCATCACTAATTCCATCTGTGTGAACAATGTACTTCTCAGATTATCCCACAAGAAGAAAGATTTTTAGCAGACAGGTTTTGAATACAACAGATAAGCTAGCATGTTTTGTTTCCAGCTGTACACAATAAAGCCTGCTATAACAAATAATCACTCATGTTGTCCTAGACATCTCGAGGTCTTGCCACATAGTCCATCAGACAAGCCAAAAAGTTATTTAAATAACCCTACAACTAGACAACTTTGACATGGGCATTTTTCACACTGTGTTGATGAAAACACAGATCTGTGTTATGCCAGTTCTTCACACCAATGCACAGCTATACTAAAAATGCAGACATCATCCCCATAAAGCCAGATAACATTCACAATCATAGACTAAACATGACATAATTTGTGTAATTTAGAAGCAAAACATGGCAAAGCAACTGCCAGTAAATCGCCAGTAAATCCAGTTTGCATATGGAAGAATCTCCTTGCAGTAAAAGAGGTATGAAACAACTTATCAAGTACTTGACAACCTTTAAAATGTGATGCTGAACTCGATGCAGAGCAATCACTATTCATGTTTCATTATTTATGGAAGTGTTTTCTTTCCCTGTGTAAACAGGACACTGTATTTGTGCTTCTCAATCTCTTTAGCATGTACCAGCTTCATTTTTATGCTTATGTGCTCTCACAGAAAATAAAAATCTCTTATTCATGTTTAAAAGGCAGAATTACTCAAAACTAGAGCTCTGCTCTCTTACTTACCTCCTTTCATAAAGCCATTGCTTTTATTATTAAATAAGGTTCCTTCTGCTTGAATAATTTTTCTCATAATCAACCCACTTCCATATTCACTACTCTGAAAAAAATTCTACTTTAGATTTTAAGTCATTTGTTTAAGTTAGGGTAAGCAATTACACTGAGTTAGAAAAATCTTTGCTAGGTTAATTTTATAGAGACCCTCACTGTGGCACTTTCCAGAACTTACGCTGGTCTGTCCTCTAAAATAAGTGCTGTAGTGGAGAGTGGTTCAAAGTCAAGATTCTTCCTCACATTCTGTTTAGGAGAGAGAGGTTTGTGAGCTCGTCCAGTTTTTTCTTCATATTCCTAGAGAAGAAAAAGACAGGGCAACTTACAAGAGTGGAGAACATCAAGATGATGCACATGAGAATTTAAAATGGGTCTACAAAAGTCTTCAAGACAATGCTTTCACATCTCTATCCTGCTGCAGTCCCTTTAGAGCTTTTCAACTAGAGCAATCTCAGAACTGAAAACAACGGCAAATTTATGTTCAAGAGTGAGTTTTGATGTTTTTTTTTCATTCTTCCTATTTGTAAAAACATCTTAAGTTCCTCTGGCTGACAGTCTGCTTTTACACAGTACTACTCAGGAGTTTACAAACAGCAGATACTATCTGAGGTATAAAAATAAGACCTATTTAAAATATTTTTCTTTTAATTTACATGGTTTTGAAATTGAAGCCAAAAATGACCACAAGCTGCTTGTCTTAAAATCTCATAGTAAGATTTCTCCCCACGCAAGCTGTTTTCACATGCAACAGTTCAACAATGGGAAAAAAAAAAAGGTTAAAATCACAGAAAGCCCATCCTTGGTATGATGCCTTACATAACCCTACATGTTAACTTGTGTCTGTAATCAGACACTGACACACAAGAGCAAGAGCAGCAAAGAGGCACCACGGTGCCGGGGGTCTGGAGGCAGTGCCATCCCGAGAGAGGCCGAGAGGCTTGCTCAGCCTCCAGAGGAAAAGCTTTGCAGGGCTCTTTGGCAGACAGCAATAACGGGATGCGGTGAAGGCCGAATACAAGTCTCTGAGGCACTTGTATGAAGAACACAAAGACAATAGGCACAAACTTTACCAGGGGAATTCTAGTCAAGCACTGGGACAAGTCTCCTGAGACACAGTAGAACTTCCAGCCTCAAGGGCACTCAAGCGCAGGTGAACGAGCCCCCAGAACCTGGTGTAAGCAGACTCTGTTCTAAGAGGGGTGTTAGTCCCTTAGAGGTCCCTCCACTCAATTACTGCCTCACCATGATCTACAGGAGAGGGTTTGGCATTACACATACAATTTTATTTTTATTTTTCCTACAAACACTCGTTTGGAAAAAAAAACATACTAAAACCATGACCTAATAGGATAAACCAACCTTTACACAGCTTCCATCTACTCCACTGCTTGAAGTACTATAGCAAACATTAGGTATGCAAAGTATCAGTGATATACAAATAACAAACACAGTCAAACAGTCCTATGGAAAAACTACATCTACATAATAGTTACGTCTACATTCAACTTTATAATGATTTTTGCCACTTCCAAAACTCAAGGGCTTTCATGCACAGCTTTTTTCTATAATTTCTACTGAAATTAAAAAAAAAAAAAAAAGAGCACTACGAATGTGTTATGAATAGGGTTCCAGCCACAGACTTCTCCCTGTCAGCACAAAGACCTTCTCAGATGCTACTGCTTGCTTACTCTCAACCTGTCAATTACATCAAAGCCTCCTTGGGCAATAGATCCAACCTTTCCAACACAATCACAACAGCCTGGATCATTCAGCAACTAAAATGGGATCCCTATCACTTCTAGAAAGGCCTTCTCCTCCAACCCTACCTTAAAAAAAAAGGATGGATGAAAACCAGACATAAGTGAAGAACAACACAACCTTAATATTCTACTTTATGTTGTACAGTTCAATTCTAGTTCAAGTTAGTTCTGTGGGACTCATGGGTGCAGGTCTGTGCAGCCCTTGGGACACAAAAATCCCACTTTTTCCCTGTGTGTTCACCGGGCACTGCCTCAGCAATCAATCCTATGATGCCAGCATTGCTGTGATGGGAAACATGGTCACGAATTTGGAATGTCTGGCTCATTAATACCAGCTAATACTGCTATGCATGACATCAGTTTGCAAACCAGGAAAAGAACCAAGAAAAATGTATTTAAACTTAGCTTTGTCAAGTAAAGGGATGGTGTTCATGCTGACAAAGCTGTTCACTAAAAAAACCCTCCAGAGAGAAAATAGGCAAAGAAATATTGTAACAGAGGTATTGTGATCAAGAGCATATTCAGAAAGCACAGGCACTGGTCTTAAACTACTCACTTGCATCAGCAAGCAGCTGATAGTGACCAGTGTGTGAGAGCACCATCATAATGTGCTTCAGCTGCACCAGCTGTGGGGTAAATCCGCTGTGCTGACAGCAATGAAGCAAACGACTATTCTTTCTCTCAATTTCTATTAGGTGACTGAGTTTTTTTATGAGCCCTTTCTCACAAATTAACACAGTCAAACATTAATCTCTATTACTGCTTCCACAGACAAGGTGAACCTTGTGCCTAAATCTAACATCTTTACTCTTTTGAGACACTGCTAGTGAAAGAAAAACCATTCGGCATCCACAAGGAACTGTTAATATGCAGAAATCATCATATATAGATCTCCCTAAAGCATCTCAGAACTTGACATTAAAATATATGCACCAATGCTTATTCCAGTACAAGTTCCAGAAAAGCTGCTTAATTTTGGCTTAGGAAAATTATTTTCAGGGTCTCCTTTCACTGAAAACCAACTGGAAAGCAAAATTGCTTTTGGAAGGTGAGAAACAATGCCCACACTGGGGATTTTCTTCTGTACAGCAGAATTAATTTGGAAATCTCTTTCAGCTAAGCACAAAGTTTCCCAGACCAGCACTACACTGCATATAATTCAAGAATTTCTTAGTTAAGAAGACGTTTTATTTTTGAATGTGGGTGGCTAGTTACAGTATTAGCACATCAGTACAGCTACTCAAAGCACTCCTGCATACTCTAAGCCCACCCTGCATTTCAGCAAGTATTCACTGACGTGTTCCACTCAGCACTATCCTACAGTAAAGAAGCCAGACCAGCACAAAAATGGGAGTGGCACATTTTATGAGATTACAAGTATGATTCCTTTGTAGTAATTTCATCCTTTTCAGTGGTAGCCAAACATGAATAAAAATGTCTGAGGATAATATTATCTACAAGACTGTTTTTTAATTAGGTAAAATAATAAAAAACCCAACCAAACAAAAAACTCTTCCCCACTTCCCCCCAAAAAACAAGCACACAAAACCCAAAACCCCCAAAATTCACAGAAGATAAAAGCTCATGAAAATTATCTTTTATTCTAGTGAAAAGAGAATGCAATTTCAAACAGAGCACAACATATGATACAGTAATGAAACACACTGAAACCTTCACAAACTCATATTAAGACTATCTGCTGACTGAGCAAGTAGAAGTATTTGCACATACAGGCATACTGCAATAGGCTGAACCACACAATAGCTCATTTTAAGCTTTGGGTTTTGGGTTTTTTTGTGTGTTGTTTTTTTTTTTTAAGCCAGACTCAAATTTCTCACAGGTACAAATAATTCAGCATCTGTTTAAATCCTATACTATAATTAGGGGTTACTAACCTGACACGGTTGCAAGCTAATTTTAGGACCAACTCTGGATAAGCTGACCGTTTACAATTTAGAATACATCCTTATCACTGAGATCACTTAGGCTTTCTTCCAGGTTTCGTCTTTACCTGTTTACAAGAGCTCAACTAGGGTTTGAAGATGTTCTGTAAGAGCGTGCTGTCGATTAAAGCACTGATTTAAATAATCGAAACCAAACAAAGAAAACCCACAGAAACACCCCTCCCGAAAGCAAGTTTAATTCCCGGTGGAACCTGGCAGCTTTGCAGTTCAGATGCAAGAAGCTCCAGTCGTGATGATCCCCAGTGAGTCTTCAAGAAAGAGAACCCAACCTACAAAGGGATCCTCAACCATCCCTACGGAGGCGCAAATAACCCACCAGAGCACAGGGCAAGTGCTGAACGACCAACTGCGCTACCCGGGAGAGCGCCGTAGGACTTCCCGCACGCCCCGAGCACCTCAGCACGGCAGAACTGAACCTACAATAACACAGACTGCTCTATCAAGGTCATCTTGTTCTGGCCCTGCGTGTTTAAAGGCAGCCACTCTCCGACGGAGCCGAGTATGAAATATTCATGCCGGGCGCCGGAGCGGCAGACACCGCGCTGCCGGGCTGGGGCTGCCGGGCAGGGGATGGCTGCTGCCCCGGGGCACTCCCAGGGGTGGCTCCCAGCCCGCAGCAACCACGCTCCGGCACCCCGAGCCCCCGGTGGGGTCTCGCCTCGCACAAAGGGGATTCCTCTTCCCCGGGAAGTTGATTCTCTCCCGAACCCGGCGAGGCGACTGAAAAGCGGGCAAGGCCGGCTCCCCCGACCCGCGTTCGAGTCCGCGCCCGCCCCGACCCCCGCCCGGCCGGCCCCGCTCACCATGAACGCTGCGGTCCCTCAGAGGCGGCGGTGCCGGAGCCCCATTGCCCGCCGCTCTCCGCGGGCCTGGCTCCCGCCGCCCGGGCCCGCACGGCCTCGCGGGCCGCCCGCCCCGGGCCGCCCTCCGCGGGTGGGTCCGGCCGGGCCGGCCCGCCCCGCCAGCCGCGCTAATCACCCGCGGGGCCGCCGCACACCGTCACCATCGCTGCTCCCGCCCCGCCCAGCGCTGCCTGGGCACGCTCGGCCCCGCCCGGCACACGCCGCCCGCCTCCCGCGCCGCCCCGGCAGCGCTGCCCTGCCCGCCCGGGATCCGGGCCCGAGACGGATCACCCAAACCTCGCACAGGCTCCTGAGCATCAGCCGCAGCCTTTGTCTGCCCAGAATTACATGTGCTGGGTTAGGATGCAGCTGCATTCCTGATACACTGGCATCTCTCTCGATTCGTCTCCCACCCAGGCGCTTCCCATCCCCGCGTCCCTGGTCCCTGGCTCCAGCCAGGCGTTTGCTGGTACCGAGTCCGATACTGTGCCTTGCTGAGACAGCCTCGGAAACAGTCCTAAGTGCAAGAGCAGCTAAAACTCACCAGCCCTTAAACCACTGGCGAAGGAAAAGCAGCAGCTTTATGCTGAAATACTTCTTACAGCATAAATATCTTTTCAGTACCACTCATGCTCTCTCCACTTGAAACAGCCCTAAGATACAATATATAAACCCATTCCACAGTTCTGACAACTTTCACATCACATCTTAATAAATATTTTGCCTCAATCTAGATTAATTAAGCTTGCTACTATTCCTTTGTCGTAAAGCTCTTTTACTTAACTTAGGGGAGAGACCCAAGTAGTGTAGACTTGTGTAGACTTTGGTAACTTGCATTTTATAGTATTACCTATTCACCTGCAACTGTTGTCCTTTTCTCAGCCCTGTACTAAGGATTTCATTTTCCTGAATTTCACTATGGTTTGCATCTGCCAGGCTGAATTGTTCACGGCCTTTATCAAGGCCTGATCCTGAATCCCAAAATGAGCAGCAAGGACTGACCTGAAAACAACCAGTCACTTGCGTATTCTGCTTTCAAAGGGTGGCTTTGCAAAAGTTGAGATAATTTATTTTCTCAGAATTGCCAGGTGTTATATCCCTATTGTTTTCAACCTGTGACTTCACATCTATTTCATGGATGCAGTGATACCTCACCAAATGTGGAACAGCTTACTGTTTAAAAGTATCTAGGCTTCATTTCCACACACACACCCCAATTAGTTACAGACATTTAACATCCAAGCGTCCAGTGTCAGAGCACAAATTATCACAGTGGCAAGTCACCACAGCTCATGGAAAGCACTACAGCCTCCAGGGCTAATGCTTTATCTCATGAACTATCTGAAGCAGGAAGTTATCATGCATATTAAAAAACATTCATGTAAAGATACAGATATTAACACAGAAAAAAAGCAGATCACGAGAAAAAGCACCCTTGGGTGCTATATCCTGTGGTAGATCTCTGTGCTGTCACAGGCTGAAAACAGAATGATATTGCAGCTCTTCTGCAAAGCACTGAGTGGGAGAGAGGGATACCTGGTGACATGGGAAAATACCTGTGTGGGGTGAAGAGCAAAGTACCCCTGCAACTCAGACCACAGCTGGCCACGTGTTACACACGTAGTTTGTAGCAGCCACTAGTTTTAGGCTGCCACAATATACCAGTACCTGAGGTTACTCAAACAAGTTATGTGCAAGCTTTAATTACATTTTTTTATTTACTGGAATTCTCACCTCACTCAGCATATGAGACAGGATTGCACAAGCAAACAGAAAATTATTTTTTCCCTGGTTAGAGTCTGACCGCTACCTAAATAGTGCTTCAGTGTTCCCTTCCACTGCTTTGTAGCTGCCTACTGCATGTCTACCTGCAATCTCTTACCTTTTATAAATAGTTTACCAGACAAATTTCAGCTGGTGCACACCCAACACTACACTGCCCTCCCACTACTTTTTGTGCCACCATTAAGCAGCTGTGTGACGATTCCAGGCTCACTAGATTGGGGAAATGATACTGCTGAAAACAAACGCTCTGTTCTGCTGAATTAGTCTGGTTACTCTAACGCTGTGGGGAGATGCAAATGTCAAAGGAAAAGGAAGGAAAGGGAGCATGCAACATGACTGTTTCTTTCAGTGGTTTAACTGAAATCAGATCATGAAACTTGTAGATGACCTTTGGGGCTGGGAAAATAAGATCTGATTCTTGATGTGGCACTGGGCCATAAATAAGTCATTTTAATGGAGACTCTTATGTATAGAATAACCAAAGAGACTTTAAGGAGACTGACACCTCAGGCAAAAATCAGATTATGAGAATATCATTCAAAACTTAACAAACAGAATACAAACTGCTAATCTCAGATATTAAACTTTCAAAACAACTCCTTAGGAAGCTTTTTATATAACTTCAAAACCAGTACAGAACTATTCTGAAATGCAGCTAATTTATTAGTTACTGATCTAACAACCTGAGAAATCTGAATTGCCCACTCAACCTGGACACTTTGCCAGAGCGATCTGGCAAGCTCTATGATCCAAGAACCATCACCCCTACTTGCTTTACCCAGCTTTCTGTCTCTATACATATTTAATCCTCCCATGTTATAGAAGGATACCTGAGCAGAAGATAGCAATGAGGTGACAGAATTTGATGGAAATAACATGTGTGAAGTTTTATCTTCCACCAGGATATCTTTCTCCTTTTTAGTACCACAGTATTCTTCTGTTCCATACTTAACAAATTAGGAATGCTTAAGCAATGAAAGGAGAAGATACTATGGCCAGTTCATGAAGAAAACCTCACACTATTTTTAGGCATCATTCAAGTGCTCTGAAATTTCCCTCTTTTCCCCTGAGAAGTGTCTACTTCTCCCTTCCAATTATGGCTGATATGGAGCTTGGGCTGGCAACTGTCATCCCACACAATCACACTGAAGTTAAGTGAATAAAATAATCCATGCATCTTCCAGAAAGTTGAGAGAGAATGAGAAGCCACATACTCAGTCCTGTGCTTCAGCCACTGGACTAATTTAACAATTAATCCATATACATATTTTTATAACATGGCATTTTGAGCAACAGAGGCATCAAATTAAGGAACATTTATAACCTAAGCATAGATAAGGCCAAGTTAGGTCTTCCAAGAAAGAATAACAGTTTGTTCCAAGAAAGAACAACAGTTTGCTGGTTTGAAGTCTGTTGCCTCTAATCATTCATTGTGCTCGTATCAGATGTTTCTCACCCTCAGGGTTCACATTTCATTTGCACTGTAGGTAAATAATTTAAGTGTTCTTTACTTCACAGAGAGTGACATGTTTCATTAAAAAAAAAAAAAGGAAGGAACAGAAAATAGATGCCTCTGTTTGAAGTACTCAGAGACAAACCCGACCTATGAACCATGAGAGACACACCTATGAACCCTGTAGCTTAAGAACAGCTATTTAATGTCAAATATAGGATCTTCAATCAGACTGAGCAGCATCTGGTTCCAAGTGATTCCAATGTGAGTCACAGTAACAACAAAAAACCCCAACACCCTACTGGTTAGAGCACTGCAAAGGACACAATTTAATCTGCATATACAAACATGTGCACAGTTTCCCTATATACTGACACTATCTGGTACACTGCAGCATCAATCAAATGGAAACATCTGCAAGAAAGGCCTCCAGCAGGGCAAGCATCTGCTAAATGCTTGAGAAAGAGAATACATGCTAGATGGTTATTTTACTTTTATTTTTTGTGAACATCTGCCAGAATAAAATGCTATCAACACCTGCTTTCAGCATATTCCTTAAATGTCACTTCCAGGGACTGGAATTCCAATGGATACAGACTTCTTGTAAAAATATGATTTTACATAATCTGTACACACACTCACTGATCTTTCCACCTTAATTATCCACACAGCCTCGGCAACATCCCCTTCCAAATAGTCTCTCAGCAACTTTTTCTTCTGACATTTCACATTAGTGCTGATGTTGCAGGGGAAAACTTACCTTTCCTATCTAGTATCAAATAACACACTCTTCAGTCTGGCTGAAGATCATGTTGGAACTGTCCCCCTCATTCTGCGTGAGATGCAGAAATAAAAAGTTTCTCCATGCCACATCAGCTTGATGCTGATGCCATTCTGAAATGGCCAAAGAACCAGGTATACATAACTCTGTATATATATATATATATATATATATATATATATATATATATATATATATGTATATATATAACTCTGGTATGCAGGAAAAGAGTCACAGGAACATGGCATTTCATCTTGCAAGTTCTCAAATCAGTTGCAAATACAACCTCAAATACTTGTAAACTTCAACACAGCCTAGAATTCACCCAGGAATGCCACCAGCTTTGCAATGCACAACAACTTGCATTATTATGCTGTTCAGATGCCCACCACAGCACACAGTCACTATTCTTGTTTGCAAACACCTGTCTGTGTAGGTAAGTATGGGCACACTAGTACTTAGCCCCATGACTTCAGTACATAACAGACTAGTGTAGGGAAAGGTACTTCGCTTGATACTTTTAACCATATTCTATTTCTCCCGTTTTCAAATCCCTCTGCTAGTTTCTATTCTGCTTTATCATCAAGATTTGCCATCTCTAAGGATCTCTGACTTCTTCAAGTTTGATACTTGTCTGTTCTTCGAAATTATAGAAAGGCAAGGCATTGAGTCTACTGCACTAAAGCCTCTGAGTGGATTTTTGCATGTTTGCTTCTCTAATCCCTGAAATTACTCTTGAAGACGTTACTGGTGCCAATTTCTTACATGTCTAATAAAAGCTTATTTTATACTCATATTGATGGTGTGCTCCATATTCTCTCTCATCACCTGCCCAGTCTTGTAGACCCTTGTGCATTCTGTTTAATTTTACAAAAAAACTATATCAAAATGTAAATTTTCCTGAATAATCTTCTTTACAACTTAAGGTTCAGTCTTGAGAAGAAGACATTGTAGCTTTCCAAAGCTACACAGAAACATAAATACAATATTTAAAGGAATGCAACATACTTTCACAGTGTGCCTTAAAGCAATGACTATTTTCAGGCTTTAATATTCATGAAACTGTTTCCACTAAACTTTGTCATGCTCAAGTGACAACTTCTCAATAGAGCACAAGAAAATTATGTGGAAATTACTATAGGCACAGAAAAATTGTAACAAAATCAAGTAAAAAAATCAGATCAAGAGTCCCCTGAGAGAGAAAAGAAGAACACAAAATTTGCTAGTCTTTCTTCAGAAAGACACTTAGGGAAAAAGCACCAGTCTGGCTTTTTAAAATCCTTATACCTGTATCTTTATGGTTTCCAGTAACACACAATAACTCCATTCATTTTGTAGAGCCAAAGAACATCAGTTTTGTTTGTTGTTGCTAGTGAGCATGGTAAGAGTCAGCCTTTCAAAACCTCTACCTACCCCCATTCTTTAATTTTAGATGAAGTTTGAGATGTATAAACTGGAAGACAAAGAAAACCTTTGGGTCGGTTTTCTTGGAAACTTGCTTCTGCTTAACACAAAAATAGCACACTGAAGTCTCACAAAGCTTTCTCAATTTTACATGTCAGCAATGGAAGGTTCCAGTCTCCTGTTAGAACAGGCAGTTCCATCACAATATTTAGGGGCCAACGCACCTGCCTTTAAGGATTTGCTTTGCTTCACAGAAAGGCTTTGCCAAGTGTTTGTGCAATGCAACAGTCAAAGGCACGTGCTGTTATTTCCAGGCTTGCTCTCTACAGGCATCTATTTTCATTCACAAGCCCATGGGGGGAAGTCTGAAAGCCTCCTGTGTGTTGCCAGGGGAAGGTTACTACATGGAAAAGACTTACTGAACTTACTGACTGTACAAAGATATAGGTGTCTAAGTATCTATCTCTCAGCACTGGCAGACACACAAATTCCAGCTGCATGTTGGATGTCATTTAACACAAATGACAGCAAGTTTCCACTGATGTATCAGCTCTCCTGAAAAGTTGTATCCCCTGGCCTTGAAATTTTGGGGTTAGAAAGAGTTGTGAACTTCATACTCAAAAGTCAATCATTTTCCCATGAATTTGTGGCTTCCTGCATTTAAAAATCGTCTTGTGCTATGAGAATTCATATTCCATCTAGCGCTAAGTATCAACCTGGGCTACAAAGTAACAATGTGAATTGAGCCAGACAAACTGGACAACTTCAAACTTACTGCACTTCCCCCCAAAACCTCCCGCTGGCATTGAAACAGAGCCTTCAGTAGAGACCACCAGCTGACACTGTAACTGCAATAACAACTAACAAAGTTCATACTTCTTTCTATGTAGTATCTTTATTCCTGAAAGCAGATACCTATCCTTAAACACCCCCTGTCAGGATCCCTCCAGCTTCTAGGGTTTTTGACTCACAATTTACAAGTAGTTTTAAAGAACGATAAAGCAAAAATAATAGCTTTAAAACTGGAAAAGGGGGGAAAAAACCTCTCACTTCCTTTCAAAAATACCTTGTAGCCTGTCACAGCTATTTAAACCAGTACTCAAAGCTTATTATTTTCTATTAGTGTGATGCTTGAAACATATTCTGTGCTTTCACATCTTCTTAACATAAGGGGGAAAGTTCCAATAGCATCAAAAGCTGCACTTTGGCAGCTAGACTCTGCTAGATTATGATACCTGGCTGGGTCATATTACATTCTTTTATTATTAAAATACTCCTGAACAACCCTCCTGCCATAGTATTAAATTACCCTTTCATTTACTGTGGATGGAAGATAGTACTCTTGCTTTATCTGTTTAAATATGATACTAGATTTGTTTGAGGCAGGTAATTTTCAAGACAGGACAAGGGCAACCTCCTCTTTGTAGAGTAATACAGTCTACTGGAATTGCTAAATAATCTATTTAGTACAGTTCTTGTTGGGGAAAAAGAAAAGGCTTCTTAGGACTTCATCAGTGACAAAACAGGTTTCCTCTCCTATTTTTATTTATTTTCACACAAATTAGATGCCCTTTACATATGGTTACAATAAAATAAAAACATTTGTGACTGGATCAGAAGGAAAGACATGAAAGAGCAATGCATTAAGGCAACTTTCAAGTTTTGGGTTGTAATTCTTAAGTGGGGAAATCAGTTACATCTTTATTTCCAGAGATTGTAACAATAATAGGCATAGGTTAGTTTTAAACTAAGCACAGTAACTATGCCTTCTTACACTGCACTTGCTTCTTCTTAAAAACAAAAACAAACTCTGGCACACCGTGCAAGATTTAAATCCTGCCTTTTTGAAGGCTGACAAGTAGAAATGAACCCAGTAGAGGAGAACATAGGAAGTGAATCATTCACACCCTCAGACTCTTTGTGCAGAACAGAAAAAATGCACTCCACAGTTTATAGCCAGAATGCTTCAAAGTGGCAATGAAGTCTCCATGCAAATGCTCACCCTATTAATAGCTATAGCCATCAGTCACAATGATTTATCCAGGGATCTATCCAAAGACAAACAGGATAAGCAGAAGACAGTGCTTTATCCAAAACTGGAGGTCTGGCTCCTGCCAGAGCCAGCAGCCAGCTTGAACCAGGCACTTCCCCTTCAAGAGGCCCCACGTGGCCCCTGTGAACAGAGCGCAAAGCAAGGCCCAGGCAAACGCTCAGAACAGCTCCGGAGTTTCATCAAGTGCGCCCCGTCAGCAGAGGCTGCGGATGTGCAGCCGCGGAACAGGAGGCAGCAGCTGGACACGCTGCACAGCTTCCACCCGACTGCTCCTGCTTCCGGAGCTGCACAACAAGTCCACACATCAGCAGTCTGTGGACTTTTCTCTGGTTTGGGTTTTTCTGTACTTGGAAAAACCACACTACTTTCAACGGGAGCTTTTATCACTGGCTGCCTAAAGCATGGGTTGTAGTAAATTCTTTCTGTATTTCTTGCTGGGTGCTGTTGCTCTGAAACTCTTTTCCATCTAAGAGGTTCAAGCCAGAAAAAGAGTAAGTAAAGTGATTTTATCAGTCAGCTAGGTTTCTAGCTTGAAAGAAAAATCAAGTGAAGATTGACTTGACTGACAACGAACCCAACTCAACCTACAAAGGTTTTTCCTAGAGTACTGTCATAAGCTTAACTGTTGAACCCATAACAAAGCATCATCTGAGCCAAGCAATGTATTTTGCTGTTTCAATAACTCATTTGCACTTTATCACATGCTGCAGAGTAAGCCTCTTCAGTACAATTGATTTTAATTGACTGGAATGTTGACCCCAAGCATATCCATCATCTAATTATTACAGAAAAATATAATTGGTAAATGATGTTGATTTATTTCCTGTTACTCCAAAAAGAAGAACTGTTTTGCCTCCAGCTGAAGACAGTCCACTTGGGAAATTTTACAGTTGACACCAAGAAAGAATTCGACTTTTCCACCTCCCCCTCTTCTCCAAAAAAACAAATACAGGAATGATTTTTTAAAAAAAATCAAAACAGTTTGGTAGGAAGGGATGGGAACACTGCTGGCAGCTTGTATGACAGAAGCAATATTGTATTAACGGGATTACCAAGTCTGAACAATCTGACTCACAGAATCACAGAACATGCTGAGTCGGAAGGGACCAACAAGGATCACTGAGTCCAACTCCTGGACCTGCACAGGACCATCCCCAAGAGTCACACCATGTGCCCAAGAGTATCATGCAAATGCTTCTTGAACTCTGTCAGGCTTGGTGCTGTGACCGCTTCCCTGGGGAGCCTGTTCCAGCGCCCAACCACCCTCTGGATGAAGAACTTTTCCTGATATCCAGCCTAAACCTCCCCTGACAGAACTTCAGGCCATTCCATCCGGTCCTGTCAGTGGTCACCACAGAGAAGCTGCAGTGGCAAGGGCAGAACAAGCCAGGTGTCCAGAAAAGCCTGGCTCTGAGCTCTTCTGCCACCGCTGCGCCTGCAGTCTGCTCTGGGGGCCTCGCCCAGAGAAGCTTGTTACCCACAGCTGCACAGAAACCCCTGCAGCTTTCCCCTGCACCTGAGGTGGGCAGGCTGTTTCCATCAGCAGTGACTTCAGGGCAGGAATCCAACTCCCCAGCAATCGATTTATTTAAATCCTTATTCCTGGATGGAGGGGGAATAGTCATCCACTCTCATTTCCTCAAAGAGCACACTATGACTTCTTTCAGAACATAAATCCTCATAAATTTGAATATATGACAATCCCTAAGTCAAAAATAATAGCTAATTTTTTTATTATTAAGGAACTGCCATTAGAAATTTTAATTATTACTATATGGAGTGTCAGCAAATGACATCATAAAATATTTAGACCTGAATTTATGAGTAAAGATTGTTATTGAAAGGCCTCAAGTGTTACACGTGCTGAATTTTACTGATATTGAAACTCAAAGAAAATGAAGATATTTTATTGAGCTCTTATTGGAATTCATATAGTGGAAGTTAAATTGAACAGCCCTCATAGGGTCACAGCACATTTGCAAGGGAAAAAATATGCATTGATTAAAAATGGATTTTTCTATTGCAGAAAAAAATGAAAATAAATACACTACAGAAAAAAAGTAATTTCATTTTTTTGGGGAAGAAAGCTAATAACGCGTCCCTAGGATATAGCCAAAATCTGACTTTCCTGTATACCTTAGTCTTTTAATACACAAAATCTTGACTAACCAGTTGCAAACAAGTTCTGTGAAGACAGATCACATGAGAGGAGACAACCAAATTATATGCTGGTTGCCTCTTCTTGAGGTTTTTAAAGGGATTTCTTTTTAAGAGAATTCACTAACAAAAGGGGGGGAGGAGAAGTTGCAAACATACAATATTCAAACCTTCTGTGCTTGCCAATCTTGAAGTGTTTCTAAAAGAAGCAGTGGCTGCACAGCCCACCTCAGTCTACTGGAAGGGAAGAGAATTCCACTTTGGTCGTGATTCTCAGTGAGGTACTGTCATCTGACTTTTAGTGCATTTTCACAGTTGCAAAAGCAACTGGTGTAACCAGTCCTGTTCAAGCAGAATTCCTGAAGATAACTAATATAAAAAATTGATCATGTAAACCTCCACTGCAAGCACACTTCCAGCTCCTCCAAGACTACTCGTTCTGACTGCCTTTAAGCTTTAAAACATTTAACTGGATAAAAACTATAAGAAAGCTCTTGGTGACCAGTAAAACAACTCAACCTGAGCATACACCAATATTGATTTTTCATCAGAAGACTATTATTCATGTATATTATCAGCATTAAAAGTAGGATAAGCGACATCTTAGCTGCAGTGATTTTAATTCCTACATTGTTAAAATAGAGTATTGATGCTGTGCTCTATATACACTTGATGAACAACAGTTTTTACAGGACTTGAGAAAAGGCTTATGTGCTCAAAAACCTGTCTGACTACTCCTCTGGTGCAAGGTCAAAGGGGAAAAAAATGCTTCTCCTCCTTCCATACCGTGCCTGGCTCAGTTGTCCATGTACAGCCATCTCCAGCCATGGGTTAACCATATGCAACTTGCCAATGGCAACCGACATTTGAGGGTCTGGAGTTTTCATCATTCATTCGTTTATTTATTTAGCAAAAAGGCAGGAAGGAAAAAAGAACTGGTCTTCCTAAGATCAATTTTTAACTACTTCGCAATTCCATTACTTTTTTTAACTCCTTTGTACTTCACATAAGCACTTATCTTAAAACCGCATTTTTCCTTGGAAATGGCTTTCAATCCCAGATGAGCTTATTATGGGGAAATTATAAGAACAATGTACAATAATAAGGTATTTTAAAGATTGTTCCCCTTACATAAGTTTTAAAAATATGCACAAAAGCACATCAATCCTTATCATTCAGAAGACCATTTAAGTTTGCAATCAACTTTGCTCATCTCATTCTGGAAAACAAATAATCCTTCTTTGATATAAAAAAAAGGTATGAGAAGATGGAACCACAAACATACCAATGAACTCCGTTACAGGAGCACAGAGCCAAATGAATGGGATAGTCACAGGGTCTGATTAGTGACCTGGTACAAAGGGGGTTTTTTGATGCCTATACAGAAGCAAATGCAAAAGCAGACTTGAGAAGGGATCGCTTGGTGGACCAGTCATCTTAGTTCTCGTGCACGAAGAGCTCATGCCAAAGAAGTAAGATCAAATGGGTTTCCCCAGATACCTGGTTATCAACTCCAGACCTCAAGGGTGAAATAGAGCTGCAGCATTAATTCCTCTGGCCTACTGCTCTTTTTCCTAGAGAGGTGAAGAAACTGCTGTTGGCCAACAGGCATCATCCCAATAGCCCTATGCTGTCACCTCCTTCACTTAGACACCCACCACTCCTTTAGGCACAGACCAAAGGGCTAAAATTGTGCCTCTAAATGGGCAAAAACTCCACAACACAAGTGCTACTCTGTCGTTGTTAAAGCAACTGGGAGGGGTAACCTGGACTGTGCTTTTAGATGTTGGTGAGGTTCAGATCAGTGATTTACAGCACGACTCCTGTCTCAGAAAGTCTGCATGTCAAAAATAACTCCAGGAAAGTGCCAAATCAATTAGGAAGGATTAGTTATTGTTATCCAAGAGGCACTGGAGACAATTGTTTTTTAGACTTGCAGTCTTGCCAGAAACTCAATAATGTTTGGATGCCATACCACATAAATCTTTAATAGCTACTTTTTTCTAACACATTTAATACAACCATTCAAAGCTGTAATGCTCTTGGAACACTGAACACTCACTATTTAAGACAGTTTGGATGTATAGGAAAAATATGCACAGTACCAGCAACAACCAAAAAACATTAATAAATTATTTATCCACTTACTAAAGAACAGGTGCTACAATAAAATATACTGCTAAGTGTCAGAGTATTGTGATTATTAGGCCTCTTCAATTCTGTCATGAAAAATCTTTGGTGAACACTTCAGAACTGTTAATTGTATCAAGACAAGCTGTAGATAAAGTCTGAACGGTTGAGCACAGTAACAAGTTCAAAAAGCTGCCTGAATTTCATTTCTATGAACAGCCCAACTACAGCTAAGCCCAGTGACACGACACACGGATTTCCAGAGTACTTTACCCTAAATTAAGCAGCACAGTCCTTCAAATGAGCATTTGCATTTCACACACTGCAGCTGGTTTTGAAGTTCTTACTACATGTTCTCTCTTTCCATGCAAACCTTCCCATTCCCACAGTGGTTTGAACAAGGAAGCGACGAGCAAAATACAACAAAAGCCCAAACCCATGACATGCCTATATAAAATCCCAAAACCCCAGATCGAGTCAGGCAGATTGAAAGAGGCTGTTTTCTTGTCACTGAAAGAGCAGCTCATGAACTGCTGCCCATATAGCTGGATTTCACAAGATTTTCCCCATTGGAAAGGCAGGTCATTTGATTCACTAACCAAATGCTTGGGTTTATCTGTACTAGAACCAGTTCTCTGAAATGTTGTTTTCAACAATGTTATAAATGCCACAGCTTGAGAAGTGATACGCAAAGAAGGAACCATTTCAATAAATAATTTCAATACACACTCCATTTTGAGTGTGTATTGAAATCCAGCTATTTGGACAAGGAAAAAATATTTATTCCACTCACTTATCCTGAACTGTATTGTATTGATCCAACATTTCAAGTCAATAACCAAATTTTCATCAAGGCCAACACATGGAAAATTTCAACTCCAAACAGCAAGTACTTCAGAAAACAAGGAATGGGCGAAACCAGCATTCTAACACAAGTTTCTGGCACTCTATCACGTTCACTTTATCTTGAATTTATGTACTTTTAATTACTATTAAAGCAAAAATAAGCCAAGGCCAGAAGACTACAATTTCCCTTCAAATGGCCTGTTATAGATGGATCTTTGACACAAAGGCCACAAACCAGTGAAAAACAGAACAAGAATAAGATACTAGAAAGATTTTCAAATTAGGTAAACTTGATTATTAAAAAAAGAAAAAATATCATATACTTTGAATCTTCACAAGAAATGCTTTATACCCAAGTGGTATGTGTTTTCATGGAGTAGTCAATATAATGACCACATTCTTTTGAATGGCACTGTTATAATGGAAGTAAAATTTCAACTAAGAACCTTCTTTGCTACTGCCCAAGAAATTGTGCACAACTCATCAAACAAATAGGCTGCTCAGTCATATATACAGATCATAAACTTAACTGGCTTCTACATTCACCATTAATTCTAACACAGAACAAAACAAATACCTTTTGCATTTTCTTGGGATCTTTCTGTGAGTTTTCTCTGAGAGGTACTTTTCCAAAAAACTTCCATCCCACATCATTTTGTTTTTCAAATCTTGCACTTTGCTTTCTGGTAAACAAATTCCTAAAAAAAAAAAAAGTTTGATTAAGAAAAAGAGGTTATTAATTATAACAAGCAGAAGGACAGACAATCTGCTGACCTTATGTATCCCAACCAAATATTCCAACTCCTCTTGTCGTTGAGCTGACAGACACTGTTTCCCATTCTCAAAAGATAAATCATGCAGTATTATCACCATACCAGGCAATGGACTTTGTTAAATAATAACTTCTAGTAGATGAAAAAAAAGTTCATTTTCCAAGTTTCTATAGGTGGCCTTCCTTTTTAGCCTCCTTCTAGACCATTCAGCCTCACTCCTTTAAAAAACCACTAAGACACAATCTCTTGCTGAGTAAACGTTCTCTACCTGCCTGTTACAACACACTACTACCAAAAATCACAAAAAAGTTGGAGACATAGTAGCCTTTTACTGTATTTGATCTGCTTTCATAAAAGATTATTTTTCCTGAATAAGCTTAAAAGCTGCTATCAAAACACATTAATTCTGAAGACATTTTATTAACTCTGAAATGTCTCAACCAGCTTAAACACTGCAGGAACAGTCAAAGCCAGGCACAAAGCCACTAAAAACTGAATTAGTTTTATTGACATTGCTAGTTTTTAATCATAAAGCGATAGGCCAGACTTCCATTTTTACACCACAGCTACATTTTTCCAAAACTGGACATGCAGTACAGACCAGACCTCATGCACTCAGCTCCTTCAGCAGCACAACAGATATTCTACACCCACAGCATGTCTGCATTATTAATGTAACAAATTTTCTTTTGTCCTATTGTCTAGTTTAGCAAGTATTCAAATATATACAGGTTGGCTCAGTTATTTACTCACCTCGTGGTAGGTTTTTCTGGAAACCTGACTATAGATTTTTGCTCCCTCATTTAAAAGAAAAAAAAATAATCCAGAGACAAAAGTATTTTTGCTGCTGCAATCAGCAGGCAGCTCTAGCACCTTCAAACCATGGATGCTTCAAGTCTGCCACTACTTCTTTTCCTTACAGTTACTACCCTAATGCCCAGTGTGTTGGCTCATTGAGTACAGATTGTTTCATACACATCAAGCGTGGAAGTTTGGTAAATAGAAGTATATTGAGCTGCATGTTCTAAAAGGGCTGAATCCATAATAAGAACAGCCTAATTCCTAAATCTGTAATGGGAACAACCTAGACACTAAAAAGTCATATTTCCTGGCCACTTTGTATCAGCTGACACGAAAAATATCACAGCTATACCAACAGAGAGAACATTGCTGCAATACAGGAGAAATGTTTGATATGAGGAAGACAACTGAGGTAAAAACGTCAGCGTGTTGAAGTGTACTATAAAGTTAATAGGGTGCACTGCCATCCTTAAATATGCACATATTTATACAAATTATCACATGATTCTGTATCACAAGGATACAGTTACCTTGAAATTCAAACCAGGAACAGATTATCATATTAAAAGATAAGAACAGAGTGTTTAGGTACAGAAATCACGCAAGTCAATTACAACTGATGTCAGAGCTAAGCAGTAAATGTACTTCTACAAACCCCTTTCAGCTTTCTCCTACCCTACCCCACACAAAATAAGAAACAGTATAAAGATACAGAGTAAACACTTGTAGGGAAAGCACTAAAGAGTACCAACATGAAAAACATAGAAACATGCTGCCATTTTCCCCCCCTTTCACCTTTTTTCAAAGCATGACATTATAATCCTACAGGTAAACTACTGGATCAAACCCAAAGTTTTGGGTTTTTTCTCTCTAACTAGCATACTCCTATTTCAGCGTTATGAGACTTTCCCATGGCTCATCATTACAGCTGTGAGACTGCTTACAGATTTATAAGCTAACTAAAGCATTCATCAACTGCTGGGAAACAGAGAATATCACAAAAATAATTTCCAAGAAAGGTATCTCAGTTGAATTTAATTTCTTTCCGCCAGCAATTCCTTCACCTTGTCAATACACAGATTCCATTGTGATTGGCCTGAAGGGCTTCTGCATGTCATTTTCTCACCCTTGCCCATTTCATAACATCTAAGACCAGAGAGGATGGATTTATATTATCATTTGAGCCAGCTACCAGGGAAATAATATATAAAGAGAGACAGAAAAGAGATTAATTTTTACATATATGTTCAGTTAATTTAAAACGGAGAAATATCAATTAAGTTCTAAAATATATATAAGAGTAAAAAGGAAAGCATGACAGGAATAACATCATAAAAATCACAGCATGTAAACAGGATAAACAATGCTAGGCAGGCTGGCTGTTCTTGCAAGAAGTTTTCTTTCAGGTTGTTACTGCTTCAAAAGCGAATTCCAGACTGTCTTAAGAGAAAACAAGAACTTGTAGCACCAGGGACAGTGAAAGAGCCCCCTAAGGAGCACACCTGTGTGACAGTTCTGTGCACATTCAAATCCTCTTCTGCAAGTAAAAGGCTTTCACCACACTTCATTAGCACTGCAATAACATGAAAATTAAAGGCAATTTTCTCTCCCTATCTGTCCACATCAGAAGTTGCTAGCACAAGGGTATATACAAGCAACAATCCCCCCAGTCTCCTCTGAGGGATTTTAAGAGCAGCAGTAGATCTTTATCCTCAGAGCAAAATAAAGATGAATTGGAATGATAAAATAGAACAGCTCTCTGCTGCAAGGGCCTGCATAAGATGAACTAAACTGGAAAGGTCAATCTCACTCACTTGCTTTCAATTCAATTCCACAATCCTAGCTATCTACTTTTCCTTTAGAGGGACCATCATAATAAATAATCTGTTCCACAGCTTATCTAGCAGATGGCACAGCACTTGCTCAGATCACTCTTCTCTATCTCTACATTCTAGGGCACCAGGCATCTCTTCCTCTTTTCATACTATGTCAGTTCGCTTTTAATTTAAAATATATATATACTGAACTGAAAGCACCAGGCATGGTCAACATACAACTCCCATTCTGCACTCTCCTTTTCCCCTGCTCTCTGTCTGGGCCTGAGTTCTCGTGTTTTGCTGGTGTCCACATTCCTTACAAACTCCAAAAAGTCTCAAAACTCCCAAAAGGCATAATATTTTCAGAGGCCACATATCAGCACAATCAGATGTAGAACAGCAAACTACAACCTGTTCTTGCTTTGACTGAGGACATTAAACCATGATCTACCCTGACTGGAACAGGCCAAAGTAAACCACAAGATAGTCAGGATGGCATGGAAGGAGCAGAAGAGATGCCACCTAATTTGCAGCTGATCTTAGAAAACTGAACGGGAAAAATAACCCCAACAAACAAACTATGGTATGTTCTCCAGTTCAATTTCTGCAGAGCTTTGCAAAAAATCAGGACACCACCACAGGGTCCTGACAAAAACACTACTTGAGATTTCTGGACTGAAAGCAAACCCTTAAAATATGATCAAACTTCCATAATTACCACAGAATCAGAGGTCCCATAAATAAAAAATCAAGAATTTAATTTATAAATTAGTTGTAGCTCCAGGCTACAATTAAACCTAAGTAATCCTAACAGGAAAGGTTGTGCATGGACCCAGTTTCTACCTCACTACTAAGTGCCCTTTTTAAGGTCTAAATGGGTTTCAAAAAACATCCTGCCGAAATAGGGTATCTTTATGAAGGGAATTTCTCCCAGGCTCGTGGTTATTTAGCCTACTTAATACCTACTGCAACTGCCTTAGAAGGAAGTAAGGATTTCTGCCATATATATAGTAAACCCTTCAATTTTTCTGCTGCCACAGCACAAAATGGAATTACTTTCTTCCCATGCTAACACAGCTCCCTTGGATTTCCAAGAAAAGTACTAAGCAGTCTCACTTCTGAAAAAATTCACTAAGAAAAATTCCACTCTAAAGGTAACTTAAGGAGACCTTACCTAACGGAAAATACAGGTTAATAATAAGCAAAACTTCTCTACTTGGGGAAAAACAAAACAAAACAAAACAAACAAACAAACAAAAAAACCCCTACAAAAACCCCACAAAACTTAAACAGACCTTTACTCCAAAGACGAGCTCAGAAATGCTAGGCTAAAAGATACCAAACTTTCATTACAAGTGCTTTAGGATAACAAAATTAATTTGAGATCTTGAATGTAGAAAAGGGTTGACGTGCCTGGAAAGAAAAGATCACATGCTGATCGTTATCTCGGTCTCATTGTCCTCTTCACAACCATTAGAGCACATCATGCTGATTTACAATAGGGACATTAACAGGAATTTCTGACATGACACATCGTGTCTGCAGTATCATTAGCGTGGAGCCATTAAAGTGTCACGGGTTACATCTGCATTCCCATTGTACGTGCTAACTATTTTACACTAAGTGTCTGCAGCTTCTTATTTTAGAAAAGCCAAGCACAGAAGTTAAATTGAGGTCACGTTTCAAATAGAAAATTGCTTTTTGCACAGTTCCCTAAAAACGGTATTTGGCACCGAACAGCTGTTTAACCTTGTTATTTTAGTTGAACTAAGAAGAAGAAATACCTGCCTGAAGAGAACTTAATTCTAACTCCAGAGTTAATTTTTACACACATACAAATACCATCCTGTGATATAGGACAGAGATGGAACAATCTTTTGCTTGAACATACAGATACTGCATCACCACCGTATCTTAACCCGCCCAGCTGCCTTTTCTGTGGGGAAAAGAGGAAGTCAATACCAAGAGACAAGTTCAGCAGTGTCAGGAAATTCTTATTTTTTAATAAAACTTAAGAACCATTTCATTTTGGTTCTATAAGCACTGCTAAGATAAACTTACTGAATAGCTGCCATATATGCACTGCACATTTACGTCCTGCCCGTACTTATGAAGCTTTATGTGCTGTCACGGACAGGCTTAAAGCCTCAATCAAATTAAAAAAAAAAATTATAACCACATCAATAACAAGGAATCAAGTCAAACCTACCCATATGGCACCTGTTACAGCTTTTTCAAGCTTGTGTTTTTAAACAAGGTCCTGCATCACCACTGAAGCAGCAAGTTTATCTAGTTCTTTCCAACCCTCTTTGCAAACAGACAGGAAGTCTGTAACAACTGCCAGCAATTACTGCCCTGTGAGGAGTTGATAGCAGCCACTATCAATGAGCATGTGAGGAGTTCTGAGCAGTAGCTCCACAAAAATTCAACTCTTCACTTTTTCCACGTTTCAGCTGTGCTTTGTCCCAAGCAAGGTTAGTCTCTTATGTGAAGTCACCTCTCAAGAGGTCACCACCTCCCACCAAGCCCTCCAGTTCTGTACATAAACCTATCCACTAAAAGCAGCAGACAGTGCTGCCATGGGTTCTGTTGCCAATTTATTCCAGGTCTTGAAGTCAGCTGTAAATCTCCTCCCTGAAAAGTCTCAAAGTCTCCTCTAGCCAGGCAGGTTCAATATTGTACCCAACCAGATACTCCTGAAGTTGGTACCACCAGAGTCAAGGAAAAATTTCTCTGGTACAAACAACAGGAAAAAAAGGATGGGCTCCAACACAGTAGCTGTCAGAGGGTGAAGCTGAGCAAGGTGGACACATATACACCCACTGACACCTGTTGGTGCACACACACCCCCCTACTTGCAGGACACACACAGGGTGTTTTTTTCCCCAGAATTTCCAAGGTATACCAGTTTCCTGAAACAAAAGGGTAGAGGAGCTTAGGATTTAGGAGTTTTCATGACTAGAGTATTTGAGTTCTTCAGAAAATCTGATTTTTAACTGTGTTGGTGTGACTATTTTGTCATGGCTCCTTAGACAAAGTTCTGCAGTACCTGAATTCCCGGCATGCGGCGCAGAAGGACAATTGTAAGCAAAAGAAAAGTGAGATGGCACAGGTTGCTCTATGGTAGATTAACACTGATCTAGCATAGATTACATTTGCAAGTAAATGGGTTCCTTACTCTTAAAAAGACAGTTGGAGTACAGAAACAAAAGAAAGTATGAAAATTATCTAGAAACTGACCCCCGCTCATGCAGACTGATGCAATTTCTGATCTGTGTTTACCCGACACTAATTTGCAATTGCAAGAAATTTTTGTTACAAGTTTTAAAAACACACACAACATTTCCTGCTCTCAAGATGCACACTCACATTCAAATTTTAATTAGTCTTTCGATTGAGAAGGTTATTTTCAGAAGACAAAACAAGTGGAATAGTCATGCACATTAACTACGGTAAGGACTTACCAGCCTCATGAGCAGAGCAGATAAAAAATAAGGATAGTGGAGAGAGTTCAAAAGGTTCATATTTTGTAGAGCAAATTTATCTTGAAAGACATTTTTTCAAATGAGTATCAGACTTGCACGTATTCTTAAGAAGCAAGAAAGAAACACAGGCAAGTCAAAGTTCATTTCAGCTGTTGCTGGGAAGACCCTGACAATCCCTTTTAAACTACTCAAGGAGAGAGCACTAAGGTCTTGAGCCCCTCGGCCTACCCGAGGCAGACAAATTCCATGTGTAATGGACTTTAGACAAAGTAAGCAGATACTAATCCTCAGAACTAGGTAAACCCACACTGAGCACATAAGCAGTGTAAGAGATGTCTCCACAGACATTATTCCACAAGGCATCCAGAAAACTACACTGAAACAAAACATTTTAAGTAACATAGAGCATCTATCAGGTAAAACACATAAGATAAATTTTATTAAATATTTGCTGCATTGTGAGCAAAAGTGTCCAGTCACCTTATCTGACCTAGTATTAATTCAATTAACACTACCTAGGAAACGTTCTATTATGGAATTTAGGCAAAAGGTATAATAATATTGTTTTCTTCTCATCTTCCAATGACCGTTTGCATTTTGTACCAATCATAACTCTCCTAACTTACCCTCAATAAACCCTCAATAAACAGAATAAAGAGTTCTCACCTCTAGATATTCCAAATTAAACAATTTCCAGAGGTTGAGAAAATAAACCCTGAAAAACCAGCAACATATTCTATCAAAGGAATTTTTGGTACCTGATTAGTGGAGGAACAAGATTGACACATAAATCACGACGACTGGAGAACCGACGGATTTGAGAAGGCACTTTTGTTGGAAGACACACCAAAGTCTCCTGAAAAGCCCTAAATCTACATCCTCCACAGGTAAAAGCCAGCACTTGGTACTCATGCCCAGGTAACACTGGTTCCTAGAAATAATTCACTAGACACAGTGACTGCCAGTTCTTACATTCCCTGCTCCCAACTTCAGATCACCTCTAGGTCAACTTACACTTTGGAAAAAAAACCAAACCCAAACACATAGCAAAAAATCTGCAAAACAAAACAAAAAACCCCCCAACCAACAGAACAGAACATCATAGAAAAAGTTCAAGTATTTTGACTATGGCAAAGAACCTGCATAAACAAGTCAAAAGTTATGCTTCGAAAAGGATTCCAAAAATACATACAAAAGCAGGGGTTGCAGAATTTTATCTCTGGGAGATTGCCAAAGGTCAGACTAAAGGAAGAACAATGCTTGGTTTATGGATAAACAAATCTAACAGAAACAGAGCCAGACAGCCTACATATTGACCTACCTATGGAAAAGGTAACTAATAACAGAACCATATTTTATAAATTCCTATCACATTTTATAAATACACTTTTCCAGCCACTGACATTCCAGTATGCTCAGTAAGAATCAAGGACAACGACGCTTTATGGTGTAACAGATACCTGCAGGTTTGGGGGTAAAAAAAAAAAAAAAAAGACTTCCACAGCTAGAGAAACAGGAATACAATACAAGTTAGCTGTACAGGACACCTGATAGCTTGCAATAGGGTAACTTGGAAATTTCTCTAGAATTCTGGCAAAAAAGAGCAGAGTTTAATAAAATACTTATCAAAACCACAATATTCTGCATTTACCCTTTTTCTTAGCAGGTAGCCCTCATTTCACAGGAGAACAAAGCGGAGTTGCCTGCACTGAAGTGTCTGAGACATGCAAAATAAATCAGACAAAGCAGCAAGTTGCTGCAAGGTAAATTCCAACTGGATAAAAGGGGAGAGAAAAAAAATTCACAGTGGTAGCAGATAAATCCTGGACCATGCAGTCTAGAGAGGCTGTGGTAACTCCAGGCTTGGATGAACTCACAATAACTGGACGAGGTCCTGAGGAACACGCTCCAGGGCTGAAGCCCTGCACTGAGCAGGGGCTGACACCACCGGGCCCCAGAAGTCACTTCTGACCAGAACTGCTCATTGATTCTGTATTTGTGGAAGGCTGCTGCTCACAAAGGGGAGTCCAAGCACTAAGCAAATACCTTGTCAAGTTCTTTTGTTTACTTTGTCAGTTGTCAAAGTAAGGTGTGAATGACCCTACTATTTACTGTAGGGATTTTTCTTTGTTATTCTTATGGTATGGGTCGACAATTTTTGAGGCACTTAATGACTACAAAGAGAGGCTTAACATAAGTAAGGAATGGTTAGTTCACTAAAACAGCAATGTCACTAATGCTCAAATTGAAAGTAACAGTTCATATAAATGAACTTGCAGATTTTTTTTTTCTGCCAGCAAATTCAGCATTTAACAGGACGTTAAATACCAAAAGTAAGGCATAAAAACATATATTCCTGCTTCAGAAAATCCATGGGAGAGTAATAGGTGAATGCTGCAAGTAACACAGAACACTCATCTATGCTACAGATCTCATTCACCACCCAGTGTGAGACTTCTGTAATGCTTCCTACCAGCCACTAGAAAAGAAACATACACATTTTACTTGCTTTTAAATAATAACTAGACCACATTAAGTCAGTTTTGTACCATTACTAAAAAAACAACGCCAAAGCTCAAAGTACCACTGAGCAGATTTTCATTTAACTTCCATAACGAACAAATAACTTCAACAAGCCTCTTTGTTTAAAGGTTTGTGCAAAACTGTTTCCATTATTCAACAGTAAAACTAAGATTTTAATCTATAAAAGTAACTTCCCTTAAGAATAAAGAGCTACATATCAAGTAAGATTTAGTGCAAAGTTTAAGGCAGAACTAACAGAACAGTAATTATTCCACAATACGTTATTCCGCACATAAGGGAAAATAAGGACTACAATTAATGTGGATAGTTTCAGTTCAACACCTAGTGGAGAACAGGCCACATGACAAAATTCAAAACTTCATGCTCTGAATTAGGGGATAGCAATTTTGGAAACTGTATTATACAAATTTCTAACCTTCATCAAAAGCAAAGGCTGTCGTCTCTGTAGAACTCCAGCTTTGCACCTGTGGAAGATTTGCTTTGAGAGAGAATGTTTATTTCAGAAAAATTCTGCAGCTTTTCTTTTGTTTTACACAGAGCTGTGAAAATAAGTACAGATGAGGGGAGGACCACTAGTCTGTCAGTTCAAGTAGACAGCATGGCTTTCAAATAAGTACTATCCAAAACCACACCGTAAAGACTGAAGCACCCTTCAGATGAGTACACCTGAATGCCTCACGGGCTGCTGAAATACTGTTGCCAGGATCATCTGTTAAAACAGATCCTCAGTGCCTATGCTGCTTCCTACACTGCTGAAATATGAGCTTGTTTGCCTTGAATGAGGCCTGTTAGTCTCACTCCAGTGCCTCGTAAACTTACAGAAAAGATTATTCTGACAGGTATTGAAAAACACCTGAAAGACAACACAGTCATTGGTCACATCCTGGCTTCATTAGAGGAAAGTCCTGCTTATCAAACCTGATTTCCTTTTATGAGGAGGTAACACACCCAGCTGATCAAGGGAAGCCAGCTGATACAATCTTCTTTGATTTCAGCAAAGCTTTCGATACTGTCTCTCACAGGATCCTTCTGGACAAAATGTCCAGCACAGTTGGATAAACACAACATGTGGTGGGTGAGCAATTGGCTCATGGGTCGAGCACAGAGGGCAACAGTGAGTGGGGTAACATCAGACTGGTGACCTGTCACTAGTGGGGTTCCCCAGGGCTCCATCTTGGGCCCTGTACTCTTCAACATCCTCATAAATTCCTTGGATGCAGGACTAGAAGGGATACGAAGCAAGTTTGCAGATGACACTTAAGTGGAAAATCTGCTGACTTCCTGGAAGGTAGAGAGGCCTCACAGAGAGACCTCGACAAATGAGAGGACTGGGCAATCACCAACCATAGGAAGTTCAACAAGGGAAAGTGCTGGATTCTGCACCTGGGATGGGCCAACCCTGGATGCATGTACAGACATGGGGAATGAGATGCTGGAAAGCAGTGTCGGGAAAGGGACCTGGGAGTCCTGTCCAATGCCAAGGTGAATGAGTCAGCAGTGCCCTGGCAGCCAGGAGGGCCAACTGTGTGCTGGGGGGCATCAGGCAAAGCATCGCCAGCCTGTCAAGGGAGGGGATTGTCCCACTCTGCCCTGTACTGGGGCAGCCTCACCTTGAATATTGTGGCAGCTTTGGGCACCACAAAATAAGAAAGATATTAAGCCATTAGAGAGTGTCCGAAGGAGGGGGCAACGAGGATGGTGAAGAGTCTTGTGGGGAAGCCATATGAGGGGCAGCAGAAGGCACTTGGTCTGTTCAGCCTGGAGAAGAGGAGACTGAGGGGAGACATTGCAGTTAAAACTTCCTTGTGAGGGGAAGAGGAGGGGCAGGCACTGTGGTGACCAGTGGCAAGACCTGAGGGATGACCTGAATTTGTGTCAGGGGAGGTTTAGGTTGGATATTAGGAAAAGGTTCTTTACCCAGAGGGTGGCTGGGCACTGGAACAGGCTCCTCAGGGAGGTGTCACAACATCAAGCCTGACAGAGTTCAAGAAGTGTTTGGATGATATTCTCAGGCACATGGTGTGACTCTTGGAGACGGTCCTGTGCAGGGCTAAGAGCTGGACTTGATGATCCTCATGGGTCCCTTCCAACTCAGTACATTCTGTGATTCTTCTCTTTCCAGCCCTTTCAGATGCCCATTATTGACAACAATCAGCTAAAAATGCACAAAGATACAGCAGCGGGGAGAGACAAACCTGGCACCAAATTCCTCTCTTGCCTCCAACAGGCCAGTGAATCCCAGGGGATCAGACAACTACAGCACTGGAGAGCCCAGCCCTGCCACAGGGCAAAGCAGCCTGTGCTGGGTGTCCATGTGGGTTCCCTCCATCAGAGGCTAGGTTTCTGGAGCCCTTCCTCCCTGCTTCTGGACACTCCACCTGCAGCTCAGCTAATTTTTGTTCATTTGTGGTTAAAAGCAGTGTACTCATATCCTCCCCCACAGTGCATCCAGCTCTTTCTGTCCCTCCTCCTACACACTTCATTCCTGTTCTCAGCCTGTCTCCTCCTGAACAGCCAATACTCTAAGAGGCCTCATTTAACAGAAAGGCATGAAAGAGGAGACATCATTATATCTAATATTTCAGATTACTCAATCACAATTATTTTCATCCTTTTTCTTCCCTTCTGTGGTCAGTGAATTCCCATTTTTGGAGACATGAAAAGTGAGAAATCAACAGTACAATGCTCCTTCACATTCTGCCTTCCTTTTAACACCAAAACTAGAGAAGTAAACAATAAGCTGTCCTCTCATTAAAAGCAACAAACAGCATTTTGGAAGGGTCCTATTCATTAACACAGGTGATTTATTATGCCATTGATGGACCTAATTCCCTAAGTTCAGAACTCCAAATTACGTGTGACCAGTGATCTCAAAACATGTGTGTGTTTGTGTGGTATAAACATATCAGATTCACATGATTTAAGACTTAATGCTGAAACCAGCAGCTACTATTTTGAAACTTAAGCCCTTTTTCTTATTAGATTACAAGTAAGGTCACAGCCTGGACTAGGTGTGTGCTTCTATGTATGGTATAGGATGCCAATCCTGCTTCAGATGCTTTCTCTCAGAAATACAGAGATTCTTTGCAAACAGTAAAAGATAATGTTCTTCTTAAAGCCCTTTATTAAATGTGTAGTCCCTATTCTCTGTAAAAGTTTCCTAAGATCCTCCTATTTAGAACATTTGGATCCAAAAAATTCTAGGAGTAGCCTGAAAAGAAAGATGATCCAGATTCCTGGAAAAATAGACAATATCCATGGCAGTGCACTAAGTAAAGACTTAGGATTCCTGTAATCCAGTGAAACGAAGGGAATTGCATGGCTTATTATTTAACTGAACATAGTCCTAGTCCTTTTTATGATCACTCTGTGTGTAATCATAAAAATCCTTATCCTCAGCCTCCAAAACAATAAATGAAAATGATAAATGAGAGGTACAACTTCCGCAATGGTCCTGATTCAGCAGAGCTGTTTAAAACCCGTGCATTTAAAAAGTTTCAGCAGTACTGTACAGAAGTGAAGTCCAAAGGTAAAACTCATTAACCCACACTGCTCTGGGTCAGCAGGGCAAAGGGGCAGACAAGCCAGTGACTCTTTAGTCTCCCGGCCAATTATTTCCTCACACTATTTTTCAAGCCAAGTTCCTGCATATATTCAAATGAAGGAAATTAACTCCAACTGATGCTTTACGTGAAAGACCTCTGGGCTTTGAAAGATGATACAAATGACACTTGAAAACAACCAACATGTCAGGTTTCTTTGTCAACAGTCAGCGTTACAACTGCTTTTCAGAAGCAATAATCCATTTTCATGTGCTAACCTGGAGCCTAATGAGAGCACTGTACCTGTGATGCCTTAAGCTCTTCCAAGAGGAAAGCTATGCACAAACAAGCAAGAAAGTCGCCTCTTTTTCTCACTTTTGATATTCCTGCCACACCCAGATGCATCAAACAGACAGAGGAAAGAACCAGACCTTTCAGAGCCCTGAACTGCTGAAGAGACAGCAACTGAGCCAGAGGAGCAGTCCAGGAAGCTTTCTTCACCACAGTGCTCAGGAAGGCAGGACAGGAGCACCCCATTCACGAGTGATCTTGAAGGTGCCAGGACTGATTTCTTCTACAACTCAGTTTGCAAACACAGCCTCAAGCCAACACTTCATAAAACACCACAGATATTCCAAAATTGATATGTAACACACAACCTCATGCACAGTGCACATGCACACATGCAAGGAAAAACAAATCTACAGAGTGCTAAGAAATAATTTTACATTCTGAAGCAAGTACTTCTCTAAGCATTTTCCTGATACTACAGAAGATTTACCCTTAATTGATTATGTAAGTAGCTTAGGCACACGTAACCAAGCACTGGAGGCATCTAATTACTGTCAGCATTATCTCTACAGGTAGCCACAAATCTTAACTGACACATCAAGACTGAGTTTGCTCAGGATAGTTCGAACAAACTAACACATTCTCAGATGCCAGATGAGGTTCAATACAAGCACAGGTACCATTTCAAGAAGAAAGGTTTCTCCCTTTTACCAAATATCAGCAACTTGTGCAAAAACTTAAGCTGACTCATCTTTGCTCTCAGTGGTTCAAATCAAATCAGAGAAGCCCTCCAAGAGCTAAACCTGCAGATTAAGGCTGAGTTCCTGCACTGCAGCCTTACCCCATGACCATCAGGCTCCTGGAAGGTAGAAAGGCTGTGTACAAACCACTCAGGTGCTTGTTCTTCCACACTGTATATGTGTGGCAGCCACTCACCAAAGCCAAAGTTCTCCTGTTACAGTTCACCCCTGGTTCTCCAAAGTGAAGATTTATGCACCTAACCTGCAAGAGTGTGAATCTCAGCTGAAAGTCTTTTCGGCAGAGAGTGCAATGCTAAGAACACACTCCTCTCTAGGACTTGGTTTATACCTACCACTGCAGCACTTCTAACAAACTGCTTTAAGAAGCTTCCTCTCAGCAAGCTGGTCTTCAACAATACTACTCGAAATGCCTCCTCCTCATGTCACAGTGCACACAAACCCTGATGCACAGCGCAGGGGTGAGCTGGGCAGGGAGGCCTCTAGAAAGCAGCTACTTTCAAACAAAACAGTGCAAGACCCAGGTTCATTTACTTCAGTACTCACTGAAGTCCTTGGAATCCAAGGGGCCCATAGGAACTCCAGGGAACAGGGAGTACATGGGATCACTAGAGGAAGCTATTTCAACCTTGTGGATAGCAGATTATACAAACCAACAAAAACTAGCTACAGTATGTTTTGAACCTTAACAATGCTGACAGCATAAACACAAATAGTAGTCCCTGTGGCACAGAAGGACCTCAAAAGCTCTCTGCTTGTTCAATACCTCTGAACCTCATCACCAGGTCACATGGTATAAGAGAACAGATGCACAAAATATGGGGGTGTGGTGTGCAAGCACAGACAAAAAGTGAGCAACTCTTGTTTTCAAAACAGAGCAGAAGGTGGATAGTAAAGGGAAGGATATTCAAGGTCAGGTTACAGATGGAGCACCTGGAACTTCAAAGCCGATCACCTAGTTTGAACTTAATCTTCGTATTATCATGATGACATCCCCCAGTGACCAAGATTATCTGTTCTCCATTTAAAAGGCACTCATGGCAGCCTTTATTTCCTGGCATTCAAGGTAGCCGAAAACATTCAGGTTAAAAAGCTCAGTCTAGTGAATATCACAGTTCCTGTAACACTGATAAAACCACTACAGACTACACTAGAGCAGGATTTGGACAGATGGCTTTACTTTGTTGGATGAGAAAAGTTGAGAAGCGATTAAACATCCCACTCTGAGCAAGGTCTAAATAGCCCGTTCCACTGTGCTCCCTCCAGGCTGAAGGACAGCATTTGTTTGAGTTAGCAGTTGTGCTACTAGAATGGGTAACAAAAGTTCATGCTTTGAAGTGCTGAGAAGCCTCCTGCTTCAGAATTAAGTCTGGTTCCATGGCAACGAACAGACAAGGGTCCACAAAAGCTTCAGCACCTGAAACATGACTGATGACTGGAGTTCTGCTGCACAGTACTTCAACCCAAGAATAAAAATCAACAAAGGCTTCAGCCAGTTTAATAGGTCTAAAGAAACTGCTTCTCTTAAGCTTTGCACATAAGGCAGCCTTTCAAGGAACCATGTTTGCCAATTCTCTACGTATTTTATCAGCCTATTCATATTAGCCTATTTGTCTTATGCAAAAAACCCCAAACACAAATATGAGGAAAAAGAGATTAGCTGAAGCAATCCCACGTGCAAAACAGGTTAGATGCAGCCAACTCTGCCTGATGCCTCAAGTTTATTTCTACAATGGTTTCTCTAAAATATATCATACTTCAGACATCATATCCTAAAAATAATAGACATTATGAAGGCCTTACATAAAACCAAACTTACCAGCAAACAACCAAACCCCCCAAAAGCAGACAGTCCTTTTCCACATTTGCCACTTTCCCTGGGCATCTGCATTTAGAACACCTTATCGCTCACACAAGGGCCACGTTTAGAAGGGGTCACATAACTGCTTTGAGTGGACAGTGGTGTCATTTCAACAAGCGAGTGACGCAATGTCAGATGATTTCATGCCAGGCATAAATGAAGGGAAAAGGTATTAAAAAAACTGTAGCTGAGATTTGGAAAGATCACAGCGGTCACCCAAGTGTTTGGCAAGTATTTGTATTTTAAGCTTCATACACTTAGAATGATCAATAAAATATTCCATCACTGCTAAACCACTTACGAATCCTCAGATGCCAAAGCTCTTTAATACATGTATGGATCCTACCTGTATTTATTTATTTATGTGCCATCAGATTAAGGACCTTGGCCAAAACCACAAAAGATATTACTGGAGAAGCCACTGCCCAGAGGAAAAAAGACCTCGTTCAGACCTTCTTTTATTGTAATGCAGAAGGAATCTTCCAAGATTTAAGATGCTTCCATAAAACATAAAGATAGGATGCAGAGCCTTAGCCCCTAGCAGTATCTGCCTACTTACTCGTAACACAAAAAACATGTTGTTAATACCAATCTAAATTAAAATAGCAAGCTATTATATCTTTAAAAGTAAAATATCACACAAGACCATTCTCCTACAATCTTATGTAATCTCACTGTTAAACTACAACCATATTTCACAGAAGCATTACCTGGCAAAGAAGTTCGTAAAAGGTCCCAATATTTTCCGTTTGCTATCCACGTCTGCCTCCGGACAACACTCCTGCTGGCTCTGGTCATTGGTCTCTTTAGTGGAATTGAGGGTAACATCCGAGAAGTGTGCCTCGTCAGTCTCAAGATTCACAATTGCACTTGAACTGCTTGTGACCACAAAGTCCAAAATGTCTTCATTGCTAACCGATAAAGTTGTTGACAGTTCCGTGCTAAGACTAGACACACTACAAACAGAGATATCATCGCTTCGATTCAGAGTTTTTGAGGTTGGACTATAAAGTTTGACAGAGTCATACCCAGTCCTTGGGAAAGTGGAGGATTTTCGCACGGCATGGTCGTGCTCAGCAGCCAGAGAAGGTGGAGGCACATACGGTGGCAGTGTGCACGCGCTCTGAAACGCCCTGTCAGGCACGATTTCAGGTTCTGACTGCTTTCTCTTCACATTTAACACACTGCAGTGAACAGGCTCTGGATTTCCTATTTCTAGAGTTGGAATACCAGAATCCACTGATTTAAGGCTATGACAATCTTCTAAAGCACTGGACAGCTGACCAGGCCCAAACTGAGGCAATGAGAGATCTCTCGGGGTCCCGGAGTTCAGGTTTGGAAGGCCCTGGACACCACTGCCCACTCTTGCATCCAGAATTCCCATGAAGGTCAAACCATTTAAGGAGTTGGACAAATTTGCATCAGTTGTCTTGGCCCAACTAGTACCTGGTTAAAAAGAAAGAAAACATAAGTGATTATTTGCAGGAAGGTTGTGGTTTGTTCTTGACTGTTTGAGTTTGTTCAGTGGGGTTTTTTTGGTTGCTTCTTTTGTCTGTTTCTTTTTTTTTTTTTTAATACACTCAATCCTGTCCTAATTTAGGCTTTCAATTAAAAATTGTTTTTCTCTTGCACATGATTACTATCCCTTCCCCCTGCTTGAACAACCGGACAATGGCAACTTAAATTAGGCTTCTAGAAAATGTCAAGCACGAAAAGCTTTTCATAAGCAGTTTGTGTGCCAGTGTTTGCTTCTTACACATCTCCTGAAAGCAAAATGACATACTATAAAACCTGCAGTATTTTAATATTCCATTATAATACTGAGACAAATATTTGAAATTTACTTCTATACAGTCATAAATGCACATTCACTAATTCCAGGGGTCTACAAAACTTGTTTACATACACTTAGACCAAATTCTGAAGTGTTCATTTAAACAGAATTTCTTAGCATTCTTCTGGAAATCAAATAACTGATAATAAATTTGTCACCAAAATAGAATGCATAATGTATCAGTTTTGCATTAAGCAAGAGATGTGAAATCTGAACAGCTACAAAGCTATCCACACAGTTAATGTTTTGACAATACACATGATGCACTTCATCAGTGCATGTACAGTAACATTGACACTTGCAAGTACATTGTAATTACTGCAGTCAGGGACTGCAGTCCTTCATCTGTGCAATATCCATTCACAGTGTCTCCCTGGGGGCTGCCAGTAGGTCAGTTAATCCGAATCCACTGCAAATCTGAGTAACCCTCAAGTGAGGGCTGTCAGTAGGAGCTACAGGTTGGATGCACCATCCTTGTGAGCAACTGCGGCCTTCCATAAACCTGGAACCCCGTCAGGACTGCTGCCCTGGCTTCCAGAACTACTACAGAACCTTCAAACACTACATGATTATTAGAGTGACATTGCATACATCTTCTCTTCCTATATGAATAGTTAAACTACCTACGGCTCTGCTGAAGTTTGCAATGTAATTACTCTGCAGCAGTTGGCAGAACAAATATGCACATATTGCTTCAGTTTCTTCACTCTGAAACACTCTGGGCTGAGTGTGAAGGAGTGAAGAACACTCCTTCCATCTTGCCAACAGATTGCTTTCTAGACAGATTTTTCTCTAGCTCCTGAAGCCTCATCATCTCCTGCTTCTGGTCTCCTATTCTCTCTCTAGTGTAGCACTAGAGGTGCTACTAAAGGTGACAGTTGTTCTCCAAGAGGTCCTCCCCACATCCTGCTTTTAAAAAACAAATATGCATATCCCCAAAACAAAACCCAGTTTGTGAAAATCGGTATCTCACAGCAGTTCTAAACCACTGGTTAATGTCACCTAAGCTCTGCCAAACATCAGGGTTTGACACACAGTCCGTTCTTGGATCTGAGCTCATCAATACACTTCGGCATCGTGATACTTACAGGCAGGAGGTGAGAGAAAACACAGTTCAAACATATTTAACTAGTCCAAACCAAAACATCTTTTTCCACAAGTTTTCAGTCATGTGGGACATTCATGAATCCAACCGTACTTCATATGCTATACTAAATCTTGAACTTCTTACCCAAATGCTATTTGCTAGCTGATATGGCACTCCAGTTCAATCCACTCCTAAGCACAGAGAAAAGTCAAGGAGAAATAATCCTGGGTATTTCCTCTTTTAGACTTTTCCAGAACTTTGTAGCAGCCAACTATATGCTACCCATACAAATCAATCAACACATCAATTGCCTAATCCTCTGCATAAGCAAGGTTTCAAATGTATTGTTTTGACTAAAAAGCTTGTGAAGATGTACACTTTACTTAAAGAGTTGCTATAGCAACTTTTTTTTTTTCCCCACATTACCATGGTTTGAAAAGTTTACATCCCCTGCAATTTAAAGTGATGTCTTGAGATAGCTAGCACACAACCGGGTACATTATGAACTCCCTGTTCACTAAACTAAAATTGCAAGGGCCAGTAAAAGACCAAACAACCCTAAACAGCAATCCCTGAATACAGGCAACAAACTATACTCAAGAAATCAACTGTGATAGTTGAAGTGTACACATAAGATATAAAATGGAGCACAAGTTAAATTACTGTTAAATATACTTGGATCTCCTGCTTTCAGACCTTCTTGCTTGGATTCACTTGTTCTTCTAATGCAAGTCTGACTGTTTTCTCTTCCTTGTGCTCACCTTACCTCTTCATACACACTTTATTGCTCTTCAAATCCACAGCCCACCCAGCCCCAACATTACTCAAAGTATATGTACACACACACTACGGAACAACATAACCAAGAGTGTAGGTGCTTCATTTATAAGAATGTGCACATATAAATGCACCTAAAAAACGCAGTCCAGAAAACAAAGGACAGAAATGTAATCAGTCAGGACCAGCTTTGAAGATGTTTGAGTAAACAGCACAAGCATGTTCCCATAATGAATTCCTCCCCTGACTGCCTTCACTTCTGCTCAATGATTTTCCCAAGTAGCAGCCAGTCCTCAGTTTAATTGCATGGCTCTTGTCGACCAAGCTTACAAATGGTAAGCATTCAAGCAGCCTTGGCAGAGGCAGTAACTACAGCAACTCAAGAGGCCAAACAATCCTGCAAACAAGAGAGTTCAAAAAGAAGTGAAAATAAATTTTCATGCCAGGTACTGAAGGTATTTTTAACTTGGATTGGTATTTTTTCAAGCAATAAATTTAACGGGAAGAGATCCTTTAAACAGGGAACCAGCAAACCAGCAGAAGTGTGCAACAGCTACAGCTTGCTGGAGCAAATTATGCAACATCAAGCTACCAAGGTTTTACACAGTTCAGCGAAACTGTGGGAAGCTTTGAAGTGTACCCATCAAGGGCTTTAAATGAAAACCTGAGATGCAATCAGCTGTCAAGAACATACATGAGAACTCCTTGATTCATTTTGCTTTAGGTTGTTGTAGGATTGTTTTTAAGGATGTAGCGAAGTGCTATTTATACTCTTTGTTTTAGCTGCCTCACTGGTAAGTGCAAAATCTGACAATTGATGTCAAATATTCTGTCACGTGCTCCAATGATAAATGATTTATGGAAAGAAGTTATTAATGTAACAATATTGTAGCATTATTATCTGAATAAACATGGCATTATTAAAATATTAGTATAGTAGACTATTGAGAAATAATAAGCAATTTTGTCTGCACAACATTCATAATCCCCATGGTTTATTTCAACATATATTAATCTAAATAAAATTGATATTTGTAAGAGTGAATATTCCACAAGCAAGAAAACAGGGGAAAGGGAGTTAGGGAAATACAGGCAAGGTCACACGTTGCAATGAGAGGGCAGGTAGAGATTATTTGCTCATTAACACTTCCAACGTAAGTGCTAAGGGGCACCTGATAAAGACAGTTTTGTAGCCAGGTTTAAAATTAACATCGTGACATAAGGGGCAGCTGAACTGCATACATCCTAGCCACAGAACACCCAAATGTTTATGTGTAAGCTCGGGAAGAAAAAAATCACTGATGATTCCTAAACGAAAAGAAATTCATTAATTCCTTGAACTGCAAGTGTCAGAACTTCATGGAAACATCAACATACATTAGTCCTGCTTGCAGGCCCTCCCTCCCCCAGGTAAATTCTTCCCTCTGACAGGTGGAGTTTTGATCCATCTCAGTGCGGCTGTCCATACAGCCTTACATTCCCCAAATTCTGATCACAGCATGCAAGAAGGCATGTTCTGACAATAACCAGAAGCTTTAAAACAGATCTTGGCTCTGCATATTGCTCAATCAAACAGAGAGAACAAGTCATATTTGATTATAATTCTAAAATCCACAATAAAATGGCTTTTAACCCATGTTGATATAATATTTAAAGAAAGTTAACAGCAATGCCAATCATTAGAGTAAAACAAAACTAGAAAGATGCCAACTCAAGCCCCATTCTTCCAAGTTCGCTGTGAGCTGCAATGCAATTTAGGCAACCAACAAGAGTGAGACAAATATCTGCAAAATAGGCTTTGTATCTTCTTGCCTCACAGGAATGGGAAGAGGAATGATTCATACAAACTGCTCAGTTCTCAAAGAGTTAACATTGCCATTTTTATCACACACCTTGTCTCTTCAACAGTTATCTCTGCCAGCAAAAAAGTTTTTAAGAACGAGGAATTTCTTCAATTACATAGCTGCAACATTTTTTCCTTCTTAAAGGGAAAATATTTTTTTTGTTAAATCAAAGGTTTATATTTAACAATATTTTTGTTGCATGTACCAAGCAACAAAATGCTATCAAAATGCAGCTGCAGATGACCTCGGTGCACAGGGCCATCAAACCCAGTTTTGTTTATTAAATATTTCTTGGTTCACATTGTTTGTGTTCGCGTTCTAACAGTCACGGCATTGCCAAGAGTGACGAACTCCTGAAGCTAGAAAAGTCTGACTTTCAACAAGGTGCGAGATAGAGCGATTAAGGCTACATATGTAAGCACTGCCGAAACTTTAAGGGCAAAAAGAAAAGAAACACACTGAGATGTTTTTTTCCTTAGGAGGTCTTTATCTAACTCTCAGCTGATGCTCTTCCGCGAAGCCTGAGCTTTACAAATCTGGCTTCTGAGCGGAGTCCTCGGAAAGCGATCATAAGTAAACCCTTCACTGCTTTTCCACTGATTTGCTACGTCAGGCCGGCAATACAAACGAGCCACAGTGTTTTTCTAAAGCCTCCGCTCCTGAAGCAGTTTACAGGGTTTTCCTCCCCACACCATTATTACTGAAAACTCTGAGACCACATTAAATTATCAGCAGCGTCAGGAGAACTTTTGCTCCTGTGAGCTGTAGTTTTGTTTGGTCTGTGGGAATTGCCTGGGAGACTTCAACTAGAAGAGAGGCAGGGAGACGAAAGTTTCTTCCTTCTCACGGGTTCAGCCTGACTCGCACTGCGAAGGTTCCCGAGCTGGCGGCCTTCGCTTACAAAACAACCCAAAGAAACTGAAACAAAAAAAAAAAAAACACAAAAAAAAAAAACAAACCACCCCACGACCAAAGCCTTGAGGAAGCAGCGCTCACCTCCCTCTGCGGTCTGTAACCCACTCGGTGAAGACTGCGAAGGCTCAGCTTTCCTGCTCCTCTTAACTTTTGCTCCTCTTGGCCACGGCTGGGCAAGGCAGCCGCCCAAGTCCCAGCCCCGCCGAGCCCCTCGCAGCCGGGGCTGCCCCCGCCCGCCCCGCTCGCCCCCCGGGCTCTGCCCTCGCACCAACAGGTGCCACCGACACCCCCGGCCCCAGCCGGGCTGAGCCGCCGCCCGCGCACGCAGAGCCCCGCGAAGCCCGATCGCCTCACCGGGGTAGCGCTGCCCTCCGCCGTTCTCCTCCCGCTGGGCCATGCCCGGACCGCCCCGCAGCCGCCGCTGCGGGACTAGGAGGCGGCCGGCGGCTGCGGCGGGCGGTCCATGTCGCTGCCCTCCGGTCCCCGCGGAGCAGCGCCGGGCTCAGCGCGGCTGAGGCGGAGCAGCCGCCGCTCGCCGGGCGCCCCCTCGGCCCGGCGCGGGGCCTCCCATGGCGACCGCCCCCGCGGCGGGAGCGGCGCACACCTGGCTGCGGGACAGGTGCCGGGCTGCTCCGGGGACGCTCCAGCCCCCGCGGCTCGGGCTCCTCCCGCCCCGCCGCCGCTCCCCCTGCCCGGCACGGCGGGGGAAGCACCGCCCGCCGGGGGAGGGAACGCCTGCGCGGAGGGGGGCGGGGGGCGGCCGCCGGGCGCCATTTTGGATCGTCTCAGCTCCCGCCGAGGGGGCGGCGGTGTTTGGGGTGTCCGCACGGACCGCCCGCGGAGCCGGCTCGGGAGTGGAGCGGGACTGCGGCTGAGGGCGCTCCGAGGAGCCCCGCGCCCGGGCGGAGCCTCTGTTACTCTGCCCGGCGGCTGCAGCCCGTCCTGTGTCACTGCCGGGGGCGGGGGGTGGCCCTGGCGATCCCCGGGGGGAGCAACACTGCGGCCGGGCTCCGCTTGTGTTCCCGCCTGCGTTTAGGAGGAAAACAAACTTCGGTGGGTTTGCAGGTTTGGGCTGCGGAAGGTCTGGGGGCATCCAGTGCAGGTGTGTCTTTAGCTCTGTGGGACTTTGGCTTTACGCTCTGTAGAACTTTGGCTTTACGCTCTGTAATGCCAAAAGTGGAGGCTTTAGGGTGGTAATTGGCGATTTTTGCATGTGTGTCTTTCTTTGCCTTCCGCCTCAAGTGCTCCCCTCGGCCGCTGTGGTGCCCAGCCTGCTCTACGCCCACACTGAAGTCACAGGGGTCAGGAGCAGTCAGCACCTGGCAGGGGCAGAGCTGTCGTGTGTTCCTTATCATCTGTGAAACTCGGGGCTGGGTTTTTTCTGCACACGTCGCATATTTCGCACCTAGACTTGGTGATGTGTCTCTACAGTGGTGGTAAGATAAAGCGGACACCTGAACCGTCACCTCACACCTCTAGTCTATGCTGAAGCAAATGCAGAAATATCTAACCTTTTGTTAGTGTAATTAGTTTGATACCAAGCAGCGGCAAACCCATGATTATTCAGGCTTTGATGTGGGCAAGTTACATCTGAATGAATTGCGAGAGGCAGAGGGAAACCAAGAAGTACTTGCCACCATGGCCCTATTGCAACCAGTTCCATCCTATCAAGATTACTACACTGAAAACTTATCAATCAAAAATTATATCTCTGCAGATAGTTTCTGTTGTTTGGATCTGAGACCAGTACTTATTTTGACGTATTTCAAAGATGAGTATCAATATAAAACAATTTAGGATTGGCATTAATTACTCCATATCTTTTTTTGAAAATCACTATCTCTGAAAGATAGCTCTCATGTTACTGTTAAAAGTAGGTAAATAGAACCAAAACAGTTTTGAGGCACTAAAAACTTGTTTATGTGCAAAAGTCTTTTGGACCATATACTGTCACTAATTCGTTTTTCAGTATTAATATTTTTCTTCTGTTTTTGAGAGTGGGAATCAATATTTCTATTGGAGCAACCAGAATAATGTATTGTCATCATGGTATCATTGAACTTGGGTCAGAATTGTTTGGTTTCCAGGGTAAAAAAGAGAATGGAAATACACAGTCATGAGTTCTGTAAGTCTGTAGAATGTCTGCATAGGAAATAATGATACCTCCAACTTCCTAATATAATTTAGGCTGAAGAAACTATTAGAAAAACCTGCTGCTGCAAAAAAAAAGCAGTAGCAGAGCATACAGAAACTCACAGAAAATCACAGCCTAGTCAATATAGAAAAATACTCTTTGCACGTGAGTTTGATGGGAAAGGGTAAATAGTGTTGCTGGTTGTCATGAGATATTCCAAAAGCTGAGGTGTTTTGCATTATCTGTTAGCATCAGTTCTGTTGATGCCACCTCCGAGGTAAGGTAATTTCTGTCTGCAAATATTGTGTATTCCTCTGTGTGGGTAAAAGCTGAAGGGCTGACACTGTGACTAAATACAGTGTCACACCACTAGTTCTGATGGAAGTGTGGCATGTGCTAATTATTAAAAGGAAACAGCACAGGTACTGCCAGGTACAGGAAGTATAAATGCATAACAGTGCAAAGGGGACCTTTAGCACCTTTCTTTTGCAGCTGTGCAAAATTTAAAGTCCATCCAGAAGGGCACACTGAGAAATCAAGTAAATCCTCAGAAGTGTGATAAGAAGTTAGTTATGGTGCTTAAGTGTGGTTGTCATCAGTCCTCTACCACTGATTCAGGGTTGGGTAAACCTGCAGAACACTTAACTGTGTAAAAATTCTTGGGATGAAATCCTCATGTTTTGTTCAAGAGTGTCTTACCTGTGGCTATTGTGTAGAAATGAAGCACTACATAGAGCAGCCTCAAACTGGCTACTGATGTTCACCTACTGGGCAAGAAAAATCTACATGGTCTAATAATAGACTGGTGCTACAGAATTTAATTTTTTTTAAAACATGCAATTCCAAAACTCTGTCATACAGACTCTCATCCATGCCAGCAGAGTTCAATATGCCAGTTTTATGGTTACTGTGCAAGAAAGCATGAAGAGTTTCTGCTCTGTTCTGTCTCAGTGATTTCTCTGGAATATACTACATATGATAAAAGTACCCAAAATAACAGTCCTTCCTCTGTTTCGTTAGAGCTGAGGAACAGAAACACAAGTTTCCATCATATTTCTTATGCCTGTAGATGTGAGAAATCATTCTCTGCTTAGGCTTTCAGTTCTGTTTTCAAGCTTCAGCAATTTTGCAATTGATACAACTTCAAAGTTATTTTTTTAAGAACTAGATGAGAACATCTAGATTAACTTTTCATTCATCACAAGCCAAGTATGATGCAAGCAGCTTTCAGAGCCAGCCAAACTGAGCTTCATTTGAATCTGCTGTGCAGCTCCTGATCCATCTTGAAGACAGTAATTTTCTCTCATAAACTAGAAGACATTTTTTTCTCCAGTTAGCCAAAGATTTGCATATTGTGAAGGTACAAGAGTTGTGCCTCACTGAACACGAGTTGACCTACTGCTCCTGCCTCCACCTCCCATCACTGTCACTTAAGGCAGTTTTAGCTCCCCCAAGCCAGAGTGCAAGTGTTGCAGTGCTGGATACCGTTACCCTCCGTGCTTTACAGAATTACTGCAGGCACGGGGAAGTACCTAATGCATGTTCTATGGTACTAGAAAAGGGATCAATGAATAAATTCAGCTTTCCACAGCTTTTTTTTTTGTAGCAATAAAAAGGATAATGATTCTATGAAAAATATCAGTACCTCAGAAGCAAATGGTGATGCTTTTGACAAATGAATTCTTCTCTATCAGATTCATCACAAATTAATTTTGTTCACATAAAACTAATTTTGTCTGTGTTTGATAGCAGTCCATTTCCTGCACAGCCACCATCTGCACAGGCATTCCAACTAGCAAAGGAATGTCTGTGCACCAAGCCATTTTAATAGGTTTGGGATGAATCAGGAACAGCAGGAGAACGTGCCATTTCATTATCCCAAAACACTGCCTCGTCCTATAGGAACTTAGACCTGATAAAGGCTGAGAAAGCCAGGTCTGTAGCTACCATTACTGTTAATGCTTCTGTTAGCACTGGTTTTAAGTTTGCCTCCATAAGACAGCAAGAAAATGAAGAGCAGGAAAGGCAGGGAAAGCGTGTGAAGCTTTCCAAGCATGTTTGAATTGATATTACTGAAACATGATGCGTGACAGGATTGTTTCTATCACTGTCTACAAGCTGTTTAGGAAGGACAAAATGAGTAATAAGGTGTGAAGAAGTAAAACTATACAAACTAAAAATATCTCAGAATTGTATAATATCTCAGAATTGCAGAATCCTAAGTGCCCATAAACAATTGCTGACAAAGCCTCCGTGGTACCTCTGTTACAGATCTTCACTCATCACTAAATCACACCAGAGAAGGAAATGGGGTTGTTATTATGCACAGCTGCATAATGAAAAGTTGGAGTGCTATAGCAGATTTATTCTCTTAAGTAAGCACAATTTAAATTACATTTCCCAAAGCAAATAGATCTATTCTATAACAGAAGAGGCATTGGACTCAACATGTGGCAGTTTTCTATTGGAATTCACTAGGGAGAAAAAAAGAAGTACTGAACTAAAAATGAGTTGTTGTCTAGAACTAGTAGTGATGAATGAAACTAAGTAACATTTGTTTGAGGCAGGTAACAGATGCCATTAATGTATCTCCATGGATCTTCAGTGCTTAAAAGAATCTAATATTTTTGTATTGAATAAAATTACAGGAAAAATGGGAGAAAAATATTTAAAAACCATGAATGACAACTGAGACTTCTTGAAGACTTTTTGTCAAATAGATAAGAGTTCCAGAGTCAAACAACTGAGGGCTCAAATCCCATTACAAAGGACAATTAGAAGCCAAACAACAATGCAAAAATTACAAGTTATGTAAAAAAAAAATGAAAAAGGCAAAATCCTACTGAAAGGGTATTGGGAATATAAAGGATGCTAACAGTCCTTAACATTCATTACTGCATGAATATATGAACTGTGCAAAAATGAAAAATTCAATACCAATTTCTTTCCATATCAGGAAGGGATCAGGGTGGCTCATCATAGCAGGTAGGAATTAATGAGGCAAATTTTGGACAAGAGGCTTAACACGTAAGTTGTTCTTTTTTCAAACACAAGTTGGGGATCAAACTGTATGAGTTTGTGTGGGTCATTGCATCATTCCTGACACATTTGTCTAACCTGTCCCTAAAAATCTTCAGCAGTGGAAGTGGCATCCCTTTTTAGGCAGTGCTTATGTATTTGCTTTCAGTACTGCTGCTGTACTGTACTGCTCTCTGCTTGAACATTTCTGTGGCTACGAACAAGCAAAGCACTGAAATGATTCTGAAAATATGCTCATCTATACTTTTTAACAGGTTTGATTGCCTACAATGGTTTTAGAAGAAATTCAAGAACTTGAGAGTGCTCAGTTCTGTGAGGCAAGGAGAGTTGCTGCTTCCTGCTGTGTCTATTTCCTTGCAGTGAGTAAAAGGTCTCTGCAGAAATGATGGGCAGATAACCCTTCATTAACAACCCCTGAAGCCTTCGTGACAAGCAATTGTAGCAACATTGAATGCCGGTTACTGCTGTTAATAGAAGGAACCCTGCCTTGTACTGAGGGGGAGGTAGAGACTTCCTACTGCTTTTGCACTCTTGGATTAGCTGGGTCCTATGGCTGCAGATACACAACAGTACCAGACACGGTCGTTCCAGCAGCACCTGCCCTGCGGGAAGGCTGCCAGGCGGGAGGAGGCAGCACCCGCGGCAGCCTCTCAGCACAGCCTCTGTCCCCGGTGTGTTTATAGTAAAGCTGTTACAGATGAAGGAGGGCAGGGAGGCCAGTGTTTTGTGTCACCCAGTGGCTTTTTCCCATCAGTGTGCTGACCCACTGCCAGCTCTGTGAGCTGTTTTCCCCTTTCATCCCATTATCATCCCCTTGGAGCATAGAGGTACTTCATAAAATTTATAAGCACTTGCACATAATAACACATTTTAGGAGAACCTTGAACAACAGAACAGGAGGCTTACTGTAGGCAGCTAAAATATGTCAATAAAGTCTCATTTGTCCCAAACTTCTGGAGTCTTGTTGCTACTAGTTCCATGGATCGTAAAAGAAAATTACGTGAGATGCTGTACATGAAAGCTAATGACTAATTAATTGGGGATAATACTTAACTATGCTGGTCCTGGCAGGGAAATAATGAGCTAATGTCAAGGAATCCTGGCTTTCCAGAAGGTGCACTCCCTTCCCATGTATTTTCACATCAGACAGCACCCCTGTGAAGTCCCAGTGTGACATGCATTTACAGCTGCCCCACTGCTGACAGGTGCACTTGCTCCCTAGGACTATGCAGTGGGGTTTGCATGGCAGAAGCATTGTTTACATTGGAAACTAATTCTTTAAGATATGTGGAGTTAATTCAGATACAGCAATTGAAAAGTCTGGCTGATTCTTTTATCAAGTATGTTCTATAAGCACAATGAAAATAAATTCCTTCTGTATTTAAGAAATAATTGAAAATAATTTATGCCTTTAAAAGTTTCAACTACCAAGTTTGAAGCATGCTAGATACTAATGAACAAAAGTATTCACTCAAGGGCCTTACAGAGCAACTCTTTTCTGTTATTTCCAAGTGTGTATTTGTGGTGTTTTCACTGGACTTCCAATTCAGCAGAGTCGGAATCATTCTGCACAGAATCCCAGGTCCTGTTGGCTGCAGACCTACAGCACCAGAGTGCACCCACCTCCACCAAGTGAAATGTGACCTGTTGGGAGTTTTTTTCCTTTCTATGAAAAGAGGTGCATCTGTGGAATGAGGAGAGTGCACTTTCGTGGAATTTACTGACCATTTAATGGCTGAACGCAAGTTGAAAGCAGAAATAAAAGTCTGCTGGTTTAGATCCCCTGCTATATACAAGTTCTTAAACTGTTATGTGTGAAAGGGTCTGGGTTTGTGTGGGTTTAATGTCTTTCTTAAAGAGATTTTGTGTTTTCTAAATGTGAAGTTGTCCTTACAAATTTTTGGAATGAGATTATGATATTTTATGCAGAAATAAGGTGGGGACTAAGCTTATTTTGTCTTGTTTTGTTTTGTTTTTTTTAAGAACAGATGCAGTGTATTTAATTTTCCTACCTTGTATTGAAAAAGAATAAAAAATAGTTTTAAAAATTACAGCAATTAAAAGGACTCCTGAACTTGGTATCTCATGCTATTTCTCCAGAATGTTTAATGCTTAACTGCCATGTTGTATTTAAGCTATACAATTAGCCAAAGAAAATAAAGACACACACACACCATCCAACTGTCCTTTTATATTTTTATTTGGTGTTAAGTAACTCCACAAGAAAACAAAATCAGTTACTCTGGTGTACGTGAAATCAGAACAATACAACCACTTGAAGCAAAAAGTAGAAACAAATTTCAGCCCAGGAATGGAAAACTGATACTTCAGTGCTATGGATATGCAATGCGCTTCATCCCACAGTGCGGTTCAGCGTACGCCAACCTTTAATGCTTTTGTTGTTGTTGTTGTTGTTGTTGTTGTTGTGTGTTTCTATCCATATAGAAAAACTAAAAACCACACTTCAACTCTCACTGAAAGCCTTAGAGCTTTAGCCATTAAACTATGAAAACAAGTAAAGACAATTTGTTATTGCCCAAGCTCAGTATAGGATTTTATTTTCCCCAAAGGTGCTGGAATCATTACACACCACAATGTAACTACGAGCAACACCTTTGATATTTTGAGCCCTTTCTTACCAAAGAAGCAGCTCAAGCCAGTATTAACTGAGCTGAAGTTTGTGTTTGAAATATGTCCATTTGGTCATTTCCTGTTCTCAAATGAAGTTCTATTCCATTCTTCACTGTAGTGATTTGAAGAATTTGTGTGTAAAGTTCTTTTTTTACTTTCATGTTACAGTTAACTAGTTCTCAGTGCAGGTGCTAAACAACCTCTCAAGGAAGCTCCAGAAGAAAGTAAAATATATAAAAATCTATTCAAAGTCTGCAAATAAATTAAGAAAAGAAACTGTAAAGTGTCAAAAGATTTGTTGTATGAATACAAACCCTAAAACATAGTCTAAGAGGAGGACCAAAAGAAAGTCCCCGGGTAAGGGCAACCAAGCCAATTTTAGTAAGGATCTCACCAAAAGCGTTGCACAAAGACTGGCATGGTTCCCCAACCACATATTTAAATTCTTACACTGTCAACTGAATAAAGGCAACAAAACCCAGTTACTCAGAAAGCATTTCTAGCGCAGAACATATTTCAAAGGCAGTTCAGCTCACATTTCAAACAGCTACGTTTCTTGTGAGGTTTATTGCCTGTCAAAATTAATGGTGAAGCTTTTCAAGTCAGTGTTGGACTCTCTGCACTTCCTGGTGTTCTAGACATGCTGCAATCGTGTAGACTAGTTAGTTGTCATTTTTTAAACTAGGAGTTGGTAAAAACTTAGAATGTTTAGTTTTGCAAATATTGCTCCTCCTGGCTTATACATTTTGCATAATGTGTTAAAAGCACAAGGAGTTGATAGTCTTGTACAGATGCAACTTGACAATGTATTGACTTTCTAAGTTAACAAAATAAAATTTAAAAGCAAGTCACATAAAGCAACAATCACTACTGCAATCACACATGTATGTTGTAAGTCATCACCTTCCCTACCCCCACCCACCACACACAGAACTTGCCCCACACATTCTCTCAGGAACACAAAATGAACTACGAGATTTACTAAATTACAGCCACAACAGCAGCTAACTGCAGCAGCCACAGGATTTCTTTCAAGTGAAGCACTGACCCTTTGCATTTAGAACATTGAACACTCTGAGCATTTTAGAGAGTTTCAGTCATTCAGGCTCAAGTTCAGTTACAGGATGCTTTTGCAGGTTACATGAATGCCTTCATCTGCAACAAGACAACATTCTCATTACTCGTTAACAAAATTCACAACAATCCACACATCACCCCAGTGGTTTATTATTTTTGGTGTTACTTTTTAAACTTCTGCCCCACATTGGCAAGTTGCTAAAAAGGACAAAAAAAAGAAAAAAAGGAAAAAAACCCCACATTGCCTCCATACCTACAAAAAATCCTTGGCTTCTCCAGTTAGCAAAAATACAAACCATGGTATCCTCAGTGTTGGTTTGCGGGAGGGGGGGAATCATAGGATAGAAAACACAGTTTCTGTAAGTCTCTAAAGCACAACCCTGTTGTTCCTACTTCAAAGTTATGAGATTTACTGAATGAAGACTGGACAAGTCATTCATGCTTTTCTCCTGCATTCAGAAAGGCACTGATAGATTACAGTGTTAAGTATTTATCTCCCAGTTCTTAGAGAACAAAGCCTAATGTGCAGAAAGCTGAAGTCTCTGAACAGCAGAAGTAGTTGTAGACACTGCGATGCTAAGAAGATAGTAATAGTGGTAGGGCTACAGTTACCAATGAAAATAACTGCAATTAAGATGCAAAAAAGCAGTGGTACTACTAAGACAAGCACATGCACATCCATTCTTGATTTGACAACACAATCTAGTCTAGTTCAAATAGCCAAGAATTTAACAGTATTTTTTGGGGAAAAAAAAATCTTCAACAGGACAGCTGTGTCCTCATCTATAAAATAAGCAAGAAGAGAAAGATAAATACACATCTGAATCCATTAACTGAAGAGGAAACTCAAGTTGTTGTTTTAGAGCTACAGACCCTCAAGAAGGATAGTTTTCCATCTCATGTTACTTTTCAACCATCTTTTCTACTCTGCAGTTTTTACAGTTGAGTTCGAGAAAAAAGCTCCTCCTCACACGGATCAGCCCATTCACTTCCACCTTCTGAAGCTGTGTCTTCAGAGCTGGAGCTATCACTGGAGTAGATCTTCTTCCTGAAGCCATTTGGTTTTGCCTCAGCATTTATATCATCTGCACATCTTGCTTCATAAACAGAGGAAACCTAAGGATTTAAACTGACAGTGTTGATGGGGAACAAAAAAGAACACGCTTGCTTTTCTCTGGGCGGGGAGGTTACATGGTTTTGTAGTTGTCCAAGAGAGATGCCAAGATTACAGGGCAAGTCCTTCTCTTTCCTAAATTAATCCACTATGCAGAAAGGACTGCAGAACAGCAGGATAAAAAGGTGGGGCTTTTATTATTTTTTCCTATTCCTTAATTTTAGGATTTGCACAAAAAAAGCAAGAGAATCAAAAGCAAACTCAGTTAGGATGTATCTTTATCACAGTTTATGTTAGAAAAATTACTGTAAAAGGTATCTCCCAAACTTGGTAGTAAGTATTAAATAGCAAGAAAACACAGCACAGATCTGACTAAACTTCAAGCAAATGTATTTTCAATATATGTTCAGCTGAATCAGTAAAGCCACAGCAAGCATGTCATAGTGTAAATGTAGTGCTATCATCACTATGAAGTTTAAAGGTGTATCAGTAAATACATGTGAACGTGACATTTTTTCCCTACAGAAAAAAAAAATTGGGTTTTTTTGCTTGTAATGAGGACAGAATTCAGCAAAAATTATCTTTATGCCTTCAGTTACTGGTCCTTTCTGCCCTCACAATGTGTATCAGCCCACTCTACGCTTACTTAGTTGAGGAAAAGAAGACTCATGTTTAACACTCATGACAAGCAAATGCCAAGCATTCCCAAAGGAAACTGGCTTTGCTTATCTACTAGAAGTACAACTATTCATACAAAGGGTTGTACTCCCCAAAGTACAACACCTTGAGGAATTTTCAGAAGAACGCCCAAGATGCAGAGGAGATTAAAAAACAAAGTAAGGAAAGAAAAGCTTTTGAAGGTTTTTGCAGGAATTTCATTTGAGGTCAGACTGAGAACTGTGATGAAAGAAAAGATGCAGTAGCCCACCCTTATAAAATAAGCAAAAAACTTCCTCCCCCAAACCAATGACAAACTTACCATATTAAAATCTAAAAGATGTTCATCATCATTGGATATTTCCTTTACATCTGCAAGTTCTCCTACACCATTCTCTCCCTTGGCATTTGTATAGCACTCTTACATTGTGTTTGTGGGGGTGTTTCAGAGGAAAAGGAAGAAAAAACAGAATTGAGGAACACTGTTATTTACATTTAGCCAAAATGAAAGCATCCAGAGATGTATTCTCCAAATTCATACTCTAGCCCTCTGTGCTTGTGGGGGATTTTATGGTCTGACACCCTTACAGAGATAAGCATAATGCCTTATGGAAGCTTCATCAAATCCTACCTGGATAACGAAATAATAAAAGAGGAAGCTACCTAGTTAATGAAAACATCTAAAATACTAAAGTATAAAGAGCAAGAATTACTTTCTTATCATAAATGCTTCAGTGCATTTTTCAATTCTGATGCTGCACGGTGTTCCAGATCATTCCTATTTCTATCCCCATACAGTACAGTCTGCAACTGCAGCCTGATCCTCACTGAAGCTCAAAAAACCCCCCAGTTGATGTGAATGGCTGTGGTTTCTACTTACCAGAGTAAACATCTATATAGAATATCAACACATCATATAGATATACATGGATCACATGCATCAATATCCATTTATAAAAAAATACCCATACGGAAAAACTGGATACAGTTTGCGAAAGAATAACATCAGCTCTGAGGATAAAGTTCCTTGTTTAAAAAGTCTCGTTTAAAAGCCGAGCCCGGAAGAGCGACCCTCGGCACTGTGGTACCTCACGGACACTGCCCCGCCCAGCAGGTTCTGCCCGCGGCCGCGCTCCCCCCCCGCAGTTACGGGCCTTCACCGCCAGGGGTCAGCACGAGCCGCTCCCGGCGCCGGGAGCCGCGGGAGTCACCGGGAACAACCCACGGCTCTGCCGCAGGACACCGAACACCCCCGCTTTGTAAAGGCAGGGCTGTTTCGAACACGGGAGGTTCTGTGACCAGTCCTGCACGCATCAATCTCTTGTCTTTCGTTGTGCACATTTCTATAGTTGGGAGCAAAGTAAGTTAAGATGTTCTTGAAAGTAACCCAAACTGTCCTGAACGCCCAAGTAAGGGCGTTTTGGCACCAAGAATACGGTTCAGTTGCACTCCTAAAGTAGTTCAGTATCAACCACTGGCTAATCTACTTCCAGATTATTAAGGAACCAGGTCTCAGATCAAAACTTTCTTGCCCTGAACTTCTACCAACAGAAAGCACCAGAGAGCCTATCAATTCAGGATACAAAATGTTCTGGTTTAGCTTCTTGCCGTCTCCCAGAAAAGGTGAACTGGTATGCAGGCCAAAAAAACCCGCTTGGATTCTTGCCTGTCCACTGAAAACCTGGGCTGAGTCAGCTGTCAGATACTCCAGATTCCTGGGGGTTCTGGAAGCACACCTGCTTCTGCTCACGAGCAGCCTGCCTACCAGGAGTGGACTTGCTCGCTGTGTGGCACAGAAAAATTCCCAGCCTGTCAGTGTGAATGAAGGGAGTGGCCAAGTGGCAAATCCCTCTCCTTCCCAGTCTGAGAGAGATTCCACACATTCACTGAAACACTGGCATGTTATTTATGCAAACCCATAAAAGGTAATCATCATGTTTTCACATTCTTATAAAATTACCTACCAAGTAAGGATTTTCTCAGGATGAAACATTAAGAAACGTAATAAAGTATTTTCAGAGTTAGAGATTCATTTTCTGTTTACTTAATTGCAGGCTCTGGAATTAAGTAAACTTGCATAAATATTAAGAGTACTTTAAAACCACTTTCTTTTGAAACCAATTTAGAATCATTCTAGAGATCTACTACAAGTGCAATTGAAGCATCCCAGATCTCTCTCTGATAAGAGAACTGATTGTGGAAGCTTACTGGTGTGGGGTTTTTATATCTAGACATTAGTTCCAATTCATCTGCAGCAATTCCAGTCCATAACAAGGAGTATTTTGCTCTAACACAGGTGCAACAGCGAGTTAGTTCTAAGAGGCAGAGGTGCTTACCTTCACACTGTGATGCAGGAAAAAGGGGAGAATAGAGCGCCTTTTCCCACCAGCATTGCTTTTCCTGGCTGCCACTCATTCTCTGCAGATTAGTATTCAATATAGGAAAGTGTTTAGACAATAATCACACTTCATTATGCCATAAATAATATACTTACATGTAAAGGAGGAAACCCTGATATTACAACTAATTTGCTAGATCTTACAGGTCACACTGCTCAATTTCTAATCCTAATGGGAAATGACTGTCCAACTACAGCGGAACATCCATTCTCTGAACTCTTACAGCCAATATGAACTCCATGCTGGGGCTCAGACTTTGCCTGATACAGAGTTGCACAAATCCAGAACAAAAAAAATTAATTCCAGCCCTACATTTTACAATCTACAGAGAGATGGAGGCATAGTGAAACATTAGTCAACATGGTGAATAGTTAGTGTAAAACAAAACAGAAAAGAAAGAAAAAAGAGCGGCAAAATTTCTAATGTTAAAAGTCTGGAAGGGTGAATCAGCAGTACCAATACCCAATGGGAAAACAGAAAATTAAACCAGAGAATTATGTGCCAACATGAGGAAAAAAAGTGGTTATAAGGATGTTCAATAATTTGTCTTTATGCTAGAAATAATCAGTTCACTAAGAATGCCAAAATACTTCCTTTCTCCTCTATATTTTAATGCTAATTGAAGTTTACCAGAGCCCTTTCCTTATGACATTAATGGACATGGCTAAAATACCAAGGGTTTGTCACAACAGACATGTCCCCAGTTTTATGGCTGCACTGAGGTAACCCCGTTAACCTTCAAAAGATGATGCCAGCTTGTAACATCCTCTATAGATATTAGACAGAATGATTAAAAAAACCAAACTACAGTGCAATTACCTACAACAAACATTAACAAATGAGCTTCAACACTGACTTTCTATCCAGCTTCCTCCTCTGTAAGCCTGAGAACATTTAAGCATGGAAAATTAATGAACCTCCTTTTGTTCCTCCTTACACTACTGTAGACTAAACACCTATTCCTTAAAACGCTTATTCCTTAATAAAGAGAAGTTCCTCTCACACCAAAGGAGCAACTCAAGAGTGCTGTATCCACACACATGTACCAGATTCAACTTATTTTTTCTCATGAAATTGTGCTGGTTTCCTCTCATAAGACTGAGGAACAGTCCTTTTGGAACCACTCTCCAAAAATTCAAACTCCAATTCTAGAAAAGGGAGTTCTTAGAAAGTTAAACCACAGGTTGGTGTCTTTTTCAACATTACTCCCCCCCCCCCCAAAAAAAAGGAGAGGAAAAAAAAAAAGCTCAAGGGTATTTGAAGCAGGGCTTAATAAGAAATATGTGCATTTACAAATAAATTCAATCATGGAAGCCTCACTCTGTGCTGACTGTAGATAGAGGTGTCTAAACTCCATGGGCATAATGCTTTGTTAACTTCAAAGCCTCTTCCATCGCTGCTGTCACACCTGCACAGGGGATAAGCTGGATGAACCAGAGCAGGTTACAAGCAAAGCCAGCTGGAGTCTGGCAGGGGACAACGAGCTGCAGTGGACTCCCTTACTGGGCTAAGGCACCTTTGGAACCCATGCATGTGCTGCAGGATGGCTCGGGGAGTGAGCTGACACTTCTGTGCTTCCCTCAGAGCCTCAGTGCCTGGAGAGCAGGAGGAGGTCAGACAGGTCCCAGCTTGGAGCAGAGGCAGCCTGGCAGGACTTCACTCTGAGCTCAGACCCAGCCCTCTGCCCTCACATCGGCCCTCATGCTGGGTGTTATTTCTAAACCAGCATTACTGTCAGGTGTGTGAAGCAAAAGGACAGATGTGTAAAGACCCTCTCCATACTAAAGCCATTTGGGGGTTTAGTTTGGGAGTGGATGAAGGGCAGGAGCTGATGTCCATTTTATACGTTTACTGAAGAAAACAATTTTTTTCCTATGGATGTTTAAATGTTTACTATACCTGCCCAATCTGTCATCATAACAATTTTTGTGAATTAAAGAAATACTCCCAATCAGTAAATACAAAACACCAACTCTAGAATAGTACCATGAGTCTAACCTCCTTTGTTGGCAATCTTTCCCTTTTGAAACAGCATTTTCAATTTTATATCTCCTCCTCCTCTCTCATACACATACTCACATACACTTCCAGTGTTTTATGAAAAGTTTTACTGAATTGGTCAGATACCCATCTAAATAGCTATTATTCACAATGGTTCTGGCATTAGAAATTGCAACTAGAAGCCTCTCCTCTCTGAAACTATTCGTATTTATTTTACTTTATTCTTAAGCAGAACTCAAAGACAGCAAGGCAAACCAACTGCAGTGCTGTTCCACTCCAGCCTTGCTGCAGGTGAGAGAGAACACTGATAGGTTTCCCCTCTTGTTTTACAGGTAGGCATAGGGTAACTGAGGCTTCTCCTAGAGACTCTGGTTGAGGTAATGTAAAATCACTTCAGGACCTCAGCATTCACAAGCACAAACACTACTGTAATGTTACAGCAATGCAAGATTCTCCTGCCCCAAGTCTTGGCTCACTATCTGTGAGCTTTTTGTAGATTTGAGTCTGAACTGCACAGTTAGATGCAGAAACTAAAACTCCAATTCTGCTTCTGGTCCTATCACCTTTCCCACCCCAAAAGCTAAGCTAACCTAACAGCAGAAAAAACAAATTTAATGTTTGCTGTTGTCTAAAGTTTGAAAGGGTAAAATAGTTTCAAAACTTTAAATAGTAAATACTAAATAGTATGTCTTTCATTGGCCTCTACTGCACATTTGTTCCTCGTAACATCACACTATGTCTGCTTTCTCAAATGAGCCTTCCCAAGAACTTCATACAACAGCAGGGCTGTCCACTTAAGTCTTTCATCCAAAACTTCATGTGAAACCTCTGGTATACAAAAGAACAATTATTCCTTGCAAACACCAGTACAAATATTTTCTGAAGGAACAAAAGCAAATATTATGGTTTTTTCAACTAAAAAAGGAAATTTTAGTGCAGCTAATGCAAAGGAGGGAGTTTGTGAGCTTAAGTGGGTAACGACCATTTTAAAAAGTGTATTGGATCTCCAGCATAACGATGGAAAAGCAATTCACTACCTTAAGGATACATCTGAATAAAATGGAAAACCAATGGAGAAGTGAAAGTTGTTTCCTGCACTGTGAATGCCATTTCCTACAGCTGATGACATTTTTCCTCACTTTGTCCATTCACACACACAGTTGAAATAAGGGAGCCCAGGAAAATTCCTGTTCTACACACTTTTATTGTATTGCTGCTTTCTTGGCAAGACTGCTATGGACAGCATCATGAGACTGATTAACTGATGAAGCAGCATTGCAAGAATGCAGCAGGATATCACAGCACATTGATCTGGGCACAAGGACAAGCACTTTGGTGAACACACCTCAGCCTGGGAGCTGGGCTGGCCAGAACACCCAGTTAGGTGCATTTTTCTCTTTTGCTCATTTCGTTTGTGTAAAGTGTTCCATGCTCACTACAGCCAGGGATGTATCCAACACCACTGTGTTTAACTGGGAACAGCAGGCAGCCTGATAAACAGCACATTTCAGTGGAACTGTGTGTTTGCTGGCAGAGCTGAAATGTAACTGAAGTTTCTGTATGACAGGACACTAAGACAACTCTTAGGAATATCTTTGACAAGGGCATTTGGGCAGGTGAGGAAACTGTGATGACTAAAGTTGGGAAAGATCAGATCTAGGAGTATGAAAGCAGTTACTCACAGGAAAAGTCCCAGCCGTAAGGTAAAATAATAAAGCTGGTACTGCCCTGTATGAGGTTTGGTTACCTGAATGCTAAATGCACAGATGGAAAAGCTACATAAAAAAGGTAAGAGAAATTTGGAGGGGGGCAGGAGGTTGAGGTTTTTCCCCTCTCTCCTTATGATTACAGACGTATTTGATAAAAAAGAAAAACACCCCTTATTTTATTTATATTTTGTCATATATATATATATTTTAAAATATTTTTCCTCAGATAAGAGCTTGATTGCTCATACTTTATTAGCAATTTACTTTATTATTTTTTCTTGGCAGAAAATAATAGTTTTATTTTGCAACATCACAAATTTCTAAGGGAGCATTTATGAATATGCAATATGGTTTTTTCTCCACCAAGAACTGGTACAGCTTGTGCTTAACAATTTAAATCTTATTTCATCAACAATCTGCATAGGGAGAAATATTTGTATTTTTTTTAACTATTCCTTAACTAACAATTTTGTATGAGGCAGGAATAATTTTTTTTTATTTCCTTGATTCCATCAGAAGTTTTCCCCTACAGTTACAGACAAACGTCCAGAGCAAGTTCATACAGCAGCTTAGTCATTTGCCAGTCAGAAAAGTTACACTGGTCAGAACTTTGTTCTTCAAGCAAAATTTATGCAAAGCATCTTCTCAGAGCTGGGATCTAGAGCTGTAAAGACCATCTGCTGAAAGTCTTGAAAAAAGGGCACTTTCATTATTTCACAGAAATGTTTAATTAAATTTTACATCTACCCATGTAAATAGCTGTTATTTTTGATCTAAACTGGTATGCCTTTCAGGATAGGCTATTTGTGCTTTAGATACTAATTTGGAAACACCATCACAGAGTATTTGTACTCCTTCAGGATGCATGCTGACAAGAGTCATGGCCGTGACAAGAGGTTTGCAGAACGCGAACACAATAAGCACTAAAGCCTCAGTATGGTCTGAATGAATATTATCAGAAGTGTTACAATTGACAGTTTCATAACCAAGCACAGAGAAAGTCATATTAATCTGGAAGTACAGATTTCTTGTTGCTCTGCAACCCCTTACTATCAGGAAGAATACAAGAAACACATGAGTAATTTAGAAGTCAAAGCAGCAATGAACCCATTGAATCCCATTCCAAAAGATCAGATGCTAATTTTAGTTCAGCCACTCAGTGAAGATACACTTGGCTCAAGTAGCTGATCACAAATAAAGAAGGGGACCTGAGTCTGGATTTTATGTTCTTAAAACCTATTTGGCAGTAACCTAATTGCTGAATTTCACTGAAAATACACGAGCAAGGGACCCTATGAGATAATCTAGTCTCTGTTCCTGCAGAAAGCTGGAGTCAACTACAATGCACTATTTCTCTAATCTCTTCAAGGCAGAATTTCCACTGCTTCCCTAAAAATAACTGACCCTTACAGTAATGCTTGTTGTCTGGTTAGAATTCTTATTCTTCAATTTCCCTTACTGTGACTTAGGGTCATGACATCCACTTCTTCTGTGTTTACCAGAGCCTACAAAGCAACACAGCTTCTCCCTTATCTCCTCTAACTATGAACGTGGCTTCTGCAAAACTGCTGCCTCTGCTTCAAGTCTCTTACTTGAGATAAAATACCCCCAGTTCCTTCACTCTGTTTTCATAAAGGGTGATCTTTGTGTTGCTCTCCTCAACATATCTGTCTTGATAGACAGAACCAGAGCTCAGCCCAGTACTCCAGCAGAGCAATTCCATCCCCTCTTACAGAAGGGCATTCCTGTTTCTGTATCTCAGTGTTGCTTTTCCAGTGTGTCATTCCTGATTTACACTCGGTTATGATCTACTTAGAGATGCTTTTCTATTTCATATCATTTCCTCCCCTGTCACTTCTCACACTGTGTTTGTAAAGAGGATTATTATTTTCTTTAAAATTTTAGTTGTCCCTGCAGGATTGCCATTTTATGTTTTAGGCCACGGCTCCTATTTAACAACCTTTGGATTCTAATCCTGTCTTCCACTGCAGACTTTCCCAGTTTGTTATCATCAGGGATTTTCATAAACATGCCCCACACCAGAAAAAATTCTCAACTTTCTTGTCCTCCAGTAAACCACTGACTGTTATTTTGAGAGCGCAATCTTTTGCTAAACCAGTACTTTAAAACTTTTTCAGTTTCTCATGCATTTGGGCCATTTACAGCTTAAAATATTTCTTTAGGGAATTTAAAAGAGTACTTAGTAACACCCCAAGTTCCATTTTCCTCCTTTAAAAAATATATTTGCTTTTTATATATTTTCTATCATCCATGTGTTCTCAAACAAGTATATTACTAGACTTTTCTCAAATTACTTGCTGCTCCTCATGATATTCAGCTGAATATTGCTATGACTAGCTGAAACAGGTGTAGTTTATCTGTACTACTCCTTTACTTAATTTCTTTTCAGTAACAATGACAACAAATGCACTAATCAATACCTTGGACATTACCTTTTCACAGCTTCCCAAGCCTGTTAGTTCTGCCTCTCAAATATCTTTCAGTCAGTTTTCTGTTTCTGATTCACTTCTGGGACTTTAAAGTGTACCATATCTTTATTTTATTGGCTTACTTTAAAGCTTGGGGTTTTTTCCTCATGATTTTGATACTGTTGTTGTGAACTCTCTTTTTTAGGTCCTCTCATACAGACTAGTACTACCCTTCAATACCCCAGCAAATTAATGTTTTCTTAATTAGAATATTAGAGCTTAAGAGTATTTGTAGGTGTTTTCATCATCTGCCACGATCAGCACTTACCAAGAACTATCTGGACCAGTCCTTTCTTAGATAGCCCCAAATTACTCTCTCTTACAATGAAGTCCTTTGCTTCGTAAGTGGATGACTCTACATGCTCTTTTTCCACCTGATTCCCCTGATTTTAAGGCACACAGCAGACCCCTCTGAATTTTGTGTCCCTCTTACCGCTACCTGGATTTATGGCAGTTTATCTGCTACACTGCTGACCTCAGAACCACCATAAGACACCCCTCCTTCCCTTCCTCTCTTCACAGCCCTTCCTAGAGGGGGGTTGCACACTTACATTACTCCAGTGAACGCAGCCCCTCACCAAATCTCATGGCCAATTCAGCCATGAGATCCACAAACACTTAAACTGTTTTTGCAAGTAGAATTCCCTCATCCCCAAAACCACTGTCTTAGGCACGTTCACACCTGAAAAGTGTGGTACCGATCCCAACCAAACCCACAGGTCCTTTTATCTAACTCAAGGACTCATCAGCACGGGCATTCTTGGAGCACACCTACTAGACTGGGGCCCATATAACATCTGTTGACAAGAGATTCAGTGTTGGTATATTCATGGTATATATTCAGAGACCATTAACTGGTCCAGACTGGGTACTTACCCACGATTCCACAGCTAAATGGTCAGAGCATTTACTGGGAAAAAAAAGGACTGTACTTTTGGAGGGTCAAGGGGGTGTGTTTGTGAGGTTTTATGTAGTTTTTTGGGTGGCATGAGCTTGTGGTTTTTTGCAGGGGTAGCTTGGTTTGGATTTTTTTTTTGTGTTTTGTTGTTTGGTTGGGTTTGATTTTTTTTAATCTTGAGGCTAGGTATATAATTATCATTCATGTTTGGAGAACTTCTGCAGGAGCTATTAGCAAATTCCTGCTGCAAAATACACTGTGATTCTAAAAGAAGTGTTCTAATATAGAAGGTAAGAGGGAGGAAACTGAACCAGATTTCTCCACAGTCTTATAAATAGGAGGTATTCAGAGACATGTGCTTGCACAGCACATATATAACTCAAGTTTAACTGATGCAAACCAGAATGTGTTACTATTACACTGTGGTCTATATTAGTATCTTCACAACCATTATTTATGCAAAAATATTGCAGGTACCTCAGAACATAACTCAAACTTCATGTTAAATGACAGTGCGTTAAACGATAACTTTAATTTCTGTCATAAGTCAAGCAGAGAAACACAAAAGTTTCATTTAAAAAAAACCTTTACAAATATTGATCTATACTAATCGGTCAATACCACAGCTTCTGCTCAAGTTTTCTTTCCCATCCATGTATGTGTGGGGTGTCCACAAAAAATGTTTCTCCTAGACTGTCCTAATTCTAGGCATTTCCTATTGATTTTGTTTAATGCTCAGAAAATAAATAATACCACTCTTAAAAAGAAAAAAAGTTCACACACATCTTTATAGACACTTAAGTAAAACAAGAAATTTAGATAAATGTTCTTGAGCCAAGAAGTCAATTATTTTCAGACTCAAACTACTGGTGCTTAGGAAAGCCCAGAGTGTGCACACACCTCTCAAGACATGGTAGATGCAGCCAGGTAAGTTAAGCCAGGCTGTCTCATTTTAGGATGCAATCAGGCTCCTCAAGGCCCCCAGGAAGAGCTTAATTTCAAACCAAACTGGAGTCTAGACTGCTGAGAGGGTTGTTGGCCCTTTGTACTTCTCAGTGGTTTATCAATTTGTAGCTATGAAAATGCCTACAAAATCGTGAGACCTGAGCAAGGGAAGCAGTTTTCCTCTTGCACTAAGGAACTTAAAGAAAATAAAATACCAGAGCTTTTTGAGCACTATTCACTACCAAAGACTCAGAGCTACCATAAACTATCAAACCACTGTTAACTTATACCAGCCACTTACTACTTTCTAGAATGGATAAGTGGTTGAAGGGAAGATGAGAATAAACATTCTCATGGAGCACTGCACATCCAGAAAGGAGATCTGGAAAGGGCTGAAAGGAAGTGTAGGCTCTTGCTGTCACAAGTAACTGTATTACACCATTTCTTCACTCATTAGGCACTAATGCATGATGAAATCAAATTGCACTTACTCCTGGTAGAAGGCAATTCCAGAATCAGTTCTGACTTACAGTCTAAGTCTATTAATTTTTTCAGTGACTCTTTCTGCAAGGCCTGGCACAAACACAGAAACTTCCTGGACTCAGCAGAGACTTCTGAAGACACTTCATCTCTGTCAGCTTAACAGAGCAGCAGGAACCAAGATGTCTAGAAAAGGTCTGGAAAGTTACAGATTTAATTCCCTTGTGCAAGCAGCTGACACCAACTTATTGACACAGGGAAGAGAAGCAATTAACTTAAAGGAGGATGAGAGCAGAAACAAATAGGAAAGAAGGAAAATAAGGAAGTCTGATTTCGTTCAACAAAAAGGTGAACTTTAGTTTTAACAAGAGGAAGGTTAGCTTTCCATATATGAGTTAGTGTTTCAAACTTATAACTGAGGAGTGTACCATTGCACAACATTAGCTGGGTGCAACTCTTCAGCTGAAAATGAAAAAAATTCCCTCCTAATGTAAATAAGATAACTGCTGAATGTGTGAAGAGGAGGCTGAAGAGGAAAAGAAAATGTAAGATGTAAGGAAAAGAAAATGTAAGATGCAACTTACACTTGTCCAGACAGTATCTCTGGGCTGGCCACACAAGTAATTATTTTAATAGTTAAATATTTCTTCTCAAGAGCAGAGGAAGCTCACAGAAAGAAAAACCTGGGATATTTTTGGCTGGAAAGAATTTTTGCTCTTGATTATTACTTAACTTATGCTATGATTACCTAAAAGAAAACTCTGAGCTTAACCCATAGTTATACCGAGGCTTTCTTACAGTACTGTAGCAGTGATGGATATTTTGAATTCATGTTTTATTTCTTTTTGTGTCTATGCTGACAAGAGGATGTTGAAATTTCCAGAGAATATATCCTTTCTACAAGTCTTTCTCTGCTCAAGTTTACAACTCCAAATTCTTCCATTTGGAAGTAACTATATTGAAAAGACTGGCTTCAGATCTTTCCCTTCAGAATTTTAAAATATGTTTGAATCAAAAGCAGCAATATTTCATGACTCAAACTTTATGCACATTTTAACACTTTATATGTAAATCAGATAACCTAAAGACCTAAGGTAAACAGATTTAAAAGTCACATGAGTGTACACATGCATATATTTCTAAAGGTATGCAAGATGACACCAAAATGCCTGAAGATGGCTAATTTTTCACAGAATCACTGAATGACTGAGGTTTAAGGGGCACTCTGGAGGTCATCATGTCCAACTCCCCCTGCTCAAGCTGGGCCATGTAGAGCAGGCTGCCCAGGACCTTGTCCAGACATCATTTGAGATCTCCCAAGGATGGAGACTCTACAACCTTCCTGGGCAACCTGTGCCAGCACTCGGTCACCCTTACAATAAGAAAGTTTATTCTTATGTTCAGATGGAACCTCCAGTGCTTCTACAATGCTGTATTTTCTAGAGATCTATACAATCACAAACATTTAAATTGAACTGTCACATGAGAAACTGCTGGTTACCAGCTGCCAGCTGCAAATTCTGTAATTTTATATATCCACATACCTCTTCATGCTCTCCTGAAGAAACAGGATTATCCTCATACGCGGGGAAATGACACCCTGCTTTACAACTGCAAAACCTGCCAGTCTCCTCACGTGGCTCCACTATTCTGCAGTTTACTTTAGAGCTCTCCACCGCTCTCCCTTCTAGAGATTCTTTCATACTGCATTCTAAACAGGGATCTTGGTTTCCTACTGGCAACATCCCGGCCGACTCTTCTTGGGAATCCAATGATGTTTGTGCACTCTTCTCCATTCCAGACTTTTTTAATCTGGGAAGGAATTTTCCAGATTCGAGCTCTGATTTTCCATAATAATGCCCTTCTTTTTCTGCATCTTCTTCCAGAGGTTTGAGATCTGCTTGCGGATCCTCAAATACATCTACTTGGGGAGGGACAGCAATACCTCCCTCATCTTTTTCTGACTCAAATTCTGACTCGCTTCCACCCCCTGGAGAAAGTTCAGATGCAGAAATTGGGCGAAAGTGAGTCCTCGGAGAAATCCGTATAGCCCTGTATTGAGTTCGATCAACACCACATATCCTGGGGTGTAAAACCTCACTGTCTGAATCAGAGCACAGAATTGACTTAGGTTTAAAACTAGGGCTGAAAGATGCAATTCCTTCTGGCTCAAACGAACACTCTACATGAAGAACTTGTGAAAATGGATTGTTCAGGTCAAAGGAAGAGAATGAGTATTCAAGCCCTGGTTCTTCGACTTGAAAGTTACCACAAGTTCCCAGTAAGTCTTCATGGAAGATAAAAGAAAAACCCTTATTTAATCCGTTATCTCCACTCTTTGATTGCTCGTTCTGTTCAAATGATACAAACGGCCTCCACAATTGCCTATGGCCAGGGGCAAAGCTATTACCTGGAGTCATGAAAACATCTGTACCAGCAATTGTCACCACATCGGAGGCTGCACATTGCAATAAGCTCCCCTTTGAGTGACTAGGTGGCACCACTGCCCATTCTCCATCACTGTTAAAAGTTTTGAGCTCCCCATACACGCCACCAAGTATAAATGAGTTTTCTTTATCCTGGTTAACATCCCAAGGTTTTGATGGTGTGGTATAGTCACCACCATCTACTTTTGATAAATCATTTGAGACAAAGGCTCTCTTCTCTACATTCTCCTTTTGACCTTCCCAAAGGTGATACTCTGATCTCTGCACTGCTTTATTGGGTTCCTGGAGGGTTTCAACTTTTGCTTCTGTATCCAAACAGCAGCAATAGTTATTTACATCAGTTGAAAACAATTCATCTTCTATTCCTTCTATTTCTACCATTGCTGCAGAATTTCTGTCTGTCATATTTGTCCAAATATCTTTAATAACCCCTGAGCTGTAGCCATCTCCATGTGGACTGCCTTCACTACACCCTTGTGTAGTTTCATAGTCTTTACTTTCTGCTTTTTGTTCTAGCTGAATACCACAGACAGATTCTAGCTTAGATTTCTTTTTGAAAATCAAAGTGGGCATTTCTCCTAAAGTTCTAGCTTGTTGCTGGCAGGTTTCTTCTGGCAAAAAATCTAGAATTTCTTCATCTACATAATTCGAAGATACTCTAGGAACTACATAATTCATATCTTCGGCATTAAATTGCGTGGATTCTTCATATGGAATATTTAAAGTCTCATTGTCTGAACGTGTTTCTTCCGAGTGTGACCATGGACTACAGGTTCTTGTTGAAAGATTGGAACAGTGTTCATTTTCATCAAAGGCACTATTTTTGGTCCATATTAGCAATCTAGACTGTGTTTTCCCAAGAATATTAGCAGTGCTACTAGAATCTGCATTTTCATTTCCCAAGTTGAGTGTTTCAAAAGAAAATGGTAAAACAGAGTTACTGCATTGCACTTCAAACACTGAAAAACAAGAGTTTATACCAGACCCTTCATTAATATCTGAAAAGAGCTCTTGATTGCCAGCAAGCATGTGTGAATTAAGCATTGTGCTGTCTAGGATGGGGGAGAATCTGATCGGAGAATCTCCTCCAAAACTTTCCCCATCTGCATCACCAGAACTAGAAGATGAACAGCACTCCCAAAATTGAGCTAAATTACTAAGGTCTTGCAAGAACCACCCTTCAGCACCAACAGAGCTGGTCGAATCAGTCCATATTGCACTTTCCCCTTGCAACTCCATTCCATCTAACACTATGCAACATTCTGCCTCAAAATCAGTTTTTTCTTTACTCTTCTGTCGAATCATATTTAAAATCCGACTCTCCCCTTGCATCGTATCTGAGGCACCAGGATCCAACATGGATTGATCAATATCCACTTCATAGAAGTGCGTTAGTTCTGACAGATGAACATCATCTAAATATTTGTCGTCCTCTGGTTGAGAACATATTGAGGTCCCAGCGAGGTCAATATCCTCATTTAGAACTGCAGGCATTTCTACAAAGTGACCATCGATGAAAGTACCTGCTGCGAGGTATGTTTTATGAATATTATTGTTGCTAATACAAAGACCATGCACTGATTCAGACAACTCTTCCACAGCCTCTGATGTTACACCACATATATCTTCTCTGTTGCGGTACGTAGTCTCCAGCTTGCTTTTTCTGCTGAGAGGAACGAAGTACTCCGTGATCGGCTCAGTATACCACAAGGGCTCTTCTTTATATTCCTTCTCATTTCTGCTGTCTAAATACAAATCTTTTCCATCGCTACCGCCAGCTTCTTTTCTTCCTATTTCTTTTAATGGCCTTTTACCTCTTTTGCACAGTTGTTTGATGGACCCGCTGCTGCTGCTGCTGCTGCTTCCGCTGTGGACTTTTCTGTCAGCCTTTTCACCAGCTTTCACTGACAGCCTGCTCTGCCCATTACGCCCCTTTTTGTTCCGAACCTCTCTTGTTTTGTGTCTTACTTTAATACATTTCATTGATGCCTTGTATTCACCTTGATTACCACTAGAACTTGAGCCAGCCTCACTGGATCCAGACGACCAGGAGCGGGGACGCATCTTTCCCTCAGACTTATGTCGGACTTGCTTTTTGTACAGACCAGGCTTCTCTTCAACAGTGTTGCTACTAAATTTGTTTTCTTTCTCGTTTTTACTTTTCTTCTGCTGGGTTCTTTCCTGTACAGTGGCCGATACTTTATTACTTCTGTCTTTAGTTACTTCACTTTCACTGTGGCAGTCCTTTGGAGAAGATGTATCCGTGCTAGTTGGTGGAACAGTGGATGAAGATGAGGAGCTAGAGTAAGAGCATACTTTGGATTTATTCCATACAGTCATAATTTCCTGCAGGCAAACTGGCTTTTCAGAAAGAGGAGGAAATGCTTCATAGTACCTAAAAGCAAAACAAAAGGGACATTTGGATCATAGAGCTTCAGATGGGCATTAAGATTAGAAAGTATTACTAAAAACACACCAAAACACCAACAACCTAAAAAATCTCGTTTGCTCTATATATGCACAAGCCACTCATTGCACTATCTGAATGATATCAAAGGGGAAATAAGATAAGCTTTAAAAGTGCCTAGAAATATACTGTCTACAAGTAAGTGTGGATGCTTACAACAGTGACGGCTTCTCTCTAGGTTTATTAGATAATGTAGCAATTCACTAGTCTTCTTAAACATGTTTGATTTAGATTATAAATTAAGAAGTCCTGAATTTCAGTTAGTTGAGTCCTGAATTCCAGTTTTTAAAACTCTCCTTTATGAAATGAGTCACTATCTGTTAAGTTCTACATAGTTTGATCATCCAGTTATTAAGAAAAAGCTATTAAAAAAAAGATTAGTTCTTGAGTACTTTAAGATGCTTAACAGCTTTATGCAACAGGGACAAGATTAAAATATAGTTTTCTGCAATGTTTAAAGTAGTACATGTTTGACAGCAGAGAGATTTATACTGAATCACATATATTTTATGAAAACCTATTAAAAACTTCTATAAGTCAGTTAAATGCACATTAGCACAATCAGTTCCCTGAAAAAGTATCATCCATTTAGTAACAATTCTACTAGACTGTTGCTACCAAAGGTTATTATTAAGAGATACAGAAGCAGTTGTATCTCCAAGAGAGGTCAATGATAGAATTCCTGGGTACTTCAGTAACACTGGACTCGGGTACTCGGTAACTAGGAGACCACTTTGGTTATCAAGAGTTTAAAGGCTGTAAAAAGGTTTGTTTGCCATTTCTGCAACAGAAGACAGCGAGTTCTGAATCCAGGAAACTGATTCTCTCCCTGGAAGTCCAACATGTCAATTAATGCTGTTTTAAAGGCTTTTAATTTGGCTGATTGACTTAGTCTTAAGGAAACTAAAACACAGTATGGTTTGAGTTCTGCATATAGTCAAACGAAAGTAGTCAGGACTATGACAGAAATTAAACTAGCCCATGGTACCAAGTGCTTATATTTAAATATTTAAGATTAACAAAAGAAGATGGCAGGAAAAAATGTATTTCTTAATATCCACAGAAACAGATTCCCCACTAAGTTAATTTTACTGTGTTAAAATATGGGAGTAAAAGGAGAAAAAAGAAAAGTGTCTCAGATAATAATAAGAAAAAAAATGCATACATTTCTACTTGATCCTTTGCTGTGGGAGATAAATCAGTCTCAGGAGTCAAAGAGCCTTCTAACTTTTTGTGAATCTTCTCCTCTGTTTTGGAAGAAAATTCCAAATGCTTAACAGAAAAATTCAAAAAGCCAGTGTATTTTATAACAGCATTTAACAAAAAGCATCAGGATGTATACCTGTAATAGTAGTAAAATATCCATAAATCACTGTAAATAATATAAAGAAATTACAAGTTACCACCCAAGATTCAAGTTTTCCACAGCTGTTTGGTTAAGTCCTGCAAATTTGACCTCATACAACTGGCCAGAAGCTACATGCAACCTTATGGCTAGCAATGTCCCCCCAGGAGACTTCCTACCGAATTTTTAGTTGTTTCCCATCCAAATCCCTACCTCATTCCTGCATTGCCACAAGACACAAAAAATATTTTAAAAATTCAATTATCTGACTAAATATTTTTGTGTTGGTCACATCTAACTTCTCACATATTTCACTAAAAGGAAATATTCCTGCAGTAATTGCTGTACTTTGAGTGGATATAAAGTCATAATTCCTGTGTGAGAAGTGATTCTCAGAATTTCTAGTTCTTTATATTAAAACCTTTAAAATAATAAAAAAAATGCTGTGAGACATAGTATTTTTCTTCCAAGTAAATGCTCAACATCACCTTCACTCAGGAAGAAACTGTCACATCACAGCACTATGAAATACTAAGAGCTGAGTTCAAATACAGAAAAAGGGAATGGAAACAGCTAAAATCATGCTTTAAGCAGGTAAATGTCTATCCCTTATTTACAGCTATTTATGCTACATGATAAGCATATTAATTTTACTCTAAGTGTCCAAGGCTGCTGCTATGTGTCTGAACAAACACGTGCAATGAACTTGCACTGGAGACACCACAACTTTACATTATGCTCTCTACTCTAAGCTTGACAACATAAAGTCCCCATGACCATTCCCCTAAAGCCTGGGAATTTTAAGTACACCTCTCTGTGAGGGCTACTTGGATGCTTTTCATAAGAATAGTTAGTACATAACTACTTTGAGGCAAATCTATCCTTGCAAGTACCAATACACAAATGGAACCGAATCATGCCCACTTTATTTTCGTTACTTTTAGTAGGGAGGGGGATGCTGAATTTGGAGTATTTATTAAAAAAGCAGGCATAATGGATACAAACAGTTACAGCTTTTCATGAGGAAAACTCCATTTGTGACTGGCTATTTCTGAGGTAAATAAAACATACCAGTACAGATTTGCTTAAACTATTTGAATGAAATTATTCAAATGTATTTTAAAATTACATGGCTTATACTAAAAGCTACTGAAATAAAAGCCTAGTCCCTCACTCCCAAGTCTCAGAATGTTGCACAGTTGATAAATACAACACACAGCCTCAGAAGGTTAAATATTTTTTTCCTCACCTTGCTTACTCTGAAGGTCTTTCAGTTTGGAGCAAAGCTCCTCCACTAATGTTTCAATGCCAGAGCTCTGCACAACAAAACCACAGGGGAGAAAAAAAGAAAAAAGAAAATGCAACTTACTAAAAAGAATATTCATTTTGTAGAAACATATCAACACAGTAAACATAACTCAGCAGACACACATTTTTCTGTTTGCATGGTAACTACATATTAAAAGCAACAGAATTTACTAGTATGTATAAAACCATTCCTATAAATACGTGAATTAGAGGTCAAAATGATTCCAGGAAACACGGAGATACATTCTCATAGAGGTTTCAAACTACAAGTCACATTGTTGCACTATTGGATATCCAAGGTTTGCAAACACTCTGCTGTCACCTTTACTGCACTGTGTCACTGAGGATTTAGCCAGGAGTCTCAGGATAAAAGTTCAAGCACCCACTAAACACTAAGATGCATTTCAAAAAGCTAAGCCTGATCCTTTAGGTTGCACAGTTTATACCTGTGGGAAAGGAACTGTTAAAAGGATACAGAAAAATCAGGCATGATTTTCTGCCTGGAGAATAGTAGGAAGAACAGTAGGAAGGAGAACAGTAGGAAGAACACACACCTCAGCAGCAGAGAGGGAGAGGAAATGCTTTCACAATATCTTCATGCAAAACTCATCCCACAGTTTTACAATACCCATGTATTTTTTCTTTTTAAACATTGTGTTATCAGCTCAGGAGAGCAGAGGGAAAAATAAGCACCTTCTTCATCTTCCCTATAAGCCTCTATTCTCCTCTGTTCCTCTACATAAATACTGAAATACTGAAAATAAGCACACACACAAAACAATCCAATATATTTATTACCTATCTGGGAAAACCCCATGCTATTCCAATGGAATAAAAGTTGAATTCCAGATAGTGAAATACTAAACACCAACCTCCAGCCTGAAATGGCCATCCCTATTGGAAGGAAAACAAGGTAAGATGGGTACTGTGTTGATGCCTAAGGCATCAGTGTAGATATTCATGTTCTCATGAATTCCATGCTTGGGAATCATCCTTGGAGATTGCACTTCCCACTCTCCGTAACTGCAAACAGGGCTGGAATCACACCTAAACACAACAATCCAAAACTGTGAGGAGGATACAAGAGATCCCCTGCACATCACCGAACAGCCAGGAGTGGTAATGAGGGAAAACCACGCAGCTTCTTGTATCCTATGTACAGTTTCCTCAATATCAACTCCATCATCACTGGAATTCCAGTTCCAATCATACTTGGAGAAACTTATACAAACTCCCTAGAAAATCATCTCACCTTCTGAATTTAACATGATCTTCTGTGCATATAATTATGGAACATGTATTCTCTCCAAAAGCAACACCAATCAAATATCGACTTACAGAAATGCATTAAAAAAAAGTTTGATTTACTGTGTTACCATGGTGGTAAAATGATTTCATTTTTCCAAGATCTAAGGGTTTCTCCTCTCTCATAATTACTGGCCAAAAATTGATGAGAAATACGAATATATGTTGCTAAAGCACAAGAAAATATCATGGAAAAGAGAATGCTAATTCATACAGTGAAACTAGCTTGTTTAATTCACTGTCAGAAACACACACTCGAAAAATTATATACTGAAGCAATGACTTATATGCTAACTTCTGAACTTTAATTATTTGCAGCCAAGTGAGAAAGAAAGCAATTTGTTATTCCTAACTGCATTGCTGCACTGAAGTGCTAAATATAAACCTTTATGCCACATACTTAACTGAGGATGACTTAGCAATATCAAACTTTAGAAGGCATCTTCTACATCAGGAAATTTACCAACACAAATTAAATTATTTAGAAAGAATAAAGCAGGACAGTAATATGGATGAAGCTATGTAGTTGTAATAATTTGTCACTTTATGCCTATATCACTCCTGACTTCCCCCTCCTCCCCCCAAAAGGTCAACAGAGGAGGAGCTGGCCTTGGTTTTCCTCAGCTCCCCGAACTGTCTAATTGAACAGACACCTGTAGCAAACACTCTAAAAAATACAGATTTACTTTCTTAGCTTAATTATAACATCAAGTAAAAAAAAAATGCCCCAAACCAGCAACAATATGCTCACCATTACACCGAAGGAGTGAAAACTTTTGGAAACAAATGCTTCATTTCCCCCTGTACCATGAAACTAATACTCGAGTCAGCTGATGCCGCTCGCTGTCCTGCACTGCGCTGAAGGAGACAGCGCTCGCTTTGAAAGGGGGGGGGTGGGAACCCACTGTGCAGAACACCAAGAGTCTGGAGACCCCTTGCTCAGCTCCTTACTGCAGTATATAAAAGCAAGCTGCCGACTTAATGCAACAAATGCCATGGCAATTATTTCCTATATGACAATGGTGCTCTCGGAAAATGAATCTGCTTGATGTACTTTTTTATTGTTTAAGTTAAGGCACTGTAGGCTGTAACAACCCCACTGCCAGAAAGTAAGATGTTCCAGGCACCAGCTTGGTGCAATAGGACACAATTAGTTAACAAAACCACGTGATCTGCTTGAAGTACTTTGCTTATGTTCAAATTTAAAGACAGTCCCCAAATAGTACATTTTTCAACATGGAAGTCTTAGTGCCCAATTATGATTGCTTTTGTAATTCCATCACAAAAGGCTTAAACCTCACAATTGTCTGTCCCAGATTTCTATTAACCTGTTTCTCTCATTCGAACTACAAAGAGCAGCATGTAATTTTTTAATTCATGTTTTTTATTTTGCTTAACAATATTTCCTGCACACCAAACACATTTTATTCAGTTCTACTGTTTTCAACATATTTCTTTTTCCTTCCCCTGATTTAATGTACATCCAGTTCTACCAAAAGTTGTTCTTTTTGGCTTTTCATCAGCTGGCTGAAGCAATGGGAGGATTACATAAAGGATAGGTGTTATGTTACTGGGATAGGAGTGACTGTGCTAACAGATAAATTAAGCTTCTGAACTCACCCACCATGAACAAGAACAGTCAATCTGACTGCTGGAGTTACAGGACTCCAATAGCCAGTGTCTTCCTCACTGACCAACATGACTCTATTGAGAGCTAAATTAATGCAGTTCTACATAATGAAGAATGAAACCAATTAAAGAAAAAACCAGAAAAGTTCACACAAGTTTTTATATATATTTGTAAATATGTTTGTTGGTTTTGAGGTTTTTTGGGTTAGGATTTTTTTTTTAACACAAGAGTGCACACACACACACACATATAATGTCAAATATTAAATCAAAGACCTTTTGAATATGCTGTAGTTTGGAAGTAGAGCAGCCAGAGATGACAAGTGGTAACTCATTAGTCTAAAGCAATCCAACTGCTTCTGTAAGTACATTCACACCTCTGTAAAGCTGCAAAAAATGTTCCCAGAAGATACTGAATCTATAAGTGCAGCTACTTCTGAAATATTTTTATGAATTTAAAACATTCAGTCAAATTGTGAACCTTGGAAAAACCCAATATTATGTACACCAAATTCAAATCCACTAAAAACTGTTGCCAATGTTAACAGTGGGCAATGGCTTCTGCATTCTGAGAGTTTGGAGCAAGAAGCTGTCAAATATTAGATCCTCTCAGATTCTTGACACATCAATTCATACTGATATTCATCTCTGCTAGCAGGTTAGTTCTGAATGTTGCAAACAAGCAGAGCCCAGCCACCGACGGGAAATTTAATAGGCTTTTCCTGAATTTGATCACAAATAGCACCACTATCATTTCACATAGTTACAGTAAGGAACTGAGGAGAGCATTGCTCAGCAAATTTTCCATTTGCACTGAGCTTTCATCTCTTCCCATCATCCAGTAAGGATGTCTAGTTACAGGTCTCATACTTCCGTGCAAAAAATGTCATGAAAATGTAAACTGTGTCCTGCAGATTTGCATACATGGAATAGCCAAAAATTCTAGACAGAGAAAAGGGAAACAAAATTCTGATAGCCTCTACTTAGAATGAGATTTCCACATCTGATGTACTGTAAATATATACAGAGAAACTGAAAAATTCCATCAGATTGTACAACTCAAAGGGCTTTGGTTTGGGGGGTTTTGTTTGAGTTTGGGTTTTTGTGGGGCTTGGTTTTTCACTTCCAGCCTAAGTTAATAGCTTCCTCCAGAAGCTTTGAACTGTGCAATGTAAATATTTACTAAATATGTCTTGTCACTTCAGGCCCCAAAGGTCCTTGCTCTCTTTAAGCTTTTGAAAAGCAAAAGCATTACACTTCATCTCTCTTGAACAATTAAGGTAATCACTCATTTGCTTTTAGGGTTCTGAGAGCTTTCTAGCATACACTTTCAAAACAAATCCTCATTTCCCCTTCCCAAACATACAGAATTATTTAGGTTGGAAAGGACCTCCTGAGATCCAAACCTCTGCTGAAACAGGGTAAGCTAAAGCAGAATACTGATGCTCCTTTCACAGAATACAAGTTCAAACAGTCTAGAAATTAAAGGAAATCAATATATTAATAGTTTCAAATAATTCACTTAACAGGCCATAGGACTCTTCAGAGGAGATGGTTCTCTGACTGTACCAGGACAGTTTTCTTGGCATGTGGCCTGTCACCAAGTGCAGGATTACATAGCTGTTCTACATGCATCAGCTGTTAAGCCACGTGAACTGAATAAGGCACAAAATGTGATTCACTGCAGCCACACATCTATTTCTATATTTTGTGGGATGATGAAAGCTAGATAAAAGTCTAGGTTTTCATTTTTTAACATTCTGACACAGTATAATTCCTTTGATTACAAGTACTCTCACAGGAGGTGCTCAAGAAAGACTAAAAAAGGACTAAAAAAAAAATATCAGCCCAAGATCACCACTATGTGAATAAATGAATGAATAAATAAATCCACCAAAAGAGCAGCCTGCCTGGGGTGTTAAATCCAGGTGGAGTTCAAAGGAATAAAATAGGGTTCCAGTTTGCATGCTGGAATTTTCCTCCATCATCATAAGGGGGGTGACACAAGGAAACATTTAAGAGTGTATACTTACAGTACAACCTTTTTGATCCTTTAGTAGTGAGAAGACAATTAAATATTTATTTTTTTCACTTGAATACATGATGATTTACGACAAAGATATTAAATCAGTCAGAAAAACAAATTCTACTTATTAACTTCTGTTTCAAGGCTCATGAATACTTGATGGAAGTAATCTTCAATAAATGTGTGACTTTAGAATATCAATTTCCAAGCAAACTGACTTAGTATCACAAAAATCAAAGCCCTCCAACAAGGAAATAAAAATACTTGCTTACAACTCTCTTAGTCCTGTCTTTTGTACTAAAACAGCATTAGGAAAGGTAAATTACATATCTGGCACATAACTAGAATCAGACTCAGATTTTCAGAGCTGTAATTCATCACTTCTTACAACACCTTCTAAGAGAGAGAGAGATAATAAATAGCACGTTATTTACTAATTCTAGATAAAAGAGATCAACTGCCAGCTCAAATTAACTTCAAATGAACACGCTATCCCTAAATGTAGGTTACTAGAGCAGCTAATCTGACTTCTGTTATTTAAAACTTAATTCTGGTAGCTCCCTCCCATAGCAGGCTACATGGAAATAAAAGTTATCCCTTCAAGAAATGATAATTCCTCACTAGAAACTATCCTTCTCGATTATTATTAATCGCTCATAAACAAACATGCTGACTTCAAAGCCAAAAAGGACGTACTATCCTTGTAAGTAGTGTTACTGTGAGATTTCACTTAATCACAGTACTTCAAATTGCAGATGCTGAAATGTTCTTAGTGGTATTATCAATGCAACAGGAGTAACTTTTAAAGTGTGTTCCCCTCAGTTGTGCAAGAGCTCTTTTCTGCACCAAGTGAAATGCAGAAAGGACACTTGAACTTTCCTCAGCAGGTACTCTGCCACATTCATTCAAGTTTGCTTGTGTGTATGATAAGAATTCAGAATGGACCTCAACTCAAATTTTTGGTGAAAATGATTGTTCTAAATTATGGAAAATTATAATCTAATGACACTGCTCTGTGATGGAACACAAAGCATTATTCAGGAGAGCTCTGTAACACACTCCTCTGGCATTTTCATGGCCACACCTGTGTGCCTGAAGGACCGTGCTGCCTCCTTCCTCCACGAGGTGCAGTTGCCAACTTTCTGTCCCAGACTTACCAGAGAAGCTTCTGTGAGGGGAGAACTGCCTTGCCCTGGTTTGCTCCCATTATCACTGCGAGTACATACAAGGTGAAATAACTTTCAATCATATTGAACACATACTTTCAGCCTCCAAGACAGTCATCTATACTATGGGAAATACTTAAGTAATATTATGAAGCAGCTTTTGTGTAGACAAAGCTCTCACAAAGAACTTCTCCAGTTCTATAGATACCTTTTCTATATCAAGAAAACACATACAAAAATTGGAATAATTAAAACTTTTGTCAACTTCCATTAAAGTTACTATTATAGTTGGCAGAGCAGCTTCAGCAACATGACAAATCATATGTGGTACTATGAATATCTGTTAAAATGCCAAAGCCATAAGGAAAAAGGAATTGATTTATTGTAATTAATTTATTCTGTGATGGTTACCTTGGCAAGACAAATTCACTTCAATTTCCTATATGGTATCTGAAGTTATTTTTAAAATCCCTTTCTAGAAACAGCTAGTACATCCCTTTCCAGAAGCCCAACTGGATACAACCCAAAAGGAATATGATATTCACTAGTTTTGTGAAGCGTTTTGGCATTTCCTGGAAAAGGACTGAACAATCATCCTCAGACACATGCAAATGCTTACTACTGAGCTAGTCAGGATAGGTGCTTCAAAGAAGCATTATGGCTCTTTTGGAACCTCAACTTCATTTTTTTGCTTTACTAAATTCAAACTTCTCAACATGCACTTCACCTTTCTGATTTGTTAAGATGGCTTTTACACAACTTGCTTTGTTCTTGTCTGTCCTGTATCTTTACATTAACACTCTTGTTCACGTCACTTCTAATTATACAAAGATGTGTAAATTCAATCACCTAAGAAACCATTTAATGTTTACTATCCTATTCCCTGGTACCCCAGAGTAGTGGCCCTGTGTATTACCTAATTAATACTGGCTTACCTCAGAGAAGCAGGGAACAACAGTGATTAAAATTAATTCTAAATCACCTAGTTAATGTGGCATCCTACATAAAAAGAAAAGAAACAGAGTCCCTGTGCTACAGACTCCATAAGTCCTTTTTCCGCAGTTCTTGCACATCACTATTGCAAAGTGCAAGGCAGATTATGCAACAGTGCCAATAAAAAACATACTCAGATGTGGAATCATAATCAGTTGATTCATTAGGAGATTATTTCTTCAAATAAGGTGTTACGACCCGCCCCAGAAAAAGGGAGGGGGGTAACCCAGGTTTTTATCAATAATTCCCTTGGGGTGGATTAGAGTGAAGTGACACTGAATAATTAGTGTCTGAAAACATATACTGGCAAGGTTTATTTTAACAATTCTGTATCAACAGGCATGCTAGTAGTTTGGGTGTTGTCATAACAATGTGGCATAGAGATAACCTTTGGTGGGGGGGAGAAAATGCATAGGGGACAATTTTGCATCAACAGGTATGCTAGAATTTTGGGTGCTGTCATATAACAATGTGACATAGAGATAACATTTGGGGGGGCGGAAGAAAATGCATAGGGGAGAGAAAGGCAGGATAAGAGCAAGGGAGAGTAAGGGAAAGAAAAGCTGAGAGTGGACAGATGTCTATAGGCACCGCCCACGGGGTCCAGCGATGAAACTTGGTAGTTGCAGCTTCCATGTCTGTCAGTTGAAGTGGTGGCCTTGATCTGCCGAGGGTGAAGGAGGGAAGCCCCCACACTCCAAGAAGTTATGAGTTCTTATATCCATGGTCAGTGTCAGGGGCCATGCCTCGAGCCTCCAACCTCTCCCTGGGCCCTGCGCAAGAGTTTCTGTGTGTGGCCTGGTTCCCACCCTTTTCTCGACTGGCAGAGGGGGGGATGGGCTCCTATGGGCCATCAGAGGTCCCACCCCTTCAGGGCCCGACACCTTCAATTGCCCATCAGAGGTACAATGCAACAGTCAAAAGCCTGCAAGCTCGGCTCTTCACTGGAGGGAGGGACAGGCCCAACTGTCCATCCCAAATGCAAGTCAAAAGCCCGCAAAAGTCTCCTAGAATGCATAAATCATTAACCATCTCAGTCTCTGACATAAGGTATATGTGAAGAACTGTAGTAACTGCATGGATGCCCCATCCCTGGAAGTGTTCAAGGCCGGGCTGGATGGGGCTCTGAGCAATCTGGTCTACTGAAAGGTGACTCTACCCATGGCAGGGGGGTTGGAATGAGATCATCTTTAAGGTCCCCTCCAACCCAAACCATTCTAGGATTCTATGAAAGTTTTACAGTTCTGCACTTTGTGTAAGAAAGATGACAAATGCTAAGAAAATTTCAACGAAATCTTATTTTAGACACGTCTCAAGTCTGTGCTGAAAGCAAGGCACATTTGAGAATAAGATTACCAGGCAAAATTTTAAAGAAAACTGTTCAGTAGAGCCACACTTGTTCCTCTATGCTCCCATATGAGTACATAGATACACAGGTATCAGAAGTTATATCCCCCCTTCATAACTCAAAGCAAGCAAACGCTCTATTGCTGTTAGCATGCCCACACCCTACGACATTTAAAAGAAATCACTGTTATGAAGTTTCGCCAATTATGTTTCCATGTTACCCCCAGGCAGTAATTTCTTAGAACAGTGGGATGGAAGGCACTGTGTGTTCTTGTCAAATATATCAGAGCAGTTCTTTTTCAAAATTCATTATTTTCATTAGATAGATATTCGCTAATATATATCAACCAAGAGTAACTCTTACTTTGACACGTACATGGTTTCATGTGGCAGTTAGAAGATTTTGAATGCTTGGATAGTTCAGAAATGGACCCCACTGCCTGACACCCATTCCAACATGCCCTGGGAGATCAGCAGCATTAGACACGGGGAACGTCTCACGATGTGCTGTGGAACAGCTTAGGTGAAGTGGCCACCTACACTCAAAGAAGCTCTGGTTTCATCTGCGCAGAAAGTAAGATCCACAGGAAGTTGTTCCCTTTGCTCATCCTTAAACTGTCCTCAAACATTTCAGCAAGGGACACGGCGGCTGCTTTAACTGAAACTGGCACTATCTTGGGGTGCAGCCTCACATGTCACACTGGAAGTGTTCAGTGAATTAACTACATCCTTGAAGAACTGCAACAGCACAGCTGAAGACCTGCTCTGTCTATTGAGCAATGCAAATTTCAGCAGAAAACTAGTCAGGTAAAAGCTAATTAAGCTCTTGGATTTATGATCAATGGACAGGCACATAAATAATTTCAGTATTATTACTAGGAAATATACCTACTGAAAAGCCTTATACATAGACTCAACAAGTAACCTCTAATTCCAATCTTGCTCACAGTATCCACCTTGCAAAAAATAATACAGGTGAATTTCTAATTCTAAATTTTTTTCCTAAAGGTATGAGTTTCAAAGACACTGCTTTCTGCCTTGCTACTGACAAGTTTCATTATTCAAATCCAAAATAATTAAAACTTTCAGAATTAGGAGGCTTAAAAAAATCCCAATATTTCAAACATGACACAAATGGAACTCAGTTTTAGGTGTACCAAAACGGAATTAAAAAAAACAACAGCAACAAAACTAAACAAAAAAGTTATTTATAATTGACAGATCAACTGGTTTTACTTAAAATTTGAGGCAGTAATTTCAGGATAAAATTTCTTACTTTTCTCAAGGACTTTCATATAAATATTCCCCACTCCTACACATTAATTTTTTTTACCCAACATTTCATTAGAATGGATATCCCTCTTTTGCCAGTTAATTGCAAACCAACATTTGAAAATTTCTTCTACACTTCAGCAGGAAAAAAATTAAGATAAAATCTCTACTCAAGGTCAATATTAATAAGCTTTACAAAATTTGAGCAATTCTTCAGCATGTATTTTAACTGCTACTTATATTCTACTCAAGTGTTTTGGAAAAAATAAACTTTAGAACTGCAGTAAGAATAGCAATTGATTGCTACATTAAAGTACTTGTCTTAGAAGTTCTTCTCACCATCATTCAGTCTTCATTTTCTGGCAAGCTGCAATGTACTTACATTTCTCCTGCTGCTGACTGCACCAAGAGCATCTGCAGCCAAGGATTCATTCACACGAATATAGACTATTTGAGCCACCAAAATGCTTGTCACACAAAAAATACTGCCCTCAGAACATACACACATGAACAATTTGCATTCTTACATATGCCAAGTAGTATCTGTCAAAGTCAGGCCTCCTCTCACAAAAGCACTTAGTCCACAATGCGCTTTGCCACTGCAAGACACAGTGAGGCAGAGCAGCTTCTCTCATTTGTCATACTCGTAACTTAGGAAATGTTTTAGAAATAAACACCAAACTGCAGTCTTCTTGAAGTCAAATGTTTCTTTTCTGCAGGATAAAATTATAACTAGAACCTTGGATTTCTGTCTCAGACTAGTGTTTTACAGCATTACTCTTTTTAATGAGAGGAAAAACTGAATTCAAGCAAAACTAAGCTACCAAATAAAGTACACCCTAAGAGTGAATAGTATGTAAATGAAAATGCACAAGGCAAGATTTCAAAATATTTGCTTCAACCATTAAATGAAAGTCTGACAAAGCAGTGCTTACTGCTATCAAGCCAATTTTCATCGAATACATTTTATGACTTCCTCTCTCCATCAAGCATCTTTCTGAAGCGATCACCCAATTTAAAGGCCTTTGATTACCGGTAAGAAGAGGGAGGCAGACTGTCTGCAATTTCTCAACACATTACTGGTTTAAATAATTAAATGCAAAAATCAAAATTACATTACCCAGATCCCTGTAATTTCCTACAAGAGTCAGAAAAGTTATTATTGACCCTCATCACCTTTTCATTCTCTGCACACTTTTCCCTCTAAACCATCAGGCTGCAAAATCCTAAAGTTTTCATTGAATTGTGTTCCTATTTTGGTTTTTCTGTTTGTTTGTGTATATATACTCTGTCTACAGACATATGCAGGGTAAACACCGTAATAATTTCACTTAAATAAAATTTTATTTAAATACATTTAGGTTGAAATACATTAAGATCTTTTTTAATTACTCCCAATAATGGGGCTTCCCCAACCTTGCTTACTTTGCTCCAATGCTAAGGTCACAAGAAGAGGTTAGGCTGGAGGAACAAGTGCTCCATATCCATGTGAGCATATTGGTATTTCCATATCCAACTACTTTGAAAAAAGGATCACAGAAGGACAGCAAAACTATAAGCAAGCTCCAGAACTGCCCATGTGGACTATTATCAGACCACTTACAAAAAGAGAATATCCTAATGAACACATCTACCTAATTTGACAACAACAACAAAAAAACTCTACTGGTAAACATTTTCTGATGATTCAGAAAACTATTTTAAAAAATTCAAGTGACACTGGGAAAAAAGTATTTATTTGTATCTCAACAATTTATAATTTATAAACACTCCTCACATACCACTAATTAACAATTTCAACTACAATTCACAGAGTGTTTTTATCTTTTTGCAGAGACGAAATCATGAATATTGCGTGGAGCAGCTTGAATGCCTCAGCAAAAATAGTATTTTAACATTATGTTTCACAATCCAAAAATCTACTGATTATTCCCAGCAGAACAGCACACAAACTTAAATACAAAAACATGGCAACATGAGAAATGTGTTTGTAAAAGCAGAAAAGATATCTTACAAGGTACTTTAAAGTATCGCTAGTATCAAAGCAACTCGTATCCCCCCAACTCTAGAGTAAAAATAAAAGCAGTCTGTATTTCTCTCACGAAATGCATGTGATAAACCTACAGAACAGCTTTAAGTAACAATTTTTTTTTAAAGTTAAAAGGTTCAATTCTGTTTGAAAATACATTAAAAAATTATGACCTACAACTTCACTAATGACAACAAATGTGCAAGCTTAATTGTCTGAGCATGCAACAGAAGTCAAAATAGCTCTGAAATAACACAAGTCTACAGGTTGCAGATTATAGCTTAATGTTGAACACTATAAATCTGACAAGGGGACAAGAGTCAAAGGTGGAAGTTACTTGTTCAACCTTTCAGATCACACATTCTTTTATTCTTTCAAAAGTCTAGTTGACTGGTTTCTTCCCTTTTGCTTTTGTTTTAGGTTATTGATAAATACACCTTCTTCCTTTTTCTCTGCAACTAGATTTCTCTAGACAAGATAAATTTAACTCTAAGTGATGCTGCTTGATTGTCAGCTATGAGGAGATGCACAGTATTTTCTAAAGCTAAAAATCAATCATCAGTATTCCTGTGGTCTATGTATGCAAGCTACTTTTTGTTGTTCATAAAATAAGTACATAAAGACAGTCATATCCTCAAGAAAGACATTACTTCTTGCAATTATTTCTTCATATTTGCTTCATATTTAAATTAACTGTTACAGTAGTCACAGTGCTTACCTCAGTATTCTGTAACAATGAGAGTAGAGCAAATTACCAACAAAATTATACTTGCATCACTTTGTTAGCATAATAAGTAATGGGAAAATGGGAGTTCAGAAATCTCCCAATTAGTCAATTAGGAATTTAGTAACTGAACAAATACTCAAGTAGCTTCACAAACAGTAAGTCAGTACGTGATACCAATGCTGCTGAAAGGTGGTGGGAGTAACCACATCATCCCCACCTTCTTGATTGTTCTTGGCCACATACCTTCCACAGCCTTGTGGCACAAGTGTCTGTGCCACAAATCTGACCAGGAAACATCTCTGGGTTAACATTTCCTCCACCCCAACCAGGTTAATCTCAGGAAACTGATTCACTTTCCCAATCCAGTTCTCCACATAACCACCCAAATGCTTGTGCAAGCACAAACTATGACTAGGAAGGTGTATGAAGCAATAACGCAACCAGGCTACATGGGTGGGGTAGTTTCTTCCTACAGTAGGAAGAGATCAGAGTATTTGTAGTTCTGTAAACTAAAAGACAGACTTTCTCATTTTTGTTGTCTCAAAAATCTCCCCGGGGAGCTTTTATTGACTTGTGCTACATATTTTTTTCTTTTTAAACATTTCCTTCAACAGTCCTTTGTCCACTTTTCCATTGAGCTACATGGTATCTGCTGCCTCTGCTACCTTCCTTCAGCCTGTTGCCTTCACCTCTCCTCACCTTCTCCAGTCAGTGCACTTCAATTCCACTTCCACTCACTCCTGTAATCTGGGAAGTGAACACTTGCTACCATACGTGGTGTTTTATTTAGCATTCTGGATGACACATGTAGCATGCACAAAGTAAGATGGCTTTCTGCCCAAATATTCCAGTCCTTTCTATTCAAACACAACACAAAGTCAATTTAGAATCTTGGGAATTACCTTTATGCAAAGCTTTGTTGTAATTTCAACACAAACTGGTGCATTGCAACTGTCCCTGACAAGAACAGCCAAGGGCTTACAGGAAGGAAAGCATGACACTACACAGTACAGAATCTTTTGTGAAATCATGCTGCCATACACAGATTTCATAATTTCCTGAAGAAAAATAAAGAATTCTTGGAGAACTTTTAGTGAACTTGCATTTTAAGAAAGCACAAATTAGAAGACAAGCATCACGAGCTAAATATATCTAACACAAAGAAGGACATAAAACCTTAAGAATCTATTAATAGTCCAAACTTACTTCATCAGAAGCAGAGCGAAGACACTGGACAGCAGCCTGTTTTTTCATTTCCTCTAGTGTTAGATCAGAGCACTTCTTCTTACTCTTTCCCCATTTCTTGTAAGCTCCCTTTTCCCAGCCCAGGAAGATGTCATTCTCCTAAAATCAAAATAAAGAAATTACATTATTTGAAATAGATTAATATCTTAGTACTACAGCAGAACAGGACTACAAGTAACATACTGTTCAAAATAAAACTAACCCTTTTCTATCTGCTAAAAACTACTTTTTGCCCAGTTAAAGATTAGTTTGATTACATAAAACTTGCCCTTACTATTCAGAAAAGCACATGTACTTTTCACAGGACATGGAGGTTACTCACACTTCACTGCAATATTTTCCATTTGCAAAGCATATTCATAAAGGTAACTTTATGGCCAAGTTATGGTTGAATGTATTACTGTAATTTACACAAAATATGTTAGAGAGTTTCCCTGATCTCTGAAACAATAAGGATGAAAAACAAGTAGTTCAGAGTTAGGATAAAACTTAAGAGAAAGCTAAACTAGCCAAAAGAAAATGCAATGTTAGATCCCAAAGCCTTCAACTCAGTCTCACAATGAGCATCATTACGGCCACAGAAAGCAGTGCCTATCGTAAATAATCCTGAACTAATTTCAGAAGAAAATTCAGATACTGGGAGGTGGGGGTGAATGGGTGGGGTTGGCTTCTCACACATGTAAGAACAATGAAGAACAATAAAATCAAAGCAGAATGCTCTTGTATTACATGCAATCATGTGAAGATACGTAGCATCCGTTTTATATGGCTTCTTGGAATTTACAAAATTTATTATCAGACTTGCTTATTCTTCACTGCCTGTTCACATATATATACATGATTTCCCGCATTCATACCATGAAGGAAATGTTTTGGCTACCAGGAAAATAGTCTTTAACGTCTTAGAATGGATGCTGATCTAAATCATCTTCTTCAGAGAGACCCACAAACACCTGATGCTTTTCAGCCTACCTGTTTCAACTCTTTCAACATATCTGCTACTGCTTCTAAAGAAATCCAGGCTAAGGCCCACTCTCATTTAAAAGAACTTCCAATTCCCCATGGTTTCAAAACAAAGTAAAAACATGTTGTCAGTGAAACTAATTGAAAAAACAAGTTGAAACTGATTGTCCCTGTGCAATCAAGGAAAAAGATGGGAAAAAAGGGAGCAGAGAGAGACCAATCACCTTCAGAATCAGCCACTGAAGGGCGACTGAGTCCTCCAGGAAGGAGTAGAGCAATTTGCTGAATATACTTCTTAAAGTCTTATTTGAGCACCAAAACTGGAGAATTGCACTTAGTGCTGAAAGAACAAAAAGCTAACAGTCACTCTGTTTTTCCTTATACTTGTGCAAGGTGCCAGTGATTCATTTAAAACAAGAAATTTGAACAAGCTACTGTTCTGTTATTAGAAGGACTAACAAAAAGAAATGATAGAAAAAATAAGAAAAAATTATCAGAAAATAGGTTCAAGAGACTTTCTGCACATCTGCACTTCACTTTAAAAAAAAAAAATTATGTCTTTTCCAAAATTGTAATTTATGTATTTCTTTATAGACCATGAGGCTGTAGAGCACTCTAACTCTTTCCAGTATTCATGTGAAAGCAAACAAACTGATGAGAACCACCTATTCCCCACCAGCTCCCAAAGCCTGTCCTGCTTATCCAAATGGACCCATTTGGAATATGCTACTCAAAATGAAAATCCAGGCAAACCAGCAAATGTGTGCAAGCAATTTATTCTGGTTTTAAGCGGAAAGTTCATTAAGGCAACATCTACAGCAGGAAAACATTCTCAGAATGCTATATATTAAAGTACTTTGTTTTCTCTATGCCAAGAAAGCTTTCCTTTGTACTGGTACATTACAGATCCCCTCTGCAGAGCAGCTTTACCAGCTGTCTGTCAGCAGAGCAGCAAGAACTTTCATGCTTACAGAAATTTATGTCATACACCCTAGAGAGTGAATTTGTAGAATTGAGACACAGAGTGAAACTCTGCTTTCATGATGACTAAATTGACCAAAGGAAAAAAAAAAAAAGACTGACAAGCCGGTAGTTTCAAGTGGTTGAAATTAGCCTCTTGACTTTTCTCCCTTCTTTTTTTTCCCATCTCTTTGTCTCCAGTGGTCAGGAGCCCATCAGTAGCTTTACCCTTAAGACTGGAAAGTATTAAGTCCATGACAAACAGGCAAGAAAGCAGTTTGACAAAACATTCTGTGTGCATGAAAGCAAGTAAACCAGTTCCTCCACATGGAAAGAATCACTATAGAATTCTGCTCTCTTCACCTACTAGATACCTTCATTTGCCTTGTTTCCTAACAGAACTAGAGACCATAAGATAATGCTCATTTTAATGCAAGAGCTCCACCATAACTTTGAATTTTCGCAACTCTGTTCAGTGGTCACTGAACACTTCACAAAAGCAATGCTACTCCAAACTTACAGATTTAAAGAGTGTGCATACACACAAAAGAAAAACTAAAATTTGGCTTATAAAATTCTAATATTTAAACCAGACAACCACTACCTTAATTTTTAGGGGATGACCACCCAATTAAATAAATATCAACTAAAAGCCAATGCCACCTGGATAGTGAAAAAACCCAAGTTTTTGAGTGTTTAATTCAACCCTGAATTAAGATACAGGCACTAATTTTAGAAAGAGATTTTGAAATTGTTTATCCTATTCAACTATGCAAAAGCAGCAATTCTACCACTTCCCTCTACATTGCCAAGAAACTGGAGAAGCAAAAGAAAAGCAAGTTTGGTAGTGATTCTTCTTTCATTTGCTGTAATAAGAAATATCTACCTTCTGTAGGAAAAAATGTGCTATCTTGCAATAAGACTGACATAAAATCATTATGCAGCTCATACTCTACATAAATGGCAAATCAGCTCATAGTTCACATAAATGGCAACACTAGAAAGGGAAACATAACCTCTATTTTTAAAAAAAGAAGAAAAGGAAGACTCTCTGAACTTCAGGCCAGTCAGTCTCACCTCTGTGTCTGGCGAGATCATGGAGCAGATCCTCCTGGAAACTGTATTAAGGCACCTGGGAAATAAGGAGGTGACTGCTGACAGCCAACATGGCTGCACTAAGAGCAGATCATGCCTGACAAATTTGGTGGCCTTCTACAACAGGGTAAAAACATTGATGGGTAAGGGAAGAACAAATGGCATCATCTACCTGGACTTGTACAGTGCTTGTGACACTTTCCCACACGACATCCTTGTCTCTAAACTGGAAAGACATGGATTTGACAGAAGGACCACTCAGTGGATAAGGAACTGGCTGGACAGTCACACTCAAAGAGCTCTGGATGATGGCCTGGGAGATGAGCCTGTGTAAACTTGCAAACCTCATGAAGGTCAACAAGGCCAAGTGCAAGGTCTGCACCAGGTTGGGGCAATTCCAAACAGAAACACAGGCTGGGCAGAGAATGGATTTGGAGCAGCCCCAAGAAGAAGGACTCAGGGACGTTGCTTGACGAGAAGCTCAGCATGAGCCAGCAATGTGCTCTCACAGCACAGAAAGCCAGCTGTGCCCTGGGCTGCATCAAAAGCAGTGTGGCCAACAGGCCCAGGGAGGTGATTCTGCCCCTTGCTCCACTCCCATGAGACTCCACCTGGAGTGCTGTGTCCAGCTCTGGGGCACCCAACACAAGAAGGACATGGACCCACAGAAGTGACTCCACAGGAGGGCCAGAGGAGGGCTAGAGCACCTTTCCTATGAAGACAGGCTGATAGAGTTGGGGTTGTTCAGCCTGGAGAAGACTCTGGAGAGACCTTACAGCACTATCCAGTATCTAAAGGGCCTACAGGAGAGCTGGTGAGGGACTTTTGACAAAGGTTTATAGTGGAAAAGGTTGTACAGAAAAACTGTGGATACCCCATCCCTGGAAGTGTTCAAGGCCAGGTTGGATGGGGCTCTGAGCAACCTGGTCTAGTGGAAAGTGTCCCCACCCATGGCAGGAGGGTTGGAACTAGATGATCTTTAAGGTCCCTTCCAAACCAAACCATTCAATGGTTCCATTGACAAAGTATATCCAAAATGGAATAAGTCCTCACTGTGCCTAGGATGTCACAATTGAGAATCTGGGGAAAACTGCAACAGATCACAAGCATATTTCACCTTCAGGATTATTCAACAAGCAGAACACATAAATACATTCAGTGACCTCCCCTGAAAAAATGCTTCTGCTAAACTGAGATTCAGGAAGAACTCTCATACACTGCTTAAAGCCACAGGGATGGACACCTTTTTATAAGGAAATTTGCTATAATTATTGCAAAAGGTCTGATGGGCCAGGATCAGCTTAAACATTCCTTACAGGCTGCCTCAGACTGAGACAAAGAGAACACATGGGCAAGATAGGTTAGAAGAAAACACAAGAAACAGTAGCTCATACTCAGCTTATATTCCCCCCAAAAATGCAACAAGAGGTTCTGCAGACAACAAGCAGGTTCTTCAGAGAGCAGCACAAGTCTTCTCCATGACAAAAACCATGCTACCACAGAATAGAGAGGACTGGGAAACATTCTTAAATGTTAGATAATTACTCCAAATCTAGGTATTACCAGGGAAAGAATTCATCTTAGACTTTTAGTGAAAAGCCAGGGAACTGTCTATTTCTGTCTATTCTGGTCTCCAATCGGCAGGCCTGGAGACACACTATCTTTAACGCTGCTGATGCTTTTGAGAAAGCACACAGGATCACTCTTGAGGACAAAAGATGACACAGAAAGAATCGTGTCTTGCAGAATAGACCACCTAAGGAGTCCTTCTGCTGTGCCTTTTGCAACAGGACATGTCTATCTCAGATTGGCCTTTTTAGCCACCAGTGCACTTGTAACAAACGTGGGTAGAGCCCTTCCCAAATCTTCCTCTGCGAAGCCCAGCCATGATGTCTAGCCAGTACAACCACCTCTTTCCCAGTTGCTGCAACTGGAACTTTACCATCCTTTGCAGCTAGACTGTAACAGACCAGCTGATACTGTATCAGATCACATCATGAACTACTGCGACCTCAAGGTCATCACGGTATTTGGGACTGATGGCAGGCAGGGAAGAACTCCACCTATCAAAATTAATCAACCTAAGTATAAAATCCTGTAATCCGAGTTTCAGTCAATTAAAAACTCTTGCTTATAATCCTACCAACTTGAAAGGGCAGTCTATGTGATATTCACTAATTAGAAGTAACTCTAGGTTAAAACTAAGCAGAAGAAATTTGTCACACCCACTCACAAGAATGAGAGAACATGCAAATGCTGCATCTGCTGAAATCTTATGTTTGTTGAGCAGGCTGCCTTTAGACTTTTCCCACTGAAGCAGAAAAGAAGCAAATTTAGCAAGGCTATAGCTACAGCTATAAAGACATCGTTTTACTTACAGGTCTGACCTACATAGCAGAAAAGACAAAAACTCAAGAGAAACTGCCACTAGAGAGTCAAGGTGTCTGAAAGGGACATGTTTATGGCTGCTCTCTTGGATCTAGAACTAAAGTTGTGTGACACGCATCACAGACCACTGTAATCATCTCATCTCAGAGAATATAGGCAGCATACATCCATGCTTGGAGAAAGGTGGCAAGTGAACTATCACAATGGTCTATACACCAAGAACACTAAGGAGGTTCTCAGCTCACCCCAGAATCCCAAACAGTACAATTGTATCAGCACAGAGATGGCTGCAAATAAACCCTGACTGTTGGGAGGACTCACCAGCCTGGCAATTGAGCTTGTATTTCTGCTTTGCACTACGTAAGCCTTTGTGAGAATACATCAGTAGTCATAGTTTAACAATAAAGGAAGGAACAGTTCAACATGATCACTCCCACCAATACAAACACAGAAGAGAGCTTGAAAATAAAGTTTCTCAGATAACCACAGTCCTTGAGAACAAATGCTTCTCTTCTGCACTAACAAATAAGCTGAAGCTGACTACCCTGAAACCTGTACAGTCTGTGCAAATACAATGCCCCTGAGAGCCTACTGCTCAGCTCCAATCCCTGCCACAACAATTCCCACCCACAATACAGGATAAGAATACAAATGCATAGCCTATGACACTCTAAATCTGTCTCTGACCTATCTGTCAATCACCAGAGAAATACAGAACAGATCAGTTATCACATAATTAACCAGTCAAATGCCAACTAAAAATTAATAAGTAAGTTTTCTGAGGAACGTGCTTTTATAGTAAAACCCTTTCAAGTCATTCTCCTCTGCTTAACTGATGAGGAATACACACCTAATCAATTTCTCTAACAAAATTAATACTGCACGCAAAAAAAATTACTTCTCAGAGTTTTAATTACATAGTCCCCAGTCAGAGTACCTCCTTCCTGGAAAGGGATGGAGGGCAGGACCACAGCTAAGTTTTCCTCTATAAACTTTTTAGCTACCTGAGCTTTTAGAAAATAGTTTAGCTTTTGTATCAATAAGCAGTCACACAAACTAAAGTGAAAACACTTTGCATTCAAGACATTTACTGCTACATGTTGCTGGTGAACTTTGAAATTTACTGACACGCGTGTGCAGCAGTCACACAGCACGTCCCTCCTGTAACTGAACTCACTCTGCACACTGTAATGTGTTAAGAAAATTTGTGTTTGAATGACCTAAAGCTATTTCTTCAGGATGATAAAAGAACAGGTGCAATTATACTAGAAGCAGCACTGTCAATTTTTTCTTACATAGGCATACCAGCCAGACTGACATTGAATAACGAGGTTAGTGTAGTACAGAGGAACAAATCCTCATTTCACCTCCTATCTTTAGGTTATGGATGCGATTTTCACTTCAGAACGCACACAAAACCCCACACCCTCTTCCCCCAAAAATATACATGTGTAAAACTGATATCTTTTACTAGCATTTAAATCCAGACATTAGGTCCCTCTACTGGGTTAATATGGGATAACAGGAGAACAAACATCCCACATTTGACTGGATCTGGGAACCTACAAGTGCATCACAAGTATGGTCACCAAAGTGTCCTGTGTCATCAGCACATGCCAGCCAAATGCAGAACAAAAGCTGGCAATGACATCCTCATCCCAGCTCAGAGGGATGGGCCAAAAGAATTTACGGAGATAAAACCACAGGGTAAAGCCCTAAAATGTATCATGCACAGGCTGAGGTCTCTCTTCCACTGCTCTGTTATTCTCTTAATATAAGAAAGAAAAATATTTATAGTCCAAAGTGTAGTTAAGTACTAATGATGAAAAAGCAAGAACAAAAACTGTGACCAGAGTCAGCAGAAGAGTAGCTATGATTCTGAAGACTTTTTATGCCTTCATGTAAAAGATTACCTGAATGGAACTACTTTGAATCAGTCTGCAAATAATTAGTCTTTCAGAATAAAAGCCTCCCTGTTAAAAACTGAAAAATCAAAAGCAAAAATCTCATCCTGGTCACAAAAGAACACAGTTTGCAGTACAACAGCTACTTAATTCAGAGTTAAGAAAGTACTACCTTTTTTAATATTTTTTTCTTTTTTTTTAGGATTTTTATTTTTGAGGGTCAGAAAAAAAAGTGAACTTCCAAAAATGAGTTGAAAGAAGTAGATCAAAAGCAACAGAAGACACTTGATATGGAAAGTATGCATAACAAATGCATTTAGACCTTCCTGCTGCATGACCAAAGGCTTACAAACAAAGCCTTTATCTCACAAAGTGTCTAGCTTTTGGGTTTGGTTTTGGTTTTTTTTTTTAAATAAAGGCTCTATCCCTTCAAAAGGGAGAAGAATCTACAGGTACATGTCAACATGTCTAAACCATAAATTTGTTATAGTCAAGATCAGCTAGGCTTACAAATAGTTTATGAAAGATACAACACAGAACACTGATTTTAATACTGTACAAATAAAATTCAATTAAATAATGTTTCACACAATATATTTTAAGGCAATGCCTTCTGCTTCACACAGATTATATTAACTTAATGTAATATTTACTGTATCACAAAACTGGTTTGAGAACACATGCATCTACAAATATACTTTTAATTAGCATTTAAACAATAATCAGAAATCTTCCACTAGGAAAGTAAGAGTAAGGTATTCTGATTAAAAATCAACCTACTGTGAAGTCAAAAGGCTGTCTCACAATGTTGGGATGTCCACCCACAGCAATTCTGTGGGTCCCCAAAAGATAAAAATTTGTCAGTAATTTCATGATTTTTTCCTTAATTTATCCTTTATTCCAAAGTAAGAAAATTCAGTCATAAAACGAAAATATGAAAGCATATATACTTAACAGAAACATCATGCACTTTACTTACATTAAATAGTCTGTAAATACATATTAATTTTATGAGGTTTTTTCTTAATGGACCAAAAGCAACTAAAAGGTCATCTACCTCAGAACAAAATACCAGTGCTTTGTAAGCATTTTGGACAGACACCATTGATAGGCCTCAAATCATATAAAACAAACAAAAAGCCCTAACACACCTAAATAATGAATGTTATATAACATGGTTCAACAGATTTCTTTAGTAAATTCTACCATGTAGACATCAAATATATGTGTAAATCAATTTGAGAATCATGTTCTCTAGAAATTTTGTAAGCAAGCACATATTCGTTTATAGTAAAAAAAAGGGCAAAGCTATGACTGAAGTCCTTACTTGTCTTCTGATATGACAAACCTAAACTAACTAGCCACAAAATGTCCCAAACTATTTCTATGAACTGTATCACAAAAATCAAGGAAAATATGCAAACCCAATTCATATTGGTTTTGTATACTCTAATCCATCTGTCAACACTGAAGAAAAAAAAAAATCTCAAAGAGCCTCCTCCTTCTGCCTTCTTAAACCCTCCCACCAGCAGTATCATTGCTGCTAACAAAAAGCAGGAGTGAAAAAAAAAATGAAAAAAGGGTACACACTAAGAATGAAGGACTCTTTAAGAATTTTCACATTGTAAGCTTTTAGACTCATTCTCAAAAGTAGCAAGTCTGGCTTGAATAAGAATTGTGCTCTAAATGCTAAGGATGACTAAGTTACCTTCAGTCCTTGAGTATTTAAAAACAAAGCAAAACAAAAACCCCAACAAACATTAAAAGTGTGTGTATTTAGAGGAAGTTACAGTAATTCTTCATAGGTATGTAGAACATATGTATAACCATAGCAGACCTGAAGATCTTGGTACCATAGTGCAATTTACCATTAACAAGTTTCTTTTCTTGAAAGCTCTCTAGTCCTGGGCAAAACATACTTGCTTATAAATTTTCCCAATTTATTAATAAATATTACAGTTTAAGCCAATGAATCAGAATAGAAATTGCAAACCTTCCAGTAAGATTTGGTTGCAGTGAATTAGGGTTTTACTTTCATTTATGTTTCCTGTACTTGCAAAAACTCTCTGGAAATTTGTGACTTACTGATCTAACATTTTGTGATATTGAGCCTGAATCCATGTAATGATACCCAACACAGATATTTCTAATTGGGCTAGGCATGGAATCAACACTACTAATAAAACCAAACAAAACACAAGCAAAACCCAAAACCAAACCAAAACAAAACAAAAAAAACCCAAAAAACCCAAACCAAAACAAAAAACCCAACAAAACAAAAACAACAAGAAAAAAACCCACAACTCCAAAAAAACCCCAGACTCACACACATACAAAAAAAAAGGGGGGGGGGAAGAAAAAAACCCACACAACACAACCTCCCCCTCCTTCCTTAATCTTATCTTCTATCCACACATCAAACTAGCACACTGTCCAGAGACAGATAATACTGGAGAAGCCACAGAAGTCTGCATCAGAATCAAGACCAAAACCCACATATTAAATATTACTAACAAACCAGAAAGGAACACCCTGCTTATTCTCAAAAATAACCCTGAAGACCTAGTTAATCGAGACTCCCATATTCTTTTGAAATTCTTACTTTAAATGTAAACAGAAGTGACTCATGGCACAACACTGATATCTTAAACACCTGGGTATACCTAGTAAGGCTGGGAATTGTTTTTTCACTTATTTTTTTTATATTAAATCTTTTTGTACTTACCTGACAGAACCTCAGTTCAGGACTTCAGAGTTCCATTTGTCTGCTACAGTTGATGACACCAGAACACTACAAAAAAAGCACTGAAGGAGGCTCCCTGACGCAACTAACATAGTGCTAATGATGTCATCAACATTCTGAGGTAGAAAGATTGTAATGACCATCTTAACTTGAGTTTTCAACATTTCTAATGAAGATGACAGTATCCATAAGACTTCCTAAATCTGCCCTCTTCACCACTAGCACCCCCAAAAAGAGTAAATTGCAATGGATTGCTCATATGCGTAATCCCATTGTGAGAATACACATTCCTTCTAACCTGCTCAAAATAGAAGTCATTGCTGTACTTTGAGAAAAAAGGGATGGCTACTCCCTCCCTACAAAAACAGAGTTCTAAAAGCAAAGATTCACAGAATCACAGAACAGCCCAGGCTGGAAGGGACCTCAAAAAATCATCTGGTCTACCCTTTCAAGGGAAAGAGCCTACACAAGACTGTCCAGCACACTGTCCTACTGCACCTCAAAAACCTCCAGCAATGGGGACTCTACCACGTTCCTGAGGAAGTTGTTCCAGGGAATGATTGTTCTCACTATAAAAGAAACAACAAAAAGAAAAACATTTTCATATCAAGATGAAACTGCACCCACTGCAACCTCTACCCATTTTTCCCTTGTCTTCTCCATGTGAAGAGAGTGCCTCTTTGTAGCTGTCCTCTAAGCTGGAGAGAAATCATTGCAATAAGTAACACTATCAAAAACAGTTCTTTCCCTGGAAATTCTTTCTAAAGAATTAAAGGAATTGTATGGGAGAAAAAAAATCCTGAGATGCCAAGAACCAAATTTATGATGAGCAACTCTAAATACTTTACTCCTAAATTATTTCTAGTTTAGGTATTTAACTGCTGCTCTATTCCCTGATTTCTATTTGTAAACAACACTAGTATTTGTTTTTCCCCTTTGTCCTAAAATTGTACTCATCATCAAAATTGGATTGAAATTGCTTAGATGTAAACATGTTTTACAGTACAAATTTTCTTGTTTCTGAATGACTTAAATAAACCAAAAGTAATTTTAAAATGTCAGATCATACAAAGAACCAGTAGGAAATAAGTAAAATAAAAATAAATTTAAAAATAAATAATAAAATAAGTAACAGAACAACAGTGTGTTTTAAGATTCCTCAATTTTCTCTATAAGATATTTGTACTTGCAGGCTTTAAAGACTAAGCTGTTTGAGAAAGCAATTAGGTAGCAGTATGTTTCACAACAGATGCATCCAATCATTACTGCAGAATATCATCCCAAAACTAAAATGATATTAGGTCTCAAAACTTAGAAAACAGTAACTTGAAGTAGAGTGAACAAATGCAGTAAAACTATGCAATAAACAGGATCAAATTGGAGAAGATGGAAAAGAAACTACCAGGTTCAAAGCTCGATGCTGTTCAGAAGACATCCTGTACACGGGTACCACAGCACCCACTCAGCAGCACGGGTGTTGGCTACCCTGCCAGCATGTGGTATTCTTCTCCCTTTGGCTCATTAAGTTCAGATAACCAACTTGGAAAAAGAACAGACACATTCCTTAAAGCTCTGTTATCAAACCCACAAAGGATCCAGTTAAGGTATTGAAATGAGAAATAAACAGAATGAGGTTCTCATAATACAGTTACCCTGCTTCTTGCAAAGCCTGATAAAAAGAAAACTAATTTTGGCACTTCAGTAATTTGAAATTATCACAGTAGCAACTTCACAGTTATGACTGTGGTCCAAAATGGACTGAAAAGAAACACGTCTTCATTTTTCCCCAAGGCCACAGGGCTATCTGTAAAGCTCCTCAAGTTCTGATGCGGTTTCACTTGGTTTCTTTTTTTCTGTCCTCATCCCACACACTCCTTTCAAACAGATTTTGTAACCTTTTTCTGTGACCTTCTAAAATACAGCTATTCATGTCTGACCAAGACCTAAATGTTAAGGTACATTCTAAAAAGTGCTTGCACTGTTGTTTTTTTTTTTTCCACATTATTATTATTAATCATGGGGTTGTTCCTGGTGACATCCACTGCTGCCAGATAAACTTCTGAACCAAAAAAACTTTTACACATAAAGTTTCCTGGTTTGCACAATGGAGGCATGAAGGCTTTTATGCACAGTAATGGTTTCTAAGAGTTCAAAAACCGGCAGTATGAAGCTTTTTCTGCTTCACTTACATTTACATCTATTTCATAATACCCTGCCCTACTTTTGCTAGATTTTTAAAAAGATAAACTAAAAGACAATGAAAGTTCTGAAGCAGTTTGATAGCAATGCATGAGGTATAACCAAAACAACAGCAACAAAAAAGAACTAATATTTAAGCCATCAAATAACAGGTATTTGCTTTCCCTCCTTCCCACTGTCATCACAGCCACCTTCCAAGACACAGCCTATGAAAACAGCATCATCACCCCTTCTTAAAAACACCATAATTTCCCTGAGCCCTGTGTCTACAAAACTCCACTATTAAAAGTATTTGAAACAGGTTCATGATCTGGAGAAATTAAAATACATTTTAAAAAAAAAAAAGAGAGAAATAAAAAAAAGTGGTGAAATCAGGACTGAAGAGTATGTTGTAGGGTCATACAAAATCCACAGCAATAAATGCAGAAGGAAGCACTGTGAGCTGTGCCCATCTGATACACAGCTTTACTTTTCTCTGCCCTTTCTGAATTACAGAACAACTCTCTTGCATGCCTTTTATCAGCATTAACATGATTTAGAAGAGATGAATAATGCATGTACAATAATGTATTTTAAATACCTGAATACTAAAAAAAAAAGTGATTTTTTTTTTTAATTCTTTACTGAAAATAGCACAAGATGAAATCCAAGAGAAGTGATGAGGGGCGGGTCTACCAACTACTGGGGAGCAGAGCAATTTGACACACACTTCACAAGAATTACATTAGTTTACTGATGTTCCAATATTAAATTAACCTTATAATCACGAGCAGTGAAGGTCTTCCTTTACGATACAGAACATTCCAGTGTTAATAATTCTGGTATAAATTGTAACAATGTGAAAACTTTGTTCCATGTAATTGCTCATACAGCAACCTTACTACCTTAATCTCAGTTCACCCATCGAATTTGACTCCCGTGTGGTTTATACCCCCCTTCCACCCACACACTTAAAGACAACCGCCCCCCCATCTGAGGCATACCAAGGTATAATACACAAAACATAACTGATACAAAAACTCACTTTCACTGGACAACATCTAAAATATGTAAATACCTGTTCCTGCAGGTCGTAGTCATAGCTATCATGCAGCAGAAGACTGAGGACATACCGAGTATAAATCATGGCATCAATGCCACACTTCTCTAGCTCTTGTCCCAGCCAGGTCTGCACTGGACCCAAAGCATGTAGCAGAGACATTTCAGAAACAGATACAGGGCCTGGATAAGAGCTTGAGGAGCTTTCAGATGGCAAACCATCCACAACAACTGTACAGATAGGGCGCATGAATCTAGGTGGTTGGCATCCTTATAACGTGAAGCATTTTCTGCAGTTGATTTTCCGACGATATCTGGAGGTGATTTTCACTCCAGTAAATAGGAGAGAGGCTTGACTTCTAGGACAATCATTTATATTTCCTGGCAGTTAGCCGTCTAGAGACGAACATCACTCTTCAGGCATGACCAGTGAATAAACTAAATCCTAATAGCAAACACATATGTAGATGTGTTTTTCTACCTTAATTTCACATTGAGGCCAGATGCAAGTCCCCAGCAGGACCTATAAAGAGGAAAAAATGATAAGTTGTGATAATATGTATCCATACATGAATAATATTAAACAGTGAAAAAAACCACCCGAAGTAGAAAGCAGTCATTCACATACTGCTTACTCCAAATATAAAATACATCTATTCAGAGTCATTTTGAAGAGTGACAGGTATTATTTCAAGTTTAAAAATGACTTTTAGAAAATGTACTTTCTAATGCAGGAAGAGAGACTCTTTCATCAAAGACTTCACAACTAATCTGCTGATTGAAATATATGTTTGACCCAGCTTTATGGGAAAGTTGAGATTTTATCACCTTATCAGCTGAAAAACCCACTTTGATTAAAAAAAAAAATCTATGTAAGTTTGAATAAAGAGTGTCTGCATATTTTGCATCACTAGAAGACAATGTAATCCTACTGTTTTGCAGTGATTCTCACTTCCAGAATAGAAAAAAGTGTCATGCTTATAAAACACTGAGTTTATGAAATTCATCTGGCCAGGAGTTTCATAAATCCTACCACTAAATACCTTCAGGTTTAGGTTTTTTGGTGGTTTATTTTTGTGGTTTTTTTTTTTAGTTTTGATTATTTGCCTTGATTCAGGGCACCAAAACATTTTATCATCCAAAATCTGTCCTTATAAAAACATAAATCCCTGGAATAACTTTAAAAATTTGAGCAGCACATAATTTACCCATGCCAGAATTAACATTTAACACTCTTTACACAAAGCATACACCTGTCTTACCTGAGAGCTTACACTCTATACCATATCCTTAAATAGACAAACTAAGACTTACACCACCCACAGTCCCAAATTAATCTCGATAAGTAAGGGGCAGAAGGTGCAAGCACCACACACGTCAGCACATTCTGCTCTCTAACGCAGAAGACAACAGTCCAAAAAAGGCATTTCTGGATTGGTCTGCACATCAACCACATGCCAATCTGGCATTTGTGTAGGCCTTCTCTCTCCTCTCCAGCTTCGCTCAGCAAGAGAAAACAAGGCTCGAATCCTAGCAGGAAATATCCCTCCTCCAAAAGGAAAGAAAAAAGACTGATGTATCTAAGCAAAATCTACTATTTTGTTTCAACCCCACTGCAAGATAATCAACACACTCAAAGCAGACATCACCTAATATAACCTAATAATAAACTACATACTGTGGGAAACATTTCATGTGGACAGCATGTGTTTCGTGGCAAAAGAAAATTGAAAGTTGATAAATGTCGACACAACAAAAGATGGCAGTTTTTAGGAGCTGACTTTGCACCACCAGCCAGGTACAACTGTATATTCCAGATCTTTACTGAGTCAATTGCAACATCACCAAAAAGAAATCCATTAGGACCAGTTGCTACAGAGTTCACAAACCCCTACACTCTGCTGAAGTGACCTTTCTTCTCTGGTGGCAGTTTGTACTTTGAGAAAGGGTATTCAATCTTTGTCAGCAACGCGTCTGCATTAGTCACAATCTCGTAAGCAAGTGTAAATAACAGTAAATAGAAACATCCTGCAAGGTCCAGGAGGCTACTGCTTCACCACAAAATTAAAGAACAGAAACTATGAGAAAAGTCTAATATTGTGACCAAGATAATCCAAATCCAAAACCCACAAGTCCAAACTCTTAAGAAGTCCTTACTATATTAATCGTTGAAGGACAGCATTCCACTCTAAGACCTATTTTGTCCTTTTGGCTCTCCACATCACAGCACGTCATGAACACTCTCCCTGAGTCAATGTCACAGTCAGAGTCAGCCCCCCAAGCCCTGCATTTCACACATATGGGAAGACTGACACATTTCATTTGTCTTTTTTGAGATACCGAGCAGAACTACCTTAATGTTCAAGAAATCAACAACTTTCTGCCACAAAGTTCCACTGGAAAAGTGAATTATGAAAGGACAGGGAAGAAAATCCAATTAAAAAAAAAAAAAGTGAGAAAGTGAGAAAATGACTGAATAAGAAATTAGTTTGTTCTAATTCAGCAGGTCTCCCTGGTCTACTGGGGACTGGTAGAAAAAGGGAAGAGCATCTTCAGTCACAGGCTGGCTGAGCTGGAGAAGACAGCTTTAAACTGAAGTTGCTGGGGAAGGGGAGCCTCAATCCATCCCACTGCTACCAGTTTGATGCCAGAGCCAGCAAGAGATGCTCAGAGCCTGGAGAGGGATCGTAGGTCAGCAGGAGAGCATCCGAAGAACACACAAAGGAATTCCTGCCACTCCAGCCACTAAGTTGGCTTCATTGGGAGCCCAACCTAAATGCCTCTATTGCACAGGCAATGAAAAAGAAGTTAGAGACATGCACATGCACGCAGGGCTGTCATCTTCCCAGCATCACTAAGATGTGGTGGGACAATTCCTATGACTGGAGTGTTGGAATGGAAGGATACAGGGTCTTTAGGAAGGACAGGCAGGGGAGACAAGGAGGGGATGTTACCCTTTATGTCAGTGATTCACTGCAGTGCACAGCGCCAACTAAGGCTATGGGTCAGGATTAAAGGGAGGGCAGGGACAGGTGACATTACAGCAGGGTCTGCTACAGGAAGATGGAGTGCATGAGGCCCTCTATAGACAGACAGGAACAATCTCCTGTTCACAAGCCCTGGTCCTCATGGGGGACTTCAACCACCCCAAAATCTGTTAGGGGGACAACACAGTAGGGCATAAGCAATCCAGGACCAGGAGGTCCCTGGAAGGTGATAATAACTTCCTTTCCCGAGCTATACAGGAGCCAACAAGGACAGGTGCTATGCTGGGTCTTGTTCTCCCCAAAAAGTAGGGGCTCGTGGGGAACATGAAGTTCAAGGGCAGCCTGGACTGCAGTGACCATGAAACAGTGGAGTTCAAGATCCTTGGGGCAGCAAGGAGGGAGCACAGCAAGCTCATTACCCTGGACTTAAGGAGAGCAGAGTTTGGCTTCTTCAGGGATCTGCTTGGTAGAATCCCTGGAGGAAAGAGGGGCCCAAGAAAACTCCTTAATACTCAAGGATCACCTCCTCCAAGTTCAGGAGCAACACATGCCTACCAAAGGAAGTCAGGGAAAAACACCAGGCACCTGTGTGGATGAACAAGAAGCTGTTGGACAAACACAAACAGAAAAAGGAAGCCTACAGAGGGTGGAAACAAGGACAGGTAGCTTGAGAGGAATACAGAGAAATTGTCCAAGTAGCCAGGAATTGTCCAAGCGGTTAGGAAAGCTAAAGCCCTGACAGAATTAAATCTGACCACAGACATCAAGGGCAACAAGAAAAGTTTCTATAGGTACATCAGTGATAAAAGGGACCTTCTCTGGAAGGAAATGGAAAACCTGGTTACCCAGGACGTGGAGAAGACTGAAGTAGTCAATGATTTTTTTGTCTTGCCCTTCACCAGCAAGTGCTCCAGACACACTGCCCCGGGCAAAGGAGGCAAAGGCGGGGACTGGGAGAACGAAGAACCATCTACTGCAAGAAAAGGTCAGGTTTGAGACTACTTAAGGAACCTAAAGATTCACGATAAGAGGTGATGACATACATCCACAGGTCCTGAGGGAACTTAAAGGGGGCTTGTAACAAAACTGGGGACAGACTTTTTATGAGGGTCTCTAGTGACAGGGTTTTAAACTGAAAACTGGTAGATTTAGATTGGACACAAGGAAGACATTTTCAACAGTGAAGGTGGTGAGACACTGAACAACTTGTCCAGAGAAGTTGCAGATAATCTATTTCAACTATTCAAGGTCAGGCTGGGCAGGGCTTTGTGCAACCTCATCTAGTGAAAGATGTCCCTGCCCACAGAAGGAAGAATTGATGATTCTTAGGGATTCCTTTCAACCCAAACCATTCTGATGCTACAATATCGCAAAGCTTCTAGATACATGTCACTTCAATCAAAACTTTGACACATTGTTTAGCTCTTTAACACCTAGTAAGGACTGAGTTTATGCTTCAGCTTTTCCGTGAATGAGATGATAATGTGGCCTCTCTTTTCTATCTTAACACTTATTTATGTGAGCCATTTGAGAAACTCAGTTGTTGAGATCTAAACTAACAAAATCTGATTGACTTCAGTTAAAGTGTGTTATTAGAAGGAGGAGAGGGAAGAGACACCAACAGAGAGACAGGTTATAAGAGGAATTAAGAAATTAGACAACAAAATTTTTAGAATGTTCAAATATTATAGTCCAGCTTTTTTAAATATCATATTCAATCACCTATTTTAACATTCATTTACAAAATATATACATGATATAAAAACTGAAAATCTAAACAAATTTCCTAAATAATATTTGAGTGTTCTCATTTTACATCTCTCAAGTACTTGGTTTTAGAGAAAGCCTTAAACATTTCCATTCTGTTTTATAATTAACAAAATTTTATACAAACTGAGTATTTTCCCATGCCAGTACTAGAGAGAGACTTTTCATATCAAATTAATATAAGTCACTCAAGGAGCAAACATTTCTACTGATAGATGTGAAGCTTGATTTTAGAGATAACATTTTCTGACAAATGAGTTATTATCCCTTTTAAGTCTTTTTCACTGTCTCACTATAAATAACTTTCTCCATCCCAAACAATGGCCAGGGCTAATCTGAACAGGGGGAGCACTTTACAGCCTAAAAAATTAGTGCAAGGCTAGTTATTTTAACTCCTAAGTTAGAAAGAATTCTTAATTTCCAGCTATAAAATATGATAGAGGGACACGCCTTATAATGAGAATCACCAAATAAAAATGTACACATTTCTATCAAAAGTTTGCAAAAACTACTTTTTATTTACAAGCACAAAGTAAAAAGTACATTATTATATCAAAATAATTTCTACTATATTTTTTCCTTTTAAGTAACTTTCAGTTTTTGCAATACTAATCAATGACCTTACAAGGTCACAGTAGATAAACTGTCAACAGCTTAACCACTAGAGGCACAAGAGCCAATTTATGAAGTGTCTTGTAAAGGAATGAGAATACAATATTGTGTAAACACTTGGATTTTTCAACTTAGATTATTTTAGAATAGATGTATTTCTCAAAATTCTATTCAGTGTGATAGTCACTAAACATTCTTTTGATCTACAACAGACAGCAGAAGACAACAACAAAGCTTTAGTCTCCTGAGATCTAGGTACAGTAAAACAGCAATTTTAAATAACCTACAGCGAGCAACAGAAAGGAGGATCAATGGCACAGAAACTGAAGCTGGAACACTCCAGGTTTGTCCTCTACAACAGACTTGCTCTTGCATGGTAAATAACCTTTCATGAAGACTAAACAATCCTAGTCTTCGTCCTAAATAAAATGAAATAGGGGTATTGTCATAGCAAATGCATAGAATGGGTTTTTTTTAAAAAAATGTCTTGGTACCACAATAATTAGAGCAACACAAACAGCTTCTTGTGACAGTTGTGTCTGTGGAACACAGCATGGCAGTGTAAAATCACAGAGATTACCAAGGAGCACAGTAGAAGAAAGGTGCAAGGAAATCACTCTTCAATGAAGCTTGATACAAGCACACCAAGAAAGTGCTAGGGTATGGAACTATCCATGTCAGACTATCAACAGAAAGATTGACTAAAAGCTGATGTCAAGCAAGTTAATTCCATATCTTGAACAGCTTTTTGTCTCCATATTCCCTTTCATTTAAAAAAAAAATTATTTTAAGGTGTTTAAAAGTAACTTCTTCCCCCCCCCCCCAATTATTTCTAATCTTAGAAAACAGTAAGCAAAGCCAAATCACAAAATCCACTGAATTAATCTAAGGTAACCTCATCTGTATTTTATCAGCACCAAGAGGCCTCCGAAAATTGTGTATCCACACAGCAAGGTCCTAAACAAACATGTTTTGTAAATGAAAAAAGAATTAATGTTTTAACAAGCTTTCAAGTTTTCTTAAAGATATACCTACTATCAACTTTTAAAGTAATAGAAAATATTGGAATAAGAGAGTAAAAACTATACCCCTTAAAAATGTCCTTTCAGGTGCCCTAAAGGTCCACAGATGATGTCTTGGAGATCATCAAAGGTAACTTAAAAAGGAAGCAAATCGTCTGCAGGCTTAAATTCACTACACTGGGATCCACACCCTCAGTAGAAAAAAAAAAATCTTACTGGATTACATATTGAAGGAAGTTGAAAACTAATATACTGCTAATTTGCATAATCTGCAAATAATTCTCTGTAGACTCAAACTTACTCTTATACATACTCTTATACTCTGATACATTACTACAGAGAAGCTGATCTCTTGGATAATGCTATAGATGGTACCTTTTTCCTTCCTTCCATTCCCAAAAGGGAATCTGTGTTTCCAGTGCTTCATTCTGCCTACTGCTACATGTTAACAATTAGACCAAACACATTCTCACACAATAGTTAAGTCGAAACTGCTGTTTTATACAAAGTTTCCTTTATTATTCTTTGAAATATACCAGTATGTTACATAGTTTACAATTAACAGCTCTCATTTCAAAAGTTTTTGACCTCCACTATGGTCTTTGTCTATGTATGACAATTATTCACTGAACAGAGAAAAAAAATTATATACTTTTTTTTTAAATGTGGATGTAAGTGTCCACGTATTTAAATCAGGAAAGTTTTTTCAAAGTAGTATTTTTACCCAGAATGGTTGTAATAAAAGCAAACAATCCTTCCTCTCCCTGACAACTGAAGGTAGGAATAAATATGCAAATCCTAATTAGTATAAACCAAAGTAAAATGTTATCAAGTTTGCCCAACAACATACTAAAATCACATACACACCTCAGTAAATTTCAGTCCCCTTTAGAAGACTGATAATCAAAAGTATGACCACATCATATGATGGCAACATAAGTCCAAACTGTTCTTCTATATTATGGGAGACTCTGCAATTTGACCATAATTTCTTTTGTTTCTTTCTGTGAAAAAAAAATCAACAAATCCTTAACATACAAACCCAGTGGCCACACACTGGGGAAGGCACTGTCAAAGCCCAGAAACAAAGCCTATTTAAAGTCTAGCAAACAATAGAATCTGTGTCCTTAATAAATTTCACATGGCATTTAAAAGACATGTGAATTCAGAAGTAAGAGAAGTTGTTATTTTTTAACCACATTCCTTGATAATCTAAGAAATTTGGCTGTATAGTCTTCAGAGCAAGGACAACTTTTTTATGCACTGGCAAAGTTTGATGTTATTGCACAATAAACACTGGAGCACGGGCTTGATTCGTGACCAAGGCACTGAAGCACTACTCTAAATCAAAAAAAATATGATAATGTTTATGGCTCTCTCTCCATCTCAGTTCAGACAAGTCCTACCACAAAGCTTCAGGAGCATTGTCCTGCTATGAGAAACACAGATTAAACAGCTGGCAGGAATCAAAGAACTAAAAGTGGTCTAAAGCATAAAAGCAGCTCTGTAAATTTACTTTTAGATATATATAGAGCCACCTTTTTCAAGAAGCATTACCAAGAAGTGCAAGAGTGATAGAGTCTTATTTGTAATGGATATATGTTTTGTAGTGGACTGAGGTCTAACAAGGCTGGGCTTACAGTTCCAGCATAACTTAAGTCAGAGAAGCCACAGGGCAGACAGAAACCAGTGTGTGGCTGTTACTGCAGCATTTTTTTTTCCTTGCAAATCTGCAAGCTTATTTTCATAACACTTATCCAAATGAAAATCTGAAGCTGTTAATCCTGTATAAAAGCTTAATGGAATTACTCCAAGGATTCAAGAGCTACCATATAAGCCTCAGTTACTTAGGTTAGCAAAGGAAAAAAACAGAGACATAATCAAAATGACACTGGGGGAGTCACCAGCACAGTTCTGAAGGATTCTGCACTGGGACTGCATTACCTGATAAATTCCTGGAAGATGAGATGGATGACACAGTTAGCAAGGTGGCAAAGGGTGACAAAGGACAGCAAGTGATCAGTGATAGTGAGCACAAAGTAACCGAAAAAATGCAGAAGGACCTTTTGAAACTGGATTGGGCAATAAAAAGGCAAACAGGGGGGAATAACCACCTGATGCTATTAATGCATAAATCAGTGTGTTGTGAGCTGACTATTAATCCCAGGATCTATTTCCTAAGTAGTATGTTAGATATTTTGCGGCACTATAAGCTCAAACTCAGCAGTAGTTAAAAGAAAAATCACAGAACAAAACTGAAGTCATTTTTGTGTCAGTGAATTAATGTTTTGCATGCATACTGTACAGAACATGCAAACCTGGTCCTGTAATATCAAAGATAACATGTCTCTCCACGGACAGAAACTGATTGTTAAATGTCTGGTCTTTATTAATAAAAAGTACCAATGAGTTAATAAGAGCTACGTACAAAACTTCGCACAACAACTATTAGAATAACTTGTCAAGAGATACTGAAGACTCAAATAAAAAAAATTAGATGGGCTTCAGTGGAAATTGAATAAGAGAGATCCCTCGAGAGTTTCCAACTAGACAAACCACATCAGGGTCAGGAAATCCCCTGGAATGAAAATAGTATGAGGCTGTGGGAGTATTTAGGAGAGGTATCACACACACATGCACTCTCCCTGTTCTTTTTTGTCCCTAACTGCTCCCTTACAGATGCTGTTGCAGACAAGTGCTGGATTTGTCAAAGCCTTTGTCTGAACCAGTACAGCTGTTCTTATAAAACATTCATGTTCACCATCATACAAGAACAACACTTCAAAAACCAGTAGCTGGAGGAGTTCAATTAGCTGATCCACTCACAGGGCTGCACATCATTAACATCCATGAACTTTGTTACAAGATGTCAAAACATCAATCCTGTCAGAGAGCAAAACCTGAGCCGTGGGAAACGATTGTTAATGGACTGCAGGATTAGCAGGTGAGACACCTGCACTGACGGTTCAGTTGTATATCAAAGACCTCAAATTCTCAGTAAACTGTTTATTCTTCACTTTTGCAAAACAAATAAATTATATAAGTTGGATAATGCAAAACTTGTAAGAAAAAATATTAAGACAGAAAGGGGAAAAAGCATGACCTAGCAGCAAAACCTACACACACTGTGAAGAACAGTCACAGCTATGTGACTATGTGTACTATGTCCACTACATCCCAAAATTTCATCACTTCATAGAATTATAAGGTTTGAAAGGGGCTTCATAAACAGACTCTTTTGGAAGGGTTCTTACTGCATATAGCAGACCTGTGAAAAAGCATCTCTGCATAGTGGTCCTATGCATATGAGGTGGTCCTTCAGTACACATGATATAACTTAAAAAAAAATAATTAATAAGCCTAATAGTTGGCAAGTTTCACAGCTCACTCAAGAAACTGTTTCAGGAGGTCAAGACTCAGTATTAAAGATGCATTAAAAAAAACCTTTGTTATGCTGCATGTAGCCACCAGTTCTATTTCAATAAACATAACGGAGCTCAGAGCATTTCTGACAAAATAACGCATGACAAATAAACCACAGCGGCAGCACAGTTTGTTGGGCAATTGTACCAGATTAAGTACCGCACATCTGTAACCTGCAACCCCCCAACCCAAGGAATTTTATCTCAAAGAATTTTGCTAATTAATTTAAGAAGGACTTAAAATTGTTAAAAACACCTTTATTGATCATATTTAAGAAATGGAAAGATATCTGTCAATTGTCTGAATCTAGAGGAGTGAAATACTGCTTCACTATTTTCAAATGCCCAACTGCCATTAACAATGGCAACAATGACATGATTTTAGTAAAAATTTATCCAAAAGGTTATCCAGTTACCAATACAGTCCTAATAATTCTATCCTATTCTTAAAAACCAACAAACATAAACGGACATGAGAAACTTTTTTTCCAGTTTAGTTTGTTACTGTCCATACAAGTGTTTGAACTAAATTTTACTTTGTTTAAACATGACTACATTTTATTTAAACATGATAACAATTTTTAAATTCTATCTGAAAAAATAAAGTTTAAAAATACAAATCAGTATCTAATGAAAAGGAATTTAAGTAAATATTCCTCACATTAAAAATTAACTTAAAACAAATGCTGCATTTGAAGCAGCATTTGAAGGAATTACTACTATTGCCAGCACAAATACCAGTTTGCAAAAACCAGAAGCGATGGTTTTTATACCAGCAATAACTAACTTACAAGAGAACAGCAGCAGCATCTTGACAGAGAAACCTGTGTGGCTGACTCAAAGGCGAGTTGGTGTAACACAAACGGCACCGCCGCTGCCACCACGAGAGGACAAGACGTTCTACTGTTTCTCTCATCCTCCCTTCCGTGTTCTCACCCTTTTGTCCTTGTACACACCCACTGTGTGGTTGCAGGGACCAACTGCATCAGTTTGTTCCAAATGGAAAAAAATTCATTTTTGGTGGACCAGACTTCAAAAAGCACAAACAGAATTCCACTGTAACAGTAGCCTGGAGACGACAAAGAAATTACTGGTTGCTTCAGTTTTGCTGAGAGAGGCAGGCGTTGCACTGGAACTGGCCTGGAATGGGATGGATCACCCAAGTGTGGAGAACCCAAGGGAAAGAGTGTTACTGAAGAAGGTGACACGTGTGCACCTCAAAAACTCACCTCATACTCTACAGCCCTCCCCAACCATCAGTGTAATTTCAGTACCACTGACATCAGGTTTCAGACTGTCCTGTAAATTTCTTTTTACCACTGAAGACAGTGGTATAAGTTGGTCAATTTAAAACCACAGATTTTATCGGCATACCAGAGCAAGGGAAGTGACAAACATCTTGCTCTCCCCTGCTTCCCTCAAGCCTATTACACAGAGATCACCTGGATGGACTGACTGCTACTGGGCCTGAGAGATCCTGGGGAGAAATATTTGTCTAGATCATACTTCAAGGAGGAGATAGTTACAGTCTTTTCTGTTCAGTCCCATGAGAATCTTCACAGGGACACTATTTATCAAAAGCTATATCTCTCCTTCCTGCCCTCCTGATGTCTTTTATTTACTCAACTTTTAGAACAATTCAAACTACCTGTTACCAACAGCTATCTGCCTGTGTTTGAACTCCCTTCCCAAGCGGGATGCCAATGGCTTGGAGGCCCAAGCACCAAGGTTCTTGTGCGTGCATTAAAACAGATCTGCCTCCAGTTTTGAACAGCTCAGTGTACAGATACAGCACCATTGTGCCACAGCAGTGTTGGGGACTCTTCCAAGGCTCAGGCAGCCACCAGATGGAATCATCCCCCAGGCCACCAGTGGGGCCACCCTGATAAAATATTCAGTGCTATTCACATCAGCTGGAACGCTTCTGCAGCACCAAGTAGCCCAGTGCCCACTCTTGTAGTGCAGCCACACAGGATTTATTTCAGTTAATATACAATTTACTTTTAGGCATACATTGCATCTTTCAGTCAGGAAAGGAAAAGCAGAATGAATTGTGAATGCCAAAGATCCAACCACCAGTGCTCATTTAAAGGCTACGGTATTTGTCCTGCTATTTATACTTCCAAAGTTAATAACCCAGCTGTATATAAACATCTAACTAGATAATGACCACACTATACATTTTGCTTTGGTTTATTAGTTTCTTTAATTTCTCTGAAGATCTTTTCTGAATACTTACTATTAAAGTTTTCTATACTTTCTCTGTAATTCAGGGAGTTAATTACTATCTTTTTGAAAAGCTTAAAATAGCCTCACGAAGGGTTTAAAAACAAATGTATCTTTGCCTAACCATATAGTCTTTTCAACAGTTCTTTCAATAAAAAACAGGTTACCATAACTCAGTTGGAAGTCACATATAGACAATGTTTTCATTAATAACTGTGTAAAAACATACAAGATGTGTCAGCCAGAAGAGGCTCAGTAAATGCAAAGAGTTCTGACAAGCTGAATTTGCAAGCTCTATAACTTAACCAGCAGAGAAGATACTGACTTTACAGTACAGAAAATACAGCAGGCCAACAAAGGAAATGGCTTCAAGTGCTTTTCTCCCGCACTTCTATCACCTCTAATTTTTATTCCCAAATATTAGTAAATGGAATTCTATATATTTATGAAATTGAGATCTGAAGTAAGATACTCTGCTATTTTGAACAGAATAGCAAGTCACATGAAATAATTTATATTTTAGCATTTGAATGCATTTGCATAGGCATTGTTTGTTCAGTTTGTGTTGTAAAGCAACCAGGATGTCTTTTTCCATAAAAACGGTGGTGATATTTGTTGTCATCTTATATCTCTACTTCTGTGATGAAGTATGTTGCCTAAAAATGCTACTTTCTAAAAAAGACCTGAATAGGTAAGACAGTTTAATACTGTTCTTAAAATAATACATTTGCTGTTTCTATTTCCAACGAGAGCTGGAAAGCTGTCATTTGCCTAAAATGCAAAATATTAAGCTATCACAACCAGAAAACTTCTTACAAAAACAGCAGGTCAGCATTACATTACTTCTCTTCAAGGAAGTTACTGTATTGTTAACCAAGGCATTTCTTTCACAAATCAAGAACAAAGTTACTAAAAACTGGAACTCTGAGGTTTCTCTGAAGCTGGTAAGATATTCTGTTCAGAGAGGCTGGCGAAAAACTGAACGACATGTGACAATTAAACTCATATTTGAACTTATGGAGACATTTTAAAACTTTTGCCACCTCACATAGTTCGACATGCCTTCCATCAAAACAGCTATAAAAACATTAATAGAACAAAATTACTAAAGGTAACTCAGTTTCATTGTCAAGTGCAAGAGTTGAATATGCAGCAGAGTGAACTTCTACCCCAGAAGACAGAACCAGGAGAACAGGAATTCACTCAACAGCAATCTTTAGCTAATTACTAATGGTCATTAGCTCAAAATCTTCAGACAGCAGAATTAAAATATCATGAAACAGTTAAAGTTTCTCCAGAAGTTTTAAAAGTAAAGCTATCAACCAGACAAATCACTGGAAGCTGGCTCCATTTCTTTCAGGATACCCCAGTGTCCTAAATACAATGCAATGTTTTAAAGTTGTACTTCCATTCAGCCACAGTCTTCAAATTTGTTTCAAGTTTATAATAACAAATTACAGGGTTGCAAGGACCTGGTGAGGATTAACTACTCATCCAATAGCAGCGATACGCATTACTGATTTCTTTCTTAGTGATGCTTCAAGCAGACTTTTTTCTTTAGACTAATAAAACACTTTCTTTTCTTAAAAAGTACATATGCCACACACTAAATGACGAAAATAATTTCTTGAATCAATCTGTGTATGTTTTCCCACTTTACTGTTGAAGATTACTATCTCAATCCAAGTCCTGACTAGGTAACACTACCCAGAATAACCCTGCACAGTTTATGCATCTTGCAACTCCGCTCTGCTGCTCTGATGTTAAGACTATACCATCTTATGACAGGTTGCTTTATTTCTTCTGGCCTTCAGGTACCCCTAGTCTCTTATTCCCTTATCTCTCTCTCTGTACCTTTTTCCACAGTCTATATATGCAAAATCTCATCTGCAATGTAACTGCATCTCCCTTCAGAATTCTTCTACAACCAAGCTAGTCCATCTATTCAAACCATAAAAACAACAGAAAACCCATACTCACACAATTTAATAACACACTGAAGGCATAACAGCTACTCCTTTCCATATAACACTTCAAACACAGGCACATTAAAATGAAACTATTCACTTGACTTCGCTCAGTGATAGAAAACTGCGGGTTCTTTCCTCAGTCCTAGCCCAGCACTCTATCCAGCAGACCTTGTTCCTTTGACAAATTTAATACTAACTACAGGAAGACTTTTAAAAGCTATAAAAAGAACACAAAACTATTCAGATTTCAGCCCTGTTAAAATTTATTTTTATTTATTAACAAGTTTTTTTGCAGAATATAACTTTTCATATGCAATCCTTTCTAGAATAAGGCCTAGAAAGTTACAGACACAAGTGACATTAGCATGGACTGCATATTTGAGACTTCTTCCTCAATACAGTAAAAACCAGAAATTTAAACATTCCCCAAATTATATTAAAAATGAAAATCATTATAGCAAGCCTGAGCACAAATCACTTAGAAGGATATAACTAAACGATTACATGTAATATCACAACAGTAAAAGATGTATTTAAATACTTCACAGTTTAAATTTCCACATCACTGCCTTAGAAATAAATGTCTTGGAAACACAGATAACACAGTGGACATATGGAAGCTAAGTTATGAACAGAATACAGGTGATGCAGAAACAAACAACATATAGTTTTATGCAGGTAGATCCAAACACCTTGCACATGAAATTATAAAGGAAGTAGATGAATAAAAATTCAAAGTATTCAGTAGCTTCCAGTAAAGCTACAGAAATAACTTCTAGTAAGAAATCTGTGAAAGAATAACCTTTGTACTGAATGTTCAAGCTACTCAACCCTTACCCCCACACCCCCTAACCATCACTGTGGGCCAATAAAACACACATTCAATCTCTCAACATCCATTAAAAATATACCCAACCAACTTTCAGGTAAGTAGAACAAGATGCTTTTCAGGAAAAATATTATAACTAGCTCATCTAGATCTTTTTCTACTAAAACACTCTGGCAGTCTCACAGTTAAATGGTACTTCTGCCTTGAAAAGTCTGGTAAACTATTTCCAGATTAAGAAAAAACCCACACTTTTCCTTCTGATCATACAATTTCCTTTTTGCCTGTGTACTGAAATGCAACTGAACATTCATATATTCATTTGAACATTTTTATTTTGTATCATGAAATTGACCTTACTCGGAAAAAATTCTTGGGGTGGGGCTGAGGGGATGGACACAACACAACAACTCGTTTCTACAATTATATTTACAAATTATCTAACCAGCCAGTCACTGGTTGGACTGAAAGGAAGGATTCCAATCTCTGTTCCACAAGACAGAAGAAACTATCCCAATAAACAGAACATATTAAATAGCTTCTAGAAGATCATTTGTATTCCAAGCTCCACTGGCAGTGCAGTTAACTGGAATAGTTCCTGCTACCTCTTAGCCTACAGGAATTCTAAGTCATGCTGCCTTCACCACATTCTGCTTTAACAGGCATTGTTGCCCATCTTAGCATAGTACTAAGTTGTTGCTTTTAGTTATTAGCTACTGCTTAAAGAAGCAGCAAACAGATATGATTTTCCTAGGATTGTAGCTAAGTAGACAAAAAGTCTATTCTGACTCTACAACACTATGTCTAAAACCCAGTAAAATTGCACAAGAAAATTCACCCATGCTAAGTATAAAACCAACCTCTTGGTTGCTTCATTCCCCTATTCACCTAGAAAAAAGATGCTCAAGAAGGACAAACAATGAAGTTTTGAACAGTATCTAGATCTTTCACGGTCCCTATTCCTGCTAGAATGCACAGCAAGTGAGCAAATGAAAATGCTGACGTCATTTTACCCCTATGGAATTTCTCTTACTTGGAAGAATAACAAATCGCAACAACAACAAAAGCGGTGGGGAATACAGACTATGAAATCAGCATATTAAGATAACATAAGAAGTTCAAGGCCTCCGTTTTTCCCTCCTGGGTCACATATAGACCTGTTTGATCCTTATTTTCCTTCTGATTCCTTCTGACTCCACCAGCAGAAAAGCTGGATGGTAACATACTAAACTCAAATTTGCAGAATCTCTGGTCTCAAATGCACAGTGCACCAAATGAATCGATAAAGTTCTGTGACTGCACATGTGGGAATATCTGTCAAGTAGAATATGGTGGGGATATAAACTGCTGATGCCTTCAATGGACTGTACAAATCAGGATTTCCCCTATAATTCTCAAGTGTTTGAAAATCAGTAACATTAAAAATATACAGTGTGCTACTCATTTTATTCAAGTTTACCTACATCCCCTCTTACATCTCAATGATAAAAAGAGATTTTGATACCTATACAATATGCTTTATCAATTGAAAGGGAAGGTTTGTACACTACCATTTTAGCATATCCATACTGACAAGAAACGGCAGATGGAGGATTAGTACAAAATAAAATCTGTACAGTTTCATGTCAAGTAACAATCAAGTTCCATGTCATTTACTATTACAAGGCATATTTTTGTCTTAAATAATAAAGAAAAATGTCAATTACAGACTCCCATGGATTGTGAGGAGCCCGCAATACTTGGGGTTTAAGCACTGCAGTGAAGTAGTTTGTTTTACACAATTATCTACTGAATCATCACGAGCTCAGTTTTGACAGCTAAGAAACCAAAGTCGATCTGCAATTCCCACTTCATCCCAGGAACACAGGATTGATATATGGTGTGCAACAGAAGGGCAAAAATCTAAACATTTAAAAGGGTTTGAATAAGGAAAATCAACTACCCATACCAGTGTCCTCTGATCCCAAGCTTATAAACCGCAACCCAAATTACTTATACACAGAAAACATCAGAACACAGGAATGCCTTTTATTTAAGGGAAGGACAAGCAAATCACACTATTTTCACCCTTCAGATCAGTATCAGGTACTGCAATGAGTAATTAAAACAAAGACAAGACAGGGGGGAAAAAAGCACCGCACTTTGGCTTTTCCCAAAGTTTCATAACACGACTCCATACGTGTATACTTTTAATCGTAGGCGACACGAGGAGAAGATGGAAACGAGTTAGCCGGAGCGAAGTGTCAGTTCGTGTCACTTCTGCATTCAGCTGTAACCTTCGCCAAACCTTGTCCCCCACCCCGCCCATCGCCCGCGAGAGGCCGCGGCCGCGGGCCCGCCCCGGCGGCGCCGGCTGCCCGCGCCCATAGGATGCGGCTCCCGTCAGTCCGCCATCAGCCCAGCTCCGCCTCCTCAGCAGCAGCCCGAGCCTCCCTATCCGCCTTTTGCCTTCAATAGGCCCTAAAGGACAATGCTGCTGGAAAGGGGAAAAAAAAAAAAAAAAAAAAGATAGGAGGGGAGCGAGTCCCGCCAGATCGGCCCCCGGGGCAGCGCTGCAGCACCGCGGCTCGGCCGGGGCGGTTTCCATCTGCCCGGCCCGGCTCCGGCTCCCCCTCGCCGGTGCGCGGCCGCTGCTGCGCTCTGTGCGATCGCACAGGATGAAAGGTCACGGCGTGAGCGCCGGCCGGGCCCGGCACGGCCCCGTCACCTCAGCCCCGGGGTCAGGCGGGGCAGGGGAGGCGCTGCCCGGCTCGGGCTCTCGCTACCCCGACCCGAACCGCCGCATCCTCCGCTCTCCCGTCCGCTGGCGCCGACTGACACCGGCGCGGGCCGGCACCCGCGGCGGGCGGGTGCTGCTGCCGCCTTCGCCTCCCTCCTCCTCCTCCTCCTCCTCTGCTCCCGGGCGTGACCCGGCCCGAGAGCACCAAGCCCCGGCTCTCCCGCTCCAGGTCGGCACCTCCCCCCCGGCCCCGGCCAAGCCGCTCAGCTGGCGCCGGGTCCCGCCGTGATGGAAGAGCGCGGGGCCGGGCGCAGCCGGGAAGGGCTGCGCTCCCCTCCTGGGCAGCGCTCGGACCGGGGCACCCCGGCCGGGCCCCCGGCCCCGCCCCCGAGCCCTGCCCGCCGCCGGCCGGCAGCCGCCCCCCGCCCGGCCCCCGGCGCTCCTGTCACCCCCTCCCCGGCCCCTTCCTCCCGCTCCCCCGGCACGTTCCCGCCGCGCTGCGCCAGCCGCAGCCCAGGAGCAGGACGCGCCGTCCCGGGAAACCATCCTCCCGGAGGGGCCAGGCCCGGCCCGGCAACTCCTCCTCTTCCCGGGCAGTTAGCGGAGAGGGCAGGGATGCGCGGGCCTGCCCGGCCGGGCCCCGGCGCTCCCGGGGGTCCAGCCCGCCCGTCCCAGCGCAACAGCGGGAAGGAGGCGGGGGAGGGGAAGGGCGCCCGCCGCCGCCTCCCGGCTCAGTCCTCCCGTTCCACGGGGAGGGCGGCTGCCGCTCCCCCTCCCTCCCTCCCTCCAGCGCTGCCCCTCCCTCTGCTCCCCGGGCCCGCGGCGGGCATTTACCTGCCGTGGCGGCGCAGAGCGGGGCCCTGGGGCCTCTGGCAGCCGGAGGAGGCGGCGGACTCCGTCCCGCTGCTGCCGTCCCCGAGTGAGGCGGGCGGGACGGAGCCGGGACCTGCCCCGGGAGGCGTTACGTAAACCGGCGGCAGCGGCGGCTCCAGCGCCACGGGGAGGGAGGGGGAGAGGGCGGGAGGGGGCCGGGCCGCCCGCGCCGTCACCCGGCAACGGGACTCAGCGCCCCGGCGGACCGCGCCGCCGGCTCCGCCCCGTATCCCTCCGCCCAGAGGGCGGCCCGGATCGCTGATCCCGGATCCGCGGGGCCGCGTCGGGCGGGCCAGATGTGGGGGAGCCGTGATCTGGGACAGCCGCGCTGCTGTGTCCGGTCCTATCCCATCCCATCCCTTGCCATTCCCATCCCCGTCCGTAGGGCCCGAGCGCCGGCGAGCCGCCTCCGTGGCGGGGCCGCGGCGCAGGAAGGGCGGGGGGAGGGAGGAGGGGAAGTGTCCCTTTGCCCTGGTTGTCCAGCTTCTCGCCCGCCGGGACAGCGCCGCGCGCTCCGCCGGGCGCCTGAGGGGAGAAGGGAAGGGGCGGGCGAGGCCCTGGGAAGGCACCGCCCGGGCGGGCGGCGGGAGCGGCGCCGGCCTGGGGCGGCCGTGAGGCGGGAGAGCCGCCCGCGCCCCCTCGGGAGCGCTGGGGACGGGAACACCTAGGGTCCGGGCGGGAATGCGAGGGAGGAAGCGGGGGATAATGATGGAGCGTAGCCGTGGTGTTTGACATGTGAGGTCCTTTTGAAATCCTCCGAGCGACTCCGAGGAGGGCAAGGTTAACAAATAAAAAAGTTTATTTTGCTGCGGAATGAAAGCCCGTCTGGGAGGGGAAGTCGTCTGTCAGGAGATTGGTGCCATTGAAAGTCGTGTTTAGTAGGTGAGCTCCTCGGGAGCCGCGGAGAGATCTTATTCCAATTGATTAAATGCCAGTTTAATCAGAACTGTTTACACAACCGTGGAGTAATGAAAGGGCAACATTTTTAGCATAGTAGATGGGTGAAAATGGGCCACTGCGAGACTGAAAATATGACAAGACACACCAAAGTACTAATTAACCTTCTTAATTGGGAAAATAATGATGCCCTTTTCAGGTGTACACTACCACCCCACATTTCTCAAATACATGAACACATACGGGCCTAAGGAAAGTCAATATTATGTAAGATGTCAAAGTAAGTCTTCTGTCTGTGTAATCCTGAGGTTTCCTTCCTTTTGTTCACTGCTCAATATGTGGCTCCTGGAGTTCCAAAATGCAGTGTGTCATCCACGTTGGCTCACACTGTTTCTTTTGTGCACGACACTTTCAGTCACTGGAACCAAGCTTGTCTTTGACAAGATGATCCCCCCGCCCCGGATGTAGTCCTGTATAGGCTTTTCAACAAGTGAAGTCTGTGTATAAAAATACATCTCATAAGAAATGTGAACACAAGCCAAGGTAGTAACCACTGCCTCCTAGCCTATATACTCATTTCCTGATAGAGGAGCAGCACTAATCTTAGTTTTGTTCTAGCTAGGGTTTGCCTATTTTGAACATCCTTAGCACTTAATTTAGTCATAAATCTGATTTAGGCTAGCCAAAAGTTAAGTGTGCAGGATTGTGTAGCTACATGAGCTACCAACGTTCTCTTAAACGCAGCTGAGGCTGTAATTCATGTGTGTGAAGGGGCAGTTAATCAGTTACTTTCTCCAAACCTTGCAGGACTATTTTGGGAGAGATCTAAAAAGAAACTAGTGCCTTAAACCCTGCAATAGAAGGACCGAGTTGTTCTCAGAACCATTTAAGTACCGTTCAAGTTATTTTCTTGTTATGAAAAGCTCAAACTGAAAAGCTTTGGGGGAAAAATCCTGCTGACTGTTTTCTGCTGAGTCATTCCCCTGGTTTATCAGAAGCATTTCATCACCACTGTAACACTACTCTCGCCAATCGCAATCAAATCTCCTTTTGTTCACGAGCTTAGACTCTGAATTCCCTTTTCAAGGTAGAAATAAAATACAGTAAAGTGTGGAGCACCTGGGATGTGTCTGTAGTAACAATTGGCACCAATTTAAATCTTCTGCACATATTCTCAATGTGTGAGTAATGTATATCAATTCGAATCCACTTACCTTATTTCACCCTTTCTATACTTTTTTTTTAAATGAAAGCTCTATAGAATGGACAGATGCTCAGAACATTGGTGTTCTCCTGATGGAGCAAGTCAGAGCATGTAGGCCAGTGACAGATTATTCTGAATATTCACGTAATTTCTGTGTGACATTTCAAATTGACATTTCTGGTTTTGTGGTCAGATCTCAGGAATCCCGACAGTAACATTTTTTGTTTGCTGGTTGGTTTTTGCTGGCTTTTATTTTCGTAACAACCCACCCAATTCTGATCTCCGTTTGGCAAGCATTTCAGAAACAGCTGGTACATGACCATATGCTGCTCTGGCACTGCTGTGAGCTTATTTCCCACTTGTCCTCCTGGTCAATCAGAGCTGCTCCATGTGCTGAAGGACAGCTGGTCCCTTGGCATGCAAAGCAGCTAATGAACTTTTCCTCTAAAAAGCCATAGGGATAGAGCATGTGAGCCGCAATCAGTGGCTTTTCCTTTCTGAAGTGCTATCAAAGATGGAAGTTCTCTATGGGAACCCTGTTTGTTGCCTCTGTGTGACAACCTGCACACATTGAGAACAACTATGTGGGTGTGCATTATAGGTGACAGCACTTGTTTGGAAAATCTAAGTGATCTGTGTTGAAAAGAATGCTAAACCACAACTGAGTGACTGATGGACTCGTGCTTCTAGCTGTCAGCCTCAGCAAGTAGCACTGTTTCCCTTTCTCATTGTGTCCCCTGCCAGAAAGTCTCCAATAAATTTCTAAAAATGTATCCATATCATCATACAATATTTTTTCCTTTAAGGAACATACTTATATAACGTAAGGAACATAAGGAGAAATTGCACAGAAGTTCAGTGTTATATAGCCACAGCTTGTAGGCATTTTACTGTCAGCCATTCCTCTTGCTTCCTTAAAATCGGTCAGTATATAATATTCCCTAAGATTTCTTTGTAGGTGCAATAAAAACCCCCTAATTTTCCTAAGCAGGGATTCTGTATCAGTTAACTTTGAAAGTCATGATAACCAATCAGTCCTCTTGTTCACACTTCATAAACTGTTCATAAGAAATGCTTGATAAAAACAATCTGCACATTCAGCGTTTTAGAAATGGAGATAGAGTAAGATTCATGAGGGAATAAATGTAGTTTAAGAACAAAAAAGATCATTTAATTGTGCATGATCTACATCTATACATAAATTCATATATCTTTTTAAAATTCAAAAAATGGATGGAACTTAATGTAAGGTGAAACAAGTAATATCCAACAGAGCCATGATGAGTTTTATTTGGCATCTTGATATACAGCTTCAGAAGTATATAATTATCTCTTTGCTTAATTCCGTGAAAGCTTGCCTAACTTTTTTACTACTTTTCAGAGTCCATTTCAAGTTTTGAGCAAAGACATTCACACCTCCCAGAAGTAATAACTCGGTTCAAATGACACATTCGAAAGGCATTCCTCAGCACTAGATCAGGTTTCAGATTCCTTTTTACTGATCCCTCTTTCCTAATAATATCCCTATGCAGTGAAAAAGCAAGCTGTAGATACCCACAGGATCAGAGGGCCACTTTGTTGTCAGCATCAAGAGCCTCATCTACTGCAGTGAAAGGAATGTGACATTAAATTTTAGTAGAATCTGCGTTAGGCCACAGTTAGAACTTTTTCCTCTCAAACTTTTCTCTAAGAGATTTCAATATCTTTAATAGGAACACACTAGCATGGTGGGTTTGGAATATCTGAGTCACTTGAAAAATCAATTACATAATTCAAAGTGAATTTATTTTCTGTTTAAAGCAACTCAATCACTATAACCTCAAAATGTATTTTTGCTTTCTTTGAATCCAAACTGCATGTAGAGAACTCACAGAAAGTGCAGGTCAGGCCATGCTGTTCTGTAACAGGAGTGTCTGGGCTTGGTGTTGGTATTTCTTTGGGACTCTTTTTTTTTTTTCATTATTATTTTGCTTCAGTGTGCTCTTACCCTTTTTCATCCTGGAGCACTAACAATTGGGAAACCCTCATAATGCCTTGAGAAACCTTTGAGCAGTCCAAAATAATACATGAGCAGGACTCTGTCTCAACATGGTGCTGTGTGCATAAAACAGACCACCTGAGGTCTACTGTGAAAAATACGCAGAGAAGATGATAAAGAACCACAATAATTGCCTACAGCAGTTTGGACAAACAGCCAAGCAGTACAAAAGATAAAGAAAATGAAAGCTTTATACTACGTAATGAGTGTAAAATTCCAAGTACCTACATATAGCATTTGAAACAATACACCAAGGAACAGCTTCCACTGGTGGTGTAATGAAAAGACTACAGGAAGTACAGTGTTACAAAAATGAAATAATTTCCACAAGTGATGAAATACAAAGCAAGTATTACATTGATTGCATTTTAAGGAGATTTAGTCACCATTAAATATACCAGTGTCTCAAAATCTGATCTTTTTTTGTCATGCATATATAGAAGAATTTGATGTCATAATAAGGTACAAATTTAATTGTATTATATTTGTTGCTACATCAGCTATTGTCAAGCTATTAAGTTAATTACATGTTAAGTTTTAAACTAAATGAGACACATTATGACATCTGTTTTTTCCTATATACCATAGCCATTCCGGAATTACCATGTTGGAAATGTCTGAGGTTTTGGCAGCTTGCTGTCTTACAAATAGTTCATGAATACAATTAACCGTCCTTGAGTAGCCTGCAGCATTATCCAATCCTTGCCTTGCTCGTCAGAAATACAATTATTGTTGCACACTAATTCCACCATTTTTTTCTAATTTTTTGTTTTTCCAGATATTGGCCACGTTCTCAGTCAATGAAAATGCTGAAAACGGAGTTGATTGCATTCTACTAGCTGACGATCTGGCCACAGATTTTGGAATGAGTGTACTACAAGAGTCATACCATCTTTATTAATGAGCTATATAAAACAAGAAGTGAAAGAAACACATGAAATTGTATTGAGTTCTTAAAATAATTGAATTGAAGGTATTATTCTTTTCCTCGGCATTTTCTGAACAAGATACTCTGTTGCAGACCCTGCTAATAGAGAAGATCCATTGTGTATTAATGTCTTGTTGTCCTGGAACTTTGACATTATGTTTTGACTGATCAGAAAAGCTTTCTTATCTGATCCTATGGTAAAAAACTGCAAAGCAAAGAGATTGCATGTTCTCAGACACTTAAAAAAACCCCCAAAAACAAATCAACCAAAAAACCAAACTTTGTTTGAAAGCTGTGGCAGGTAAGGGAATCTGTATACATGACTTATAGGCTGTAATAAGATGATGATTATTATTATTATTATTGTTGTTGTTGTTATTAATAATCATTATGTTGATATTTTTGTGTGTGTGAACTGTTTTTCTGGGAGCAAAACAAAAAATGGCCATTGCTACTTTCTGATAGAACTGATAGGCTGAGAAGTGCTGCCATTAAAAATAACTAATTCCATAGATATCAAAGAACCATTGAGTGGTTGATAATACCAGCAGCTGAAAAAGTCAAGTTTGACAAAAGCAGCATTTAAGAATGGTATTGAATCCAACCAAAAATATTAACTATTTTGAGATTAGAAAAAAAATAAATCTGGAAATACATGTGGATCTCTAGTACCTGCCTTTCCAAAGCTGTAACTGCTCTAAGGAGAGATTTCTAGCTAGCATGATTGACTACAGGGCTGTCAGCCTGAAATAGAAAACACTTGAGCAGCATGAGAGAAAAAAAGGGTATTTTTCTGTCAAGAAGTAGCTAATATTTCGATATTTTGCAGCTACACTGATATGCTCTCTAAAGTATCTTTCGTGATATTTTGGCTTCTAATTCTGACTAAATTAGATTTAGATGCTCATTTGAAGAGTTACTCATTGGAACTTGTTAATGGGAAGAAAACTATCTCACTTTCCAAGGCCAGTTTCATTAGGATTTTTTGTTGAAATAGAAGTGTCTTTTGAGTTTGATACTATTTGAATATCATCTGCCAAGAAACAAAAAAGCAGGCATACTTCAACTGGCTGAACAAAATTTGCTGTCTTGATGTTATAAAAAACCCACACACATTTTGGCAGTTGAAGAGGTCATGAAATAAAGGAGCAGTTAAATGTCTAGACCCAGCCAGCTTTTCCAGGTGTACAGAATTCATTTGTAGGGGTCAGTTCCCTGTAAGAAAGCACCATGTTTTTTTCCCCTTAGGCTGACTGTAGGCCCTACTGTGGTCACATAACACAAGGAGGAGCCACTAAAGACCAAGCTAATCACACTATGTAAGGTGGTGTATCCAAGTGGAATATTAGATGCCGGGATTGGGCTGCAACTACAGACCACCGATGGGAGTATAATCAAGATGGATCGCTCGAATGGAATTTGTCAAAGGGGTAAAATGAATGCAATAGCATTAAATAAGAGAATAGTTTATCTCTCAGAATAAATATTTTCTTCCTGAATGTCAATGTCAATATTCACTGCAGTGAATAAGAATTGGCAGCCAAAGACATCACTTTCTGGCTAGTTGCAATATTTTGATTTTGTAGATTTTTATTCCTGGGAGCATGCTTTCACAGATGCACGTGCTTCTATACATTGAACAGTACTTCACTGCAAAGTCTTTCAGGTAGGAAATTATATCCTTAAGAAACAAGCTGAAAATTCTGTGCTTTACTATTGTGCCTAAAAGTGATTTCCGTATCTGGAACTGAAGCATTGCAGTGCCAAAAAAAAATATGGCAACATTTATTCCACAGTTGATGAAAAACTATAAGCCCCTGTAAAGATGGCACCTGTATGAGGCACCGGCTTCTCTGCCCCAACTGCCTGGATCTGCCAGCTGATCCAGGACTCCCACATGCTGAAACAGAGAACTACTTAGAGCTCATCAGTGGAAAACACTGTTGAAAATTATCTGAGGAGTCAGCAGGATTGGCTCGGACAGAAATAATTCTGGACACCAAGACATTTTTAAAAGTAAGTAGGAGAAGTGAGGCACACCCACTTCACATCTACATGACTGCTCTTTCTTCTCACTCCTCAAAACCAGTGTGGCTGTATCCAGGTATCCTGTCAGGGATGGTTCTTGGCATTTGCTGTGTCCAGATGATGCCAGGCAGTTGTTGGCCAACTGTGCTAACAGCTACGTACTGTGTAGTCCTGTGCAAAGTTACCTGTTGATTTGGGCATTTGTCCCGGAAGACAGAAATGTTTTCTCCAGGACCTTTGCAGTCTTGATTAAGCTGAACCGTCTGATCCTGATTCTCCCAAGGAATCACCAAATGGTAGAAAGTCCAAGGATACAGGCTACTCTCCATCCTTCTTGTTGCAGCTACGTTATTGTTCAGAAAGGAAAGGCAGAACCAATAAGAATATAAAACCAAACCCAAACTCCCTGTATCTTGTTGCTGAAGATACTCCTTTGAAATGAAAGTTCTGAAAGTCTGGGGATTCAAACTCTATTTCCATTTACATGTGTGCAGTTTACCCAACTCTGCAATGCAAACTGTAAATACTGTGTCTCATGAGCGAGTTACTGGGAGCTAAGAAGAGGAAGGGTATGGACTTCATCCTAAGCTGTTCTCCACACTGCTGGTTAGAGCAACCGTCTGGAAGAGCTCACTCCACAGGCAGGATAAGAGTGCTAATGTCAGCTGGGAATACTAAATGGATTTTGAGCTAAATTCAGAGCTATTCATGGTTGCTAGGTGTGGGAATGGGCTCTCTGGGGATGAACTAAGGCATTTATTTCTCAATTACAGCTTTAAGAGTTCAGTTTGGGATACTTTTAAGTATCTGTGGGGGTCTTTATAGAAAATTTTGGAGTCTGACATGGAAAAATCTAGTAAATTTTAAGCTCTTCCATGGATAATAGGTGACCTGAATAGCTCTCTTGGATTTCAGAACCATGCAGACTGGAGCTATTACAAAGCTTATAGGAAGACCAATGAGTGGAGATGAACTCTTATAACTGAAAGGTGTTCTGTGCTCTCTCATCTTCAAGACATGCACATTTGGAAAAGTAAAGGCAATTTCCCTGCTTCCAGTCACCCAACTTTTAATTGAGGGAGTAAATTCCCATAACTTGGATTCATCTCCTCAAGATATTTGATACATTTTCTGTGTGTCTGTGCAGTATTTCTGCTGTGGATGAGCCATATTTACAAAACTAATCTCCATGTTCCTTGTTTCATAGATACACCACCAACTGTCTGTTAATGTATCGTGCAATGAAAGCGAGGTATTCAGCTGCAAATTCTTTTCAGCAAACTTGTTAACTGACTTTTGTAGACAGCCACTGCTTGTCATTATTCGTGACAAGGGAGTTTTGAAAACTAGTACATGAGCTAGTGGTAGAAAGAAGTACTTCCAATGTACATTAAAAGTACTGCCTCATTTGTTTTACAAAGAAAATCTTAGCAATAGCTCGGCTGAAATTTAATAACTGCCTGGTTTCACTGCTACTGCTGCTGCTGGTCTCTTCCAAAGTCAGTGATAAGTGCTTACATTTTTTTCTGTGATTGGTCTAAAATTTGAAGTGTGTGATAGTTTGCATCAACTATTCTGCTTTGTACAGTTACATGAGATACTAACAAGCTTCCATGATTTGTTTGGTTGTTTGTTTTTTTACCTGTAGATGCAGAGAACATTTTAACTGCTTGCCATCCCATTTCAGGGGTTACCCTGAGGTGTGTCTCATCGAGGGCAGCCAGGTTTTGAATTTATGCAGTCATATGTTAAATCAACATTCTTCTTTGCTTGTGATCTTTATTTTGGGGGGATTTTCTTTTAATTCTGTAATGATTAGGTTCTCCAGTGCACCTCTGTTATTTCTCACAGTGGTAGATTCTGTAATGTCAGATGATATTATATTCCTTTGGCACACTTATCATTTGCATGTACATAAGGCATTGAAGGTGCTTATTATTTTCAGCTAACAAGTAATCTTGTTCCCACTTAATTTGAAATACATTGTTCTCTGTATCCTAATTTTGGCTTTTACAGTTACTTGCTTCATTGCATTTGGATTATGCTGCACCATGTTTTAATACATCATATTTAAAACCCACGAGATAAAACACCACAGTAAATAGATACATAGATATAATTGCAAAGGAAACATAATGGCAGCTGTGGAGGCTGACAAGATTCGTCACCTGTCAAGAGTACATCATCATTGGGATAGTGGACAGTATGGTGCTGCTCCTTTGAGTAGAAGCTCAGTCTTTTCACTGATCTCACCAGACTCTCAGGCTTCCCAGGGCTGAATAAGAGTGGTTGTACCAACACATTTCTGCACTCACATGGAGTGGTGGCAGAACTTTCTATAGACAGGGTTTTGTGATATTATTGCAGGAGCAACTCATTTCCAGAAGGAGCTGAAAAGTTTTATCAGAGAGTCATGCACCTGCATTCTCCATTTTTTTAACTGTTGGGCTGCTGCTGGACAAATACACCAGTGTCTCCTTGCCAAGCGATGCCAAACCCTCTTTCACGTGGAAGAAACAACTTCTGCTGAGATTCAAGCACCTCCTGAATTAGTAATTTCCTTTCATCTGCAACCCAGGATTGTACAACATGGTAATGGCAGTATGAGTGGAATTGTCTTGTGGGCTGTATTTGGCTTGCACAACACCCATGGTAGTGTATCATATTTGCAGACAATATTAATTACTGTTTGCAGTGGCTTAAATGTCTTGGTAAGAGGGTACCATAATGCCAAGGAAAAAGATAAGCGTCATAATTTAAGTTATCTCTTTGGGAAAGTTTTACTGCATACAACTGTGAATGCTCTTTTCATCTTGTGTAAGGGTTGCTTCTTTCACTTTCAGTCCCTTTTCCATGTGATATCAGATAGAAAAAGCCATTTGTATGCTACAATATAAGGGAGTCCACAAGAAACCACAGAATAATATTTATGTTGTATTGGAAAACCTGCTTCTGAAGATAAAGCATTAGTTAAAATATACAGGTGCAAGAAACAATATGCCATATGCTTGGTTATCCAGAAGGGAACATGCCCTGTAAACCCCAACACCTGGAGTGTCTCTGGGGAGGGACTATATGAGCTTTACCACACTTCGACAGGGTGTAGCATATATAGAAGTTTCTAATAGTTTCCCACCTTCAGCATAATGACAGCTTAGTTGTGGACTTCTAGAAAGCACAGAATAACACTGATGCAGCCAATTTTCAGTTCAGAAAAATGTCAGAGAAGGTGCTGCACAGAGATAAATCTATGTTTACCTGGTTAATATACACAAATTTCTTACTTCTCTAGGAAGAAGAAAATACTGGTGTTGCAAAGTTTGTTGCACAGGTTCATAAAAGTGAAAGCAGAAATCCGTAAATATATATGTATATGTTAATATATATTCATGTCTGTAAATTATACTGTTTTTTCAGCGAGGGGTGGTGAATGGTACGTCTCTGCATTTCTCAGTATAAGTGTACATCATTTCCATGCGTGTTTCAAGAGATCAACTGAATTCTTGAAGGTGAATGATAAGAGAGTGTGGGTTGTGGAGCACTGAGATAATGCCAAGAGTCACCTGCAGGGTATGGAAAGGGTGGAGCTACCAAACTTACTTTGTCAGACCTCACAGAAGTTGAATATTTAAGTTGTCTCAGTGTGATTTAATGTATTTTTCAATGTCTTATGATCTCTTAGATCTCTTTTGGTGGATTGCCTGGAGACTGTGTCCCAGTCACAGGGAAACACTAGTTTACCATGATAAATATTCCTTTAGGAATGTGTGTTATTAAGCTTCTCTTTTAAACACTGAAGTGTAGGCTGAGCCTTAAATGTGTGCTGAGATCTTGATTTCACTGGGATTTAATCACAGGTTAAAGTGGTTTCCTAAGTTAGAGCCAGAAAGATCTACAATTTACAACTAACTGACAGGAAGAACACAACTTGTTAAGATCCTACACTGCTCTTGTCATCCATATATACGTGTCTACAATATCATTTTCATACAAATCTGGGCAAAATTAGAGCTTGCTAAGAGAATGGAGTATATCAAAGCGTGCCTCTAAACTTAATTGAACTGAGAAGTCATTGCATTTGGAGAAGTACTTCAAACCCACCTCTACCAAACATGATTTAGAATGACTGGAAGATGCTGGCATGATATCCAAAAGATAAATAATAAAACAAAAGTTAGTAACATATTTCATGGAGTGTATCCTGGCAAACAGCTCAGTAAAATTCATATTGATAAACCCTGTAGAGTCTGGGTCACCAGTATTCAGGACTACACCTTTAAATGTTAGAAAGATTTACTGGGAATTGCGTAATGAACCATTTTCATACCAGCAAAGCTTCTGTATTATGGAAAGTAGTGTTTTATTATAATTCAAAGATTCAGTGACATATAAGGAGAATTTCTTGTATTTACCAAGAACATAGAAAACAAAAAAATGTAGGAGTAGTCTTTTATGAAATGGATTAAATAATTTGACAAATAATGTATTAAAACATATGCTTTAGATTATTTTCTGTGCTCTATCAACAAAAATATCAAAACAGAAACATTTCAAGTATAAAATGTGTAATTAATATGCATAAATTTAGCTGGCATATGCAAAATAGAGACAACTGTAAAACAGAAATAAAGACAATTTCAATTAAGCAAGAAGAGCTTTTCTCCCACACCTAACATACAAACAGGTGAGACTGGTTTCTCCTTCCTTTGTCACGGTTTAATTGTACTTATATTTGATCCATTATTGAACTAAAGAAGTGAACCTGACACCGAATATGATCTTACAGTGACAGAACCACTGCCTGGAACTTCCACACGGGAATACCTGACAGTATGGAAGGTGAAGTCCTGGCTGACCAACAGGGTGGCCTTCTATGATGGAGTGACTGCATCAGTTGGCAAGGGAAGAGCTACGGATTTCATCTGTATGAACTTCAGTAAGACCTCTGACATAGTCCCCCACAACATCCTTCTCTCTAAATTGGAGAGAGGTGGATGTGATGGATGGACTGTTTGATGGTGGATGAGGAATTGGCTGCATGGTCACATCCAGAGTGTAGTAGTCAACAGCTCAATCTCTGAATATAGATCAGTGACGAGTGGTGGCCCTCAGGGGTCTGTACTGAGACCAGTACTGTTTAATATCTTCATCAACAACATAAATGGTGGGATTAAGTGCACCCTCAGCAAATTTTCAGATGCCACCAAGATGAGTGGTGTGGTTGGCATGCCTGAGGGACAGGATGCCGCCCAGTCCCTCAGACCTGGACAAGCTCAAGAACTGGGCCCATGGGAACCTCATGAGTTTCAACAAGGCCAAGGGCAAGGTCCTGCACTTGTGTTGGGGCAAGCCTCTGGTATCAATACAGGCTGGGGGATGGTGGCTCTTGCACAAGAAAAGAAGGTATAGAAGCTAAGAACAATTCTACCCAACTAATAAATAGCACTTGTTTGCCATCATTATTTCTTAAATTGCTTTTCAAATTGACCTTCTCTCATTTTGTACAGGAAGAAATTGAGAAACAGAGAGAGAAGGTGGTTTACCATGGGTTTTACAGAAGTCCAGAGGCAGGGGACCAAGCAGAAGCCCAAGCTCTGCTGCATGGTTCTGCCGTCTCAGCACCATGATCACTGGAAAAAAAAAATCTTCTTCAGAGAGTATTAACCAGCTTCTACCATAATGCAGTGTGTCTCTTATTCCCATATCAATACACATTACTTTATCTGAACTGGAAGAATGAAAACTGAAGGAAAAATGGAGGGAAAAATCCCTCCCGTTTTCAAGATGAGAAACTGGGATATTATAGTAAAATTAATGCTAATAGAAACATTTATCCCTCTGTGACCTTTCACTGTTTTCTTAAATGAGCAGCTTCTTCCTCCAGCCATAATGATTCCCTCTTCGTTCCTATGCAAAGAAGCAGTTCAGATGATTCAAGTACTTTTACAGGCAGCCGCCAGATGAATACGTTGCATTTCACTGAGTTGCAAATGCTGGTTAGGTCACAAGTTGCTCAGACATAAAATGCTCTATCATAAACACTGGGCATTTTCACTTGTCTCCTTCTCACATGCAACAGGAGTGAGATTCATCCACTGACATCTATTTGTGAAATAGAGAGTCTGATCTCTTCATACATCATTTACAAATTAACTATGTTATCTCAGCTGTGTGAATCTTTACAACCCATTTAATTATACTATTTAAAATTATGTATGCTTATTTTGGTACAAAAGTGTTTTACACTGCTGCTGGGTTTCCTTCTACTGAGAAAAAATAAGCTCTTCTGATACAGTTCCTAAACTGGAGATGTACAGCTTTAACTGTACCGATGTAGTTAGGTCAGCACAACTTTCTGTTGTAAACAAGGTCTATATTGCACGGCTAAGACTAGATTACTCAGTTTTTCAAATGGTCTGCCTGCAGAATATGCACAACCAGTGTAACTAGTTGTGTTTTAATAAATACTAATAACACGTGTCTAATTACGACAGTTCATCTCGACATTTCCTGCCTGCCTCTCACAGAATGACTAAGCGCTTCTCTCTCACCACTGAGCCAATTATTGACTACAGGCTGTTATTAGGGACAGTCCTATATAATTATCACAATTATAATATATGTCATTTCATAGTTGTGGACTGCCAATGAGTGAGGACTGTCCATCTAGAAGGAAAATACTGCCTGCAATCTCTTTCAAGGGCTGAGAGAGGCAAATGTTTACTCACAGGCACAGCTTTTCTGACCGTGAATAGTCCCCCTGATTTCAAAGGGATTAAGCCTGGTAGTAAGTATTTGCAGAATCAATGCCTTCATCGGCACGCTTAAATGTTTAATTTTGCTCTCTGCAAAAGTGTCTGAAGGATGCTAAAGTAGTCTCATGATTGCACACATGCAGGTTAGCTCCTCTTTTGGAATTGCATTTCAATTTTTAAAAAGCTCTATCAAGCAAACCCCACTGTTACACGTACTTCAAGGTGTGTTTCCTGATGGATGCAGTGGTCAGAATGTCACACAGTCAAATACTTCAGTAGAAATGTGCAAATAATCAGATAGAAATGTGCAAGTAATCAAATGAAAAAGTTCCAAAATATCATTAAATAATGGGATCTAGAAACTGTGGGTTAGATATATTGCTGTAGTGAACAGACATCATTCATGGAAATCATAGGATAAGGTAAAATTGAAAAAAAAGTGAGTAGAAAATATGGCTTTTGTGGAAAGAAAATTTACGTTAATGTCTTTTTTGCCTTCCTTTCCCTCTCCTCTTACCATGCAGCCAGCTCCCACTGTCTGTTTTTGCCCTGTGCTCTTGCTGTCGTCTTTTTCTGTCTACACCCTTTCCATACCTCTGTGCAGTGCCAGATCCAAGATATCAGTTTTGCCTGTTACTACCAAATCTGCGTGGTTTTTTGAGTGCTCTTCTCAGCCAAAAATCAATTCTGTAACTTTGGCTTTTCTTGTTTCCCCGTAATGCTTAATCCTTTGTAGATCACCAAGAAGTTTAACCACAGAGGTGCTCACTTTCTCTCTTGTAAGAGGAAATGCCCTTGAAGATGTCTTGAGCCCTTTCCAAGGAGCTCTGGGAAGATAAATAGCATGTCTGTGCTGTCCACATTGATCAGCTGCAAACTTTGCACCTACCTCTTATCTTCAGTTGTCCACAAAGCCTGCCTGTCACTGTGCACATGCAAATTCAACCTCGATAGCTGGCTCTGTAAATGAGAAATTCAGATGTAGGTGATAGTTGCATTCATACCTCAGCTCTGTCTCTTTGCTAGCATGGCTGATACCCCTGCACTCCAAAAAGGTGTCGAGAACTCCACACAGAAGATGTACTTGCTGTTCAGCACCTGAATTATGAACACAATTTTATATTTTGGCATTTTGATTAAAAACAGGGTCACATCACAGAGAACCAGATTTCCAGAAAATATTGCAAAGAAGGTGAAGTTATCCTACAGCAGTTGTGTATTGTATGAACTTAATGATGTCTTTGTTCCAGGAACTGTAATAATTAAAATCTAATCCACGGTAGAATCAATACATGTTGCCATTGCTTTCACTAATGTATGCACATAAATAGGAGTGTAGGAAGAAGCTGTAAGTATATGTGATGAGGTTAATGAAGCCTTCGATAATGCTTCACTTGGTATTTTCGTAGTTGAGGTACATTTAGGTACTGATAAGCATTCAAAAATGGGAACTGCTTATTAACAGCAGTTTAGTATAAAAATATTTTAAGATCATAGAGGGGGAAAAAAGCACATATGAGTAAACAATGTCATACTGCTGCACAAAAGTGTTAAACATCCTGTGAGGTTGTCATAGGAGGAGTGTTGTATGTAAATAAAGCCAAGCAATCCTTCCACACTACTTAGTTTTCTGAAGATCTGAATCTAAAAATTGCTTGCCTTCTTGGTTTTTTGCAGATCAGTGAGAGCAAGAGTCCAAGGAGAAGCAATAAGATTGATTCATTCCCTTCCCTGACAGTTCAGGACCAGAACCATGAAGAGATGCTCAGAGAAGCTTGCTGTGCACATTTTTGGATCTACATCATGTGCTTAAGTGTAGCATGTTCATAAACTAAGCAGGGAATAGGATATTATTGACCTGAATGCCACTGAAAGCATTTACACTCTCTAAAAAAAAAAAAGATCTCCCAGTTAAAAAAGAAGCACATGATTTGCATAAACAGGGGACAAAAATTTAGAATCATAGAATCCTAGAATATCCTGAATTTGAAGGAACCCACAAGGATCACTGAAGTCCCACTCCCAGCCCTGGACAGAACCACCCCAAGAATCACACTATGTGCATGAAAAAATTGTCCAAATGTTTCTTGAATTCTGGGAGGCTTGGTGCTGTACCACTTCCCTGGAGAGCTTTTCCAGAGCCCAAACACCCTCTGGGTGAAGAATATTTCCCTGATGTCTAACCAAAACCTCCCTTGACACAGCTTCATTCACTGGTCACCAGAGGGAAGAGATCAGCACCTCCTCTCCAGTTCCCCTCACAAGGAAGTTGTAACTGCAGTGAGGTCTCCCCTCAGTCTCCTCTTCTCCAGATGGAACAGACCAAGTGCCCTCAGCTGCTCCTCATACAGCTTCCCTTTGAGGCCCTTCACCATCTTCATTGCCCTCGTTTGGACACTCTCTAAGAGCCTCATATCTTTCTTATATTGTGGTGCCCAAAACTGCCACAATATTCAAGGTGAGGCTGCCCCAGTGCAGAGCAGAGTGGGACAATCTTCTCCCTTGACCAGCTGGCAAAGCTTTGCCTGATGCCCCCAGCACACAGTTGACCTTCCTGGCTGCCAGGGCACTGCTGACTCATATTCAATTTGCGATTGACCAGGACATCCAGGTCCCTTTCCTGGCACTGCTTTCCAGCATCTCATTCCCCAGTCTGTACTGGGTTGGCCCATCCCAGGTGCAGAATCCAGCACTTGCCCTTGTTAAATTTCATGTGGTTGGTGATTGTCCAGTCCTCTGATTTGCAGAGGTCTCTTTGTGGGGTGTCCTTGCCTTGGAAGAAGTCAACAGCTCTTCTCAATTTAGTATCATTGGCAAACTTACTTAGTATACCATAAGTATATATAAGGGTCTGCATAAAAAGAATAACTTAAAAAGAGATTATTTGGAACAATATTGAAGTAGCAAGGCATACCCCTCCTGACCAAGACTGTCAGTCACAAGCAGCAGCATAAATAGAAGACTTGACTAGAAGCCAACAGACTGAGTTCAAATCCTTCTGTTCTTGATCTGCTCAGCAGTTGTAAAGAGGTCAGTGTATCTTTGTTTCCCTTCCCATTGTGTTTCTTAGTTTCTCCTTTCTGGGTTTTGACCTTTTTGCTACCTTTGACTTTTATAACTTTGGAGCCAGACCATCCTTCCTAATGTTTCTGTAAAGTTTAGTACAAAGTGTAGTACTGGATATTTGTGCAAGACTTTAGACACTACCACAATAGTAATTTAGCAGGGAGGAAATTAATTTCTTTCTTAGGCAGAGAAATTATCCCAAATATATGTTAACATCTGAGACTTGAGTTTTAACAAATGGCTCTTTGGTTCTGTGGCATCTACTTCAGCATGCCATTGACTTCACAGTGGGTATGCTGCAGACTGAAGCTATACATATGCTGCAGACAACTTTCCTTTGGCTGCAGACTACAGAAAGATAGACTGGCATTAACAGCTGCCTGAAGCACAGGTTACAGTAAAGTATATCATGTTCATATCATCATTACATACCTTGGATTCCACTATAAGCCTGAAGTCTGGGGGTGAGGAGAACTCTTAGGACCATAAATACATCAGCTTGGCGTGATGAACTATGTGGCTCTGTCCTTCAGCTAAGGGGAATAAAAAAGTACTTTTATTCCACAGTCACATTCTTGAGACTTCTGAAGTGCAAATCAAGACACGATTTTCTCCCTTGTCACAGAAAACTTGGAGACATTTCTGTCTGTCACAAATATTACTGACATTCTCACTGCATGTATATATCTGAGGCAAGGTTAAGTGTAAATCTGCGTTTGCAATCAAACTCAGGTGATTCAGGAGTGTGCTTACAGCTAAGTTGCAATAAAACAGTTCTTTATTATTCATTATGCATTTTATAGAGTGTTGGCAATTTTCTTAGAGGGAATAGGAGAAAAATGGTAGAAACAAGTGAGAGATAATTATCAGAAACCTAGAGAAAAGAGAATTGTGGCTTTTATGATGCAAGAAGGCTGCAGAGAAGAAATGGACCAAAGGAACAGAGAAGCAATGATGAGGATAAAAAGGGGAATGATGCTTTTATGAGGGGGGGACTTTGCAGCAAAATAAATGTTTCACCTTCCCTAATACTGAATCCTTCATAAGGCCAAAATGAGCATGAGGGAAAAATAAAGCCAGAGGTACAAATCCATCTCACTGAGAATGGATCCAAGAGATAATTTTTTTTGGTCAAAGTTCAATATATAGTTGGGAGATAAAGATTTTTAAAAATAATGCATATGTGAAACTGATCGTATCCACAGCTACCAGGAGCAAGTTCAGCATAAACAGAAATGCTTCATTGCTTTCCCTAATAGGGGAAAGAAAGGCATAACATGATGTCTCTGATTGAAAACTGGTTCTCTTTTTCCTCTAATTTGCTGTCAAAGTTTAACAAACTTATTTGCATTCACTTCTCCTGAAATTTCTGATAATTTTGTCACTTGCAGCTGAACCTCTGTGCCTTGAAGTGCGACGTTGTCAGCTCATTCAAACAATCTCTGAGCTGCACCATTCACTGTAGGAAAATTGAGATTAAATAAACAAATTCTTAAAATAGGGCATTAGGGTGTTTGTTTGCACTTGAAAATCATTGTTGTTTTTGTATCTTAACAGAGAAATTGCCACGCAAACGATTTCCGACCCTTGATTCAGCATGCTGCTTCGGCATCGTTCCCAATCCCTGTTAATCCTGGGCATAAAAACCACCCCAGGCTACTGCGTGCTGCTGCAGAGCACTACACTGTGGGTCAAAGGGACAGCCCTTTTCACCTTTCTTTATTGCCCTCTATCGAACAAATAACTTATAGATGTTAAAAACATTTGGAGTTAACAGAAGAGACCTCGGCACCACAGGCAGAGTGTTTTCAGCGAAGGGCAGTGGGGCCGTGCAGGTTTCACCTGTGTATTAGCTCATCCGTGGGCAGTTCCAGCAAGGCTGAGAACATGAGGCCCCTCTAGCAGGGCTTGCAAAAGCTAATCCACAAAATGTTTCTGCTAATTGTGTCATGTGCTTCAATGTGTGGAAATTAGAAAGTAGCTCAACCTTTTTATCTAATTGCTAAATTCAGCTTTATGTACCTCAACTCAGAGTAGCAAAGGGGACCTTCCCTCTGCACAATATAGTTGTTGGACTGTATGTGGGCTGAATGGGCATTTTAAAACAGGTATTTATTTAGTGTATTTCTCTAATAGAGCATATTGAGTGCATTTCTTTTCTTTAATTCTCACACTGTATTTCTCTCATATCTATACGTATATTTGTGCATGTTTCAATGATGTTTGAGCATGAGCATCTTGAGGACATTTTTATACAATTGCAGGAGCATTTGTATTGACGGAATTGGATGTTGGGAAAATAGGAAATAATAATGGATTTTTTTCTGTAAATACGAGTAATTTACAGAAATATCCTCTGTCAATGTTATCAGTTTGTGCTACTGTAACTTACTATCAAATTAAGTATGAGCAGTGCAGTAGCTCCAGAGGGCACTAGTCATAAATCAGGTCTGTGCTGCAAGAATATCAGTGGCTCTGGAAAAATGTGTTCTGCTGGGGAACGGGGGAGGACGCCAGAGATAGCTGCTTGTTCTTTCTGGTTGATTAGACATCCAGACCCTGACCAGTACAGCTGGCTTTGTCATCTGCAACATGCCAAGGCCAAACATGGCTGAGCATGGAGAGCTGTTCTTTCTTAACTCATGAAGTATGGCCCTAGTCCTGCGAGGACTGTGAGTGCAATCTTTCTGAGCCGTACAAGAGCATATGAGTAACGCCCAAGTCATCCAGCAGTAGACGCTGAGCTGGATTAAACATTTGGGTGCCCACATGCAACTTTTTTATCCGTTGACAAATCTCTAAAATTTGAACAGGAATTAAGGCATTAAAAGTGGAAACTCTTTTATAGGCAAAAAAAGAAGGCATTGACATGGTCTGAAACAGAGCTTTGAAAGCGACCGTGCCCCATTGCCACCCAGAGCCCTGCCAAGGCAGCTGGTGGGGCTCAGGCTGAAAGATCAGCCCAAGCACAGATGAAACTACACAGTGAAGCCCCCACACGCTTTCATAGTGAGTTATCGCTGTGCTGCAGCATTACAACTGCAGACAAAAATACCACCCTACAGCAAGTAAGATATGAGTGAAGCAACACAGTTATTGAAGCAATCTTGGAAGTGCCAGCAGTGCCCGAGGTTTTCCTTTTGGTTTCTCTGTGCAGAGTCTGGGTCTGGGTGATCCAGACGTTTAATTCTGAAACTCCCTCTGTGATATTCACTCACTTCCCTAAACTGGAGATTGCACAAATTGAAACGTGTGAATGTCTGTCCTTCACTGATCATTCCGTGGGAAAGCGTGTCCGATAAAAAAGTTTACTTCCTTTTTTCCCCGCCCTCAATTCCCTCTGTTTCTACCAGGTTTTGCAAAAGCAAAATCCCAAACACTATATTCCCTTGAAAATATTCCCCCCCCCCCCCCATCAGACCTCAAATTTCTACTCATGGTCACTGATTCCTGTTCAAATGTTCTATAAAGAATTAAATATCTAAAACGTTGAAGCTGGGAAAGTCGTACTCCGAAACACCGACAGTTTTCGCAGCTGTTTTTGCAGCGCGAGCCTGCGTCCTTTCCGTGTTTACGAAAACACGCTTTATCCTGTTTTATTATGACTAAACTCCTGCAGATTGTCCGCTTCAGGGAAATATTGCCCCGTGACCTGGCAGGAGTCCCCGCCGGCGATAACCCCGTCCCTGCCGGGGGCCCCGGCTAATCTCACCTCCCCACCCTGCCGGCCTCCCCCCCTTCCCAAAGCCGCCTGCACAACCCCCCCTGCACAACCGCGACATCTGTATTTGCTATTTAACAGAGTTAGTTGTTCTGAACAGCTTGTTTCCAATGTCTCCTTACAGCGTTGCTGGAGTATGAGGGCTGTCACAGCTTTCCGTGGTTACTTCGCGTTTAATCTGAACTGCTTCTGTAAATATGCAGCCTGAAAATGCTTGGTTACAAACTCCCATCCATGCAGAGCTGAGCCTGGATTTGCAAAAACGTGTGGAAAAAAAAGATGAAAATTTTCAGGATTCCTTTACTGCTGCTGAAAATGAATCATCTATACATGAAAATTATGAAAACTCAAAAAATGGCACATTAACATACATCTAAAGAAGAACTGCATAACAATTATATAAATACTAAGTCTCTATCAAGATCTAAAACATAATTACAGGCTCAATTTTCTGAGAGATGAAAGAGATAATTTTCCAGAAGTTTGGCTCTGTCTATGCCTTGAAGATACTGAATAAAACCTTTTTTTTTTGGTCCTGCTACATTGCTTCTACTAATCAGGAACTGTATATTTTTTCATAATGTCTTTAGTAATACAATTGCTTCTCAGAGAATTGTGGCAATAACAAGATATTTCAACCTTGATGACTAGGTAATGTTAAAATATGGATATGGTACAATAATTCAGGTTATTGCAGGTATAATGAGCAATTTTCTCATGATTTTGTAAAATTCTAACTCTTTTTTGTCTAAAGTTATGTCTTTATGGTAAAGGCCTACTAAATTTTTTTGCTACCACTGCTTTGAGCCTTGTGACTGTGAGCTCAGTGTAAGAAAATTTATTTTGAAAGTAAACCTGAAGACAGTCACCTCATTTAAACTGTTTTCTTGAAGATTTTATGTACAACTTTTAAATGTTAGTTTCCTCCCTCAAGAGAAAATGAGGGAAACAGAACAGGATTTTAATCTTGAAATAAATTTAATCAGTTCTCAGGGGTTGTCACTAAACTTAAAATTTCCTGTAGATTTTCAGCCTTGTAGGTGCCCGTTCTAGCTGTCCCCTCTTCATGTGAACTAGAAGTATGGTGCTCACTAGTATTTGAATTTGATTATTGTATTTTATACTGCAGTTTCATTTCCTTTTGTGATAGATATATCAAAAAACGTGTCAGTCCAGGTTTTGCATGAAGCAGCAATCAGCCACTCTCAGGTTGGCATTAAATGGCTGTGTGGGCTGGATTCCTGAAACACCTGAGAAGTGTGCTGGTGCCTGATATTTAAAACATATTTATGTATATCTCTGCCGAGCACATCAAGGCTTATACAAACTGAAGGACTAAGCGGCATTTCAGAAGTAGTAAAGATGCTGCCAGGCCTGAAGATGTAGTGTGACAGCATGCAAAGGTACCCAAATTAGAGGCAAACAAGGTCATAGCTAGAAAACAAGCCAGCTCTGGAACTGAATTAACCCACCAGCCTACCCAGACTAATTGGCTGTGCTGAGGGTGAGTGTGTTCATTAACCTGGGTGCAGCAGCATCCTCATACACACTGCAAGACCGAAGGCACTATTTTTGACAGGCAGATCCCTGTGATACATAGATGTAGTAATTTGTGCAGAGGCTCCTGATGCAGCGTGGCATGACTGGAGGGAATGGTGCTGTGTATCCCTCTTGGCTTTGGGTGACACTGAGGCTCCTGAATTGTCTCAGACAGCAGAGGCACACCTTGGTGGCAAGGTAAGCCAGTCCCAGAGGGGGCCAAGGCCTGCTGCTGGCAGGTCCTGAGCTGATAAACTCCACCAAGGCTGCTTGGCTTGGCTCCAGCCCTGCCTGAAGGAGATCCAGGCAGGAGCAGGAGAGGTGTGGGGCAAGGTGGTGGTGGCAGATGTCAGGGAGAGGCTCAGAGCAAAGAGGCAGCAGGTGGGTGCAGAGAAGAGTGTGAAAACAGAGAGACAACAATCTCATGGAGCCTGAGTTTAAAAAGTAAAATCTTAGAGGCCTTTCAGAGCAATCAGTTAACCCATCAGTTAACCTCCAGGGGTAGCTGGTGGACTCTGTATGGACTAACAGGCCTCGTCTTCTCTGTTCATCAAAACCAAGACTGGGCTCTTTGGAAAATGTATCCATGCGGCACTGGGACGGTGTTTTCTGCTCAGCACAAAAATATGCTTTGATAATTCATCTGATCAGATGGAGAAAGGCAGAAAGTGGTGAAACTGGGAAATGAAGGGAGAAGGCAAATCTGCTCGGGGGTAGGGCTAATCTGACAGTCCATGCCTGATGGACTTTAATCTGAGAGGATAAAGCTGTAATGTTAAGGTTATCTTGGTAGGGTACCCAAAGGAACTGTCACAGAGTTAGGGCTGGTTGTCACCTTGATTTGCAGGTCTGTCTCTTCATTGGATGCTTTTGAAAATAAATCATCCCTTCTAAACCACATCCTAATGCATCAGTAAACAGTGTTGCAAACTTTTCAGTATCATTTTATCCTGTCCTGGAAACACATGGCAACCATCCAAACACATTAGTTTGGGGTTCCTCTGACTAAGGCAACTTTGTACTTCTTAATAGAGAACTTCTGAACTTCTTAGTATCCTTTTTTTTCACGGTAACAGGCTAGCATTTGCATTACTTTTTTATTAACTAAGGTCTTCACTCCTCTGAAGTACATCTCTCTTTGATTTTCACTCTGATGGTTCTTGGGTCTCTCATAGATTGTCCTTTAAATCTGGATTGCATCCATGACCTGAATGATCCTCTGAAGGCTGAATTCCACTGTTGCCTCTTTGTGCCACACAATCTTTGCCATTATATGGGTTTACTGATATTCCTGAAAAGCTTTAGGGTTTCTCTAAAGTCATGCTAAACTATTCAAACACAGTGAGTATGCCACTGCTAGAGGTGCAGCCTTGAGACACTGGGCAGAATCTTAGTGTAAATGAGACCTTTGTGTCTGAAAATGTCTAGGACAACATGTTGCTCTGATTTACACATTTACATTGTATGTGATGAAAGGGTTTTCCTTTGGACTTCAGGGGAAAAATATTTTGGGCCTTATACAATGAGACTGGTCTTGGTGCAGAAGAGACTGTGGGAAGGATTTAAGAAATGTAAAAATCTGTTCAATAATATTTTATTTGTGTTTAATACTTACCTTTTATGACCTGTAAAAATCCTAAATGTTTGCTAAATGTTTGCTACATAAGTCACACTCTCTGTGTAGGAGGTAAAAAACATCTGTAGCACATCCCATACACTTTATATTTCTGACCATTCTGTCTATACAGCTGGCTGTATCCAAAGGAGTCCCAAAGGAGGGAAATGACCACAGCACAGTCTTGGGCAGCCTTTATCCCTACACTTTTGAAACTCTAAGCCTTGGTAAGTTCAGTGGGGTGAAAACAGGACTTTTATGCAAAAGATGCTTTGACAAAGCATCTGTCCCACATTTGGATTGGAAGGGACTTTGGAGATCATCTGGTTCCACCCCTCTGCCATGGGCAGAGACATCTTCCCCTGGACAGGGTTGCTCCAGGTCCCGTTTGACCTGGCCTTGAACACTTCCAGGGATGGGGCAGCCATACCCTCTCTGGCATGCTCATGCTGAAACAAACTCAACATTGGATGTTTCCCTGTTGCACCTGCACTGATAAATATGGGGTTGTTTTCCAAATTTTTCTCCTCTCATTCCCTCATCTTTTTTCTTTGTAGCTGCATCTTTGTGCCTGAATCCATCCTGCCGTGAGTGATCCCCATCCCAGTGTCCCTTCCCAGGAGCAGTGGCCACAACCTCCTTGCGTTCTCCTCCTGGGCTCCCATCACCCTCACTAGGCTTTAGTGAGAACATCTCAAGGTGCATCAAGGTATGACCCTTGACACCTGGGTGACATCTGTAGAGGTGGGAGTGATAGGAGCCAGCTGGGATCATGATGCCCCATTGCACCAATACCAGCACTAACACCTGCTGTGGCAAAATTGGGAGAAGCTTGGATTAGGCAGTGGGTCTTGGGGTCATATCCACCTGCCTGTGCCCAGGGAGGTGAAAGGGACCCCACACCCACCTGGGGCTGTGCGTGTGGGCAGGGCTGAAGTGTGTCCAGAGAAGGGAACAGAGCTGGGGAAGGGTCTGGAGCACAAGGAGTGGCTGAGGGAGCTGGGGGGGCTCAGCCTGGAGAAAAGGAGACTCGGGGGGGACCTTCTTGCTCTCTACAACTCCCTGACAGGAGGGTGGAGCCAGGTGGGGGTTGACCTCTTCTTCCAGGTGACAAGTGACAGGACAAGAGGAAACAGCCTCAAGTTGTGCCAGGGGAGGTTCAGGTTGGACATCAGGAGGAATTTCTTCATGGAAAGGGTTGCCAGGCATTGGAAGGGGCTGCCCAGGGAGTCACCATTCCTTGAGATGTTCAAGGAATGACTGGACATGGTACTCAGTGCTCTGATCTAGTTAACAAGGTGGTGATTGGTCAAAGGTTGGACTTAATGATCTTGGAGGTCTTTTCCAACCTTAATGGCTCTGTGATAGAAATAGGAACACAGCCGGAAGGTGTGTTTTGGAAAAAATTTAGGCATGCAATAAGATGTAGGGCAGTATGACAGCATGACTTTCCACCTGTTAGAGAAGTTTTTCCTGCCCTTTTCCAAATTTGCATATGTGTGGTTATAGGTTTTTTAAGTTGAGTCCTAACAGGACAAAACAGTCCCTGTATGAATTTATTTTTTGTTCTGGTTTTGCAGAGATTCTTCTGTCTGTTTGCTCATCTTGCTCTCAATTCCACCAGTGACTTCTGAAGCTGTTTATCAGATTTGATTGAAATTAGCCAGAATTGGGTCGTTAACTGTAAATTAGATTATTGCAGTTTCACTGTATTCCTACAGTACCTGGGTTTTATGCCATTTAGTTTGGCTTCATCCTTCATCAGTTTCTTGCTTTGTCTGGCACAGATGTGCACATGGCAGGCAGGACCAGCAATGGTAGTGACTGTTCTGCTGAAAAGATGCTGGTCTGTGCTGTTGAGACAAATAGCGAGACATTTGTTAGAAGAAATGGAGTCAGTGTGTGCCCACAGCTAAACCTGCTTGAGCTGAAATGCACATATGCTGTATAAAGCCAGCACTTTGACTCTGGTCTTTGTAGTTCAAGAATTGTGTGGACAGCACGCTTGCAGCAAGAGTCAAATCACAGTGGAAACCTTGATACTGGTCAGCTATCTATTCTTGTTAGCTTCTTAGAGCACAGGTGGCTTTTTTTCAGCTTAAAATCATGAGATCAATATAGATTCCTTGGCTTCATATTTCAACCAGCAAAAGAGCAATATATTTGCCTTGAAAGAAGAAAATATATTGGTTGTGAAAAATACTCACTGAAGAACCTTGGAAAAAGACAGTGATGTTACTTCTTGTTCTTTTATTAAAAGTGGTAAAGCCCAGGCTTCCTTCCCTGCCCTGCCACCTAAAAAATGGGCTTAGTTCTAATTTGAAGAGACTATACTTGTGCAGAATGTTCTCAGCTGATCGGTCTAGGTACCAGCAAAGGATTTCATGAGGCTTGAATGCTATCACAGGTGAATAGGGCATTTTTTTACATGTGCATGACATATGTTTAGCTCTGATATATTAAATAAACTTTTTTTGAAAGCATAATTAATTGAAGGGACATCAGGAATCAGTCTTTTAAAAAGTTCTTCAGTGGAGCTACAGCATAACTATTTTCCCAAAATGGAATACCAAACTTTTCAACCAAAAGGAATCTAGTGTTAGATGTCTCAAAGACAGTCTGATTTCACAGCCTTGCCAAACTTCACCAGGGAGGCAGGTGAAAATAAGCATTCCCCTCAGAAAGCCAGGTTACACTGTGAAAGCAAATGTGTGAGTGAGTACCAGGGAACTCACACGAGGGAGGAGAGAGCTGCAGGAAATGTTTCAGTCGCTGCCTGCATGTAATTACACACATAATAACCCAGCCCAGCACACAAAGCCCTCTGAAATCAACCTTCACATGATCTGTCATTCAAAAATTATTTATTTGTAAGACATGCCTCGATTCCTGCTCATAGGCCAGTGCAGCTGAAGCATCCTCTGGAGCACAGATGTGTTACTCAGTCATGTTCTGCAGGCACACGTCAAGTACCTGCTTTGCGGGCAGGCGGGAGTGATGACAGGCTGCCCGGGGACCAGCAGCCTGCTGTGCAAACACAGCACGTCTCCTGCATTTTCAGCCCTGTCTCCCCCTCCCTCACTGTATTTTTCCCTGGGGTTGCAGCACTACCAGTGTCAGTTAAGCCCAAATATTTTCTAGCTACAGAAAAATTATTTTTCATCTCCAGGTGACACTGTAAGCAATCTGATGGATTTCCTTTCACAGCAGCTGGCCAGCGGTTTGCTCTTGAGAGAGAAAATGCCAGAGAGTGACTCCTCTTTTTAATCTGCTTTGCAGCTTCAGGAATTGAAGACTCTTTGCTTTCTGTCCTCCACTGAAGACATTACCCCCAGCTCCCGATCTTCCTCTTCCCTCCAGCTGCAGAAGGCACCACTGGGCTCACTAAGAGTTCTGCCCCTTCCCTGCTGCCCTCAGCCCTGTGGAGTTTTGTCTCTGGACTCCTGATATGAGCATGCAGGGGATGTGGCACACTTCCAGCACTTCTTAGACAATGTTAAAAGATGGTGACCGAGATCCCAGTGAATTAACTTCAACTGTGAGCAGTCTACATTCTGGGTGCAGTTACCTGAGCAAGGACCAACCACAGGCACCCTAAATTTTGGATTATAATATTGTGCAAACTCATCTCTTCACCTCCACTTCTCTACCCCTGTAAGAAGCTAGTGTTGAAAAAGCAAGTCTGCGTGTGTGTCTGTGTCTGTGTGTCTGCATGTGTCTGTGTTTCAGGGCAGAGATATGCTATGTGAAAAACCCCACAACCTTTGGATGGGAGAAGAGGTGGTCAAATGAATTACTGGGTTGGAGGGGAGGGGAAAGGGAAACCCAGAAGAGCAGTGGCTGATTCACACACAAATCAGCAGAGTCTGCTATCACCCAGCCAGATTACTGATTTATCCATCCTGAACATGGACAGTTTCCAAATTCTACATTGCAGATTCAGCTTATCTAATTAAATGTGTTTCAGAGGCTTTGCCTCACTGTGTGCCTTCCCAGAGTTATTTTGCAAAAAATGTAGGAAAAAGAAGCAGCTACCGTTCACACCATGAATCCTGATTCTGCTGTACTTGGGAATGCTGTATAACTGCTGGCTGATAATTGGTTAATAGATGTCTGTATTAAACAGAAAAGCCAAGATTATATTCAAGGCAAGTTATTTGTAATCTGTGTTTGAGACTTGGCTGCAGATGCCGTGTAAGAGTGCAGTTATTTCTGATTACTCCTTTCAGGGAACAGCTCCATGTCCTCTAAAGCCAGGCAGCAGCCCACCTAAGGCAGGGTGTACCTGGAAATTGCCTTATCTCCTTTCTCACCCACCCCTCAACAGAAGGTATTATCTCAATATCTTAAGTCAAAATGGCTTTAAGGGCAGGTCAAAACAGCCTGTACAGATTCTGTAGGAGTCTCACAGCTTGAGTAAATGGTCTTGGGCTGTGCTCAGAAGCGTGTTAGAGTGGGAGACTTTGACAATCCTTCTCCCAAGGTAGGGAAGGCTTAGGCAGACCTCTGTCTTGCATTAGCCAGCTGTCTGCAAGCTGTATAATGGCTTACTCCTTGCAGTATCTTCAGCAAAGCCCATGGATGTCCCTTAAACATCTCCTGTGCCTCCACCAGCATCAACCTGCACAAAACTCCTCTTTTACTCTTCTGCATCACTCCTTCACACAGAAATTGGGCTGGTACAGTGTATTCTGAGGAAAGAAATATGTGTCCTCCCAGGAGAAAAAGTATGTTCTTTAAATATAAAAGCAGATTTATTACATGAGAAAAATGCAGGGTGCATTTTGTCACTATGGTTTTATTGCTTTCTGATCCAGAGGGAAAATATTTTATTACAGCAGTAGTTGCCAAGTCAACTGCTGTGTTCCAGCCATCCCCATAGAGAGGGTAGCGTGTCACCTGGATGTAGGCACAGAGGCTGAGGGGAAAGAGAGCTTTTTTTAATCATATATCACCAGTTTTAATACAGCCCAGCCTTTCAGTCATTATTTACAGGCTGGTTTATGACCCCCTGTGACATTACTCTGGATTTACTCCAGTTTTTAGTAGACAAGAACTCACACGTTTCACTGTTTTGTAATTCTCAACCAAAAGGTCTGAAAAGACATTGAAGGTGGATTCTTAAATTACTGCAGCACAGCCTGTGCTTACTGGTGATGGGAAAAGGCTGCTCATCCCTTCCTCATTAACTCTGAAAGAAATTCCAGTCAACTGGTCAATGTATCCCCTCAGATTTTGGGATGTATTCACCAGGATTTCTGGTACAACCTCAAACAAGGATATGCTTAAGGACTTTATTTAAAGCCCATGCCATTGCAGAGAAGCTTGGCTGGTGTACCTATACCAGTTAATCTTTGCAATTTCTAGCAGTAGATACAGGCATTTGCAGGAGCTTTACTGTTTGCCTTCTTATTTATGACCTTGTCTTCATACTCAGCACTAGAAATTCTCTCTGAGTCTTCCATATATCACCCTGAAACAAGTCTTAAAAATGTTTGTTGTACTTTCTGTTGCCACAAGCCACCTTTGCAAGATGAGACCTCTTCCATTCCTGGATGACTACAGAGTGTATGTCCTAGGCCCTCCTGGGAGCTCCCCAAGTATCCAGCTTTAGGAGTTTTTTGCCTTAGTATTGTTGCTTTGTTATTTCTTAGCACATGCATAGTAGGTATGTTATCATTACTTCACCACTGTTTCTGCACTCACATCTGCTGGCAGCAGCTCACCTGGAACAGGTGAACTTGGCGTAGGGGAACGAGACACTTCTGTCCCTTTCCTCTGAGCTGGGAGCATGGAGTGACAGGGACAGGTATGTCCTGCTAAGCATTTAGCAGCCACTAGAGCTGTGCTGCTCCTGTTCTTGTGCTTGGTGAGGTAGCAGCAGCAGCAGCAAAGATGATGTGTTTTTGAGAGGTCTATCCCTTGTCTAGATGAACTGAGGACAGAAATGCAGTGTGATCAGTGTCACTTGTAGCTTTCGTTAGGATACTATTGTGATGCTACCAGTAAGCCATTCCCTCCCTCATCCTGAAGCTTCAGTTTACAAAGCTGAGCATCTGTAAGCATGAGTATGTAATTCTTTCCCCACTTATATTTAAAAAAAAACCCCAAAATAGGCTGTTTTCTTAAACTCAATAATGAAAAAGAGCATTAAGTCTAAGTTGGGTCTCCTCAGTTTCTCTGGAAATCTCCTCTGCATGAGCCAGGAGAATAAACTGGGAACTTGTTTTTATCCAACTTCTCTTAGCACTAAAGTTTGCTCAGTGTATACTGCTGTGTAGTGAAAGGGCTTGCTTATTTCTGGATATTTCCTTTCCCCCTACATATTATAGAAAGCAATACTATGAGCAGTAAAAGCACAGCATAATCTAGTCCTATCTGCTGCTGGAGGAAAAGTTATCCTTGCCCCTGCAGTACAGGCTTTATCTTAGGGCTGAGATAAGGGGGCTTGAGAGAGCCCTGTATGAGGAGAAGAAAGGTACAGAGAACAGCTCTTGGGCCATATCAATATCAGAACTGTTAGTGCTCAAGTTTGTTTAATTATCTATTCTTTTCTTTCTAGTGGTTGTTCACACAGATAGGGGGATTGTAGATGATGGGCTCCATTTGAGAAAAAAATCAGCTATTGCTCAAAGTAGGCATGATTATGCACTATTCCAGCAGCTACCTGTTTGGCAAAAAAAATGTGTGTGCAAGTGCATATACCACAAACACATCAGTGTAGAGTCTGGGAATTAGGGCAAGAAGGGAAGGAGTCATGGATGGTTGGATTTTCTGGCTTTAACAGTCACTTCAAGTCCTATTTTCTCATTAATTGACAAAAAGGAAGAGAGCTGGAGGAAAAAGTTGGAAGTATCCTGTCAAGGCAGTGAGGGGCACAGCATCCAAAGAAGTCCTCTGGTCTCTAGTGTTGGGAAAGTTTCTGTTTTGGGCTGGGAAAGAAGTGGGATGGCTGAGCAGAGAGCCCAGCTCTTCCCCTTTCTGATTAATTTTAACATTCTGCTCTGAATATTAGAAAGTACATTTGCAACAGATGTTTCATGGGGAGAAACCTCTTTAATCCCTTCCTTCAGGCTAAATAGCTTTACAAAATCCTCCCCAGGGCTTTGATAACCCAGTAAAAATAACAGCTGAGCTACAGATGATCACTAATCTTGCTGTATGTGTTCGATCACAAAATGGATGGCCAGTAATCTCTCACATGTAAGGGCTTTTTTGCTTAGATATGTTATGAGTTGCACTTTTAAAATCTCCTGATACAAATTAAGAAATTATATAATTGACTATGTGCTTGGGTCGTCAAACATCAGCCACTTTCAACAGCAGCAAGATGAACATAGGATCTACCAGGACAAATGGTATCAGGGCTGACAGAAGACTCAGTTAATGTGATTTAATGATCAAAATATTACTTCATAAGAGTAGGGAAAAAAATCACTTCCATATCCCAAATTATATATTCATATTGGGATCTATTTTGACTGAATGCCTCAATCACTTGAAGCAACAAAGTTGGAGCTAGACCAACACTGAGCAGCTTGGAAAATCCCAGCCCTGAAAACTGTTGAAAGACTTGTAAGTAACTAGAGACATAATGAGAGATATTATTAACATTTCTTACTTATCTTGCCTTACTGCCTGGAGGCTTAGGTCAGGAATTTGAACCTCCTTTGAGCTGGGCAGCATGCATAAATTAGAGTAGATCTCTTCAAATTAATACAAAGTACTATGTTTAGAAACTGTTAAATATTGAGAAATATGGTTTCTTTGTGCCTCCATCTATATATCTGCCATTAAGAACTAATAACATCTTAAACAGGGATTTTTTAGCTGCAAAATCAGCACTAGAACAGGATCTGCCAAGAGCCAGGTAGAGATTAAAACACTGTCTTTAGGCTCTGCAGCTTCTGGAGTCACACAGCTACACTAGAATCTAAATTGTTTCTAAACTTAGATTATTTTTAAAAAGGAAGTTTATCTTTGCCTTTTATTGCATTGAGCTTTGCTGCTCTATGTAGGTCAGTGGCCAGTTTGTTGGAGCAAATAGTCCTTGATCTTGCAGAAGTCAGCCTGGAAAGAAAAAGAAGGCTCAAGACTTTCTTGGAAGGGTCACGTTAAGTGGAGCCAAAACCTGATGGCACAGCTATTAATTATAGTTTTAATTCCTGGGTTTTTAGAAAGTCAAAGCCAGAGACGTGTCTGCTAACATTGCCTGTCTTTTCCAGAATCTTCATTTATTTCCAGGCCCCAAATTGCTCCATATGTCCCAAATGTTTGCTTTCAAGGTTTTCCAGGGTGGACTGGGAAGGTAGAGTCTGCCTCTGTCCAGTGCATCAAGCCAGAACTGATTGCAGGGCAACATGGCCACTGCTGCCAGTCCCTCAGCTGCTGGTCGTGCACAGCACTTCTTCACCTGTGGTCTATGGAAATGATTACATCTGCTTTTATTTGGACAACATCCCCACACTCTCAAGAAGAGTTCTTTTTTTTTCCCCCACATTATTTTCCACTCTCTTCCTGGGGGCTGCCGTGATTCCCAGCCCGGCTGCAGACAGTTCCTGGGGCAGAGGCAGACAGGCACCAGCTGGCACGTAGGACAGCATGGAGGGGAGAACAGGGGTAACAGTTCTCCTGGTGGAGGGTAGATAATGACAAGGGTGAGGCAGAATCTCTTCGTGGAATGAGGGGGCAAAGGGCATTGGCGAGGCAGCTATTTGAGGGACAAACACAAAGCTAAAATGATTTTGCTAAGTACTGCAATGTTTCTCATAAGGTCAGACTCATCAGTAGTGTCTGCAGATGATTCAAAAATTGTAGCATCCGTTGCAATGGGGTATTGCAGACTTAGGCACCATCATGAGCAAAGGAGAACGCTAGAAAAGGTCTAAAGTAGAGGTAGGCATGGTCTCTGCAGCTTACCCCAAGGTCATGCAGCAAAAAAATACTTCCTTATCATTCATGATTTCAGCTCTAAATACACCCACAGGAATCTATTTTCTTTATTTTATGCTGCTTCTCCCACTGTCTTGATTTTTTCTTTTCCTAAGCCCAATCTATTTTTCTCGCTGGAGATCCAGAGCTGATGACTTGTTTGCTTTCATTGCCAAGTATTGCTTTCTGTTTCACCGCTGTTACCCTTCACTTGTACTTTGAAACAAAGGCACTATGCAAACAGAGAACAAACAATGTCCTATAACAAAGCATTTAAGGCTCTTTTGTGTGTTATAATGAATTGTCTTCTATCACCCCATATTGTTGACTAATTGTGAAACTTAGTACTCTCTGCTATCCACTGGATTTGAGGACCCAGCACTTTTTTCAAATCACTTTGAGAGTTTTTCCCAAGCAAAAATCTTAATCCCCACATCTTTATGCCAAGGGACAGGGCTTAGTGGCTCTGTATGAGCATTCCTATAGCCAGACAGGAGGAAGACCACCACTTCTTGTCCAAGTATAGTTGACTTTTGATGCTATTTGGAAAGATCATGTGGTTATAAATTGTGACACACTTAGCAGACCTGTACTTCTTTTTTTCTTCTTGTGTTCTTTTCTAGCTGCCATTCATTTTCTAGCTGTTTTACTCTGTACATTTTCAAAGATAAAAAAAGTTTCAGGAGGACATGGGTATCTTTTACAAAATAGTTAGACTGATAAGTTCTCCCAGGCAGTAGAAGAACCCCCCAAACTTCTGTTTTACTTATTAAATTTTTTAGGTTTGTATTTACTTACTACACTATGTGAAGCCCAAGATTTTTAAAAAAACTTTTATTTTTTTAATATTTAAAAATCTGAAATCTAAAGAAAATCTTTTAAAAAAATACAATAATTGACTCTGCAGAATGGTAAATACACTAATAATTGATTTCTATTTCTTTGAAGATGATTCTTTCAAAGAACAGGCAGATATAGAAAAGAGGCAGGGGTCACACCAGCAGTTACAGAGCGCAGCAGGGAGTAGCCACCATTAAACCCTTTGTTTCAAAGATGACCTCCCTGAGTTACACAGGAGTCTGTGGATGGGACAGTGGTCAGCACTGCTGAACCTCAGTCCAGGCTTGGAGCCAGTTCATAGCAGGCTCCAGACATCATCTCACAGGACATCAGCCTTCCATCATGTCTGTGGTTCTGTGCCTTGTGCTGCTCCATGTGAGATGGCTCTGCCTGTGCTGATTCCTTCTACAGAAAGCATTTCCAAGCCCATGTATCAGGTGTTTTAATCTCTGAGAGGCAGAGTATTAAAGCAGGCAAAATCGTGCTTTACAATAGCAGAAATCTAAGTAAAGCTACCTCCTCTTACTATCACCTTGTCCAGTCTCAAGGCCTCAACTCTGGGGTGGGTGGTGGGGGTGACACTTGTCTCCCCTTCCCATCCAGGGGTCAGCAGCCTCGCTCAGTTTTCTCTGAAGCACCCAGTTATCACCACCTGCATGCTGCTGTGAGCAACCTGTTCCTGATACCCCAGGGAACTGGTCCAGAGGTTCCCTGGATCTCTCTAAAAACCCTTCCCTCTGCTTTCCTGAGTACCTGAAACACTCCTGTAGAGGAGAACTTAATCCAAGAGTGGGATTGTAGGAGACCCAAATGGACCCTGGACTTGCTTGGTGGGGGGAAGCACCATGCTTATTATCCCAAATGAATGATTAAACAGTTATTTAGAACTGTGAACTGTTTCTTGAAAAGCCGTCCTTTCAGAATCAAAGGTATCAGGAAAATTAAATTATTTGTCCTTCTGCTGTCATTAGCACTGAGCTCTTCAGAGGACAGGCTGCCCATGGAGAGATCTTTAGCTCAGGCTTCCATAGACAATATCCCCCAGAAAGAAGGTTAACATTGCTTCGCTTTTATTGCTCTAAAACTGAGAGGGCTGCAAAACCCAACCTAAAGCACAGCTTTGTTTTATCTGAACTCTGCTTCAAACCAGTCCATTAATAAAGTAATTGGGCATAGCCTGAGCAAATTGGAATCAAACATTGCTTATATTCAGCTCCTAATGTGTTCATTCTCTGAGGGCTGAAAGGCTGAGCTGCGATGCAGCAGGGTGAGACTCTCCAGAAAGGACTACGTTGTGCAGGCTGGACTGTGAGCCAAAATAGCAGCCGCCTCTGTCGAGAAGAGGACAGTTCATTTGCTTGTGTTTGCGGGACTTTGCAGGACAGAAATGCTGTGGTTTGTTATTTACAGAATAAACCACAGAGTGGCTTTTCTGCTGAAAGGCTCCTTCATATTTGGGCTGCAAGAAAATAGGAAGGAAAAGAAGGAGAAAAGTGTGGAAAGCAGAGGAAAACAAGGATATGGGGAAAGTATCCTGTCCTGCAGGTCTGCCTCACCCCACTCTGCTGTCTTGGCTTTATCCTGCCCTTTGTTATCTTCCCTGCCTCTCCAGCTCAAGGAGGTGAGGCGATGTGCCTGCAGAGTCTGTTAGCAGGGGCAGGCTGTCAGCAAGGATCTGCTGCTGCCTCATTACATGGGAAAGCTGACAGTCCCTATCAGAAGTCTCTGGTAGGACAGTAGCTGGTTTTGCAGGAATTGCCTTTATCCTGCCCAAACCAGATTAAAATCCTCCTGCCCCTGAGATAATGCCTGGGAACAATACCAACCTAAGGAGTGTGTGGCTTTCAACATCCTTGTGAATTTGGAATGTAAGATGGCACATGGCCAGGCACTCAGCTCCATGTTGAGACCACATATTCAAGCAGCAGCCCCAAGTTAGCTCTGGAAGATGCTTTCCAGCACCCTAAAACCGCAGCTTGGGCTTTCCTTTTCTCCCAGCCCCAGCCACAGGGTGAGTCCCAGGCTGAGCCCTAGGCAAGGCACTTGCCTTTGCCTCTAACTACAGAGCCCTCCAAGACAAACCTAGCACCACCCCTGCTTTACTTTGGATTGTTCATTTACTTTAGATCCTTTCCAGTTCCTCTACAGCTGCAACTCTGTGTTTTTATTTTCTCTCACCTGTTTCATTTGGGAAGTCAGTGATGGGAAAGAAGAAGTTGGTTTTGTCATGGGAGATTAAATATTCGTTTCAGACAACCCTCTTAGTACTTGCAGAAAGAACAGCAGAGGGCACTGGGTCTTTGACCTTTTACCTTTTCTGCAGATTTTACTACTCAGTCTTTTAAACCTATTAACTTGGCACTGACAGATAGGAAATCTCACAGAGAGGATGGAGAGACTGAGGTCAGCATAGGTGAGGAAGTTGATTCAGAAACACAAAATTGACTTTTATGATGTATTGGTGGCTTCCACAACATCTCCATCTGAAACTGCTTAGTCAAAGTTAAGCCACAGACTTAAATTACAGAGTAGGGTTTGGAATGGAGGAGAAAAAATGCATTATAATCACTATAACAGGGATTTTGCAGCCCTAAGGAAAATAAATACTTGAACATTAAAATGCTTCCAAAGCAAACCCACAATCCCAAGATTTCAAGCCTTCATCAGGTTTAAGCCCTTTTAGGTAGCAAGGCTAAAACTGCATAAGTGACCTGCAGTTTGCTTCTTGTACTTACGTCCTGGAGAGGAAGTTCCTGGCTCTCGCAGCAGACCTCTGCTCAGCTTTCTTACCCATTTCTTTTCAGGAACCTTTTGTTCCTTCTGAAGGCAACAGTCAATAGGTACCTAATGCTGCAGAGACCTACTTCTTCTTGTCATTAAAAAAAAAGAAAATATTCTTGGCAATTGCATCTAAATAGAAAGTTATAAAATCATGAGAAAAAAAACCAGTACTTTTTTTGGATATAATAGAAAGGTTTAAAAGGCAAACACAAATCCATTTATAGAATATTCTGGTGCCTAGTCCTGCAGCATAGTATGGTGTATGCATCTATTGATCACTTGCTGGAGAGCAGCAGAGATGTGCCCTTAATAAATGAAGTTTTCTCTTCCTTCAGATAATATGCAGCTTCCAGAATGGAGCTGTGACCCAGAGATTTGTAGGTTGGTACAAGTTTAAGAAAAAATTATTGACTAGGTAGAAAAAAGAAAGGAATGAGTCTGGTGAGGAAAATGGCCTGAAAAAGCTATACAAAAGCATAGTCAATTAGCTGCTGGAATGACTAATTTCCAGGTGGGTGGATCTGAGCAGCCTGCAGAAACCTGTGTAAAGCCCCAAGGCTCTGCTCCCAGCACGTGAGAGAGGTATCTCAGAAAGGGACCCAAAAGCATGAGCACATCTGCTGGGGAGCTTCATGACACAGTCAAAAGGGGATGGCCCAGAGGAAGCTAGGCAAGCTCAGAACCCACTTGGGCTGCAGTCATGAACCCTCTTTAGCAAAACAGAGACATAAATCCTTCCTTCCAGGTACTTGAGCAGGAGTCAGCTTCATTTTTTTTTATGTAAGAGCTTTGCTGAGCTCTGCTGAGTGGTTAGGGTGGGGAAATGTGCCAGCAGGACTTCGACTCTGCTGGTGGTGGGCTGAGCATCACCCGCTGTTTTACAGGGCAGGAGGAGGAGATGCTCCCTCAGGGAAGAAGATGAGGGTGAGGAGGAGGAGGAGCAGGAGGAGAAGGAGGAGGACATGGAGAAGGTGCTCCCTGTCCTCCTCTGCTGACACCTTTTCAGCCTGTTGCAGAGAACATGGTCGAAGAGAGAGAACCAGAGCAGCGACCACAGTTCTACTGTTCAGTGGTTTGGGAACTCACCTGGCAAGGAATGTCTTTTCAATTATGCCAGCTGTGTATTTTGTATTAAACAGTTACTAAAATACAGAATCTGCCCTTATCATGTATTTGGGACACAGACATCTGTGCGGCCAGCTATGTACTCCATCTACCAGGCTACAGAGACATAATGCTTCTCATGTACCCTTTTTCAGACCTCCTCAGCCTCACTGGCCTCTGCCACAATGGAGGGAACCAGAGTCAGGTGCCCTGGGCCTCCTGCTCTTTCATGCATACAGCTGGCGTGTGTGGGTTTCAGGCAAGGAAAGGTTTGAACACAATTCCCCAGCTCTTAGAGGAGCGTTTCACAGTGTTACATAAAAGACAGGTAACATCTCCTCCTCCTTCTCTGCCCACCTTTTGTAAGGAAACCAGCAGCTAAAATGTATTTTGTGAAGGGCTTGATATTGGCACTCTAGGTCAAGTGGTGGAAGTGCACGTTGCTAGTGTAGGATGCTCAGAGGGCTTTGGGAAAGAAATCTCCAGTTTCCATCCCCAAACTGCATTTACTGGGGAGATAAATGGGATGGTTGACTAGGGTTAGGTAACATTATCCTGTTTTCTCCTGTATATACACTCAGAAATCAGATTTCAATCTGTCATTTTAAAAACTGAAGAGTCACCAGATTTCAAAATGGCAACTATAGATACTGGAGTATCTTGATCCATAGAATTGATTTAGTGTTAATGTGAATTTATATTTTTTTCAGTACAAGATAATAAAAATACTTGTTGGCTGGTTTGCTGACTTTTGTTGACTTCTGCCTTTAAGCCTTGCTTTATTTGGAGCTCAACACAGATGATGATTTCCCATATCATCATTTGCAGGTAATATATTTTCCCATATATTTTATTTTCTGTTAAGATAATTAAGTCGAATATGCACAAGCCACAACTGTTAGCTTGTATATGCCAAGCTGCTCTTGAAGTTGTCTTTTCCTTTCTCTTAGAGCTGCCTATACTGTTCCTTAAACTATCTCATCCTATATAATGCATTGAGGTCTAAGAGCTGAGATTAAATGGCAGGTATAAAACCAGGTCTAGCATCTCCGTAACTTGAACCTTGAATGACGAAAGTTTTCTGAAAGAAGGAAATACACGGTATATTCAGGGTAAACTGTGGGTTCATAGTGAAAATTAATAATACTGTGAAAGAAAATTAATAGATGGAAAGATACTAAAGTTACTCTGTTCAGATGCTTTTAGGTTAAATAATATATTCTGAAAAGTCACTTTTGTTCTATGGTAAGGTGGGAGCTATATGTTAATTTCTTTTATTCCTGGATCATTTTCTCCCTGAGGTGTCATCAGTTGAATTTTCAGTACTACATTGAAATGAATATTCATTACAGAGTTAAGCTTTTGAAAAATCTGCAGGGAAAAAGGAAAAAAAAAACCCTAAGCCCCTTTTCTTTTGCCTCTTTCTGCAGCTCTGAACATGCACAGCTCCTTCAGGTTAGCAAAGCAGCTCATAGCGTCCGTGTGCTCCCAGGCACTGGCTCTGAGCTCTCAGTTGACCCCACATGTATGGTGGGACCAGGGGGCCTAACGAGAGTTCAACACAAGAGTAAGAGTTTGCAGGGTTGGGGTCTGTAGGAACAATGAGAAATAAGATCCCACACATTTTAGAGCACACTTGAGCTGGTGGCAAGAGGGGTAGCTCAGGTACTCTCTCAGGCAAGTGAAGGTGCTTGAGCTCATCATGGTAGGTCTGAACCCTTTTGGGAGGTGGAGCGGTCACAAAGCAGCTTCAGGCTTCTGTGAGCAGAACTGCAGATAAGCAGGGTAAGCCAAGTCCTCAAGCACAGAAAAAATCCCTGTGGAATATAAGGAAAGTGGTCAAAATGGCATTAAAGAGTGAGTCAAATAGTGTGGATATTGGACACTGGGGGCTGGAACTTCAGGAAATAAGAGTGAAACGTCACAGCTCTCACTGCTCAGTAGTATAGTTTTAAAAATCCAATACATAAAAAGGAGTGACAAGGTGAATCCCTTGGCTGACAAGACAGGAGGAGCTTTTCACCAACCTTCTCTTTAAGAGATATGTTTTAAAAGTGATTTCAATGGCATGGAGAACAACACTACAATAAATTGCACACGGGGTTGCAATTTACAAATAAGGGGAAACTCTTTCCCAAGAGTGGGACTGGGCTGATGCAGCCCTTCCAAAAGCTCAAGAAACTCAGCCTCTGCCTGGCCCTCAGCTCCTGCTGTTTCCACTGCAATCAGTGAAATGCTCTCAATGGGACATGGCAAGTATTTGTCTAGACATATTGCCACAATGTTAAGAACACTTCTGATTTTTTTAATCTTAACACAGATTCTTTACATTCTGTCTCAATAATGATATATGTAATTTTGGGCTCAGTGAGTAATAAAAAGGCTGCATTTAGTGCCACACAGTGGTAAAAAAAATAATTTCAGTGAGGGTGGATATTCTGAAGCAATGGAGAACATTAGATATTAATGCTAAACTTAAAAAAGGAACCATACATTTAAAAAAATTAGGACACACCAATCAACTAGTGATAGGTATCACTGAGATTTCCTCACTTGAGGATGGTTTATACCACTAGCCAGCTAGATGTGCAGTATAGGAAATCTGACTCTGGAATTTATAATCAACTTGCTCTGCAATAAGCAGAGCGCTTTGCTCATTTATAGCCTTGACAAAATAGTGAGGGATGTGACACTGGAATCTGCCAGTCCTTGCAGGTGGTGAGCTGCACAGAAGCCAGTGGGCACAGCCATGCTGGAGTAGAGCTGTAAAAATATCTCAAATAATATGGAGTAGTCTCTGAAAAAAAAAGGCTAATTTGAGATCCCTGGATTGGGAAGAATTTTGCACATTTTGGTGATGAGTAGTTTTCTTGCTTATGTAGTGCAGAGAAATATTACTGTTGTTAATTACACAAGTAATGGTACTTCTTCAAGTGTGATACATTCTGTAATGTATGTGATGCAATTAATCTCCATCCATCCAGGACCTTTAGCAACCCTCTGAGTGTTGTCCAGAATGACTGTGTGCCACAAGGATTTGGGGATTAGAAGGCAGACCCCTGCTCAAAATGGTTGATTGGAAGAGCTCAGTCTGTAGCAGCACTGGAATGGGGACAAAGCCCTGCTGTCCCTTTCAGCAGGGGACAGACACACTCACACAGGAGGCAGACACACACATACAGGCCTTCTTTCTTGAGAAATTTCTTGCACACATAGATATTAATTTATGAACTTACACCAGTCTATTTCAGAATGAAGTATAACTGATCACTGGGCTTTTGTTGTATGCCCTTGCTAAGCTGTGAATTTGTCCTCAGCAAGGTGACAGGGAGAAGCTGTGAATGTGTGCAGTGCTCACTGAGTTTTGTTGCACATTAAGTATGGCCTTTGTCTGATTCGAACGTGGCCACAGGCAAACAGGACCCATTGCAGTAGTGTTTGCAGCTCCACCCGCAGCTGCTCCCACTCAGAGATGTCATGGATCTGATGCTTTTTGGGTGGGGGAACCCCTCTGCAGGTGTTTGTGGCAGGTACACTGCAGGTGTGTACACCAGCCACACAAAGCATGAGGGGGATGTGGGACCCTGGGGTCTTACCAGAGTGGGACAAGTCTGGTGGGAACAAAGGTGTTCACCAAAGGAAGCCCGGCCTGTGTATCATGGATGCTCGATCTCTCCCAACAGCAAGAGCAGAGCCTTTCCCAAAGCAGCCAGCAGTCACATCATGTATTGGGACACTGTGCCCTTGGTATTAGGAATAAAGCTTTAAGTGGTGTTTAGTTGGTAGAGCCAAACTGAGGAACCAGAGTAAGCTAGGTGAAATGGCACCTGTAATGATTAAAACAGGCTGAAATAAGTTAATAAGCCCAAATTTTTCCCAGCTATAAACATATGTATGTTTATATAGGGTTATGAAAGGGTCAAACCTCTGGCTTACCTTCAGATTCAGGAAGCACAGTGAAACTGAGCTCTTGTTCCAGGCATGCAACTTTGTCAGCACATTGTACCAGGCTCCAGCAGGAAGAGGAAAATGTTTTTGCAGTTAAAGCAGTGCTCTACACTTACAAAACTGTTCTTCCTGCCTTTGCTGTGCTGCATGACCTCACAGGGCCTCCAGCCAGAGCTGGTTATAGCTCTACCTGCACAGCATGTGCAGTAAGACAGGCAAAGACTTGGCTTTTGGTATAGGATAGGAATAGCACCAAACAGGAGATAAAGAAACTAAGTTTGATGTTTCTGCAGTTTGCAGTGGGATGTTCACCTGCTTCAAACTATAGATTGAGTCAGTCTTGTTCCAGCTGTAGAGTTCCAGCTGATGCCTGTTGCCTGCTCCTCTGAAAGCAAACTCTTACAGTTCTCCACACAGACATTTTTCAGGTAAAGAAGCGATAATTGCTGACATTAGTCTTGCTTCAGGCAAAAACAATATGGCACGCTGTTTGGGAGGATATTTAAATTTATTTAAGATAAAATGGTTGTAGTGTACAACCCTACCTATATTGCCAATACTAAAGTAATGTCAATATATTGGTATAAAAATCTTATGGCGTCATAGGAAGTAACTCTATATGAGCTGGGTGAGATGGTTCACCAGCACACAAAACTGCACAGAATCCTTTGTGCTGAAAAAAAAAAAGGTGTTTGGGTTTGTTTTGTTGTTTGAACTGAGAAGGAGCCTACGAGGCAGCCCTGGAACCACCATGCAGCTGAGGGTACCAAACAGGCCTGAGGCAGCACCAGTGAGACCCATTCTGTACAGCTGTGGTGGCACAGGCGTGGATTTGGGCTGCAGTCTGGCAGTGGAAGCCTGGTGGCTGCATTCTGGAGATGCTGATGTATAAAAGCAGCCTCCAGCTAATCCAAGGCTCCAGCAGCCTTCACCCTTGTGCAGCCTCTGCACTGGGATGAATACTGAGCCTTTTGGCTAAGAATAGAATTTTAAAAAGCAGAGGAAGAGAGAAACTACTCCATGTGAGTTAGTGGGAGCCACTAAACCCAAGCTGTTCCACAAATGAGGAGGAATTAACATTCAGGACAGGGAAGTAAGCACAGTAGAGTTTATTTTTACAGCCTAGCATGCTTGCAAACTTCATGGCAGTACATGGAAGGAGTGAAGGGATCCATACCACTAGCATATGGAGCACAGGCAAAGACAGCTTCTGTGAGCAGTTTGACAACTATTTGGCTGCATTCTGCTCGAAATATTTATGACAGCAGCAAGTCAGAGCTGCCACAAAGAGGACAAATTCTTTGAAGTCCACTTGGGAATCTCCATTTTCATCCAGGTTCTTGAAGACTCTATCAATAGCATCTTTGTCCTTCCCTGACTGCAAAAGAAAAGAGCAAGTTGAGGTGACAGGAGGCACAACCCTAATGAAGCAGTATCTCTACCCACACCCCAGACAAGGTCCCTGGTGGGGCTCTGGGCCCTTGCTGAGGTGTGGGGGGGCACCCATGGAGCATGAGGCTGGTACCAGCTCAGAAACTTGGTACCTTTGGTACTTTTCTGTTGGGAATCATGATAGAGTTGCCTGGGAGGTGGATGTGTGCTGGAGGTGTAAAGGCTCCTGCCTGCAGCCCTGCCATCAGCCTGCCCAGAACATCAGGTTATCATGTTTTCTGCTAGTGAGACCTTTTTTTCCTTCTCTTTGCTTGTTTTGTGCATTATATTTCCGGGTATAGAGCCATGAGTTCCTTCACACTGTGCTTGGCTGAGGAAACTGCTCAGCACCCAGCCCAGGACGTGGGACCATGTGGGACTGCTCTACCTCCACCTGCCCATCTTGGTGGGAGCTGCACATCTCCTCCTCCAGCTGCCTGAAACACACATCCTTCCCATAGGAACTCAAGGCACTGATGGCTTCAGGCCCAGATTGGGAGTTTTGGGTGACAGGAGGACCAGACATGAGTCCCACCATCTTCAGGGCACAGGTGCAGTCTCAAGTGTTCCCATCCTCTGCACAGGGAAGCACATGCTCCTGGGTTTGTTACACCTGAGAGCTGTGGTCATGGAGAGACATGTTTTCTACATGTAAAACCACATTCATCATGATTAAAGCTGTGTGACACAAAGCCCTGAGGACATTACCCAGATGAATTAAATGCCATGCGTTCCCCATCCGCCCCCTTGGAGAGGCTCAGCTGGAGCTCAGGCAGTTTGTGGTTTTGTGAAATGATGCTTTCCTGGGGCAAATGTCAAATTTAAGCTTCACTAAATACCTGCACCCCAGAAAAGGTACAAACAACCTCAAAAGTGCTTCAAGTCCTGCTGCAGGAGCTGGTGGCTGGGAAGGTGCCTCCTGAAGCCAGGGGGATGCTGAGCTTCAGCTACCACAGCAAAAAATAGCAGAGTAATCTTTTTCTAAGTTTTGGGGTTTTTGTTTTTATTTTTTATTTTGCCAAAATTTACTGAAAAAAAAAAAAGATATTTGCTAAAGTAGCTAACAGGAGTGATTTTCAGCCTGAGTCGTAGCAGGGGTTATTTCCAGGGATTTTCAAAAGCGCAGTTTTAAAAATAAACAGGGGATGGCAGTACAGATCTATCTAACGTAGGAAACAACCGTGAGGACTTTGTTGAAGATAAACAAAAAATAAATCTGATATTATACTAGAAAGAAATTATATAACATTTTGGAAAATTTCTGCAAGTTTTAAATATTTATTACCTTAATTTAAATCTGAAGGCAATTCTTGATCATGTTCTAATTAATTAAATTTCTCATTCTGTAATTTCATGTTTCACTTTAAATACATGCGCTTTTAAAATCACTAAAAATTGAACCAGTTCTCTAGATTTGACTGATGAATGTGTCTGGAAGTTTTTATTCCTTTTCATTTTGTAAATTAAAATGAGTTTTAATTTTATAAGTGAAATATATGAACTAGTTTTAGCCTCTGAATTACTTCTGAAATGCACAAGTGGGAATTGTTTTTTGGAAACTCTTTATAACTTCCTTCAGTCTTGTGGTATTTCTGATTGATTCAAGACCTTTCCAGACAGTTGTGAGCTGTGTCAGCTATAACCAGTTCTAAGGCCAAAAGTATATGAGCATTTTAAAAACACTGTTTCCCAGAATTTCTTGCAAATAAAAAAAATATGGATATAAATTTCAGGAAAATGCAGATAAAAGTTTTTTTCCGAAGTCAGACTTATGATTTATGTTTTTTTGTTGCAGTTACCTGTCTGGCAGGACAGCAGGACGTTGTTGGTTTAAATTTATTTGAAGTACGGGCATAAAAGTGCTGGGTTTTTTCTAGAATAGGTAAAGCAGGAAAGGAAGATGGAGACTAGAACATAAGAGGACCTCTAGCTAATTATCTTCCTTGAGAATTCCAGTTTTCCCAGCAGTTGCAGGAAATAAGTAGAGCCAGTAAAAGCATCTGTAGGCTGGAAAAAGTGGTGCCTGGCCAGTAAACACAGTCAGGAGAGACCTTTGAGCATTGCTCCATTTGGTAGGCATCTAGTGCAGTGGTTTCCCAACTTTATTTAGACCAAATATTGAGTGTCTGGGGGATTTCCATGCCCTCTTAGAACTGTGGTTTTGTTGTTGGTTTTGTTTCTCTTTACCCGGTAGTGCTATAGGTAACACACAGCTCTGTGCTCAGGAGCTGGCCACTTCTGTGATGCTCTTGGGTCACAAGCACTGATCTGTTTTATACAGCTTTTTCAGAACATTTTAATCTATTTCCCCTGAGCCACCCAGGTCCTTATTCTGAATATTGCACCTCTGTTTTGTTTGTGAGATATAAATCCAGCAGGCATGGATTTCATGCAGTGAATTCATATAGCTTGCATGGAAAGACACTAAATTATGCCAAGCACCCTGGCTGCAGTGCCCTGAAATAGTTGTTAAAAACCTGAATTATTCTGGATATTAAAAGTGGGAGCCACACATGGACCACTTGGTTCTAGACTTTTGTCATTAAGAACAATAAATGTACAGACAGAGAAACATTACTCTGATGTGAAAAGAACAAGACCATTAAAAGTATGTTCTGGACTTTTAGTGAAGGGAAGCAAATACAAAACAATTAAAACTGGAAAGCATTTTGTCTCCCTGGCAGCTAAAACTTTTACTATAACATATTAAGTATCTTGAATACCTCCTTAAACGCACCTGATCATTACATACAAATCTATGTTGTAAAATATATTTTCAGGTCTTTCTTTTGCTATTAAAGAGAAATGCCAAACACTCTGCTCTGAGTTCATCTGTTGTTCTGGTTTATGCATCATTTTGGTGAGCATACTCTGTATGTAGTATAAATACCTGGAGAAGGTAAGTGTATAAATATTTAGAGAGATTCCCCACCTGTAATCAAGATCTTCAACTGCTGACAACACAACCACCTTCACAGCAGTTGAGACATGATGTGAGCTGATAAATCCAGAACCACAGAAGTAGTAGGTGAATTCTGAAGTTAAAATTCAATCTATTTCAAAGCCATTGTCCTGATAGCTCAAGTGATGAATTTAGCAAACAGAGAATGGACCTAAATATTAGAATCAGTTTTACACAGTATGTGCAAGGCATCTTTTTTATTTTACATTTTCCTACAAACCATTGCATATTTCTGGATGCAATTGCCCTGATAATGTACTGAAAACTGTGCCTGCAGGCAGCTCTTACACCTGCTACAAAGAAACGATGCTGTTCTCTTACCGCAAGGAAGTTTGGGAACTCCTTTTCCAGGAGGCTCTTTAGTTCTGCTTTGCTGAGGGTTTGCCTGTTGCCATCAGTCCTTGCATAGTTGTCAAAGACAGCTATGATCATTCCCATTGCAGTTTCCAGCTGAGACATGTTGTTGCCGGAGTGCGGCTTTCTCCTGAACAGGCACAATCAGGGCTCTCTCAGAGGATGGAGACTGGTCTGAGTTTGGGGTTCTTTAAGCAACTGTCCCATCCAATGAACAGTCACACACCAGAGGGACAGTTACCCCTTGGCAAACATCCGTATCTGAGCACCGCCTGGAGTACACACCTCAGTGCTCACAGCTATGCAAAACTCAAGTTTTATCGCCCTGGTGTGACTGGCACAACCAGTTGCTCACCAGTAGAAACCAGCCTCTCCTTCAAGATACACAGTGTGACTAACAAACGAAAATCAGATTTTGTTATTGGCTGTTTGCTCAAGATTTGTTCTTTCTGATATGCCCATGGGAGCAGAGGGTTGGTAGCCCAGCTTTGGCACAGTATGTGCTGGCCTGCTCAGCAGGAGGAGGAGATCTCACCTCTCCTTCACTACCATAGTTCGGGGCTCTGTGAGGGGCTGCAGACACAGATTGCCTCCTCTGCCATGCAAAGGAGCTTGTTACAGACTAGATGGCTCACCAGCACACACTTGGGATGAGATTCTCTGGATCAAAGTAGAGGTCTGCCCTGCAGACAGCTAACATAGTCCCCCTGAGCTTGCACTCAGTCCACAGTGCATATCTCAAACAGGTCTTATGAACCAGCATCTCTCCAGGGCCAGCAAAGGGAGTTTTGCAGAGCCCCTTCACAAACAACTTGCTCAGGTGGAGATAGCTGAAGCAATAAATCTGATACATGAGCAAACAACCAGTATTAAAATCCATTTTCATCTGCAGTAAAATAACCTGTTATTTAGCCTATGCAGCATCAAATTTTACAATGTCTCGTAGTGAAAAAAAAAAGGTCACTCTCAACAGCTGTGGTCCTCTGTGACTGATGAACTTTGTGATTTGCTTGTAAATCGTGGTCCCCCATCATTACACACCAAACACACTGGCCTCACATCTACTCAGAGCAGAGCAGTTTGAGGGGCTGTCCTGGGAGCTGGGCAGAACCCCCACAGTGTGAGCTCAGGTGGTGGGAGCTGATCAGCTGATTAAACCTGAGTTTGGATGTCTTTGGACATACCTCTGCATGCCTGAAGATAACTTTCCACTCATGATATGCTATAGACAAGTTAGTGAAAATTGGTTTTTAATTAAGAAAAATTTTTAAAATTAACCTCTTTTCTCCCAAATGCCTATAGCCACCTGTTTCCCAGGCAAAATCTGTCCTGTAATATCAACAACATCTCAGAGTAAGACTGTGCATCACTTGTACATGGAAACCTAGAACCTTTCTGAAACAAAACCCCCATGATTTTCTGTCTTACATTTTCCAACAAGAGATTTTGCATTTTCAAAAAAATCAAAGCAGCATCTTAAGCTGTGTGCTTTATTTAAACAGTTCATGAGAACTATTTGTTCCTGTGACTTCAACCTCATGACACAGTTGCAACTGACTTGCATTACAGGGGTAAGGGTCTTAAGTAAACATTAAAGTTTTTACATTTAAGTTCATCTTTAAACCTGTGGGGTTTCTTTAGAAGGAAAAAGGAGAGAGCAAACTTGTTAGCTATGAACATCACCTGGTGTTTGCACCAGGTGTCAAGTGCCAGAAACTTTTCTTTGTCCTTTTCTGACACGTATCTGTAAAATGAATATTAAACAAGACAGTAAAGAAAAATCAATTCCTCCCTCTAAAGGAAAAACTAACAAAATAAAATGTTTACTTCACAGCTTCTCATGACTTTGAATCACGAACATCAGTGTAAGTTGTAAAGGAGGAAAAGTGCCCTGAAATGCAGAGAGGGAGAACAGCTTCAGTCAACAGGATATGTCACTATGTCCACACCTTTGCCACATAACCTGGGAGAAAAGGTGTCCTCATCCTTGACCCATTTTCCTCTGCAAACACAGGTGACTCACAAGTTTTGAGAATATGGCTGCAAAAGTGCTAAAACACAAAATAAGCCACTAGGCTTGAATTCCTACAAACTGAGAGGTCACCATGGTGGCACTGCCTGGTTGACTTTATTTTTAATGTGTCATATTTGTATTCATGCCCATGCACACACATCAGTGCTGCTCAGAGTTTTCAGTTCACACTTTCTGTATTGTTTAAATATTTTCTTATGATTTGTTATTAAAAATAGCAGCTCTGTGCACACAACACAGACTATTACAACTGTTTGCAAAACTGAAGAATACAAATATGAGGCCCACACAGGAAAGCAGGCAGTGTTTTGATGCCAACCCATCTGTCCAGCTCCCCAGTGAGATAAAACATTTTCTGTGGGCTTGTTTAAATTTTATATTATTGTTTTAATGTAAACAATACTCATTATTTGCTTCTTTCAGGTTCCTTTCTTTGAAGAATGGTATAGGCAACAACTTGGATGAGTATTTACTAAGGGTTTATACAGAATTAGGTCTTGTCATTCCTAATTTGGACCAAAAGTTTAAATTATTTATGTGATACAAATGTGGACTGTCACACACATAATTTACAAAACCCATTCAGATATGGCATTTGGTAAGATATTCAGGCTTACATGAGATTTGTGTGACTTTGTGCTGATGTTCTCTTAGAGAATAGATTTTATCCCATGCTCTTTGCAGCAGTGACTGTTTTGGAAAAGTCTGAATAAATAGATTTATCAGCTCTACTGTAAAGAGCCATTTGTGTCACAGCTAGCTGAATAGGTGAAATGGGATATCTGCAATTGTCAAAAAGGGACTTTTTGACAATTTCCACAAATCTGTTACATATTTGGATGGAAGAAGCACATGAAGAAGAAAACACAACCTGAAATGATAAACTCATTATTTTTCTTGTTTGTTGGCAGCAGAATGAAAACACTTTTTCTCTTAGCAAGAGGGTAACATTTGAACCATAAAAAAACCCTGCATGTTCCATATTGAGAAATAGTTATCAAAACCCTCATATTTTCCAGTGTCCTGGATAGCTTGTTGAACTTAGAGTATCAACACACTTTATTTACTTTGCACTCCTTCCAAAAACTTGCTCTAAGTCTGGTTAACAGTTTTTAAAGGTTATTTCATTTCTGCAATACATGATGAATGTATTTATGTCTAGTGAGCAAATAAGGTGATTACTACATTCCTTTGCAAAACAGTAAGAAAGATCCAACTAAACAGGAGGTGGTGAGGCACAGGCAGAAGAGGAGCTCATACAAGCACAGTGTGATGTTTAGTGACACCCTGGATACGTTCTGTTAATTACAGACATACAGGTTGCCATTGTTTTATTATAATTTACTTCCCAAAATATCCTTAAAATATATTTTAAAAATTCAATTAATAAGCTCACATACTATTTAAATGAAGTTTAAAGGCAGGTAGAATGGAGAAGACCAAGGTCAGCTAACTGGCTGTGTGACTGAGTTGAGAGTTGAGGTAATGACACTGTTGTCTGGCAAAGCCGTGCCACGGGAGACACACTTTCATCATTGCATATTGACTCTAATCAAACACATTTATTAGTGCATGAGACATAGCCATATTAGACTGTAAAATCAATGAATATTTTACAGCCAATCAATTAATATTTGCAGTGTAAATACCTCTGTCTAGTTTTCAATCCTCGATTGAATAATTTCCTGGATGCTATTCTTTACAGGTTTTTTATACTTCAGTTTTAAGGTTCTTGATATTAAGGCTTCTCAGACTACCTTTTTTAAAAAATTGTAATGACATAAAAAGAGGTCACACTCTAAGGTAACTGAATGTTGTCCACACAAGTGCTGTAGTCATGATTTCTAAGTATGTGTTTCCTCATCTAGTCTCACACAAGCAGCCTGTCATTTGCTGTACTTTAACACTCACATAAAACCCCAATCACGTTGAGCTGTGGTGAGTATAGTAAAAAGTTGGTCTATGGCATGGTCAGAAGGAATAGGAAAAAAAAGAAAAGAAAAAGAAAATAAAAAGAAAAAAGAGACAAAAAATGAGAAAGGATCAGGAAGAGCTGTGAGGGAGAATGGTTGTTTTGCAACCTTTAAAACAGACTGCGTGAACCCTTTAAAGGAAGATCCTATTTGCTAGAGAGAGGTAAGGACATGTAAAAATGACTAAGCCAATTTCAAGGAAGCTTTCAAGAGACTTCTGTACACAGAGAGGAATATTTTGGTCATGTTAACCTGTCATAAACTAAGCAATACTCTTTTTCTTTTAGTGTAAAAAACATTTTCTCAGAGGGAAGGAATCCCTAAGAGAAAGTTGTCTTGTGTTGAGTGTCCACACAGGCAACACATCAAGAAGAAACCCTCTGCATTCCCCATTAAAAAAACTTTTTTTTAAATTTTCAAATATTAATTTATGTATACATTGAGGATATGGATAGGGCTGGCCTGCTATTGCAGAACTGTGTGTAAAGTGCGCTGATATCCATGTATGCCACCAGGAAGATTTACAAGGCAATTTTATGGAGCGGAAGTTCCCCAGGCACACATATTTTTCAGAACTGGCTGCTTTTGGCTTCCAGAAAGCAGTCACAGGGTGTAGTGCAACTGATAAGCAGTGGGGATTTTTCAGCAGGCAAACGGTGACATCGTTCTGTCGCTGTTAACGGGGCAGCAACGCTGCTCTAATGCTGGGCTCAGAAATACTGAAAGGGGGGTGGGAAACGGGAACCAGAGCATGCTTTTGTAACAGACCATTTAACTTCAGACTTCACTTACCAGAAAAAGAGAAGGCCTTCAACAAACAGAGAAATAAAAAATTATATGCAGAGATCTGGGAGAGTCCTCACCCCGGGGAGAGGAACCCAATCATGAATGGACTCCCACCTAGGAGAGAGCATGTGTGACTGTGTTGAGGAAATGTGGTCATGAATACAAATATAGGAGTTGGATTACTTTGGCCAAAATTTATCTTTTAAATGTGGCTATATCTACCTAGATGGACTGCCTACTATGTGTATTTAATAGAGGAGCCATTGGTGTGACAGGACACCGGTTATGGTGTCTCAGAAATAACCTACATCTGTCTGAGTTCCTCATACTCAGTGCCCAGGCTCACTGCTCACACAATTTTGCCACCACACAAGATCTGAAGGCAAGGTGAGAAAGCAGTTACAATTTTTTCTGCCCAGAGGCAATTGGTTTGAATGAAATGGTAACTACTCTTTCCATTTCATTCTTGCTTGATAACAGCCCCCATCTGAGTTTGAATGAAATGGTAACTACTCTTTCCATTTCATTCTTGCTTGATAACAGCCCCCACCTGAGATTAGATCTAGAGTCGTTTGGTTAAGGTTAGTATGTATTTAACAAGAAACTTGAAATGATAAATTATAATGTTGTACAGCTGCTAAACTGACAAAGCAGAATTTTCCTATCTGAGCAAATGAAATAATTTTAGTATTTTTGGAGTGTCTGTCATCCTATTACGTGACCTTTTCCTGCCATCTTCCTTAGAGAAGCTTATGGCTTTTTTACACTCTTCAGTATTATAAGCCATAAAGTAAAAAAGGGAGCAAGACCTATTACTTGCTTTCATGATTTATTTCCACAGCAGTATCAGAAGTCCTGACCATGGACCACAATTGTGAAAGGCCAGGCAACACACAAATTTGGCTTTCCTGGTTTGTGGTGCTGGGCATTCACATTTATGACAAGACAAGCACACCAGCAGGAACATACAGCATTTCAGAGCAGAGTTACCTGACAGGCCCAGTTCCTTGTTATGATTTTGAACCCCTAAATTATTTAGTTATACCTCGAATCTCGGGCTGGTTTAAGTTTATTAATAACATTTAGATGCTGCACTTGCTCCCCATCTGCCTTACCCTTTTCATACTCCACCTCTATGGAGTTGAATACTTCCTGAGACAGAGTTATGAACTAACTTTAATAAGAGCAGCTTGGGCTGTATAAGATGCTGCCAAGCCTTGCCAACAGGCTCTGCTCTGGAAAAAGCACAAGGAATTAATTGTCACATTTTATCAGCCAACAATATCCAGCAGCACCCACACCAGACCAGCGCAATTCAGCCAAAGCCCTGTTACTAAAATCTAGCAGTTCATTAAAATCCTTTATCCCATCTCAGGATTTCACAGAATCACAGAATCAAGTAGGTTGGAAAAGACCTCTGAGCTCATCTAGTCCAACCTTTGACCCAACACCACTTTGTCTACTAGATCATGGCACTAAGTGCCACAACCAGTCTCTTCTTCAATACCTCCAGAGACAGTGACTCCACTACATTATGTAGAAAACAAGAAGCATTTACACATGATCACCTGTCCTTTCTCTTGGTTATAGAACTTAGTTAATGCTCTTTTGATCTGCAATTTGTTTGTCAGTTGTATTTGCAGTTGCCTGTTTACAAAGTACTGACAGAAGATCACCTACTAAAAGCAATGATAATAAAATGTCCTTTGCAGCCGCCCTCGTTGTAACTGCCCAGGAGAGGCAGGAGTGAGTGAGTGTCTCCGTGGTGCTCCATTGCCAAACCACAACGACGTCTCTGCTGTTCTGCAGCACTGTTATCAGGCACAGGAACATCAGTCACAGTGCCACACACAAACAGGGCTATTTTGCCAATACATTGGTTGGGGCAGCCCATTGTCTTGCCTGCTACTGCGGATCCTTGGTGTAATGGGGCCAGGAATACCTGCTCCGTACTCTTCTTCTGCAGATACTATGAGAGGAAGGAACCCCAACCCAGAGCTTGGAACAAAAAGTGTGGTTCAAGTCAGACTGTACCCAGTTGCTAAGACTAACTGCCTAAGTGCTAGCTAGATTATCCAAGCTGCAACTCCTTGGCTGTTTTTGCAATGGATTAGGAAGAGAGAGAGTTCAGGGCTGCAGGCTCAAGTTGACTATACTGGCTTTCCAAACCAGGGTTGTGCGTGTGACAGAGAGGGAGCCTCCTTTTGTTGAAATATGACTAAGCCAAGTACATTGATGAGACAATAAAAGCACAGAACACATACAAGGATTTAGAATCAATTGTGCCAGTCCTGCTCCTAAACTAGTGTGTTTTAGTCTCTGCTTAACACAGGACTTTGAACCTCAGATTAAACCAGAATGGAACCATCATTTTGCATCAGCCTGTTCAAAAGGGAATAACCAACAAAACTGGCTAAAAGCAAAAGCCCAGGACTCTCTTCAAGTTCTATTATTAGACAGATGTGCTCATTATATACTCATCAGTTAAACAGACAGTTAAAACTGAGATCATACTGGATGCTAGAATATGACACTGAGGTTAATTACAGAACTCTCTTTTGCTTTAAAGATAACAAAGCAACCATGAAGAAGAAAAGAACAGTAGGGTTTATTGCTTCCCAAGTGGTACAGAAGCAGAGAAGATAATATATTTGATGCATAGGTGTCAAAAGTGGGAGCACTAAAAATACTCTGCTGGCTCATAGCCACCGTCAGCCACAGATAAAAATAGGTCATGATAAATTGGGTGTAGTCTTCGACTGCCAGATGTGGGAAATGACCATGTTAACACACAAACTGTGAACAGCTGTTAAAAAGGCAGCATTCTTTGCTGTTAGGAACCACATGTAATCAACAATGCAATGAAAATATGACTTGGAGACTATTAAACTGTGGTTTAGTGGCAATTTCTTAATTTAGTGGTTTCCTTTAACAACTTCTTGAACACTGTACATCTCATTGTGATTAAATAGAGAAATAAACAGCAATATAGAGAAAGACCAAAATTCACTACACCCGCTTACAGCTCTGGTGCATAACTGAGAGCTTCCTTGAACAGAGACCTGGGCTGAAGGTCACCATCCTTTTACTGATTATGACTTTCCTGTGTAAGGACAAAGTTACAGGGTTTGTGGAAATCCAGAGTCCCGTTTGTGAGCCTCAAAGGAATATAGTACATGATGGTGTTTCATCTGTAATAATGAGTTTCAGGACAAAAACCACCAAGATTTTAAAGTAACTCAACTTCAAAAGAAATAAAAGAATAATCTCTTGCTTTATTCAATTTATACATAAATATCATGAGATGTACTGTAGCAAACAGTTTCTCTCAGATATATTCACAGTGCAGTGATTACAGTCTAGTTATGACAGCAGGATATTTACTGCAGAAGGGGATTCAGGGCAGATTACAGAACAAGCCAGGAAAGAGGATCCACACCACAGAGTGAGCCATAGCCAAGCTACAGTAATTTGAGAGGTAGCTTTGTGAACTGCAGTCACTCCAGCATAGGCAGAGCCAGACCATGAGCCATGCTGTATGGCCACAAAGATTTTATTGCCAAATATTTAGTACAAGTCAGCCCCACATTGAGACCACACAAACTGTTTTTTAAGGGTTATGGGAAAACTAGTTTGTGTCTACTGCACTGCCCAGGTACAAGCTGTAAAAATCTCTCAAGCAGTGAAGTCATTTCTCCCTGAACTGCTGGCAAGATACTCTAACCTCCAGTTAAGCTCTGAAAAAACATTAACAGAAGATGACATAACCCTGGTACATAAACACATTCACATTTCAGATGTCCACTCGTGGTATTCAGCAGCCCTTGGACAACTGCCATTAGATTTGCTGTCAATACTCTTCACCTCTGTTCAGACCTGCAAGTCAGGTTCTCCTTAACTTTTCCAACTTTGATCTTTCTTTGGTGATTTTTAAAAAAGTTTTAGAGCTGGCAAAAGTGGAACAAGTGTTAACACCCCCATCTCCTTCAAGCAGCCCTCCTCCATCAGTTAGACAATAATTATACATAATAATAATATACCTATACCTTCATTTAAACCTAGTATTTCATTGTGCGTAGGAGACTTCTTTCTCTGGAAGACTTTTCCAAGTGTGTGAATGAATTAACACTAACAGTCTCTTTCCACAGGAATATAATCCCTCCTGGCATACCACTCTGGCTGTGATGTGGTCAGCAGTGATGACAGTTTCAGAGACCAGACTCTATCCTATGTGTAGCAGTGTCTGTTTGGTCAAATGATTACCATCATATATATTTTTCTCTACCTTCTGCTGCGAGCTTCCTGAAGAAATGCTTTTGTTGGAGAATGTTGTTCAGTCCAGAAGATTTTTCAAAATATGGTAACACACATGTCATTATTTTTGGACACCAGAGGAAGAGTTGAAGACAGTCTTCTAAATGACATACCCTCCAAATTCATAGACTCCTTAGAATGTTTTGTTAGTGACAAAACATTCAAAAACTGCTTGGAAACAACCTTTTTTCTTCTACATTGTCCCACTGACAAGCTTCTGACAGGAAACTCATATAATCCATCTTGCAGCAGCAAATTATCATATTTTTCAGTTTCATAGTTATTTAGCCATATTTTGTTTATGATTTAGTTCTGAATGTCAAAGTAGATGGCAGATCCTTGTCTCATTCTAGAGTTTTCAGCTGCCCTAGTTTGTGGGATTTGCTCACATGCTGCATTGGATACAATAGTCGCAGTGGATTTGTCATCTTCTCCTCCTGATTCATTGCAAAAAAATTCAAGTGATTCATAAAGCGTAGACACAGCCTTAAAAAGCACAGAAAACTCCAGTCAAAACTTTACCCATAAAGTACATGTAAAATGAACTTTTATCCAAGATACAGCAGGGAACAGAAAGAAACACAGGCCATGGAGCTATAATTTCAGATGGAAAGAGTGTCTCAGTACTAACATTGAAAGGCAAAGCCTTCCTATATGTTTGGATTCAATTCTCTTAGTTAATTAGGTACCGGGCACAAAATACTTATTTAGAATACCAAAGATGTCAAGTTCCAGTGTAGATGAGATTCTAAGAAATCTGAAATGGAAAGCTTTTTAATCCCCTTAATCTTTTAACTCTGCTATTTCCCAAAAGCTTTATCCTGCTCTTCCCTCTGGATGGATGCTCTCTTCAGGCAGTAAACCAGCACACTGCTGGGGTATTCAGATGCTATTCTGGACTGTGCAGATATCACCCTGTTCTCATTTCCTAAACACATGTAGGTAAGTCCTTCAGCAAAACCTGAGAACTAAAGATATGCCTGAAATGTGCACAAAGATCTGTGTTCACAGACATAGTAAATCAAATTCTCAAGCTGACATGGCATAAACTAATAAAAAGGTGGGAGTCATGAAGGGGTAGCTTCTTCTCTTCACATGTTTTGATGAACCATGTTCAGCACAGAGAGGTACCTGACAGCTGAATGCCAAACAGGAGGCATGGTAGGGACAGCCAACTGATCTGGACTGTGATTCTATGCATTTTGCACAACCAGAGCCACTCTCAACAATGAGCTTTATATGTGCTTCCATGAGCTGGAAGTCTGCATTAATGCTACAACAGTGCTTAGATTTGGGCTGGAACCTGCAGAACTTGATGAAAAAGTCATCAACTGCTACAGGAATTCCCTCAAGGGCCAAATTCCCCTGCAGCTGGCAGAACTGCCTGGGAAACACTCCCTAAACATCTCAGATGAGGAAATATGGGATGATTCTCGAGAGGCAGAGACAAATGCTGTATAGGGAAAGCACAGCTACAGGAGCCAGCTTTGCCATGAAGATGTTCCCTCTCAGGTTAGGTTAGGTACTTAGAGCTATGTATTGTCACCTGACCGAATTGCTCAGTGTTGTTGTGACACACAATGCAGGTGAGAATAAAATCCATGCCTTGGTTCAATTGCTGTGATACAAGATTGCCTTCACAACCCCAGGAACTGGAAAAAAACCATGAGACTGTAAATAGCCTTGCAGGGGTGGATAGAACCCTCATGTTTGCTGTTCTAGAAATGATGCCCAAACCTACCCAGAACGTTTGGCAAATTTCCAAACTTTAAAAGGAAACAAAAGGGTAAGCAATGTAAAAATTAGTGCAAACTTTTTAAAGACTTTCTTTTTCACAATCAGAAAAAAAAGATAAAATTAAGCTGACCATATTCTGCAAACAATTGAAAGGCAATGAGTGCATTTCCAGAGACACCATAATATTTGCTAACCACCGCTGGGTTAATTTATTTGAAATACAGTGTCCATACACTTTTTATGCACTGGCTTTACTAACGTACTGGATCTCCTGAACGATTTATAAGATCCAATTGTGCTTTAACATTTAAAATTATACCACTATGAAACCACTCTTTCTGCTTTCACTAAAATAGCAAAAAGGTCTGTTACATGAAAGAAGATACTGAATCCATATCATAACATGTTGCCGTGGCTGGTAGCTGCTAAACTGCAAAGCAACTACAAAAGATAGTTTATAATTGCCTTCACACAGCCTCTGGAAGAATCTTGCCCATACAAACCCTGAGCAATTAATGGCTACTAATGAACTTTTCACTCTACACCCCCTAGGATGCTTGCTTTCTTATTCTCAACCTTATTTTCTTATATTTTCATTAAATATTAACAAGTAATTAAAATATTTTATTACTATGACCAGACCATCTCACGCCTCATATTCCTAAAATTTTCTACTATGATGTTTCCAGTAAAAGCAAGTCTCTTGGCTTCAGTGGGAATCTAGTTATTATAGAGCATGAATTTTCCCAAGTATACATTTTCTTTTTTTAGAATGATTACTATTGCTCAGTAAAAGACAGATATTACTATTTCACTACCTGTGTCCTGATACTCTCTCTCGCCATGACTTCGGTACCAATGTGACCAAATCAAGGCTGCAGACAGGTTCTCAAACAGGAGAATTCAGGAATCTGTAAGCTCAGTAACTGCAGTTGTGACCACAGGCTTGACCATTTTACATCACTTTTGTGTGGCTTGCCCAAGCCTGTCCAGCTGACTGCAATGGGAGCTGCATTTGCCTATGCGAGGGTTAAATCAGGGCTTCTTTCCCTTGCTTACTTTATGTTTTAATGTAATTGAAAAATGAATAATTGACTGGAGAAAGGAGCTTGGCAGAAATCTGCTACCTGCTCTCAGCAAGCGCTCCCTGCTCTAATGGCCCTACGAGCTGAAGCTGGTCCAAGGCCCCTTGAGCTTCATATACAATTATACATAAAGGGACTTTATTGTCATTTTTTACTTCTACACTTCTTTCTTTCACTCAGTCTCTATATTGATATTCTCTGCTTTTTGGTGCTCTCTTCTCCAAGAAATTTTAGGATGTCATTAAATATAACAACAGAATTCAGTACTTTGCTAACTACATGAATTTCTCTTATTTCTGAGAGTTGTCTCTTGCAAGAAAACCTTTTTTTTTTTCTTTAAACCTTTTCAGTGTGTAGGAAGATGCTGTTCTAGGAACAGCAGGTTGTCGTGTGCTTTCTGTTCAGTGCCTCACCTTGAAAGTCCTCTCATAGCGAGAGTCTTTTTATAAACCACTTACCCATTCAGCAGAATTACATGATGAGTTTTCCTCAGCTGTTTCTCTGGTAGATTCATTTCTCCCATGAAGCTCTGCAACCTCAAGCATCTGCTCCTCCTCACGCCTTTCTGTCAGCACAAGAGGCTGTGCAGCACCTTAGCAAACCAAGTTATAGTCAGTGCTTGCTTACTGTCCCTTTCCAGAGTGACACCAGTACTCTACCAGAGCTCTACAAAGCACTGAAATGAAGAGTGCAGAGATCTTGCATAACCAGTCTTGATGACAGGTGCTGAAGTGGTATTCAGGCTGCAAATTAAATAAGCTACATTTAGGTAGCTTACTACTCTCTTCAATAGGAGAGTAGTGCAACACTGGAACCTGCACCCAGGTGGAAGGCCTGTCCTTGGAGGGTTTCAAGATTCAGCTAAACTTGGCCTCAGCTGGTCTGATTTACTGTTGTTGTAGTCCTGCTTTAATCAAGGTATTGTACTAGACGACCTCCCGAGATCCCTTCTAGTTCCCTTATATATTTGATTCTGTTATTTACTATTTTCCCTCCCCTCCGATATATTAGAAGGGTCAAATTAAAGTTCAGAAAAAAATTCTCTCAGAATATGAAGCCATGTAAAAATGACCTCATTATACCCCTTTAAAATAGGCAAGGATCTTTTAAAATGTAATTTGAAAATAGCAGGAGGACACAGGTCTGTCTAGCTGATCACCAAGTTAATGTGACTTGCAAAGCCTTTATTGCCTAAGACAATACATAGCAGACAAAGGATTTAACTTGATTACTTTATCCTACATCCTTTACAGCAATGACAATGAGCAACCTAAATTCATTCTTTCTTTCCTTCCTTCCCTCCATCCCTCCTGAACACCCCTTATGTGATGGAGAGCTGCTCAGCAGAGTTTGTGCCACGAAACAAGAGGGCTGATCAGCTCACCCTTAAGCAGACACCTACAGGGGGTCAATTTACACAGCTGCCTGTGTCAACTCCAGTGACTGTAATAGGAGTTCAGGGACTTCACTTGTCTAAATCCCCTCCCTCTGCTTTTTTAATCTGCAGGTTAATTGCATCTCAAGTCATAGATATTCCACCTGTATCCCCGACAGCTCACGTGCTGAGTAAACCTCACACTGCAACCATAATATTCACGATACAGTTACTTAGGTAAGCTTACTTAAGGCTGCCTGAAGTTATGTCACTGATCTGTGTCCTCTGTCCGCAGATGCCCTACATTTATACTTGTCCTGTACCCTTGTCATTCACTATATTTTCTTGTGACTTCTTCCACCCCTAGTGTCAGGATTTTGCAACCTCCACTTTCCTCCAATTAATAATTAAAAAAAAAAAATCACAGTTTAAAAAAAACATAACTTAGAGCAAAGTCTCCAAGGCTGAGTCTTTCAGATGCCACTTCCAGTTGTCATCACCAAGAGGTAAGACTAGGATGCAGAGCTAAGTTCTGGCTTCTCACTTTTTCAGTCAGAAATCAGTAAGAAATTTTTAGAATTGATATCCTCCAATATCGGCCAGGTCAAGATCTCCAGTCTAAGTGATCACTCTCTCCTTAGAAAGATAAATAAGGGAGGCAAGTGGCTGTAAGAACACTCACTTGAACTACAAGCTGTGCCTCTGATTCCTCCCCTCAGCTCAAGGCACCCCAGCAGACCAGGATCAGGTGAGCAGAAGTTATACACTGAAAGTCCTCTTAGAAATACCTTTTGAGTGCATCTCTCCAGCCGTCTCAAAACAAACATCTAACTTAGAGAATATGTGTTAATGGAAATATTATCACTCACCAGAGAGTGTGGAGAACTGTTTCTTTTTGTAGCAAAGACACAAACCTCCCACTGCCACTAAGAAAGGAACGATGGCCCATATTACCAAATCTGGTTTTTTCAGTGAGTCAGCTTCTGCGAGTATATATTTTAAATAAAGTTATGTACTGTTCAAAGGTAAAATAAAAGAACATCATCATAGCAAAAAACCCACAAAACAATTAAAATTAAAAATTACTTCAGGAGTCAATTGTACATCTCCCCACCCAGATGCAAGGTCAGTTCATTATTCCTGAGGGATGCATGCCTCATGAACAGTAATGTCAGTCCCTCCTATAGCTCCTGCAGATTGACAGTTTTTTCTCCCAAGTGTTTAACATGAGTCTTTTCTGCTTGTACTTGACTAAGTAAGAGATCAGATCTCTTACCTCATTTTAGGAGATTAGATTAGTTTAGCTCTATAACAGCCTTTTACATTAATTTCCCACCATTTTGAACACTACTTCGTTGATTCTCTATCACTGATGTTTTCTAAACCTTTGATAATTTTTGTGCCTCCCTTTGGACTACCAGTTACTCACAGTATAAAATACTGTTGAAAACTGAACTGTGCTGGATGATTGGAAAGGCTACTTCCTGTGACTTGACCATACAAGTGATGCTTGACAATGTCAAAGGCCTAGTCGTACCTAGTCCCCTAATCTTTACTGTTCAGAGATATAAAGAGAGGTAGAGATCAGCATCTTCCAAAAGTAATGCATGGTGTCTTGAGATAGTTGTGCAACACAAGTGAGATAAACTGTTTTCTGGGTATGTCACACTCTTAATAATTTAAAGTGGAACAGACCTCACTCCTGTTGCTGAAGATTTTAATTGTGGGTGAATACTAATTGTATCAATGCTTTACTAGCTTAATTTGGAATTCAGACCTCACATTGCTCCCCTGTAAATGTTAGCATATGACTGTCGTAAAACACAGAGACACAGCCTATAGAAACAAGTTTGTGATAACAACTTTATGGACACAAATCCTTACAGAGCCCATAGTGCTCTATGTTCCATATTGATATATTTATCACTTTTTATTAAGAATAATAATTGTCTCATTCATCCTGAGGTCCGCAGTGTTCAGGGAGGGATGTGGGAGAAGCAGGAAATGCATAACACAGTTCAAACTAAAGAACCTTTATGATAAGTAAAATGGCACACATATCTTCGTGCTAGCTTACCTTTCTCTTCAACAATCACTGTTGTCCCATTTCCACATAGTTTCTTATAGAAAGGTATTTCAATAATCATCTCACAGTAGTAAAATCCAGTGTCATTTACTCTGGCAGACTTTATGACTAGCACATCCTTGTTTTCACGGGTGATGCTGGACACATAGACAACTTTTGATGATACACTTTCAGTGATGTTTGCTTTACTAACAAGATACCAACTTACTCTATATCTCATAATAATATCTTTTTCCCAAAAACAGGTGATTTCAGTGTAGTCTCCAGTTGATATATTTATTTTTGTTGGTGTTTGGATGACTGTTAAATTACTGGGACCTGTAGCTAGTGGAGAAATACATATAGATTTAAAGGTTAAAGCAGCAAATAGATGTAATTACAACTGTATTTAAAATAATTTTAATGCTGTAAAATCAATATGACATTAGTTTTTAAGATTAGTTACTACCCATTTCTCCCTTCAATGATGGCACTTACTTTCTGGCTGAAGTAAACTTTTAATCTGGTGTGTTAAAGTCCTCCATCATTGTTTGTGTGCAATAAATGAAGATTTTATGTGTACTTGATAATTAACATATTTTTTACTTTCAACAAAAAGCTTTATAAAAAGAGATTGAGTCTGAAGGATATTAAACCCTATCTGCCAGATAAAGAATGATCAAAAGGAGTCACTCAAAATGATTAATTAGTTAATAGCAAAAAGCTCATCGAGATTAAAGAAAAATCCACTACAATTTTTGTCACCATGTAGGAGTTCCTATCCTGCACTGCTTCTAATTAGTGACAAGTGTACGGCATTTTACGGGTGGGTTCTTTTATTTAGTTTTAACTTCTTCCATTAAGTTTTTGCTGAAAAGTAGTTTATAGCATCAGATTCACCTCCTTCATTTATCAAGTATACAATATGCTATGCAGACCCCAGTTGTTCTCATCAAGTGTGTTGTCTAGCTTTTAGCTAAGGCTGACTTGGACAGTATCACAAGAAATCAAACTTTTTACTCTTTACTGCTTTGAATCTCTCACTCACTGTCCACATGCAAAGTGAGTGATACATGAGATACTGTGCAATACTGCGTAAAATATTTTCTTCCAGTGAAACCACTGTAGGGATATCAGATAACTTTATTTACATTCTAATGGCATTGATGCTCATCACAAAAGTGCTAATCCTATCAAATCTATCCCCATGACTGCTGAGATCATTAGTTTCATACGCTGCATGAAGAATTATAATTTCCTTTTTTCTAACATTTATACTATTAAAGTGAAGAATTACTCATAATGAGAGTAAACAGCATGATTTTCTTCCAAATTTTATCCTGTTTGTGACTCAGGCACATTTCATGCCAACATATAACTAATGACATGATTCTTCTCATATCTCATCCTAAAATGGCATTTGATAAGTTTTATCAGAAATATGCAGAGAAACTTTTCTCCTTTGTCCATAGAAAAAGCCACACATTCATCATATTTAAAGGAGTTAGGCATCTCTATCTTCTCCGCAACACAATGCTCAACTACTTGCAGAGAACAGTATAGACAGTGTAGGAGTAATATGAGCAGCAGAAAAAATAAGGGAAAGAATTGATTAAGTGCAAATGACAACTTGGAAGCTGTTCAAGTGTTAAAGAAATGATCAGTAATTTCAGTTTTCCTGTTCATTTGGATTGTCATTTAAAATACAGTTGTGCTATCCACATTTCCATATTGTGACTTTACTGCTTTTCTGAAAAATCTCACTGAAAAAATCCTTCTGCCCTTGCTTAATGTCTTAATCTCTCCCTTTCTTCCATTACATTTTTTAATTTCTACTGAACACCTTCAGTGCTATACAGTGCAATTTGTACTGAATAAGAATCATGAAACCTTCCCTGCTTTGCGTTTCAGTACCTATCTAAAACAAAACATCATTAACATCTTAAAATTCTACATTCAGTGTTTGTAATGAAAAATATTCAAGTCAGAAGGCCTAAGAAATATGGTGCTTGCATCAAATTAACATAATTTTGGGTGTTGAAGTCATCAATGTGTTCCTCTGCACTTTTTTTATAACAATATCTTTGTGAAAATGCTTTTTGACTCCCCATGCATTTTAATCGTGCTTTCAGCATTATGAAAATATAGTTAACATTCTCCTTGTCTCACACACGTCTATTTGATGTAAATAGACCATAAGATTTTTAAATCCAGCTCAAGAATTACTGGTGACTAACTATAAACAAAACAAAGAAAATAAGCAGTGCTTACCTAAGCAGCCAGAACACATTGTTAAAAGAAGTTTCAGTGAAATTATGATCATCACGCAGGATTATTAGTGCTTGCATCAGGGTGTCTTGTTTAAAGATCAGCAAAACATCAAATGAAATCGTCAGAATCGTAGCTTAACTTCCTCTTCCCTTGTGGTGAGGATGGTACAACCTAAATGCAACTCAGATTTTCCCTACACTCTGTGAAACTGTTGTCACAGCTATGTCAGTTTTATAGCTCAGCCATCCTGTGTGAAACCAAGACATTTCTTCTTTAAATTTTAAACTGTGTCCTAACTGATTGCCTTTCAACACTAGACTAGCCTTTCTTCTGGTATGACATAAAGAACTGCTTTTCCATACTTGGAGTGGTTTCATGGGAGCATTTGCCATTGTCCTTCTGAAATCCTTCATTTAAATGCACTTTATGAAGACAAAATTTCTTTAGCTACCACACAGCCTCTTCCAGCCAACCCGATGAATCTGATCCAAAGCCAGAGACAATGACCATACATGGGTTACGTTGAAGCCAAGTATGGCTCCTATCTTTCCTTATCACACATTTCATTGTCATCTTGCTGAGATCTTGCCTAAATTCTTCCCTACTGTGAAAAGTACTTTAGTACTTTTGCCTTAATAGCAGCACAGCTCTGCTGGCAGGAGCAATTGAGGAAGGCTGAGTTCTAAAATCACCACTCGCAGCGGCCCCAATGTCCCGCGACATCAGTGGGAAACAATCCAGGACCCTACACTGTGTATGCAAATGATCTCATAATTACCTCTACAGCTGCAGCTGCATTAATGCAATACTAGTGCCATGTACATTAACTAAGGCTTATTTCAGGAGGATTTTAAGCATGAGTTAAAATAAAATGAGCTACAGTTACATTGTCAAGTTAAGGGTCATGTAGAAATTTATTTGCCTTAAATTATTAAAAAATTTTCTACAAATGTATGTAACTCTATGCTGCTTAATATTCTCCAGCACTGAGTTTTGGCTCCAATTCAGAATCACTTAGATTCCCTGGCCAGAGACATTAACTGGAAGACAAAACATTGCTTTCATTTTCTCACCTTATTTATTCCCTGGATAGATGTTTCTAATGCAAAGTTACCAGGCTAGACAAAATTGTCCCACAAACATGTTCAGTTGGGTAACATCAAAATTGCAATGACAGAACTTAAAAAAATAATAAAAATTTGTCTAGAAACTAGCTGAAGCTTTTCCCATAGTGCTGATAGCAGCTTATATTTACTCTGAGTGATGCTTTAGTTCTAATCCAAAGCATCTACTGTCAGAGATGAAATGAACTGGCACAGAGCAAAAGGGGTTGGCTAAGAGGTTTATTTTTAGCCCTAGTTACTTCATTGTACTGCTTTACAACACAACCTCACAAACTCTCATCACAGCACTACTGAGTGGGTGGAAAAATGTGGTGACAGAATTTAAGTGACCTTTGCTGCCAGAGTAAGTGCAGCACACAAAATGACCACGTGAGTCAGGGAAGCGCCAACAACAGAAAGATCCTATTAGTTTTTCTTTTCTTTCTGCAACTTAATCATAGTTAACCTTGGAAACTGCACTGATGAATTTGGATTCTGTAAATGTGTATATTTATTCACCTGCGTGCTAGAGGGGATTGCAGAGCAGCTGCTCAGTGCAGTTATAGCCAGTCTCTTCTGGATGCTTTCCACAAATCTGTCTTCCCAAAACTTTTCTGTCACATTCAAAGAGTATCAGTTGAGGCCCACTGAAAAATACATCTGAAAAAACAAAGAGGATCTAAACCCTCTTCCTTCTCTTTACCCTTATGTCAGACTTGCTTGAGAGCTTGCAACACAGCATTTTTGAGGTGTTGGTGACAGCACTAAGAAGAGTGTGTATGAAATCGAAATTAACACCAAGGTTTATGTACCATAGCACAAATATGCTGCATGCATGTATGACTTTGTCCTCTGATTATAACATTACATCAACACTCTTTTCTCTTGTATATCCTGTGTGATGTAAGGTTTGAAGTAGTATTTAAGTAGAGTGGCTTGATTTCTATTGAGTCTTCATGTAACACCACAATATTTCTCCTCACTATCTTCCCATATGTGAGGGAAGAAAAAGGATGATTAGTAAATGGGTCCCTCTACAGAAATTTGAGTGCCTGCAGGCTTCCTTTTGCTTGGGCTGAGATTTCTCAGGAAAAATAACATACAAAATATGCAACAACATCTTCTAGCAGGAATGCCATGCTTTTTACAGACCGGAGTCTTGGATGTCTCCGGTGCGATATAAGATTTGACTCTGGCAAATTATCCCCTGATGACCAATTGCAACTCCAGATAAAATATTCTTTTTTATTTTTTTCTTTTAAATCAGAAAGTCTCCACAAATCAAAGTAGAAACCCTCCAAACAGATAAATCAGGCAGTATTGAGGTATTCCTGTTTATATTATCCCGTATTAGAAGGTTTTTGTAGGATTTGTTCTAACACATCCTACTAGAAACTTATCAACCTGCCATCTGGCAAAGCAGGACCCAGAGTTAGCAGCTGTGGGATCCTTTGCTGCTTGGCCAGGACTGACCATGCAATTGGTCACTGAAGATACAATTCAATTTTTATAATCTACCCACATGACTTGCTGTTACCATCACATATATTAGTGATTCAGTCACAAAAGCAAGAATTGTAATCATACCCCTGTATAACCCACACATTATAACCATTATTGTACATGGCAGAAACAAGCAGGGAATGAGAGAAGAGGTACAAGCAAAGAAAAAGACTCAGCTGAAGACATTTCATTTCCCAAATACATACACAAAATGAAATGAAAAATATCTGCCATCATCCTTTACTGCATCCTGCTTACAGGGCTATGTGCTTCCCCTTTGGGCTTAATGTCGCAGGAAAATGGCTTTCACTGCAGCAGAGCAGGTTAGATTGGCACATCACCAAGTATTTATAGCCAAGTATGAAAAACAACCAATAGAAATACGAAACAACTTTTCTTCATCCAGTAACTGAATGTGGCAGTTTCTGCAGTGATTTTAATGAGATGCAACCAATGAGTATACACAGGCTGCCTTCATGAAAAACTGACCACCAGCACAGTTCTTCAGCAAAACTGTTTCCCAATAGCTATTCTGGAAGAGCCCTTTTCACTCTTTTTCTTTGTTCTTGAACAGTCTCTCCATGTGGAGGAAATTATTGCTGAACAGCTGAAGTAAATTAGAACAATTGCCACAGCAAAATGTCATTTTAACGTGATTCTAGATCTGGGATTATTAACTGGCTGAAAATGCACCTATTTTCCCCTCTATTTCCTCTTCAGTTTTATGTTTCACTCATCAGAAACACAGTTTTGTACAGTGTTGCACCAAGCATAATTCATCACTATCACTTCAGTGAAGTGACTGACTTGATTCTCATCTCAGCTATGGGCATTTTCACGGTGAATAAGTAAAATAAGTAGAGATGCCCAACAGCATGTGAAAAGCATAAGATTCTACAGCTCCACATTGTTTAGAGCTAAGAAGAAAAATAGAGAAATACAGTTTTTATTTTGGACATAAATGCATACCAGCTATTAGGAAATCTAGTTGCTCTCCAAGTTTCCTTTTGCTGCTGCTCAATCAGATCCGCTTAGAATTTGCACTTACTGTCAGTTTAACCTCTCCACACAGCACTCCATAATTAACCTCCATTTGTTGTTAATGAAACATTTCCTGCTACCACCGTGCACATTCTCTGAGCTGAGAAGGAAGAAAGTTCACAGTATCCTAAGAATAATATTCCTCCTTCAGGTTACATGATGAGTAAGTTACTGGCCATAGGGCAAGAGACCTTCTGTCAACAAACAGTTTACCCAGAACACACAAGAGTGAACATCCAGGACCAGGATTCTGTCAGGCAAAGTCCATCAATTCTGACCCTTAAGAGACACAATTTAAATGAGCTTAAGGCAAAGGAATACAAACAGTACATTCCATTTCAGTTTACAGGAGAGCAAAAACTTTGCAGTTGTTGCCCGAAAGACAAAGGAGCTGAAACACAACAGGCACTTCCTTGCATGTAGGAACAGAACACCATTTGGCAAATCACTATTCTGTGATGTGGAAGTCATCTCCTCTAACGATTAAAATCTTAAGAGAAGACTCTTGATGTCACCACTAATCATAAAAGCAATTCAAAATTGTAGGACTAATATGACTTTGTTAGTGCTCCACAGTGAAGCATTACAGAATCAATCACTTTAAAACCATCCACAGCAAGCACAAAAATGTCCAGTATGCTCACTCTGCAACACCAAGGTCATTTTTGCATTGAAAAAGTTTCAGGAAAAAAAAAAGAGTTGTAAATAATTAACCAACAAAAATACCCACAACTCAGGCCAACAGTTTAATTAAATTTAGAATTTATTCAAAAATTATGTTTTCTTTCATTAACAGTAGAATGTTTTTCAAGATCATCACTCATATCTCGAAATAAAAATCGGAAGTTATTACATATTCATTCCTGAAATACATTCCCAAACTTTACTGACTCTGAAAGTATACAAAGAAAGTCCTTATTTCCTTTGGGTGAATAGTTACTGTAAAGTTTTCTGAGGTCTTTTTGCTGTTGAAGAATCCTGTAAAACACAAAACTGCTGGTAATTATTAAAGCAGCTTTACTCAAATGGACACATTATTCTATCACAACAGTTTTAACCCATCCCTTCCCTAAAAGCTAGTGCTTCAGCATATTCTCCCCCTTAAAACTACAAGTAATATGGAGCTTAAGATGCACCCATTCATAATATTCAAACATATAAAAATTTATCTTCCTTTCACATGTTGACTTACACAGAAAATGTGAAAAGTCATGCACCTTTTCTTCATCATGAATAAACAGCAAGGAAGTTCCTAGCTGCAAGTCAAGTAGAGCTCTAAACTCTCACCCAGACTGTCCCAAAAGCTCTGCAAGCTTTTTACAAGGCACATATATGGATGTAAGTGACAGTAAGGACAATGTCCAAGCAACTAACTGGAATGAGAAATGAAATGAGGTCACCCACAGCATTTGACTTGAGTGTCAGCCCTAACTTGAATCATATCCACAGAGTCCTTTAAGCTGATTACAGTGGAGATTTTTAACTGCAGCTGTCTGTTTTTCTGCAGCACAGGCTTAAGCTTAGACAAACACTCATCAGCATCTAAAAAAATCAATCTGTGCCAACAGTGTGAATTCATAAAGTAGCCACTTCTATCTGGACAAAGACCACTCCAGGAAGGTTTATGATTTTTAACACTTGTAAGCAAAACAAGCCATCAGAGAAATACAACAGTCTGGTATTTGCAGAGAATCTTAGCTAAATTTTACTACCTGCAGGTTGTGACAGGTACCAGGTCTGTCATACAAAACAATAATACATTTCTAATCTTGCAAATTTTTTAATATTTCTAATTAGACTATTCATCAAGCTTCAACAGTCAACAACAATATGGGCACCAACCATCTTATTCCACCTACCTTTGCCTGGATATTGTGCCGTCTTCCATTTCCACCGCTTCAAAGTGTTCACATCCCAGGTGCCTGTGAGTGATCGCTCTTCCACTGCTGTCACTGATCCTAATCCCTTAAGCAAAGACTGAGTAAAGAAAACACCAGGAATCAAACCAGAGTTTACTGAGAATAGTATCACACTCACCAGTCTAGTACACAGTTAGACCACAGTAGAATTTTCAACTCTAGCGTTGCCCTGTTAAGCAGAGCAGAGAAACTCCGAAAATCTGCAAGGTCATGCAGCACAAGGGCAAACAGAGATTCACCAGGCTTCAAACTAAGAAGCTGAGGTGCTGAAAGCTTCCTCTGTGTTGTGACAAAGAGCCTATCAATCTCTCCATTAAAGGGCTAAAACTCACACTGCACTTTTAAAACAAAACAGAGAATCCTACACCTTGCTCCCCTTCTTTCTGTCATGATAATTAAAATTTCATATTTTAAAATAATAACCGTCTTCCATGGATTATAAAATAATTCCACATGAAAGATCAAATAAACAAGAAACTGAAAATGCAAGTACACAATGGAAGTGACCAAAGTTTCAACAACTTGCAGAAATAAACTAGAGAGAAAAAAAATGTTCGTTTCCTTTAAGCCTGTCCACGTTTCATTAATTATAGGTACAACTTGCAATAGCCAAAGAAACAACAAAACAGAATCCTACTCTCTACACTGGTTAAGGTATGGCAGGAAGTGTTCCACAACCAAGAGCTCAGCAGAACCAGTCCTACCCATATTTAAGCAGATCTTCATGCTGTGCCTATGGCAACCTCATCTGAAGTAATGGCTTCAGTGCTGCAAAGCTGAGTAAAGTAAAAAAGGCCCACTTCCCTCTGAGGTTAGAGTTATACTAATATTTTTGTATCTGTCTTTTGTGGAGTTTCTAGCACACAGGATTTGTCATTCCAGAAACAGTTCTCTCTGGAATAAAAACACCTCGGTGTTCAGTCTTGAAGTGTTAGATTTACCTTCAGATCTACCATCACAGGTTGAGACAGCACAGGATCCTCTCCAACTTCATACAAGTGTCTAAGTCTTAGGAGGACACGACTGAAATCTGGATCACCTTCCTTCTGTTTACCTTCAAGAGAAATCAAAATGCAAATATTTTCTTGCTTTAAAAATAAACCCAACTTTTAAACTTTTTTTTTTAACTTTACACTCTCATCATTTGAACTTAATTCCCATTTTTTAAAGTTAGCAAGAGGACTAACATCAAGAAATACCGAGCTCCCACTGTTGACAGGAATGTCACTAACAGGCATGAAGAACTCATGCAGGAGAAATATTTTACTATTTGAGTAGAGAAATCGTATATCAGAATTAGCTTTCAAGACTGAGGAGTTTAACAGTTTCAATAAATAAAAGTACTAGCCACAAAAGATAGAAAAAACCCAGCTTATTTAAGTGTAACATCCAGCAGCCCCCTTTTGAAGGCACTTACCCATGCGGATGCTGCGGATCTGCTCTGCATGATTAGAGCTGTATCTCCACCCTGGAATGCTCAGGGTCTGGAGATGAAGATTAGGTGGCACAGTTACAGGTGATCCATGGACTGAATTCTGCTGAAGTTGTCCAGGTAGCTTTGGTTTATCTCCTCCATGCAAAGTGAAACAAAGCAAACACTAAACATCCATCACACACACAAGCCTGGCAAGGGTACTGTGGAAGGGTCAAGGGATTTTTGCTTATTCTGCCAAGGCAGAGGAAAGGCAGATGCTATGCTTTCTCCTCCAAGGCCTTCCAAGATACAAAACAGAGGGCAGCATGATTTTAACTGCTGGAGAAGTGTATTAGAGCTTTCCATAAAACAAATTTAATGCAGTTTGAAATTGCTATTTCACTACCAGGCTTCAGTTTTAGTTAATAAGCCAAACAAATATTTTTAAAAGAATGACTCAAAAATGGTCATTAAGGACTCAGCATCCAGGAAGCTGATATATGGTGCGCTAGCTACTTTCCACTAATTCCCTGTGTGAACATTTTGTTCTCATTAGATCCTTTAAAATTTATTCTCCTCTGAAAATAGAGATAATTACATAACAAGAGAAACATTTCATACACTTGGACAACAACCATGTTTGAAATTAATGCAAAGTCATTAGCAGGCTCTAAATCTGCCTCCTAACTCACTGTATACTAACTTTGCCACACAGGAGGCTTCAAGTCTGCATTTACAAACTTGACAGCATAAATCAAAGCAACATAAATAAGCCATTCAGATGCTAAAGACAGCACAGGAAATGGAATGAGTTACCTGATAATGCTCCAAATATTACTACTGGCCTATGTTCTAATGCCAGTGCACTTGTCTGATACAAAATATTGGGGACAGCCTTGGTTCCTAAAATAAGCCAAATTACAGGGCGAACCACTGAAGAGTCATTTAAAGTGAGATTGTTATTCACGTTCCACTCAAGGTTGTTCCATAGTCTCCTGTGTAGCATCACCTGTATCGGGAAGGTAAATGTCACAACAGTAATCAGCCTATAAGCAAAGGCTTTACTTATATTATCAGCAGCCATGAAATTATGCTGTCCTAGAAAAAGAAAAAATTTATTTGTTACCTCCACTTGTCCATTCCCTTGACTTGATACACCATGAGCTCTTTCTGCAAGCAGCATCAGCCTTGTGGTATCATCTTCAATGTAGGCGGTCTGGACCATAGGATAATAGTTCTGTAAACACACAGCAAATCATGCAGAGATAAAATTAACCCACACATCAGTGATGGAGAACAAAGACAAGACACAACTGACTTTGGATTACACCTTTGTGCCTACCCGAGCCACTGTGTTATTCACGTACGCCTTGAACGGTCTTTTCTGCATCTGATATCCATTGTTGTCAGTGTAGAGAAGCTGCTTAGTGTTCAAATTTGTGCTTGTTCTCAGAACTGCTTCACGATTTAATTCCAAAGGCCCAACACTGTATTCTTGCTCTATCCTATGGCAAAGCAGCTTCCCATCATAGCCTTCTGGTACTGTATAAATCCTGGTGTACACTGCATATAGGTAATCCTGAGAAGTAACATTACTATAAAAATGAGAGGAAAGATGAAGAGTTCATAAAGTGGAGTACTAGATGATCTTTATGGTCCCTTTTAACCCAAACAAATCTATGGTTCTATCATTTAAACAAGGTGCTTTCTTAGCACTACATTTAGCAGGTGCATGCCAGTTCTTTTGTCTAAATCCTAAATAGTACAGAGAGCTCACTGTTTAGGAGTAACTATACAGAACTAACCATATACATATCTAGAAAATTAAACATTCAGTGAAGTGAAGTTGTAATGGTATTGCACCTGTAGAAAAACTGCCGTATCTCTGTCATCAGGGCTCCAGAAACCACTTCCAACCCCACTGCTTTGGATACTGGAACAGCTGAAGCATTTGGCCCAAATAAGTAGTTATCTGAAATTGGCCCTTTTGTCGTGTCTCCATTCACATGGTACTCAAGGAACTCCTGGGTCAACTGGACAGTCTGGTTAGTCTCCCTTTGAATCCACAGAAGAGGAAAAATTATATTACTTGCAAACACATTTTGTACATAATAGATGCAAACTTGAACTGGAACAGGAATGAGGCTGGAAATGTAAGGAAAAAAAATAAATCTGTTTCCTCACAGTGGATAATTTATTTTGTATCAAGGAAATGAGGACAGCTGGGAATTAAAGTGCTTCCCATTAAGATATGTCGGTGTGTAAATAAATGGAGTTTCTATGTCCTTTTATGCTTTCATGAAAAAGAAACATCTTAAGACCAACCATCATCTACATAAGCTCATTGTTTTGACGTGAGAGTTGCTACAGGATCAAAACTACCCGTCTCACAAAAATTAGGTACATTGCACTATATTAATGAATAATCAGGTTCATTTAACTTTGTAGATAGGTAAATCAGCATGATGCAGGTTCCCATGTTTAACACTGGTGATGACATTCATGCTCATTCACTACCTACTTTGCCTTCTCCTGTCTCCCCTGAAGCTTACAGTTTAGCTATTCATGACTTATTATCACAACTTCTGGAAAGTCATATGAAGGCAACTTAAGATTCTGCCCTCAGCTACCTGCTCTGCCTTTGGCATCTTGCTGTGAAAACAGGGAAAGTCACTTAATCTGGCATATAAACTGTCAAACATTTTAACTCATGCTAATACAGCTACTCACAATTTGTAATGACTGAGGAGAAAACATATCCAAGTGTTTTCTACTATTCATGTTATGAGGCACTTCCAGTGCAGGGGCAAGATCTAGAGGTTCTAACTGTCACGGCTGAAGTTAAAAGGCTTCATAGTTTAAGATCCCAATTTCTTTTTAACCTTGCCTCCCACTGTGACCTGACACCTCACTCTTTCCAATTACCCCACAGCAAACTTGCTGAAACTCAAACATTTTGAGCTTGCCTGAAGGCTTGTGAAGAAAAGTGAACATCTCATTTCTCCTATGTGCTGAATTTCAGCTCTTGCTGCCTACCAGAACAGGATGGAGAAAAATAGAATCTGAATCTAGATTTTTGCTCTTCCTCAGTATATTTCTCATAGAATCTGGAGACAGTTATGATCTGGAGGCACTTTGAGGAAATTCTTACTCCAGGGCTCTTAGTTAAGACCCATCTATACTTTTAAAGCTGATTTTAACTATACTGGACAACGAGTTCTTGCTCTAAGAGGCAGAATTATGAACAAAACCACAAAGGTGAAAGAGGTTTAGTTGTCACCAAGCAATGTCAAAGGGGTCAAATCTTCCATCAGTATATAATAGCTGACAATCTGAAGCCTGAACAGGCAAAAAGAATAGCACTCCACTGAAGCTGAAGAAATTAGGCCAGTTTGCATCAGCTGAGAAAGACCACCTGCAAATTTCAAATCTCACCTAAATCTTGATTATTCTGACACTTTATCTGCCTGATTAAATGGAAATTCTAGAGTTAATTGTTTCCTTTCAAACAGTTTTGTAGCTTTCTACCACAGAAAGAGTGATATGGGACTTGCAAAACACTACTCATTAGTGTAAGCAAGCTCTTGCTTTATCACTTACGGCTCATTGTGAAGCCATAGCGTATGTGCTTACTTAGTAATTTTTAATACAAACCCAAATGCATAACTCTCATTCTAAAGTACACTAAGATTCTGCTGATCTACTGGTTACTACTGTGGTATGTCATCTTAGACCAATTACATAGTTAAACAGGGCATCATCACAGAAATAGTATGGAATCAGATCTATACCAGTGCTGCAGTTTCCTGTAAAAAGAAGGACATGTGAACTGGAGATAAAAAAAGAGTCGTACAGACTGTAAAGGACACTCTGTCAGTTGAGTCTCGGAATTAAGACACGTAATACAGTACTTGGACTTATTTTTACAAAGTGTTTTACAGAATCTGAAACATTACTCCAACCAAGCAGGCAATCTCACCTCTCTGTAATGCTGTGCATTAGATTTGTGCTTTGGTCAAACAGCACCTGGTAGCAGCTGTTAACCACAGGAAGCAACTGTCGACTTTGTTGACCTGCACGAGCTATGTCTCTTCGTTTGTACTTGATTGATCTCCCAATAAATGCAGACTGCTTACCATCCAAGGGTTTAACACTGTATTTTCTGTAGCTCAGACCACTTATTGCAACTAGGATATACAGATCATAGGTAGATGGGGACTCCACTGAGGTCTGAACCTGTACATTAACATATACAACAATGCTTCATTACAGAAAATCAATTAGCAAGGCAACTACCTTCATGTGCCATAAGCCCTAAATTACAAAACATAGCTACTACTTTAATAATAAGTCTCTAAACCTGCCATTCCTATAATTCTAAATTATAAATTCATGCGGCTTTTTAATTGGGAATATGTTGAACTTGGATTAAGCTGAGCCTTTCTAGTGAAAGAAAGAAGGTCACTAAGCAAATTAAAAGGTTTGAGCTTATTTTAATGTGAATATGGAATTGTAGATCCTGATTTAAGACTGCATTGCAAAATGTCTATATGAGCAGAAACAATCACAAATTAAAGTAATCAGTCAAATGACAAAAAAGAGACTGACACATAAGGGACGTGACTAGTGCAAGAAAGAGAAAACTCACAGAAAGAGGAGGAAGCACCCAGATGCACCCTCACCTTTAAGGAAGGCACATGGAAATGAAGTAGAAGCATGTAACAGACTTTTGAACAGTAAACAGAACACCAGTTTTACTTAATACTAAAATACCTTAAGCAACAGTTTTTAATCATCTTTCCATGACATGTATCCTGTCTGGTATAGTTATATAATTCAGTACTACTTCTGGTTTGAGGCAAGAAAACAGGACCAGATAAATACTGAGCAGATTATATGGACAAAAAGGTTAGTTATGAATAATGAGAAATTAAAGCAAGTTGTCTGTACTTCACACTGTGGACTGGCATATGTCCAGTTACTCACAGCAGAGAAAACCTACTGCAGTGGCATCAATGGGGTCTACTCCCAATCCCTCCATACATAATACAACTCATGCATCTGGTGCAGAAGGCAGCAGAGCACTTGCCAAGCTTTAGTTCCTCTCAGCCACATACTCACATCAATGTTCTGAGCTAAAGCTTTCTTTCTCTCAAAAGGAAGAAGTGTGTGATATGAATGCACTTTTGAACAGCACATATCGGAAACAAAAAAAGACCCCAAACCACCTTGTCATTACTGCTAAAGAGATTTCATTTAGCCTCAAGTGACTATCCACAATCATATATGAGTAACTTCTAGCAAAAGAGTACAGAGCAACTCCAGAACACAGAACTTCATCTTTCTCAAATCAAGAATGACAGCTTTACTTAAGGGCATCCTAAATCCTGAACAAATGCTTTAAACACATGTCAATGTCTTCCTTGTATCTTACAAGCCTGAAGTAACTCAGACACAAGGACTTCTGGGAGGTGACTGACAGATAAGCATGACCATGTGCTAACCCAAGAGACGGATGGTTTCCAGGAAAAGGCAGCATGGTCTTACACCATCGTCACATAGAGAGGAACAGGAGATAGCTGTTGTTATCACTACCTGACCACAATGTGCCTTCATGCACGGTGACAGTCATAAGCCACAGGCAACAGAAACTCTGTCCCCTGGCACAACTTGCTGAGCTATCACATCTCAGGGACAGAGGGGAGCATCTGGAATTGCATCAGGCTTCTTCAGGCCTTATATGCAGGAAGCATTCCTAGAGGTTTATCAAGCCATTGATGACAATGCACTCTCTGCAATAGATGCTCCTGAGAAAGGCTTTCACTTGAGGCCACTTTCTTCCCACCCAGGGAACAGCTGGATGTGTCTTGGAGTTTGGCTACGACAGAACGAGCTGTCAAATGGCAGTTGAATGACACCAGTGTCTTTTGGGCTTGTAACTAAGACCTACATTTCTTAAATCTCTTCTTCTCCCTCCCCAAGGCAATCTGTCAATTGCACAAACAGAGCTGCCAATTGTAAGTCAGGGCTTCAATGTAAATGGCTTTATTGGAAACAGTGTTTTTCATAGAAAGAAAGACAAGATAAAAAGTGCCATGTCCCACACAGCAGGCATGCAAAGGACAAACCAAACACACTACAAGAGCAGCAAGTCTTTTTGTGTAGTAAAAAAAGTCTCTCTGCTGAGAGAACAGACAAGTAAAAAACAAACAAAAAAACCAAACAAGCAAACAAAAAAACCCTTGAAGAATGACTAGGAAAATCCCACTTCGACAGGAGGTAGGATCAGGTCAATGAAAACTGATAAGTGAGAGAAAAGTAACATAAAGAAACAAAGTTAAAGTACCTGTGCAGGTACAGGATGCCCCAGCTCATCATATACACTCATTGCCAAGTTGCCCACAGAAACTGTGACAAAGGTAGTGATGTTCCATGCCAGTGGATTGTAAACAACAACATATTGGTCAAGGTCTGCAGCCCCTTTGTCCATGCAAACAAACAGAACTATCAGTCACTAATATTACATATTTTAAAAATGTGCTATTAATAAGCATTTGAGAAATCCGTCTAGGTAAAACCATCTTACAAAATTTTAATGTAAAAGCCTGCAGTAAGACTTCATGATTGAAAAAAGGAAAATATTTTCTAGAACTTGGGAAAAACCTCTTCTGCTTTATTCTTCTATTCTTTACCCAATCATAAGAGACTATGCATTCAGAAAATGACACCTGAGTTGAATGTAAATGCATTTAGTGAAAATAAGCTGCTTACCACAACTCATTGTCATGCAGTATTAACTTTATCACAGTTATACAGAAGATTAAATGAGAAGCCTAAACTAAAAACAGCCCCGTAAAAATCCAAATCGGGCTGTTGCGCAGCCCACGGCACTGCTTACATTTGACAGTTTAAAAAGTTTCCAAAGTAAAGATAAAAGGGAATGCACAGTCTTTAGAACAGACTCCTTAAAAATCCTTTTACATTTTTTACACAAGCTGGTAGTACATTATAGCAAGAACACTTCTTAACTCTGACTGTGCTTCTTATCATGTAATGTTATGTTGCAGGGTAAGGTTAGTTTAGTAATCACCCCGATCAGCACCTCATCCTTCCCTCTGTTTTAGAGTTGAGGTCTGAATCTGGGAGCCAGACAGAATACATGCACTGGGGTATGTAGTGGTTCATTCTGCCTAACATCAGTCTAGGGGTCCTGGTTTCAGATGCTTGAGATCTGAGAGCTCATGAGTTTACCTGAGCATGCCTCAGGTCTAGCAGGATTTTCTAGCCCTGGTTCACAGAACTTAGGTGTACATAGCATGCTGACTGCTTTGGGGGAAAACATCATAGCTTTCATAAGGTAGCTTGAAAATTGGAAAAGCTGTGTAAAAAGTACCTGATATTCCTGAGTCTTTAGGGTAAACAGAAGAATAGACCTCTCCGTTCTTCTTCACGTTGTTCATGTCAAAGATTATGGAAGCCATCAGCTTCTTTACGTTGAACACTCCATACATCAAGTTAGTCATGTACATGTCCCTCACCTTGGGAGATTCTGTGCCTGTTATGCCATCATGGTGCTGGACCTTACATTTAAGAATAGTTTGAAAGGGGCAACAAGAAGACAACTTCAGGTTTGCATTTCTACTAACATGGCCAACTGAACTTCAGACACATAACTTAATAAGCTATTGCAGCCATATTCACAGATTCACATTTTGCCTACTCCAAATTTCTATATATTGCATGAAATGGTCAAAGACCAGATGCATGCAGATTTCCCTCCATACATATTTCTCTTTTAATATTTAGAAATGACTGAAGTTACACACTTAGAGGGAAAAAATACAAGTTACCAAAACCAAGAATGCAGCAAAAATATCATAACAAGACAGGTTTACAGGTTTTTAATTTCCTACTAAGATCTGGTCATTAACTTAGCTGACAAAACAATTATTACCAGGAAAAGCACTGTAATTGGTTAGTGATGACTGTAAATGGTTAGTGATATGAGGCTGACCACTTAGCTGCTGAACTTTGAAGAAAGAAATCTGTCCTTCCTCTTCTAACTTTCAGAAGTAGAGATTATCAGTAATTTTCAGTTAGTCCAGTTTGTTTATTTTTAAGAACAATTTTGTAAATAATAAAACTAAAATTAATAAAAGGAATTTCATATGCAAAGTTTGAAACCACATACTCTTTCCGTGGTTAAAGAAAACATTTGCCAGTAACCATGTCTTGAATGCATGGTCAAAGGGCTGAAGTCATGTTTCAAGACAGATTTTTGAAAAATTGTTTCATTTTTACTATTGACTTGCAAAAGGAGAAAGTTATTTCTAAAAACACAAAAGCAACTTTGAGACACTACAGCTGAAATGCTTATGCAAAGCTTTATGTTTAGACAATAAACATTTTCATTTGAATTTAAAAATAAATCAATGTTTACCTCTGACACTGCCCATCTAAGACTCTGAAGTTGCTTTAAGGCTTTACATTTGCAAACAGAACCTGCTGGGTGTTTCAGGATGTACTGTGTGAAAAAGGACTCTCCAGCATAAAGCAGTGAACTTGCTCTCCTTGCAATTCCTTTTAATGTGCTCCGAGAAGTATAAAACCCAGTCCATGCTTGAAATGGCTCTGTTAAGAGTTGAACAGATCCAATACATGTCAAAACACCACTTCAGTTATCATTTACTTGTTACTTATTAGGCTCTTACTGTACAGCTTCTTATATGAATCCTACTGGGGGGTTGCACATCAGCCATCAAGTAGAATAGTCACAAAGCCTACAAAGAAACCCAGCCATAAACATACTCTTGGGAAAACTATCACCTTTCCTACAGGCCTAGTAACATGCAAGCTGATAAAAAGCCAGCATTGACCAAGGTAACCTGTGTTTGCAGGAATTTCCTCCTTGTGGATCTGCACAAGAGAACTTCCAAAGTTTCACTGAAGCACGTATAATTATTAGTCGTTAATAAAGTAGAGTACAGTCCTTGGTTACTGCTTGATACAAGCTCACTACATTTCAACCTTTTAATATAAAGGATTTATCTTAAATTTTATTTCCTCAAAATGGAGTAGAAGTAGTGATGTGATGACTCCAAACTAATCCAGCACTTCAAACTACATCAAAAGATGCCCCCAAGTGGTCACTGGAAAGTATTTCAATAGTCCATTTGTGCTAATGTTTCAGCGCCCCACAGAGTGAACAAGGAAAACAAATACTTGTTTTTAAAACCTTCAAATCTCTACTGAGTGTCTATGGGTTTTCTGTTTGTTTTGGGAGGATTTTTTTCTTAAATAAACCAGTGATAAACAGCTTTTCCAGAAAGAAGTTGCAGAAAGTGCCTTCTAAAGTGCACATACGCAACCACAGTAATCTACCAGCCTAAGATCAAAGGGAACAATTAGAAAATAGGATCTTTTGCTCAAAACACTCCAGGACAAATTCTTTTCGGCCTTAAAGAGGCTGTAAGTTTCAACAGAATGAACTCCATTTCAGTGTTCAAGGTTACAAGCAGAAGAGTCACACATACATAGCAGCACAGTACAATGAATGTAGAGTAGAAGGAAATACTTACCTAGGACTTAAAACTTGAGTTTCCATGTGAGAGAAGTGACACTGAGCCCAAGAAGTGACTCACAGAAAAAAACGGCGTAGCAAGAATGAGAGGGGATTAATCATCAAGAAGCAAAACAGTACGTGGGAGAAAAGTGCACTCAAATCTATACCACAATTGCAAAGCACAGAAAGCCATTCGGGGAAAAAACTGCATCCATGTGTGGGCACCCACCTGGGACACTGAAGGGGCTGCTATTATGCAAGTTAATAGCAATTGATTCCTGCCAGCATATTATGCCAAAAGATACAAGTAAGAGCCCAGTTGCAAAAGGATATTAGCAGTTAGAGCTGGCAATGCATTTATCAGCAAGTTGTTAGATATGACATGATCCCTAGAGGGAGGTGAGGGAGCCAAGGATCAGTCCATGCAATGATTCACAGGAAGCAATGGTTATTTTTACTCATTGAAAAGTTAACAGACACATTAGAGAACAGTCTGAAATATACATCCACAGTGACAAAAAAATGTGATGAAGCAGCTACAATTATACAGATAGGTATTCTACTGATATCCGTGACATTTTATAATAAACCAGGTAATGAACCAAAGCAACGAGACAGAGAAGTTAGCTGTGTCTTCTCTCTGCATACTTCAATATGAGGTCTACAAGGATAAATTTATTGGGGAAAAGAATTAAAGGGATGTTGGGTATGGCATGACTTCTTTCCTATCTTCTTAGTACTTTTCAGCTCTTCTTGAAAAGCTGAGTTAATGCAGCGTGTAAGATGCAAGCAAGCAACAAGCAGCTGCAATGAATTTGTGCCACATCGTATTATGGAATTTCAAAAATACTGGTGGTATTTTTACTTTTTGAGACTTGTGTTATGACAGAATTTTCTCTGAATTTAAGACTGTTTTCTTTAGTGAAAAAGACAAGACTCTCTCCTACAGGAAACTTTAGGGGTTCATCTACATTAGTATTTTGTTTCGATCAGGCCATCCTTACCTAGGATGCTTTGCTTACAGTAAAACATTGGGTATGGAGCTCACAAACCAGATTCCTGATGAGATGCAACAAGCATTAATGGGCATTCAAGTCCATATGACCAGATTATATCCACTTTTCCTGGAATTACTTAGAGTACGGACATCAAATCCTCAACAGTGACTGCTTCACTTTGCCAACTCCTGTTCCACTGTACTAACACAGAAGTACCCTAAGAGCTTGCAGACTGCCTTGGTCCCTTGGTTACCAGTCGCTTCTCCTTCAGACATTCACAGATCAGTCCATGTCACATTTTCCACCTTTGCTTTAACCTATGCATAATCCAGTTCCTTTAAACAGTACCAGTGGGACATTGTTTTAATTGATCACACATCCACTTGTTCTTAGGCATCTTTCTGTTTATCAGTTTCCTTTCAGTTCCCTGGATCCTACAGCACTGTGTCCTTACTATAGCTTAATTTTGGGGAAGAGGACGAGAGTTGTAAGATACATATCTAATATTGCAGAATGCCTAGGAGGCTACTGGTTATTTGTGCATGCTATAGTGTAGAACGCAGAAAAGAGAAAGAATTCCAAGTTAAACACCCAAACATGAAACAAATAGTCAAAATCTATATTTGAAGGAGAATGGGTCCTAGGATCCCTGCTTTATGGAGTTCAGACAAGACCTCTCCAACATCACAAGAGACTTTTTGTGTTAGTTGTGCTGATACACCTCTGCAAAGCACCTTTGCTACCACTGCCATCCGCTAACCAGTTTGAAGTGTTACACACTTTGTAGTCTTTTTTACCTTCCTCCATCCACCAAAATACCTGAAATACCCTACTGAATTTAAGCCAGGTGGCCTAAGCCTACAGGTTTAGCTCATTGCTCACTGTTTTCACTGGAACAGAATCTGATTAGTGCAGTATTTATGCATTTCTTCAGCACACTAAAAAAAAATATTGGATGATATCACATGCTTATGGAGATACCTTATGCTTAGCTTTCTTTTGCACTCTGTTGTTACTCATAGACAGCAAAACAAAAACCTCAAGTAAGGCAAACTTGACAAGAAATCTATTTTCAGACTCATTCTTTCTTTATCTCTTCCTTTACCCATTGCTTCCAATGTTCCCAAAGAAATATTGCAACGGTGGTCCTACAATCTTTTTTAAACAACTAAGTTGGGATCAAACTGTCTATTGATGACACCTGGTAGGGAAAACAAATCTCATAAGGAGAATGTGTTTTTCCTCTCTATTTCTCATTTTTTCTTCTTAAATTTTACATATATACATTCAAGGCAGACATTAGGCAGCTGTGAACTTAATTACCTGTTGAATATGGGAGAAAGTCTTGAGAGTTCCGAATTTCCCACGTAAGATTCCTGCTATAAACCGCTTGGAAGTAATCACCAACAGTGGCATACTGGACAGTCACTCCAAACTCACCAGAATGCTCGTTAATATAATCCAACAACAAGTCCATGTTAGAGTACTGAACAGATGCATTAAAGAACTGTTTGTCACAGCCCTGAAATACCAAAAACAGAACAGCCAAATGACTGTGGGTCACATAATTTAGAGGGATTCTTTTTAATACCAGTCTATATTAAAGTGGTATTTCCTTTGCTCTTGACTGCCCGTAAACAAGATATTTTTTACAAAACTGTCAAGAGTGGGTAGGGTTACTTGCACGGATCAGCTGATAACCAACCAGAATTACAAACAGGGAGAAGTGTGTTGACACACCATATTATGCAAAAGCATGAGATTTCATGGTACCAATTGAAAAATGCATACACACATGCCTGGAAAGATGACCTTTGTTTCTTTTCAGACTGTATTTCTCCCACTCAACAGAAAATAACGAAGTTATTATGTTCTGCTAAGAGTTCTTACAGCTTTAGGAAGTGCTGAGGACACGATGTGAAAACAAACAATCTGGATGGAGATCACTGCAGTATAAATGTCGCACAATGTGTTGCTGATCCCCCCTCACAAGAGTAGGCTACAGTACTTCTGATACTCATCCAAGCAGTTAAGAGAGGTGATATACTGTGCATTAAAGCCCCTCTCTTTTTGAGCACACTTGCACAACTTCTGCCTTCTGTTGAAGGTGTCTCAACACGACTGCTTGCACGTACAAACACAAAAAAAGCATAACTAAGCACAACTTTGTTCAACTACAGTAGCTGAACAGGAAAATAGAGTTACTGAGCCATGGCACTGCATGTATCCTTCAATTATCAGTATTACAGTACAGACATTTGCCTGAAGCACAGTAACTTGCTACGATACCTCCTTCATATAAGAAGGCCAACACTGACAGCAGCTTAATGCAGCCTCATCTTTGTGTCTCTGTGCTTGAGATAGAAAACACTGCACAAGAAGTCAACACCTTGTTTCTGTGAAAGCCACATAAAATCCTAATCTCGTTTGCAAAATAAAGATGCTTTCACAATTTGCTTCCAAAACTTTTTTGCAGAAATAGTCCAGGAGGCTCTATTTTCTTTGCAATCCCATCTTCCACCCCAATGCTTTACCTGCTGTGCTCCATGGGTTTAACCTCACAAGTTGAACACATTCAACTCATGCACAAGTTGAATTCGATGAGTTCAACTGAACTTAAGAGGCAAATACTCTCCCCATTCTCTTCCCAGATGAGAAGGCCAACCCCGCCCCTTCCCCATTTACTACATTTTTCAAGTAAGGTTACTGTCACATTCCTTATGAATCCTAGTGCACATGCCTGTCCTTCAGACCTAACAGGTTAAGCCACTCGTGACAAAAGCAGAAATTCTACTTCCAAACCAGAAAAGTTCTTCACAGATATCTAAAGATCTTCTGCATGCATAAAGCACAAACTGGAAAACAACTTCAAAATGGAATGAGCTACTAAGACATATAAAAAACCCCCACAAAACTGAAAGGCCAGCAGTCAGTGCAAACCAGACTTCCTACTGCTGACTCCAGTCAAAATTGTGAGGAAGTAATAGGTTTACCAGTTAAAACTACTTCACATTTATACAGCACTTTTTTCAACCCATGATCCAAGAAGACCTCCTCATAAAATGCAGACACTTTGCACTACAGAAGGGGATGTGCTGGGCTGATAGACACCACTCACACTGACACAGAACACAGTAGCTGAGGAGCAGTGTAGCTCTGTAGAACAAGGATATCCAGGAGAACCTGCTTTAGTTAGCCACCACATCCACTCACTAGGTGAACAAAACTTTGAAAAGGAACACTATACATTACTATACAATTAGTTCAACCACACTGGCCAAAAAACACCTCAAGGATCAGTACCAGCCCTGAAGACAATACATCTGCTCCTATGGCCTCTAAAGAAGCAAGTCTGAACTTTTACATTGCCCTACAGCCTAGTACAACTAGGTGTTTCTGATCATGAATGAACACTTATTCGTCCATGTAACTCATCACAAAAGTTACAATAGTCTAGATGTGAGGTCTGAGGTTAAATGGGAAGGTATATATTTCTTCTTCTTTTAATTAAAGGAAAAAAAGAAATCCAAATACTTAAAAGTATTTGTAATCTTGAAAAAATAGTATAAAATCATAGTATATCTATTTCTCTCTACTTCTGTACATAGTACCATGAATGAGCAACAAACTTCTATTACTTTGTTTAAAACTCATTATCACAAGCACACAAATATAGAAGTCAAAGACTGAAGTTTCCTTACGTTACTGTGAAACTGCAGGTTTGGATCTAGATGTTTGGGATTTATTTGTACTATTCAAAACTTCCTCTCCATTCCAGCATAACTTTCATTATAGCACTACTACAGAGTGTTATATCCTACCTTATCTTCTTACTCTCTATAAAAAATAATAAATTCAATTTAAGCAACAGTGTCACAAACACAGGAGAAAAACAAATCAGTGACTCAAAGCTGCATCAGTCAGAAAACGTTTGTTTTCTTTGCAGCAACAGATATGGTGGTAGAATAGCCACCTTAAGAAGATACACCATCCTTTAATATTGTGAGACCTGCAGCATCCGTCAAAATTAAAAAACAGACTGTACATTCAGTTTAGGGAAAGTTACTCTTTCCTAAGGACTTAAAAACAGCAAGAGCATATCAGTGCTACATGTACATGTAGGATACAATTAACATAGCACACTGCTGAAAAAAGTGTTTGGATGACCAAGCTGGTATATGCTTATGTTTCTAACTAAAATACAAAGATGGTATAAGAAAATGATTACATATTTTCTGTTAGAAAAGACCTTGTCTACCTAATGTGTCATATGTTTTATTGTACAGCTATAATTTTTGTTCACACAGGGTTATGTTGTGCTAAGCAGTTACATAAAGACATGATTTAAACAGACAAACCAGAGAGACAAAAGGAAGCAATATTGCAATATACAGTTTTGCAAGAGATTATCTTTACAATTTTGTCACATTTCTTTCTATGTTAAGTAGTGTGGAAGACTTGCTAGACAGCTGGCAGACTGTACAAGAAGTTTTAAAAATCATTACTAGTAGACATTTGGACCACACTTATTAGAAAAAACACTTTATGTCACGTGGTTTGTATGTGCATTTCTGCAGTACATTCTGCAGCAAAGTAACATTATCCTGCTGTCCACAGTGTACTTGCCACTTTTAAAGCAAATGCTGATGAGGCACTTACCCAGGGCCACAACACATCACTTGTTTGGAACCAGGCTGCTCTCTCCTTAATGTTTGCCACCATGGTTTGTGCATACTGATGGAGGTTAGTGTCTGTAACAGGGAGACTCATGTTTGGATAAACACCATCTTTTGGGGGATCTGGGAAAGTTGCAAATCCATTCCAATAAAATGCTGACCTAAGTAGAAGCAGAAAGCAGCAGGTTATAACAGGATTTATTTGAGTGGGAAAAACACATCAAACGGTGCTGGTATAAAATGCAGACAGACATGGAATTAGGGGTAAAAAAATCAGTTTATTAATCATTGCTAGTATTTCGGTTTTAGTATTTATTTGAGAGTGGAGGTAGGGGGAAGATTGCCCAGTTTTCTTTCAACACTGTGCAACTTTTCAAGTCCCTGCTGCTTGCTGGCATAGAACAAAAAAATCATAGGACAAACCAGAAAGCTTTGCAACAAAGAGGATGTTCCCCCATGTAGACTTAATTTACAGAGTATTTTACTGGATAATCCAGTGAGCAAAATAAAGTTTTCAAAAGCTTTTGGATTTCTTCAAAAAGTAAATGGAAAAGGACTGACATTTTATACATATATATATACATACATATATTTTTATGTATATACACACTCATATATTTATATGTGTATATATATATATACAGGTATGAAAGCCGTACCTGTGTTCCAAGCTTCCTGGTGCTAGAAAACATTATTTTCCAAGTCTGTCAATATTTTGAAGTACTTTAATACCTGTCAGTAGTGTCACTTTTTAGAATTTAATTGTTAGGTAGTGAGAAAACTTCATTTATTATGGTGGGTAGCTGGAGGTGCTTAATAATCCTTACTCAGATCTACAGTCTAGACACCTCCTTGACCTACCACAGGTCAGAAGAAAGCAATAGAATGCTGTTGAAAGAAAACAGTCAAAGAAAATGCTTAAACTCCAACAATAGAAACTCTCAGAAGTGAACATTTCTGCTTATTTGGGAAATCTTCCGACCTGTTTGAAAAAGGCAAATGCGATGGAGTACAGTAGCTGTACTGATCCATAACATGCGTGAAGATCTCCTGTGTTTCAGATAAGGAAGGAGAACCCTGCCATACAAACTGAAGCTTCTGGAAAACAAAAAAGGTAAGAAACCATTACCCTTGATGACAAGCACAGAAATACATCATTAACAACTCAAGACTTCAGAGTTCCCATCTTCTCTTCCACCACTTGTAATACTTTTAAGTGCTTTTTCTGAAGAACAGCCAATGGTACCTCAGGCAAGGTCACACATTATATATAGGAGGCTACAGCATTGCCTTGTTCTATTATAATTGATGGAAAAGGAGAGGAAGCAGCACACTGCCAGCATTCTAAAATCCAGATGTAAGCCTGACTTATCACAGCCATCACAGCTCACTTTTTACAGTGGAAGGTAGACACCCATAGGCTAGGAGAAAGATCCAGATGTAGTCTGATTGCACTGTAGTCACTGGAAATCAATGTTTAATCAACTGAAATAGAGTTTTTACGGTTTTGGAAGCCTTCAGACTGTAAAGTGTCAGAAAAAAATGAGCTGGGCAAAGATTGTCAAAAGCTCATAAAAAATTTTAGCAGAAAGGAAGTATTGCACTTCACTGCAAACATAAGGTGATAGGTCCCTGCTTCACCAAATTCAACAGGAATTCTATTGTCTTCTTCAGAGACACTTGAGTTTTACCCAAGATTCATAAAAACAGCCTAATGCCCAGATCACAGTAGTGAAAGCCCCTTATTTTCACATAACGTAGCGAGTAAAACTGATGACAGATCAGGGTTCAACGTTGTGATATGAAAAGAGAAGCACTTGTGATATGAAAAGGCAGAACATGAAACAAAAACTGAATTCAGCAAAATCGTGAATAGCTGCAACTCTAACTGACCCAGTATTACTAATTTTACAGGTACAAATAAATGTTCCAAGCCTGACAACACCATGTCCAAACAAACACACTACACTTTAAGACAGTCCACATAAAAACTGACAGATCCAAGATTTTCTCAGGGAAATCAAACTTATTTTAGATACCTCTGGTTCCAACACTCCTAATTCAATGCCCACTTAGACTTGCCCAACTGCCCACATTCTGTCTTCTTCAGGTTAGACTACATTTCATTGCAGATCAGAAGTCATGAAGATATTACTTGACCATATAACACAGATTCAGTATGTTTCACCATAACCACAGGCAGTCAGCATGTCACTTTTAGAGAAGAAATACCTGCATTTTCTTGCACAGATCCCAGAGATGTTTATCTTAATGTCATGGTTTAGATTACTGGAAGGAGAGTCTGGCAATGGTTTCAGTCCTACGGCTATTTTTACCTTGTTTTTCTGCATGTCAGCCTTCAGATCATAATCAATCCGAGAAACAAGATGAGCATTAAAACCAGCCAGAGCAAAAAGAGTTGGTGTTGTAGCTGAAGCTCCAAAAGGATCAACATGCCAAGAAAACTGAGGCCTGAATCCAAAAGTTTCATACAAAAATCCATGGCCTTCTGCAAAGCAAAATTTGTTTAGGTTAGGAATACTTTTCAAAGTTAATTTTATAAATTTAATAGGCATTTAGTGTCACAGATAAGCACTTAAAGAATAGCTCTTTGTTGCTGTTTTCCAAAGCATTCAAAGTTTCAGGAATTTAATGATTCACAGGAAAAAGTATCACACTGACAATACTTGTTTTGCTATGCCTAGTATAACTCATCAACATTATAAACGGTGAATAACAAAAAGGAATTATGATTAGAGACAGGTCTGGGAAAAAGTGCTTAGATACAGATTAAGTTAAGGCTGATAGCGAGGTTGGAGTCTGCATGAAAACAACAAACTGAGGGTTAATTTATGTTTGCTCAAATCATAAAACCCATTCTCAGAAAATTTCAGTGTCATATCAGTGACAAAGGGAGAAGGAAGCAAGCCATCCAGCAAACAAAACCAGAATGAATACAATCCTCAGTCATATAAAAAGAAAAAAGGCAAAGGTTAACAGCAATCTTGATACAAGATGTTATTTACAACTAATGTTATTTAATTTTGTATAGAAATGAGTTCTGAAAAAAGAAACCCCCAAACTAGAAAGACGAGATAATACAATAAACTGAGAAAAAAATCACTCAAATGAAAGTAAAACAAACAGCAAAGCAGTAGGTTTTATTTGGAACTCCAATATTTTGGACTAGAATCCTCACCATAAAACACCCCATCCACCCAAAAAAACCACCACAAAACCAAACCAACCCTCCCAACAAACAAACAACAACTCCCCCCAAAACAAACAAACGGACAAACAAAACCCAACCCAAAACAAACCAAGCAGCCAAGCAAACACACAAAAAATCCCCCCTGCAGATCCTAATTTCATAGTTACAGAATTATGCTCAGAACTATCTGAAAACACAATCATATCTTTCCCCATTTTGGACTAACTCCTGTTCAAACTTTAATATCGCATTTGAACAAGTGAGGTTGCAAGGCCTCTTTTCACTTCATCTTTCCGATGGTTAATGTCTTCTGTAGGGAAAATATTCACAATGTGTTTATTTTAACTCTCATAATGGAAGCACATCTGAAGCAGAGTTTACCAGGCTCTTCCAAAACACAGATGGCTGGACAGACAGGAGAAGACATGAAATGTAGACCCTAAATATCTGCACTGGCTCTGTCTTCTCAACTTGAACTCCACACAATGCAAGGATACTTTTTTTTCATGTGTGCTCAAACTGAGCAGAGTACTTTCAGGGGAAAAAAAATGAGAATTTTAAAATATATTAATACTTCTGTTCCTGATAAGTTACCAAACTCAAATTTTCTTTTTTTTTTTAATATGTTTATACACAGAATGAAATATTAAATTAGAAATAATGTCTTTTTCAGCTAACTCCAATGAAAGAAAGCTGTGTTTGCAGTAGTTCATCTCCTCCTTTCCTCTTGGCCAGAGTGTGATGTGGTGACTCACTGAGATGCAGAAGCAGCTGCTAATCTTGTGCTCTTGATAAAGCAAGGAACAAGGCCAGTGGTGCTGTGTAGATTCAGAAAATAACAGAAGTGTTTCCTGGCCCTTTACTCTTCCATGTAGAAAGCTGCACAGAGTGTAGTCCTGAAATGGGCAGGGTTTATATCAGCCATGGCAGCTGGTGCTAATACATCCCCTCCCTGCTACTCCCTCACGGCACGTTATAGACATCTATAGCACAGTGGTGGCATGATTTATCTTGTTTCTTTTTTCATTAACCAGATAAACCTATGTGCTAAAAGACTTCCTACACCATCAGATGGCCAGGTGTAACACACAAATGACTGGATGTAGAAGCTGGGAGATTAAAATGGGAAATAGTGCATCTCTTGGAAATATGCACCTTCTAACAGAAGCTGATGACCATAATTACAGATGGGGGTTTCTTCATCAAGCAATGATGAAGATTTCAGATGACCTCAATGACATTCCATGGCTCCCATTATGCAGAAAACTTTGCCTGAACAATACAACCTGCTCACACTCTGAATTGCTACCAAGTATTTTCATGCAGAGTGTTTCATACCCTCAATTTCACCATAACTATCTTCCCAGGAGCTTAAGCTCTCAAACACACACATACATACACACACACAAAATGCCTCTGGTCCAAGCGAGTTTATAACTGACAACACAGCTTTTGGTAACCCTTCTGCTTGTTGCAGAACTGTCATGGTTTTTATTTTTTTTTAAAGCTAAGATTTTTATATAAATAACCCACCAGCAAGCAAAAAATATGAGATCTTTCATCAGTTCTTAAAGAGTAAGAAAATAATAGCAATTTCTGAGGTGGAAAAAATGAAAAACAAAACCTCCAAGGTCATAACAATGAAAAATAAAAGTTAAATGCAAATATGATACCTGTCAACTGTAAAATTTGATCATCAATTAGTGTCACAGCTTCATCATGCATCACTTGTCCTCCAATGACAAATTCCAGTCGTCCCTCCTGAAGCAACTGATGGACCTATAATATTGAAATTAAGACACAGAACATAAACATCATTTCAGTCTTATCCAGAAAGGCTGCAAATTCATTTCAGATCACAGCACATTACCCAGACACAACACTTGTCAAGACTGCATCCAGGACCAAAAGCGGGATAAAAGGCTGTCTGTACTGAGTGCTATCAAAAGGAGAACAAGGAGGAGGAAAAAAGCATATTAATGTGTTGCACAGTGCACTGATTTACCCAGCTTGCACTGAAACTAGGTAGCAGACACAAAGGATGCACTGCCAGATACACACTGACCTTTTCATGTTTCTCAGTAGGGCTCTCACTGTGCCTTTTTATACTGCCTAAACACCAGACTCGTCCCCATACACCGTACTGGCAGCAGCCTACAGTCTTGTCTGCTGCGTCCTTCTTAGCTTAGGGAAGGTATTGGGTGGCTGGATGAGGGAACAACATGCAACCCCCTGCAAGAAGCAACAGAATCCCAGGCATGCAACAATATTCAGGCTTCCAAGGTTTCCTTCAGTTGGAGACTGAGATCTGTGGGATCCAGGAGAGAGACAGTGTGTCATCATATACATACCTCTTCTACTCTGTATGCATCTGTCTTGCCTTTGGAGCACAGACAAGTTGCTCAACTTGTGACAGACAGAATGCTTTATGAAGAAATAGTAATTCCACGGGTTTGCCTGCCTGATAAACCCATTGCTGACCTGCATTTCTGGTCTCTTTTTCCAAGTTTAGAAACCGTCAACTTTGGGTGGTTTTTCTTCATGGGTTGTTTTGGGGGTTTATTCTGTTTGTTTGTTTGTTTGTGTTTCATTTTGTTTGGTTTTGTTTGGGGGTTGTTTGTCTGTTCTTAAATTTCAACTACTAGAAACAACAGGTATGCTGACAAGTATAACTTTCAGCAAATGCTGGATGAAGTAGGGGGTGGTGTTTGGAGGGAGGAAGGAGTAGTCTCTGTCCCTTTCTAAAAGTCTTACGGAGTCTTCTGTTTTTATTATAGTTACTTCACTACATATTGAGAGATATCCCAGACTTCCAAAAATTAAGTTTATATAAATATGGATTTTAATCCCCACCTTTTTTTTTTTTAAATCTGTCATAGGATGCCAGTTCCAAAGCTATTATGTTTATTTCCCCAGGAACATTCAGTGTCTGCTAAGATAGGATGCCAGATTGTCAATTTTGATTATAATCATTTCTCTCCTCCACAGTGTTGTGAAAACGCTTCAGGGCTCAGCATTCCTAAATTAGTTCCAGCTGACTGTGGTGACTGATTAGCATGCTGGGAGACCAGATAACTGATATCTGGTGTCAGCACAGCACTGGCCCTGACCTACATGAAAAGAATCTGTGATTATTATTCCCCATTTGGATGGATGTCCAAAATATACCTCTGATCCAAATTTTGGGCCACAGAAACATTTCTTTAATGTAAACTTTGTGGAACCACTGAGAGGGTGAAAACACAAGAAAAATACTTCAAGGAATTGAATAATATCTAACACTCCATCAAAAAAAAAAAAAAAGGGGGTGGGGTAAGAAAACAGTATCTGTAAGGACGAGCACTTTTTCTGACCAGAACAGGGCAAAAGGAAGGAGGAATGGAAAAAACATACAGTGGTACTATAAGCAGCAGGTTAGAACATATCTGTGACCCTTGGGACAATATTACAGTCCTTACATCAATTCATGTCTACAGACCACACAGAAGTGGCTACACATCTTTTTTTTCCCCTAGTTAAAGCAGCCAGACATCAAACAAGGGTAAGGAGGTAAGAATAGTTTATACAAGAAAATACTGTGGAAATAACATGTACTGAGAACTACAACATCCATATCTGGCTGAATACTGCTGCAGTACATTTCACTCCTACATATTCTCTTGTCTGAATTGCAAAACCAGCTTCTGTACCCAAGCTGTACCTTTTCTTAGTTTTTAATGCTATTGTTCCAATCCAAAGCAGAAACTTCAAAATTAAATCCTGTATTCCAAGCAAACCACTAAGTTAAAAAAAAAAAAAAAAAAGAGGGAAAATTAAACCCAGAGTGCTGGTACTATAGAAAATCATTAATGCTAGAGTTCAAGTGGAAAAAGCAGGACAGTAACCAGAGTGACCTAATTTCAGGGACCAATATTTGCAACTTGCTAATGTTAAAAACATGTCATTTATGTGCAAGCATCACAGCTCTAATTTAAATTAGAGATCCAATGTTAGACACACAGGTTCTAGAGGAATTTGTTTTTAACCATTTTATTTTTCAGAGAAGCAACCATAAAATAACTCGAGAACTGACTATAAAATGTGTAAAAGCAACAATTATAAATAATTAGGCTAAGAAATTAAGGGCTGAATCATAAGTACTAGTTTTGCACTACTGAGGTCAAATGTGACACTAATTTATTCTTGTGGATTCCACATAATAGCAAGAATAGATATTAGAAACATGGGCTCTGACTTTTTATTTTAGTTATAGTAGCATGACATATTCCCTGTAGAAAGCACTTCCTATGCTATTTTCTTCCCCACCCCAGACTTACAGTATAGTTTACCAATTTAAAAAAAAAAAAAAAGAAAATTGTTCTGCAACAGGCAAGTATGGGCCAAGTGCCCACACAAAACCAGCAAACTGCCTAAACCCAGCAAAATCTCTCATGCAAAGATCAGCTGCATGCAGGCTGTAAGCTGTTACTGAAATACTGAATATTACAGAAGATTCAGAATTTAGTGAAGGACTGTGTAAAAAACCCTCCAAAACCAGACAAGAGGTGATTTTTTTACACAATGCTTCAAACGAACTAAAATGTGAAGTACTACAAGTAACATGCTACTGTTGGCTGGACCCTGGTAACAAAACACACCATGGAGTTCTGAGTAAGTTCCTATGGGAAGCTGCACCTGTATACCCTTTAGTTTTACAATCCAAAACAAACATCTGCATTGCAATGCAAGACATAACCAGCTTGTAGGTTACCAGCCCAGTCTTTGATTTCAATATGTTTGTTCCAGGCCAGAAGAAAGAAAAAGCGACAAATAAAACCTCATGACGTCTTCACTAGAAAAAAACCACAGTGCCATTGAATCCACAGTCACCTCTTTGCTGCAGTATCCTTGTTTACAAATGGCAGGTTTTTGAGCAGTACTTAACTGAAAAGAAAAAAAAGTTCCTTCTTGTCAGCAGTGTTAGGCTTCAGATGTTTTAACAGATATTGATGCAGCCTCTTTCAGAATCGCCCACATCTTATACTAGCATGCCCCCAGATAAGTAAGTTGCCAATGAAACAAGAACTGTAAAGTCTAAAAAGTCTTCAGTGCAAAGGTTAATACCTCCTACTGCTCTAATCTATAGCTGGGGCTTAACCTCTTGCAACTGCCTTTAGAATTAAGGTCCTTTCATATGAAGTACCAGATTCAGAGACAGCTTGCACAAGACCTGGGCAAAAAGCAAATGGTGAAGTACTTTGCTCCTATTTGTCCCCTGAAAAGAGTGTGGATTCCTTGTTAGCAGGAAGCATGGCTCTAGTGCAGTTTACCTGCTGCTTCTGTGTATCTGTGGCTACCAAGTCCCACCAGAGTCGAAAGAATTCCTGCTCCACTGCAATAAACTTGCGCTCTTTTCCTTTCATTAGCTCTTCTACAACAGTTGTATAGACATTTGCTGCATAAGCATGCATACTTTCCTGAAAAAAAAAGAAGAAAAAGAAGTAAATAAGCCCTGTTTTGCCTATAATAAAAGGGCTGTTTTAAACACTCATTGGACTTGAAAACAGAGAGATTGAAAACTTCATATTTACCGCACACTTCCTTTGTACCCTCAGAAAGACTGAGTTCTGACAATGTTCAGCCCTTTGGCCCTTCTGTTCCAGAATACATCCCTGTGACTGGGGACCTGACTAGATCATGGTGTCGCTTCTCCCAAGATCACCGGACACTAATACAGGCTTTCTTTTTGACATACTGGGAACAGGTTACCCAGTTCCTCATTGCTCACCTTAAATCAATGTCATGAATGGTAAGACTTTGCACCAACAGAGTTTAAAAACCCCTCATGCACACTTTATTCTCCCATTCCTGCTCATCTTTTGACGGCCTGAATTACCAGAATTGCTTCTTCAGAGCGAGTATGACTCTGTGCTGTGGGTGTGCGTTGCCAGTACAATACAGTGATACATACACTGTAAATTACACTATTATGAAAAATAACTGTAATGTGCTCGATGTTTAAGGATAGAGTAAAATCAAGCTGGTAAAGGAATCTTAAAATGAGTTTGACTGTTGATGCAGAAACACCTAGTGTGAGATTTTGTGCATCTACCCCATCTATGTCTCTCCTAAAGAGACACCTCTATTCCAGAACAAGGCCTATGGACTTTTATTGGAATACAAATATGACAGCTGTATCCATCAAATAACCATCACACTGCTATATTCTATGATATGGTATCAAATTAACAACATCACATTAATTTTTGAGATATTTTATGTACACTTACCTTGGCCAGAACAACTTCTGCTGACCAGATACAGTCTTATGCCTTTTACTTAATTTCAAAGTGATACAGAATGTCTAAAGACAACAGCCGAGATCCCAGGATTTCCTGAAATGTCTGTCTTTTCTTGTAATAAAGTAATCTGCACGTTATAGCACACTTATTTTACACTAACCATAACACTTTTCTACTTAAACTGCTGGTACTTAAGAACACACAGCACAATACTTACATCTTAAAGTGACTGACACACAGACCTCTGACCCCTCTAAAAACTAATGGCCATGATATGTAAAACATGAATCCATAGTTTATATTCAGGCAAATTTCCTACACGAAAATCACCCTTTGAAATAAGAAGGAGATGAGCTAATCCAAATCAGAAATGAACTTTTCCTAATCCCTTGCTTTCCACAACAGAAATTCAGCCACCTTTGTAAAAACGCTCATGTCATTAGAAAAAGGAAAACATTTGAGTGTAGGAGGAATGGCTTAAAATATTGCTGTGCTTATCTAAATAATTACTCCCTCAATGACTTCTCCATTGGCCTATAAGGGTTTTTTAAACTCAAGATTATGATTAGATGCTTAATACAATGTGAAATTTTAATTAAGGATTTTAAGTTTTAGCAATATTCAAACACAACACATGCAAGTGACTACTAATGAATTTTCATTTTTCACTGGCAATTGGCTACAAACAATATATCCTAAAATTCAAGCATACGTATAAGGATTACAACATCAGGCTCAATTTTAGTTCTTAATAGTTGAGTGGAGTACATGATATTTTAAGGACTGAACAAAGGCTTTTCAAATTGAATACAATACTAAAATATTCTGTGTGGTAACCTCCTGAAAATATTTTCTTGAGGTATTTTGGAGATTAAAGCTAGTCAGTCTTTACTATGACTCAAACTACACTGGAACTAAGCAGTAAGATATTACCCAATCCTACAAAGTTCACAAACTCCAGTTGCCTGGGTGGTAACTGAAAATAATTGTTCTCACAAACCAGCATACTTGCAAGCAACAATAAAAATTTTCTTTCCAATTCATATCCTCTATCAGCTAATGAGATACTCATCAGATACCTGCAGTGACCCAGATTTTACTTATTTAAATACAGATTTTAAACTTATACCAAGAGGCAAAAATTGTTTTGTACTGCATTCTAGACAATGGTGAGGTGTCTTTCACCCATATGGTTAAGACCCATCAATGAGTTGCCACATCTCACATAAATTATGGTACCACTGTTATTACTTGATTGCAACAGATAGCTTTCTTTGAGAGGAAAATAAAAAGTTTTATTACACATCCAATGCCGGAATTCTCCATCAGTACTATAACTTCCAGCACACAGTGAAGATTCCTGTTCCGATATCATAAATAAAATGCTTGTATTTCACATTATAAATGGAAAAATAAAACACTAAAAAAACCAGTATGCTGTCAGTCATGAGTGACAATTAACAACATGCAAACCAAAACTACTAAAGAGGCTGGGATCACATTCGTATTACAGAGTTACCTTCAAGTTACTTCAGAAGGATTTGAAATGATCCACAGGTAACCTCTGTGGTTTTTCACTACAGGAATTGCTGATGCTTTAGATTTAACAGCAGAGTAACTGAGCCTTCAAGCAAATGCATCTTGTAAAAAAGAAGTAAAGTAAAAATTATATGTGTTTCATTTCTTTTGGAGATCTCTGACCACTAACCAATCCAAAATAAAAATTAGTTTTGTATTCTCTGATGCAATTTCTGAGTAGGAATTTGAAACATTAAAGGAGAAATTCACTAATCTTTCCTAAAAAGGGGAGACAGAATACATGCACAGCAGAGATTCCTGGGTGAGCCATCACCTCTTTTTTATTAGTCAGGCCTCTTGCCATTTCCCTCTAGCGAGTGAAGTATTCCATCTTCCACACATAAATGAAAGAAATTCTACTAATGAAAAAGGATTTAGGATTTTGACTAACAAATATCAAAGGTACCAATGCCCCACCTGGTTTATTTTGCTCTGCATGTCATGCATTTAGCAAAAATTAAGTTTGCTACTACACATCAGCAGCACCAGGCTCCAACCCACACCATCTATAGAGGACCTGGCATCCTGTTCTCCTTGCTCAAGAAAAGACGAAGTTTTCCCGGGGTTTTGCCTTAATAACAAGATCATAGAATCACAAAATCAGTTAGGTTGGAAAAGACCTCTGAGATCATTGAATCCAACCTTTGACCCAACACCACCTTGTCTACTACACCAAGTCATTTAAGTGCCACATTCAGTCTCTTCTTAAACACCTCCAGGGATGGTGACTCTACCACCTAAGCACCGTGAAAACCTACCAAATAATCAAAGTACCATGAAACAGACTGACGATTTCCCTTAAAAAAAAAAAAAAAAATCCATCAGGATTCTGCAGAACGCGGGCACAGACAAACCCAGAATTCAAGGGCATGGCTCCTAGAACAACCTCCAAACGAGAATCTCGAAACACCAAGGCATGGAGCACGCTCCAGGCCCTGCACATTACAGGGATTTAGGCGTTTCTCCGCAGGGTGTTTTCCAGGAACAGGCAGAGCCCGCGGCCCGCGTTACACGCTCCGGGCAGCTCTGCTTGCCCGAGGACGCCCAGGGAGGCTCAGCCCCAGCCGCTGCAAACCCACCCCACCGCCTTCTCAACCCGGGCCGACCTGCACCGTGTAAATCCAGCCGACGTCCATGTGGCTGTGGGCGACCACGAAGGCCCGCAGGTCGCTCCGGCCGCCGGCCCGCGGGAGGAGGGCGAGGACGAGGAGCGGGAGCAGGAGCGGGATGCGCTCGGGAGCCATGGCGGCCGCGGCGCTCCCGCCGCACTTCCGCGTCCCGCGGCACCGCCTCCCCGCCTAGGAATAAATAAATAAATAAAGTAGGCGGCAGGAGTTTCCTGTCAAACGAGAGGATTTTGGGGCCCGAGGGGGTGGCTCCGCTGCGGGCGTGTGACATCCCCACAGCAGGGGTGGAGGGCCGGTGAAACCGCAGCCCCCGGGTGGCTCTCGCTGAAAATTCCGGAGCTGGTTTTCTTGGAACACTGGACTGCTCAGGGAGAGGCCAAGTTCTGCATTTTGAACATCTATAAATCCATATATATTTTTTTTAAAATCTAGGAAATTCCTTTGAATTGAGTGCAAATTCTTTATTTCAAGTTCATTACGGTTTACTGTCTGCTTCTTTGAAGTTGTAGCAAGATTAAATTCTATGTCGTTGACCTTCTGATCCCATTTAAATTGGTATTATCATGTGTTTCATTGGTGCTAGCAACAAGTAGACCCTTCTCTCTGCATAAAGTCCTAGTGAAAAGGAAAAACAAATCCAACACAAAATTAAAAAATGTTATAGTATAATGTAGCCCAGTTTCCTCAGAAGTTTTCTCTGCAGCTGCACCTGTTTCTGCCCAATAAATCACTGTGATATTGAAAGCCAAAATAGATTAAACTATTTTTTAAACTTTGATTCTTTAAAACACACTATAGTATAAATCAACTACCTTGGTTAAGTTCTGATTTGAGTAAATTATATGCTTTTAACAACCTTACAATCCTGAAATGACAAAAAATATCATACCAAACTCTTAGCTCATTTCCAATAGTGCAAAAGTAAACGACATCAGATGAAGAGTGGTAACTGCTCCCGCATTCAGTTTGTCTGTGGATTTAGCATTACTAGATTCCAATCCTAGTTAAATCAGTCATCTCTCTGTGACTGAAGGAAACAATCACAAATAGCTTGTGTCCACCTACAGACTTATAAAAGTAAAAGATTAATTCCTACTGGACTAGATGGCACTTGGGTGCAAATTAGCCCTTCTCAATATTCAAGATACCTGTAGAAACTGATCACACACTGTAAACGCATTTTGTATCAATCCCCTCATTTTACAAAGAAAAAACCACATGTGCTGCATTACATGCCAATTTCAGTGATTTTTTGAACATATAAAGTTGGTAAATTATTGAAGTATGGCATGAAAAGTGCTATGTAAGTTGGTCATATTAAGCTGAACAGCATAAAATTGCCACATTTCATAAAAATTTAATATGAATGGATTCTCCCAGAAAAGGGCCCTTGATTGTTAATTAATGTAAGAATCTAGAGTTTTCTGCAAAAAGAAGAGGCTAACAGTGGAATGCTAAGATTAATTTTATTTGTGATAATACTTTGTCATGAAAAGTAATAAAGGTCTACAGGTAATTTTTAGGGGCAGTTAGTATCACTGTAAGCAGCTGGATGAAGCTTTACTTTCATACAGCTCCATGACACTTTATTTTCCCTCAAATCATTGGCTTAAACTGTTTCAGTTCCAAGAATGCTAGTGCACATCCAGCAAACATATGGCTTGGGGATATATATACACACACTGTCTAAATCAACTGATGTTCTTTTACCTCAGAAGGCTTTATGGTCTTTGTAATTTAGGTGAAGTTCCCAGTGTTGGTGTTTTGCTTTGCTTCCAGAATAGCTGAAAATATTTTCAGAATGTTACTCCCATTTAAAACCTATTTAAAGCCTATTTCCTTCAGAAACTGTAATTGTCCTACTTACTCTTTCACAAATGCCACAGTGTGACACTGTCTTGGATGCAGTGGAGAAGAACATAAATATTTGAACAGAATACTTTTATGAGGAAACATTAACCAAAGTGCCCGCAGTTTACACACCTAAAGGTATCAGGAGGGTCTCCATTTGCTGCAAAAAGGGATGAACGTAGCAAATGTCACTGCACGGAGCACTTAGGCTTACTTGATAACAGGTTTGCTTTCTTACTAACCTCTCAGGGATGCTGTAAAGGGTTTGTGGATCTACATGGGTGATGGGCCAGATGAAAATGTAGGTATGTAAAGTAGAATTTATGCCGAAAGTAATTCTTCCTTGCCATTTCCATACCATTTCACAAACAGCGAAAAGTAGATGGACGAGCCAGTGTAACTATGCCATGACAGCTGCCTACATTGATACTTTATCCTCTTGTTGGCTCCTAATCTCATAGTCTGGCTTGATTATAGTCATCTTGTATTCTTTCTTAAGCTTTTCTCATTTGCCCATACAAAGTGTGTTTGCTCTCTTTGTAATGAGCTGTGCTATGTGGGCTTCTGACACTGTGACCTTGAAAAGACAGACGATGTTGGCAGGATGCTGCCAACTACAAGCTAAGCAGTCACAATTGTTTTAAGTATCAAGAAAGTCACTTGCTTAACAGAACAACTAATGCACCTTTACATTTCCCTCCTGTCATGTTTTTGGGGTGGACGTGTAAGAATAAAGGTGTTTATTAACATGACTTAGCTCTAGCTGACTATTTCAGTGTTTTAAAATTTGCCATTCCCCTTACCATTTCCCAGTGGAGGCAAAGGTCACTGCACAGAGCACTTGGGCTTACTTGGTAACAGGTTTGCTTTCTTACCAACCTCTCAGGAAGGCTGTAAAGACAGTTTGCAGAATCACAGGGCCTCGCGGGCCAGATGAAAACCACTCTCCTGCCTTGCAGTGATTTCGGTGTATATAAACCTCAACAATTTACACGGTATTTGTAGCCTTTATCCGTAAGATAGCCGACACGGACTAGGGCTGGTAAGCGAACTGAGGTGAATGTCGTGGGACATTCAACTCAACCACCAGTGCTTTGCGTGGCGAGGTGGGAGCAGCAGCAGGGCCGCTGGCACGGCTGCCACTGGCGAGGCCCCGGTGTGTGGTCTTCCCCAGGGATGTGTGTCCAGGCTTCTGGCGCACCGGGACGCGCACCCGCGCGCGCCAGGCTGCCCGCAGCGCGGGCACGTGCGGCACCCGGTGGGAGCTCCCAACGGCAGCCGGGCAGACGGCACGGAGGAGTTGTCCCGGACGGACGACACGAAGGAATTCTCCCGTACGGAGGGCAGGGAGGGGTTCTCCTGGACGGAGGGTAGGGAGGATTCTCCTGACCGGGGGCGAGGCCAGGCTGGGGCGTCGCATCCCACCCGGGGCCGGGGTCGCTCACACCTGTCGGAGCCGCGGCGGTGCCGGGCGCGGCGGGTCCTGGCGAGGCTGCGCCGCCTCCGCCGGGAGCTCCGGGCGGAGCCTTCCCTCCTTCCCGTTCTCCCTCCCCCGGCTCCCTGAGCGCCCCGAGGCAGCGGCGGCTGCCTGCGCCCGCTCCGCTGGGAGAAGGAGGAAGCGCCCCGAGCCACGGGCGTTGGGAGCAGAGCAAATAACAGTTCAGAGCAGTGGGCGCCTTCCGGAGGGCAACACCCATGTCCCACAAGCAGGGTATCTGGAAACGCGCTCCTTCCCCCGGCGCTCTCTGTCCCCTTTCATCCTTCTGTTCCCTCCTCAGCTCCCTCCATCTCTTCTCCCCACTCTGCCTCTCTCTCCCGTCGCCCACTTTCCCTTCTCCCTCCCTCAAGCCCAGTCCCCCCGCCGGCTCTGGGTGCCCCTACTGACTGTGCCTTTCCTCCTGCCCAGCCGGCGGCCCCGCAGGCGAGAGCGCGGCTGACTGGTGCCTCTACCAGCTCAATGGAGCAGCCGAGTTCGAGGTGTCTGAAGGTGAGTACAGAGGTGCCGAGGGGGGCGCGGCCCCTCGCCCGCTGTGCCGGCCGGCAGCGTGTGGAGACACGGGAATCCCTGGTGGGAGAGAGACGCTGGCAGCACGTGGCAGCCCCAGGGCTGTGGGGCGGCGGAGGGGGCGAATGTGCCCAGGACAGGAGGGGAGGTGGGCTGGCACGGGATGCCCGCCGGTGGTTGGCATGTTCCGGGCCTTGTGAAAGTGTCTTGGCTGGTGTTTGTGTTTTTTTTTTTTTTGTTGTTGTTGTTGTTTGTTTTGAAAAGTAGTGTTTCGCATCTGGTGGCCTAGGTGGCATCAGCCCTCTTGGCCTTGGCCTCGGTGGGTGCTGGTGCAAGATGGCCTGCATAGTACCTGCCGTAAAGTTTTTTTGGCCTTTTTTCACCCCCTTAACTTTCAAAACAGAGGAAGGCTGGAAAGTTATATTTTTTAATATTCTGTGATCAGAGAAAGAACAGTCCTTGGGTGCTAGGGAAGAAAGTTTCCCCACTGTCTTCGAACCGTGTATGGTTTTGAACATGCAGAGACTTAGGTGCGAACCTGTGTATTTTCCATGAAGCCAGATGTGTAACGAGCAGTGCCGTGAGCCTCTTTCGGTGTCTGTTTTCAGTGAGCTGAGTGGAGCTAATACCACATCTCGATGCTTTTGTTCTGCTGGTGCTATGTATTCCTGAGAAGAGTGTATTTACTGTTTTAAGTGCATCAGAAGTCCGGCTAGATTGAAAAACTTTCCAGTACTGAGGAAGGTGGCACACTGTAATAGATTGGGTTCAGGTTCGGTGTTAGGGGAAACTTTTCAACACTGGAATACATGAAGTAGGTAGACAGCGAACTCTCACTCATTTCAGATATTTAAGGTTTATTTCACAAACACAGATTGAAGTGATAAAGCTACAGACCTTGCCTTGGGGGAGGTAGAAAGATTACCTGTTTGCATTCTCCTCCAACTTTATTATCTGTGACTCTTTGGGATGTGAAGTCTTCTGTTATGTCTTGTGCTTTGCTGTTTGGAGAAGTGATTAAAACCCCAGCATACTACTAATAAGCTATAGCTCTATTGAGGCTTTGGACTAAGATTTTCCTCCCAATTATTCCATGGTGGTTTATATTTCAAGGTGTACTTAATAGTGTGTGTAATTACACAAACTTGCATACTAAAGCATTTCTCAAAAGATGTTGTGATTTTGTGCCTACATGACTGTTTTTTTGGTGAAATTGCATACCAAACCAGATGTGATGACGATAGGTGGGGGTGGAAATTACATCCGTGTGAGGGAGTGTAATGAGTGAGTGACAGCATTTCTTAGGCATCACAGAATGCTGAAAACAAGTATTAGGTTGGCATTTACTTTCATTTAAAGATTTGAATGAGTAGAATATGCTTCTTAACCTCATTTGTCTGGGTAAATACCAGTGTTTCAGCACTGCTTTGAGATGATAATGTTTTCTTCTCAACGGATGCTTTATTCCTTTGATTTATTGGGTCATCTTTTATCACGGGGCATAATTTTTTAAATTGCTTAGCTAGCCCTAACTTCAGTTCTCTTTAATGCTGGCAATTTTTGGATTCCTAATTTTTCTCCATGACTTAAATGTACATATTACATGTTTTCTCTTTACTCAGCATGGGAATATGTGAAATTCAGAGAAAAGAAGACTGAAGCAATGTAATTTGATCACACAAACTATAGAATCAAAGTAATCTGCAGGTAGTAACCCTGTTTATTTTAGTAGGGTTATATATAAATATGACGTATTTTCCTGAGTACATTGTTGTCCATTAAATGCCACTGATATCTAAGAACACGTACAGCAGTGTAATCAACACACTTTGCAGAAGTAATAAACAATATTTCAAAGAGAGGTCCATGGTGGCAGTGACTTGACCTCTTTTGCATGCGAGTTTTTTTTCCTGTCCTTATCCCAGTTCTTTTTACTTTTCAAAAAGGCCACAACTTGTAACTATAGCTGCATTGGTTGGGATCACCTAACTGAAGGACAGAAGGACTAGTTAATCTGTATTAAATATTATTGTGTTATTTATATATCTAGATAGATATCTGTGTATATTAAGCTTTTACATACTAATGTTCTAAGTTCAGTGAGTCTTCTGGGCATCCCTTGCTGCTTTTGCTATTGAATGCTTGCAGTGACCTTGCGGTACTCTGTCAGTTAGACTTCAGAATTGTGTTCTGCAACGTTTCTGTCTTAGCCTAGGAAAGAAAATTATTCTTTTTCCAAAAATAGATATGTTAGATGAAAAACATTCATTTACATAACAGAAAACCGAAATTACATATTTCAAATGCAAGGAAAAATAGAGCATAGTAAGTAAAATATCACAATCAAAGCCAAGATAATCATGTTTGATTTAGTCTTGCTGCCTTGAAACAAAATCCTATTTCAAATATTGCTACTTCTATAATTAACGTCTAAGTGTAAAATATATTTTATTCGTGCTAAAGATCTCAAAGCACTTTGCTCACATTAAGTGCAGGCTCACAAAAGCTGTATGAAGAACAGTATTAGAGTATCCATTTACAGGCTAGAAGAATTAAATATAAAAGTTAAGGATGTGATTTTTATAGAAGCTGAATGTCAACTATTAAGTGGATAGTACCCTGGGACTTCTGAAAAGTCAGGTCTTTTGCTGTTTGCCCAAATGATCTAGTGGATTGTTAACAGGACTGCTTATTCCAGACCCTTTGCTTTAAGTTCCAAATCACATTAACTTCTTTCAAACTTCGTGTAAGTTAAAGCATGTTTGAAATATTTTATGAGGTGAACTCTAAGCTGGCATTATGTTATTCTAGATAGCATTACATTCAGTAATGATTATACGGTTAATGAAAAGATCGACTCAAAAATCATATTAAAGTTACCTCATCAAAGACTTGAGATTGGTTTACAGTGTAAATTTTCTTTTCATCTATTTTGTAACTTTATGCTCTCGAGTGGTTGAAAGCTCTCTTAGCATTAGTGCCTTGTGAATTGTGATGTGAACGTTCCTGTTCACTTAGCTTATGGTGCTCTAATGTTCTCTTTTATTTCTGAGTAATTTGAAGAGAGATTTATTGAGACTATGAAATTGGTAATATACTATTTTGTTGTAAAAATACATTTGAACAATGTAGCATTTTAGGGAACTAGAAGACTTGTGAGCTGATTAATACAAATTTAATCACTGTCAGGTTTACCTCCAATTGCTTTTTGTTTACTGTAATTTTCAATCAAAGACAGTAAGTCTGGATTTGGTTCAATACTGTCTTTTCTATTATTTCACAAATTCCATGGAAAGCAATGTGCTTGCACAAGCTTACAACTGAAGTAATGTCCTTGTTAGTCATGCCTTCATTAGTGAGGTCTAATTAAATAGGAAGTCTCCATCTGTAGATGCTTTCATATCCCAGTGCTTTTGTGGCTGAACCAAACAATTGATTTTTCCTTGGTCTTTCATAAAAAGGCATGGTAGCAGCTCTTTTCTTAACACTTTGCAGTTTGCCAACATTTCTTTTGAAGGATCATCACCATGAATGGATGTTGTGTTTCCGTGACATCTTAGTTGGATGGTGTGCTTTACAGTTCTGGGCTTCCAGCTGTCCAATTTGGAGATGTAGTGTACTGAACAGTATCTCTTCTGCAGGCCACAATTCTGTGTTTGTTCAAAAGAAACCAAAATTCTTGGAAGGGGCTGATATACCCCTTGTGTCACCCCAGGATACATTTAGGACACTGCCAGCTTGCATACAGCACTGTAAGGTGTGTCACAGGGCTTTCTGTATCACCCTGATGTACCCTCTGATGCTATGTATGTGTATAATACAATTATTCCAGTCCTGTTTCATACATCCCGGTTTATACATTCAGAAATTCCCCGTATTTCATCCCTCCTTTATTTTGCAGTTACTTATAGTGGTGCTTGGTTGGTTTACTGTCTCTGACACTTGAGAGCTGCTGCAGCACAGGGAAAGGGCTTCTGTCTGAAAAGTCTTATCATCATGCTTTGCTTCCTTTATGACATTGTCTGTGGCTGTGTAAGACCAGATCCAGTAAATGACTCATTGCAAGACATTGTGTGTATTTGATTATACTTCTGTTTGCTGCTGCACAATTTGACATTGTTTCAATATGAAAAGTTCAGCATGATAGACAAAGAAGAAAGGTTAAGGTATATTGAAATTATATTTATTTGGATAGCTTTACTTCTAGTGATACTTACCTACATTAGTCCATTTTGTGGTATTTTTATCTGTTGTTTATGGAGCCTTGTTTATACATAGCATGGGTTTTGTAAGAATCTTTAGTTCAAATATTTTTGTAGATTACTATAAAAAAGGCTTAGTGAGTGACAATGAAACACGGGAAAGTATATGTATTTGTTATGAAAGGGAAAAGGTGAGTGGCTTATTTACATTTATTATTTGTTTCCTAATGTTGTGTTTTGATTAAGAGTTGGTTTGAATTTATGGAATGAATTAATTTAATTAAGTACATTGAGATGATTTAATTGCAATGATTAATAAAATCCTTGTTTACATGGTATTTCTGTTGGAATTTAATATGGGTGTTTTCTCCTACGAGTCATTAAGTGTCATTTTATCATAAAACAAGTACTTGTTAATGCTATGTTAATTATTTTGTATTGTAAATATCTAACTGAAGACATTAGCTCCTTTTCAATAACCTGAAAAGTGGTGTTGCTGTTTCTTCGTGCTTGAAAAACAGACTATTTTTTTTTAACAAAGTTTTCAGATCTTCCTGCCCTTTTCAAGGACTTCACGTGCTCCTCTAATGTGCTGTACTTATTTAACTAACTCTGGATCTTTAATGCTAGAAGTTGTGGCCTTCCTCATCTGAGTTGCCAGGATGTGCTCTTCAGCCAGTTGCCTTTTTACTTTCTAGTCACAGAATCACAAAATCACAGAATTGGTTGAGTCCAACCTTTGACCGAACACCACCGTGTCAGCTAAACCATAACACTAAGTACCATATCCAGTCGTTTCTTGAACACCTCCGGGGATGGGTGTCCACTTCTGGACAGCCTATATCAATGCTTTATCACCCTTTCAGTGAAGAAATTCTTCCTGATGTCCAACTTGAGCCTCTCTTGGCACAAGTTGAGGCAATTTCATCTTGTCCTGTCACTTGTTACCTGGGAGAAGAGGCCAACCCCCACCTGGATACAGCCGTTCAAGTAGTCGTAGAGAGTTTTAAGGTCTCCCCTGAGCCTCCTTTTCTTTAGACTGAATACCCCCAGCTCCCTCAGCTTTTCCTCATGTGACTTGTGCTCCAGACCCTTCACCAGCTCTGTTGTCCTTCCCTGGACACGCTCTGACACCTCAATGTCTTTCCTGTTGTGGGGGCCCAGAACTGGGCACAGTACTTGAGATGCAGTCTCAGCTGTGCTCATCACTTCCCAGGTCCTGCTGTCCACGCTATTGCTGATACAAGCCAGGATGCCACTGGCTGCCTCAGCCACCTGGGCACAGGCTGGCTCATGTTCACGTGCTGTCAACCAGCACCCTCAGGTCCTTTTTCTGCTGGTTTGCTTTCCAACCACTCTGCCTCCAACCTGTAGCAGTGCCTTGAGTTGTTGTAACCCAAGGACAGGACCTGGCACTTGGCCTTGTTGAACCTCATACAGTTGGCCTCAGCCCATCAATCCAATCTGTCCAGATCCCTCTGCAGAGCCTTCCTGCCCTCCAGCAGATCGACACTCCCACTCACCTTGGTGTCATCTGCGAACTGACAGAGGGTGCACTCAGTCCCCTTGTTCACATCATTGATAAAGATATTAAACAGGACTGGCCCCAGTACTGAGCCCTGGGGGACACCACTGGTGACCAGCCACCAGCTGGATTTAACTCCATTCACCACCACTCTCTGGGCCTGGACATCTGACCGTTTTTACCCAGTGAAGAGTGCACCTGTCCAAGCCATGAGCAGCCAGTTTCTCCAGGAGAGTGTGGGGGGAAATGGTGTCAAGTGCTTTGCTGAAGTCCAGGTAGAGACATCCACAGCTTTTTTCTCATCCACTAGGTGGGTCACCTGGTCGTAAAAGGAGGTCAGGTTGGTAAAGAAGGAACTGCCTTTCCTAAATCCATGCTGCCTGGGCCTGATCCCCCAGTTGTCTTGTATATGCTGCATGATGTCACTCCAGACAATCTGTTCATTACCTTCCCCGGCACTGAGGTCAGGCTGACAGGCTTGTAGTTCTCCAAATTCTCCTTCCTACTGTTCTTGTAGGCATCGTATTGGCAAACCTGCAGTCAACTGAGACTCCTCCATTTAGCCAGGGATGCTGATAAATGATGGAGTGTCGTGGCTAACTCTTCAGCCAGCTCCCTCAGTACCCTTGCATGGATCACATCCAGTCCCATAGACATGTGAGTGTCTGAGTGGCACAGCAGGTCCATAGCTACTTCCTCCTGGATTGCAGGGTATCTGTTCTGCTCCTTATTACTGTCAACCACCTCAGAGGTGTGGTTGCTCTGAGGATAACTGGTCTTCCTGTTGAAGACTGAGACAAAGACAGCATTAAATACCTCAGCCTTTTCCTCATCCATGGTGACAATGTTCCCCCCTGCCTCACATCAAATAAAGGATGGGGATGTTCCTTGGCACTGCTTTTGTTATTGATGTATTTATAAAACCACTTTTTATTATCCTTCACAGCAGTGGCCAGATTGAGTTCAAGCTGAGCTTTTGTCTTCCTAATTTTCCCTCTACATGACCTAATGACATCTTTGTACTCTTCCTGAGTTGCCTGCCCCTCCTTCCAAAGGTCATAAACTCTTTTTTTTTTTTCCCCTGAGTTTCAGCGAAAGATCAGGCTGAAAGGTCAGCCAGGCCGGTCTTCTTCCCCGCTCGTGTTTTGGCACACAGGGACAGCCTGCTCCTGCACCTTTAAGATTTCCTTCTGAAAGTATGGCCAGCCTTCCTGGACCCCTTTGCTATTAAGGACTGTTTCCCAAGGGACTCTCTGAACCAGTGTTCTGGACAGGCCAAAGTCTGCCCTCTGGAAGTCCAGGGTAGAAGTTTTGTTGGCCCCCTTACTTCACAGAATCAAAAACTGTCATTTCTTGGTCATTATGCCCAAGATGGCCTCTGACCACCTCGTCTCCTACCAACCCTGCTCTGCTCCTAAACAGCAGGTCTAGTGGGGCACCGCCTTCCAGTCTGCCCCTTACATAGTCAGTTTTCTAGTTTCTCTTGGTTTCCTCAGTGTTGGTTTTAGTTTCCCTTTGTCCTTTCTCTCTGCAAAGGGGGTTGTGGGTGGTCTCAGTCCACTGACTGATGCACAGTTTGGCAAAGGTGTCTGTCCTCTATGTCATTGAAAGTCTGCCATTTGCAGCAGGTGCCTGCACAGCAAACCTTAGCGCTCTCTCTCTGTCTATCTTACTATTTCTATGTCTACAAGGCTTACCATTTTACGTGATCCTTTCAATTCCATCCGAATAACTTCTGGCAATTTTGGTTTTGGACATTGTTGAATTATCAGAATTTCCTTGGGTGTTTCAGTTGGCCACATCCTTAAAGAGACACTTGGTATACTCACCATGAAAGATGAAATCACTCTGTTGCATGTCTGATTATGCAATTATTAGCAAGTCAAAAATCATGCTTTCAAGTTACATAGTCCAGAATTTTACAGGGACATCTTTTATGTGCCCTCTTTCTCATTAAATATGCAATAATTTAATTTAGGTAATGATTTTGTCAGTAATTACACTGATGAAGTAAACAGGGATTTTGTTTGGGTCCCAAATTTGCTGTTTAGACAATTTTTTTTTATTGAAGTCAAACATTCAGCTCGATTAGTGATGGACAATTTAGGGAGTATAGAATTGCCTGTCGTTCCAGCCAAGATACAGCAAAATCACCAGGTCTTCACAAAGCCTCCTCTTCCATTATAGATCAAGTCGGAAAGCCAGGGTTCCTTTGAGGAGCTAAGTTTTATATAGGGATAGAGAGTACTCATTTTCTGGTCTTTCCAGTTTATAAATGTTTGCAGAAATTGTCCAAGCTGTCTTGGAAAATGTCTGAACAGCTGAAGCACAGAAAAGTTTTTTCTACTGTGCAGATTTTTCTCTGTATGAACTTTTCAAGGCTGAAAGAAATTTCAAGCAGGTAAGGTGCTTCTGTTTCAAGAATTGCAACCAAGAAGCTTATCTTGTGCAAATATGAATTCAGAAGTCATATTGCATAAGTGGGAAAGTGATCTGTTTTTAATATTCTTATTAATCAGTTCTTTTCTGTATAATGCAGTAAAATGCCTTTTTTTTCTGCGTAAAATGAGGAGAGATTCAAAGAAGAAGTCAGTATCTTTTCTTTTGTGTCTTGGTAGTGCTTGATGAAAAAATTCCAAAATGATTTAGAAGTATTCAGATATTTCAACTGCCTTTCTCTCACAGTATGCTACTTGGCTATATACTCCTTATTCAAAAGAATGGGCAGTAGCTCACATCTTTGTAAGTCTGTAATCGCCTAAAGGTGTGTGACAAAACCCCCAAATAGTGAAAGGTGCTGTTTACTAGCCGGGTTCTGCATCTTGCCATTTCAGTTGAATTGTCAGGGTTTGGTGATCCAGAAGAGGGAGCTGCCACATAAATTAAGTTTTCTTCAACTTAACAAAATCTCCTTTAAAACCCTGCATGGACTTGTTTGTTTGTTTGTTTGTTTGTTTTGTTTTAAGGTTGACTTCAGAGATTTCATGTGATGCCTTTTTGATCACTCAGTTCATAGTTTGCTGATTTCTAAGGACACCGTTAGAGACTTAGATCTTTAATTTCCCTCAGTTTTCAGTATTGGTTCAGTGTTTATCTTTAAACATTGTGTTTGAATACTGCCCTAAAATCTTTGGTTGGTATGATGAGTGCAGTCCCTTCTACTGAATCTGTTGGGTCTTTTTAAACATAGATGTTTGACTAGCATGCTGTAGATGTTTAATAGATATTTTCTGTAGCATGCAGGAAAGGCTTTGTGGTGGCTGGCCTTCCTCAGTGCAAGTCCATGTTAGATGGGGGTGGCTTCTGGGCCATTGTAATGTTTTTCTTGTGTAAGGGGTGGTTCTTCTGTCGCAGTAAGCACATACAGCTAAATATTTTGAAAATAGCAAAATATATGAAAAAATGGCGAAACTGATGTGCACACTCCCATGTGCTTTTTAATGTGCTCTCTTTTTTTTTCGTCTCCTTAGCAGTGCAGTACAATTTATAGTGAGTCAATATATCATTTGTGGGCTATAAAAGTAGAGAACCATGAGGTACTTGGAGAAGGCATTAAATCACGTGCTTATTAAAACTTGTACAGACAGTGAGGAAGGAGACCAGACTTCTCTGGGCATGTTTTAAAATGCATAATTTACCTAGGTCCTGGTATTGGTTGGTGGAACTCTAGATTGCTACCTGCTGTAATGATAAATCTTTCAAAGCTATCATGCCTCATTATAGTCATTTCATATTAACAACTGATGCAGTGATGTGACTTTGTTTCCTGAGGAACTACAATAGTGAGAAGCAGGTGAGTCTTTTCAACTGAATAATATATTCCCTTTTTTTTTGTCATTAAAAGCTAAAGCGGACTCTCAATATTAGGAGAAGAGGGAATACTGTGCTGTGCTGCTTATATGTTTGTGGGGGATCACTTTTCATGTTTTGTGCAAATTTTGAGGTGCTGGAACTTGTCCAAAGAAGGGCAATGAAGGGTCTGGAGCACAAGTCTTATGGAGAGTGACTGAGGTGGACTTGTAGGTATGTGTGACTTTTTCTTCCTCCAGGAGTTTTCAGAATAAGTACGTAAATAAATACTGGGGTTTTTTATATACTTAATATTTTGTACACGACTATTATAGTTCAAATATATAATACTTAAAAATATTTGTGTGTTCTTAAAACTGATGACCTGTTTGTATGTTTTTAGGTCTTCCATCGAATACAATTCTTTCCAGAATGCATACATTCCCCAGATGTTCTGGCTGTGTTTATTTGCAAGCACATTTTATAGCGGCTCATGTCACAGTGAATAGAGTTGACAGTTGGGCTGATTGCAGGAATATGCAAAATGTTAACCTCATAAATCTTTCTCCACCTACTGTATTATGTAATTTTTACAAAATATGCAGAAGTATGGTGCAAGAGACAGTTCCATTATTTTAGTTGGAACCATTTTGGTATTGCAGTTAACGATGATGTATTCAATTCAGACACAATTACATCTGGACACTAATGGGAGCTGTTGATTTGACATTCTATTCATACAGGGGGCACGTGTCATTCAAAAGTGAGTTGTAAAACTGTTTAGCATGGTTGCATTGTTAGTGATGTGGCTTTCCACTTCACGCAACTACTATAACTAAATACCATATTTAGTAGAGTCTTGAAATCCTGAGACAAAAATAGCATGCAATTTCTTTGAGAGATACAAATTATATTAATAATCCTTTTCTTTATACTCAGAATAAACTTCCATGTTATTACTAGACTTAAAGATGCAAAGTAGAAGTGTTATTCTTGCAAGACTTGGTGGTTTCTTGTTAAATATGTCTTACTGATGAATCGTCATGATCTTTCAAATTTTTAATACAGACCTGTTTTCATCAATATATGGTTTTGTCTGTTGGATAACTCATATTTTTGAAGGTTCTCTGATAAGCTCTTGTGTTAGCATTGTAAACTCTGCTTTGAAGTTGATTGTTTATTTTGGAAATACCCTGTTGCAAAGCTGAACAAATAAAGGAGGATTGCAACCCCCAAACTTCTAATGACCTTGTCAGGTACTATTTCTATAGGTACCCTGCCATATTTGACTACCAGGTTTTATGTGGCTCTGTTTTACTTTTTGTGTATACAGGATGACTGTAATTAGAGCTCTGTACTTCTCCAGACATGCAGCTAAGTGTTGTTTCTTTGGTAAGAATAGTTAAATATGTAACCCATCCACATAGGTTCCTTTTTCCTTTTTGTAGAGAAAACCAGCAAGTGCTTACCTATGTTAATGTAACATTTGAGTTCAGATGATAGCACAAGTCAAGAAATTCAAAGATATAGTTCCCACAGCAACCATAATTCACCCTCGTCGCTGTGAAAGCACAAAAGCCTGCACCATGCAGAATACTGCATATATGTAAGTGTGTGAGGCACAGTTGCTAGGAGAGCCATAAATTTTAATTTCTAGAGGTATTTACATTCACATTTTATATCTTTAAGTATTTGTATTTTATTTTATTTGAACAGTGCAGTAATGAAAAACTGAGGGAAAGATGCCATTTGGATTAGTGTATCTTTTTGCTTTTGTGTAATGTACAATTGATTATACTACTATCTCTGCCTTTCTGTTGACTTTTCCTTTATTTTTAAGTGAGTAATATTGAATGTGAAATATAATCTGGCCTGCTTCCTTGTCTGACTCTATTTTCTCTTTGTTTACCCATCTTCCTGAACTGCAGCTATGAGGTCTACTTGTTTACCTACAAGGATAAATAAACCAGATATTTATCTGCATATAGTCATGCACCTTGTTATTGAACTGCATCCATAGCTTAAGGCTCCATTATAAAATATTCTAAAGCATATGGAATATATTTATTTTCAATATCTCATAAGATACTTTTGGTTTCTTTGTTTGCTGGCTAAGTCTGCTGATTTGGTTATGTTAGATGTGTTTAATTATTATCATAGTGAGTACAGAGATGGAAGTGTCCTTATTTTGAAATTATATTTTTTTATTTAGAAAAATGTAAACATTTCAATTATAGTCCAGAAAATGTTTTTTAAATAATATTTACGGGATTTCCAGAAGTTGGTTGGCTGAAATATTTGTGTGATATTTCTTAGCCTTTCAGATATGGCCAGTGGAGAGAGAGACTATGATGTTTGAAGATTGGTATATTAAGTCCCATTCCCACGGGTGATTATTATATCTGTAGGCTGGATTGAGCATTCATGATTATTTAAAAAAAAATTCCCTTTGACTGAGGCATATGCTAATACCTCATAATTTATTTGGAAAAAAAATCACAATGTAACTGTATCTCGCCAGTCATTTAAAATAAAAGAAAAAAGGAAATGACACAGGATAAGAAAGGTTCATAACAAGTTCCTCCTCAGTAAACTACTAAAAAAATAATTTAGACTTCATCTAGTTTCTACCGGGCTGATTTTTCTTAGCCCTCCATCACATCTTAGCCTGCTATATGAGCTCTTTATGGACTGTCTGGGCAGAGCTGGAAGGCTGATTGGATGTGAAAATGTTCTCCTTGGGAAATCTTTGGATCCTGCCCTTCCCAGATTGTTAGGCAATCTGCTTTAGGAAACCTGTTTTGACAGTGCCTGTTATCTCTGCTTGGCAGAGTCCTATAGGGACCATCACTGCCTACCTCAAAGCCAGGGTTGGGGGAATTCACTCTGCAGCCCCCTGCCTTCCCAAAGCTTTATTATTCTGTTTCATTGCTAGTTCTGAACTGCGCACGTATTGCTGTACATGTGTCTAAAATAAAGTTGTTAGTTCATATGAAATGCAGGTTTCCTTGTCTAAACATTTATAATATGAAGTTTGAACTCCATCTGAAAATTAAAACATTCCCAGTGGCTCAAAAGATTAGTTAAATTCTGGCTGCCATCTGAACAAGAGTTGGTCTGGTCTTTCCACCGGGATTTTACTGTGTCTGTATTCTATGAAATGAGGAAGGGGACTGGGAATTGAGAGTCATGACAGTTCTTCAAGGAGCAGGTAGTGTGCTGGAGTTTGAGTAGAATTGTGGACAAAACTTGATTCATAAGGCTCTGTCCTGCTGAAACAAGGAAGTGAATACTCAGGATATAGATTTTGTGTAACAGCTGTGTTGTGGTCAAAAGCTTCCATCAATATCCTGACAACATTTCTTTTTTCAGTGTATCTAACTAATATTTTGGGGCTTCCCTGAAGCGAATAGTTACGAGAGTGTTTTTGTTTTCTTCTGTCTATCCTCTTACACGTTATAGTTGTGATGTTATTATTTGAACTGAAATAAAGAAGGGCAAACATCAGTGGAAAGTAACTACTGCATAGGGATGATTAGAGATAACTGGAAAACAGCAAAACATTCCACTTGGAATTGTCCTATTGCTAGTAAATAGTAAAACATGAAAAGACACAGGGTCTAGAAAACAGTAAGTTTACATTCATGTTCATTACGAGTTTATTAATAACCATTGCTGGATGATTTGATGCAGTTATTTTATACAATTAATCCCTCTGTGTATAGGCCCAGGGAAGAGAAATGTACAGTTGATAGTGCTAGGGATTGCCGGTGATCTTGGAGACCTCATTTTGTTTTGAGGTGATGGGGGTCCTGTGGGAGAAAATGGCTGTATGGGAAACTGCTTTCTGTGTAGTGGTAAAAGTGCCTGGTGTTGTGAACAAGGTCATAGTTTTGACACTTACTGCCATCGGAGGATAAAGTTGGTGTAACTCACTAGTGCAAGTATTTTGCCTCAAGCATGGATCTTTCTCTACATCCCCCGAGATCCAGATTTCCTAATGGAACATAGGACTTTGATGAAAGTGGATGGCCATGTCACCTCACAGTTCTCAGTGGAGAAGAAAATTTCCTTGGTGGGATTAAAACCATCTGCTTGTGTCTTGGGCTGTTAGGTATGAGATAGGATTTGACTTCAATTTGTTAGTCACTGTTAGAAGACAGAGGGTTGGTATGTAGAATACAGTGTCACATCTGTTAAAGATTTTGTTGTTTCTCTTCATTTCAACATAGGTATTTTCATCAGTTACAATGAGCTGGGAAAGATTTAATTTTTTTTTCCATTTTTTCAGTTAATGTTTTTCAGAATGTAGAGTATTTCATGTTTATTGTCAATCATTTGTTCTGTCATCCAGTCAAAATTACCACAAAGATGATTGAATTATATTTCTTAACTGTGAGAGAAGTTTTGTAGTAGAGTTGGTAGTGCTCTGTTATTGAAGACAATACACTTTGTTTTGCAGGATTGTATTTCCAGTTTTCAACTTTGACCAGCTGCTAACCATTGAGGCTAACAATATTTTTTTTTTCTTGGGTTGGCCTCAGCCTGATTTTTCACAGAAAATTATAGTCAAAACTACCAACTTAACTTTGACCAGAAGCCTCACAAGAAAATGCCTGGTATTCTTTTGTGTGTTAAAAAAAGAAAAAATTCCATCAACCTTTCTTTGAAAACGCTGTAGTACGTGCATGCTTTGAAGGAGGAACTTCAATTTGACAAGGTGAATATAATCAATTTGACTATATTCAAGAGTGTCTTTCACTATCCCTGTGAATACCCACTCTGCTTTAACCAATTTATAAACCTCTGAAAAATGACATTTCAAATAATTTCATTTAAGTGTTGGTAGAAGTGGCTAGATAGGCTTTTTTTTTTTTTAATACCTTTTCTGTCAGTTTGGCATACAGGGAATATTTCCTGATGCAGAACCAAATTGAACTTTCTCTAATTGCAATTCTGGTGTGATTTAGGTCAGAGATGTTTTTTGATATTCTCTCTTTTGAATGGGATCAGAGCTCTCTGCTGGAAGGGGGCAGAGTAAAGGAAGAATCACTGTTTGATTTGACATAGAGCAGGAACTGGCTGTCAGGAGTACCTTGAAAAAGGATACTGGGGGAGAAGGAATGGACTGGCACTGTGGAGCTCAGGTGGAAAGAAATCAAAACTCTGAATGTATGGAGGAGATTTGTAGTACCTGGTCGTTGTGGTTATGTGCTGGAGCTTCCTGAAGAGAGACTGGAAATGGGTTGAAAGCAATGGAAGAGGCATTACTGGAAGGGGAGGAGAAACTGATATCAGTCTCCTGCAGAGCCTAGAGTGCAACACAAGCTTACTTGAGTACTCTGGTGCTAGAAGTCTGCATGGCATCGTTGCTGACATGAGAAGTGAAGCAGTACTCAAGTAAGTAAGTATGTTCTTGGAATGTACTTCTGGCCAAGTTCTTCCTTAAGAGCACAGACTGGTATGTTTTATAACTAACAGTGACCTCCTTGGTTCAAGTGGCAGAGAATTTTCCAGTAGACCTTATGATTGCAAAGTTGCAGGTGATCTGTGAAGGGATTAAGTTTCCTGTTATCTAATAGAATGTGTTTCCTTTTTTAAGAACTTGGAAATTTTATGCCTTTGAATGCTTTCTAAAGAACACTTCAGAATTGCCATATCAAGTGTGCAATTGCCTGTGCAGCCTAATTTAAACGCCTGACGTGTACACGTTGTAGTATATTAATTATGTGATGAGTGCTGTTTTAATTTTCACCTTCTTGAGCAGATGAATCAGAGTAGTGAAATGCAGAAGACTGTTCTGTAGAAGCCCTGTCTGATCTATTGCAAAAATTGGAAGATGCCATTAGCATTTTGGAGAGCTGGAATCTCTTTCCCTGTAGTGAGTGTAAGGTGAGAAGCAGTGCACATTAAAATGTACAGTAGAACTTCTGCAGACTTCAGTAGGAACATAAATCTGGCTTTTCATATAAATTCTTGCTGATCAGATGATGGCTGTTTTTCTATTGGGAACAGTTGTAAAGTATTGCTTGAAACTGTGAAGTAGTAGCTGCTGTCTTTGTACCCCTCTATCAGGTGGGATTTGGGGATATAGAACATAGATACCTCTCCTTTCTGAAAATACTGAAATATCTGTTAAATCACAGCTTTTCAAATCCTCCCAGAGGAGATTTGCTTAGGATTTTTTTTTTTAATACACGTAGTAGATGACAAGTAATAAAATCAGAAAGGTTATTGTTGTATTTTTATGGTTGAGTCTGTCATATCATATTTTCAGACTTGTCAGTGGACAGTCAGCACTGCCTGAAGTCTCAGAGGTCAACATCTGAACACTGTGGAATGGCTGTTTGTGCTGCTGATTGTAGAGAGGGGACTGAGGTTGCATTATGATGATTTACGTTATTCAAACAGGAATTCTGATTGCTGCAGCTCAGATGACTTAAAACATGACAGGCATGTCATGTGTTTAATTATTAGATGTGCTGTTAGAAAAGGAGCTGGGGTGGCACAAATGTAACACAGCACAGCCAGTTCTCAGTGCAGGCCATGCTTGCTCTTACCAAACTGTTGTGCTGGCCCACTGGATCCCTTTGCCAGCCTGTTCTGATGCAGTTGCTCAGCTAATGGGAGATTTTTCTCTGTCTGTTTTTCTCAGATCAGGTGCAGTGATCTGGCTTTTAGCAAAGTAACAGTATGTCATGTATAGAGGGAAAATATTACTGGTAGGTGGTGAGTTTGGGGTAAAGTTTAAGATGTGTGTCCTTGAAATACTGGGAAAATACAGCAAAAGATGTGCAGGATCTAAACTGGTTATTATCCCAGTGCTGTAAATATACACAGATAATTAAAATGACATTTTTACAAAGTCTTGAGCAGCAAAGAGTTTGATCTTCTACACGTATCTTTTGATACTGCATTTGGATTTTGTTCATATGTGCTGTTTAGTTTTTGTATTCCTCAGGGCATTTTTTTTTCTGAATTGTATAAATATTTGTTTAGAATCTTAGGCTTTATTTTTCTTTTCTTTTCTTTCTCAGTCTTCTTCATTCTTTATGATGGTTAGAACTGTGCCTGTAGCTCCTTCTTTTTTCCATGTTGGCATGTAGAGGATGTTACATTTTCTCAAGTGCTTCATTCTGCTCAACAGTCAACATGGTTTCTTTTCTTTATTCGAAGAGCTGTGGAAGTACAATTTCAATGGTACAGGCTATCACAGGTCTTGTGATATGTACAGAAGATGGAAACTGCTGACCTAAGGCTGCAATTATTATACATTTCCATTGGATATAAAAATATTTAAACTCTTCTTGAATGCATGATTTTTTGCATGAAGATAGGGTGATTAGAAACATGTATAAAGAGTGCAGGTAGCACACGTTGAAAATTCATCCAGCTCTGTGAAATCCTGTCAGTCTTTGGATCCTGTTAGAGACAGAGTTTAGTTCTTGTCAAACAATGATGGCTCTTCCCAGTTGAGCTGGGCTTTGTGCACATAGACCTTCAGGGGTGAAAAGCAGCTGTGCTTTTCCACCACCCCAATCACCTCCAGCAGCTCAGTATGATTCAAATTCCTGATGGAATCATGTGCAGAGAAGTCTAGTATAATTGTAACTTTAATGAGAACTATTTTGACATTATTTAAAATTTTTCTTTCAGCACAATACTGTGTAAATATACAGACTAGATTTTATGCAAAGGCTCGGGGCTTAAGTCTCCAAACATTTCTGAGTGCACTGGATTTCAAGGGCAATTGTCTGCTTTCACTATTATAGTATTTTAAATATCAGGAGCAACCTTTAATAGATTAAAAAAAATAACTGGTTTTAAAAAGAAATAACACGTGGGGAATTTCGGCTGGACCGAGCCCCTGAGGTGGAGCGAGAGGGTGGCTGAGAATGGAGGCCCTGGTCTGACAACGTACTGATGCATCCTGAGAGAGCAGAGGAGCAGCAGGAGAGAGCTGTCCCGTGGGAACGGGGAACACTGTCTCATGAGAACGAGGACTTGTTTTGAACAGAGTGACTGAGAAAAATATAAACATCAAAGGAAAACAGGGACAGGTGCACAGAAATGTTGTGAGAAAGTAGAACTGAGAAGGTCCAACTAAAATCTACCTATTAGCTGTGAGAATTGTAGTTTGTGTATTTAAGTTGACCTATCTGTGTGGTGTACCTGTACCAAAAGAGCTGTATTTAAGAGGCTGTAAATTGCAGCTCGTGGCTGCTGCTGCTTCATTATTCTTTCCAATAAACTTTCTTGCTGAGTATTATATGTCGTAGTCCGTCCCAACAACGACAAACACAGCCCTTTGTTATTTTGAAATAACAAATTTTTACAACTTTTCCTATATATACTCTGCACCTCTGCACCTGTACTATGTTTTGTTTGTTTAAAGAAGTGGCATTCACCTTCAAGTGGCATTCTTGATTTTACACACGATAAAAGGAAGTGTTTGCCTTTCTTGCTGGTAAGAAGAAGAAGAAGAATGTGAACTCTTTGTTCCTTAGGGAAAACTTGAGCCATGTCTATCCTGAAGAGTCCTTTAGGTCTGCTTATTTGTTGTGCTCACTGTGCCTTGCCTCGGTGCTGAAATGTCTGACAGAATCATCAGAGATCAGGCAGATGAAAATGTCAACAAAAACCCCAGCCCTTTGTGGTTCTGTACATTTGTTGACATATAAAAAGCAAAATAGTTTCTCTCTCAGGGCTAGCAGTCTTTATAGCAATAATTATAATTCTCTCTGTAAGCATTATCCAAGTCTTAGATTAATTTGTAAAATGTTTTTTGTTGCTCTTTTCCGGTCCTTTTATATAGTATAGTAATCTTCTGTGGATAAACATGTCACAGAATATATATTTAATTGTACAGTCTGGGGGTTTTTTCCTCTTATTCTGTCATTTGTTGCTTGACTAGACATGCAGTATTTTACTGCATTGATTGCCGTTTTTCCATAGGGATATTCATGGGTAAAATTTAGAAAATATGTTGTAATTGTAGATCAAATGTAGAGTATGAGAAACATAGATGCAGATGTTACAGTTTTGTTTGTGTGTAATTTAGATTTTGTATATACACTTTAGTACCTAGGGGAGATGGGTATAAAATTAAAGAGTTGGAAACATTGTACTGAGTGTAATTGCACATTGTCACTACTTGGAAGTTAATGTTTTTTTAGACAAGTTTGAAAAAACAGCGTGAAATTGATAGGAACTCTCTCTTGAAGGGAGGCATTGAATAACTTTCAGGAAAATAAAAAAAAAATCAAACCCACACTGTTGTTGCCATTGTGTGCCAGAGAAAGTACACAGTTAGGAAGTACTCTGGTTCTTCTGTATAAAGTGTTGCTGACATTTTTAGGGTATGTGCAGTGAGTGACCTTTGGTAAATTATAAACTATAGCTGGACTATTTTCATGAAAGTTGATGTGCCTTTGATCTATTTGATCTCTAATACTAAGATGCTATTAAGATAATTAGAAATACTTAATATTTGAAATATTTATTCTTTTTGTTTTGTGATTTCACGTATGAAAGCTTTTGTTGTCAAAAGTTGTCTCTTGTTGCTTTGATGTCACAGCACTAAGCATTCAGAGAGACACTGATGATCAGAAAACGGAGGTGACTAACAATCTAGTCTGGCCTGTTTTATAACACAAGCTGTGGATTTCCTCACAGTGATTGCAGCATTAGATGAGCAATTTTCAACAGAGCTAGGAAATAATTATCTTTCTATGAAGATGGCTTTTAGGCCCTAAACGCCTTTTTTCATTCTACTTTCAGTAGGAAATAGGGATCTTAATTTTCTGAGGAGGCCTCTGTGGGGAACAGTAGTCCTCATGCAAGTTTTAAGTACCCTAATGAGCAAACTGTTGTTGGCTTTATTGGGAATTTGCTTGAATAAAAATGGAAAGGATTTGGCTCATTTACTTTCAAATGCCTAGATATATAGACATTTTACTGTATTAAAATGCTTTATGATATTTCACTTGACTTTTATCCTTTCTTTATATTCTGTGTACATCTGTTCAGTGTAATTGCACATCCTATATGGTTAACTGAGCCTGATGAAACACCTGTTGCTCACATTCAATGGCCTTTATTTGAATGAACAGTTTTCATCCATAAAAGGAAAAATCCAGTTCTGTGCTTCGTAAATTAAGGATACCATGGCATTTTGAAATTCCTTCTTAAAAATTTCTTCTGCTGTAGTACCAACTGGTATAGTGTGTAACTAGTGCTGGACAGTCCCCATATGCCACACTCTGTTTCTACTTATTGCACACCACATCTTTGTGGACACAACCTGGCTGCATTATGATTGCCTACTCTTCTTTGTCCCATTGCTCTTTTCTTATGTGCTTAAAAAGTTAAATATGTAACTCAAACAGCTGTGTTGTGATCGTGAAGTTTATTTTAAATGTTGTTCTAGTAAAACCTAAAAAAAATGGGTTTTAGTTCCACAGGGATTGAGTTGAAGTTTGGAACACATGTTGAAGACTGTGGGGAAAATTTCATGTGATTTTTGAATATGTTTGAGGCCAATTTGTAAAAACCTAGGTTGGAGATCGTACATGTTTATTTGGAAATTATGTCTGATCTTGATGAATAAATTATGGAGCTGCAAATCATCATTTTCCAAGAAAAGGCCAAACAACCCTGGTGCCTCTGCCAGGTATCTCTGATTTTCAGCTGCAATCATCATGTCTTTGCTAGGAAGGTTATAAAACTCTTTTTTTTTTCAGGCTTTTGCCCACAGCCTGTTAGTCCTGATTTATTTATTTTTTCTCTTATAAATGAACTTCAGACATTAAATGAAAGAGAGATTCAATTATTGTGCACTGAAGCCCTTTGCACTTGCCTTAGAGCAACTTACTAAGGTATGGGGGGGTTCTTATTTCATGGAAAATGCCTTTACCAACCAGTCTCATCTCTACTGCAGAAGCCTATCACCTCTGGTTCCAATTCCATGCATTAATATAAAAATCTGAGAAATACCACACGAATGCAACATCTGTCAGGATTTATCAAAGTCTTACTAGTCTAGCTGATATTAAAGCCACATGATGATTTTAGACTTGCCCATAGTGGGCCATTCGGGCATTAGGAGAGAGCTGTGCTGTTTTCCTCATACTAACCACTTCAAGGCATTAGGTATTAGTCATCAGACTCCTAAATGATTTATTTCAAAATTAACAGCTTAAAGGATGTGTGCTTAGAGAAGCCCAAAGCTTCCCGTTGTGTTTCTGTAACTGTTTGGTGGTTTGTATTTAGAGCTTACAGTTCTGTATTTGAATTTTAGAATCTGAGAATCAAGATGTTCCTAAAGTAGCATTGACTGTATTTTCCTGGCCTAATCCATCAGTGCTGAGATAACTGAATCGTGCTTAAATTAGCTGTTCTAAAACAAGAAAAAAAAGCCTTGTACAATCTGACAGGATTCATATTGCTCTTTCTTAACTGTGTTAAAAGGAGAAATTATACTAACCTGTTTTTTATAGTTCAGTCTAGCTACTTTACGTTTCTACTCAGAAACCAATGAATAAATCACGTGTTACATATGTGTTAATCTAACCAGATCCTCAAGGAAGAATAAGTAGAGCAGCTGTTATTTTTACAGCTGTAGCTCATAATTTGAGTGCTTTCCATTTAGCTAAGTATTTAAATGCTGTCTATTTAAATATAGTGCAGGATTTAGACTTCTAATAAGTGTATTGATACAATACATCAAGCCTCTTTGCTTTTTCTGAAGCCCTAATTTTATTTCAGAAACTAGCTGTTAAACTAGTTTAAAATTAACTTGTACCATGATCCCTTTGGAGAGAGCTTATGTCTTAAAATGTTTTTGCAATGCCTAGCCTACTTAAGTTGTCAAGTTGAAGCTGTAAGTTTCTCTCTCAGAACAAGTATTAAATAAAAATGTTAAACTGTGGTTTATGTGAAGATCTCCAGTCCAAGGGTGTGGCTTCACTGAATTCTCAAGACCTCTGTTCACTGGGGTGAATCTCTAGCTGTTAAAGAATTGACCTCATAGATATTAAGTTATTCTCCACAAGTCATGGATAAGTTTAGATAGTAGAGCACTTGCTTTGCATTAGAAAATAATTGTGTTGATAATTTCTTTCACATAAAGATTTTGGTGTTCTGGCTAGGTTTTTTTTGTTTCAAGGTTTAGATGGAGACCCTGCTAATGGCTGTTTATGAAGAAAATGAAATAATCTATATATACCACATATGGTAAGTACTTACTGTTTTATTCAGATTATTTAATTAAAATATTGCTGTTATTTTTATTTGATATTTATCACAAGCGAAATTTGTTGTAAATTACATATGAAAACTCACTTTCTAGCTGTGTCCTCTCACAGATACTGCTCTTTTTGTTAGTACATTCAAGGTTTTAAAGGAACTATCAGCAACTCTTCATGGCAGAGATAAAATGCTTCTGTGTGTTGGAACATTTAGAAACAATTATGGCAAAGTAAAAATTTTTTCTTAAATCAAAGGAGAGAAAAAATCCATTATCCCAGAGATGAAGTGGCCTGACATATTAGGACACTAGAGAGATTTCTGTTTCAGTTTGGCAGCTGGTGGCATTAGAGTTATAGTTCTGTTAAATAGTCAAAGAAAGGCTGGTAGCTATAAATAAAATCTTATTTGCTAGCAAATATGTTACTGAAGTACAAATGTTCTTTTTAATGTGTTTATTGGGTACTCCTCTGTTCAATTGTATATGTCATTTAAATATAATCAGTAGTCATTCTGTGGGAACTCTTTAGGTAATCAAAATGAAATATTGCTTTGAAAGGTAAGGATTTAGAACTAGGAAAGAGGGAGAAGGCCCTAAAATTTCCTGTGGCTTCTGGTAATCAAACAGGTAGCACGAGCAATTTGTTGATGAGTGATGCCCTAAATAACTTTATGCCCAATTAGGTATCACCTTATCAAGAAAGGGAGGAGCTGTAGTTCGTTTCAGAGGGTTGGTACTGTACTCTGAATATCTGTAGAAGATACTTCTATGTTGGGCCTGTGAGTCCGTAGCCCCCGAAGAACTTCACTGCTGGTAAGATTCTGTCTGGGACTTGCAGTGTAGCCCCATAAAATCAGCTTTGTTGGCTGCAAACGCTGTGTTCCGCCTGGTTCACTCAGCTGGGGGAAGCTGCCATTATCAGCTGCGCTGTGGATGAGGAGGGTGATCGGAATGTGGGCTTCCCTTTGCTGTTCTGTCTCACACTGTGCACACAATAATGTCCCCTCATATCCTGGCTGCCTGTAAAGTAGTTATTAAGGACAGACGTGCCTGTTGCTGGAAGTCCTAGATTTTTTTCTGGTTAGTTGTGGGAAAAAAATCTGTTGTTTTGCATAGCTGTGTAGCTGTGCTTCAGTCCTTTGGAGTGGTGACAGTTTCTGTGCCCTTCAGTGACCGTGGAGCCCTTGGCTGCTTCTTGCCCACTTTGTTTGATTGAGCCTTGTTTGATTGAGCTGCTGTACCGAGAGCCTCATGGCTTATAAACATCAAAACATGTGAAGGATAGTTCAGTGGATGAGAAAAATGAAGTTTGTTGAAAATATGCCACAGTTTCTCCCTGTGTCTGCATTGGTCCCTGATTAGATCTTTGAGGTTATGAGGCCTTGTTCCACCTAGGGACTCTAAACTGAGGTACCATCTAAGAAGGTTTCTGCGTCAGCTCTTGCCTCTGTCATATGGATTGGACCTTGTAGCTGTTACTTAGGTGCTCTAAAGCTATTTGGCCATACTGGGAAGCAGGATTAGGATAACAGGATGACATTCCTTTTTTCCCATTTTGCTTCTGATTTATTGCTATGCTTTGGTCAGAAATGTATTTTGCTGCAGCCATGGTTGCATTCCTACAAACTATATTTCTGGTGGGTTTTGCATTTCTTTGATTTCAGTGGGAATTAAAGTGTAATGAGATTTTAATTTTTTTTTTTTTTAAAGCACTTGAAAGACCTATCACCGTCTTTTTGGCACCAAAGTTCAAAAACATAACAAAACTGTTAAAAATGATATCTCTTAGTACTAAACCAGAAGGTACTGTTCTTTTGGTGTGATTGTAGGAAGTGATTTTCATTATTCCACAATATGCCTTGGCAGTTTACAGTGTTTACTGTACCACTGTTTGTAGTGTTCCATGGTAAAGTCCAGTGGAACCTGGGACCTTAAGAATCCGTCGGCCTGATGAATGCTGAGGTTCACAGAGGTTCACTAGCACAAGGTTGCAATGAAGACTTGGTTTGTGGGTCAGAGGATAGAAGGTTGATTCCTTTTTGCTTTGCTTTGAGGGGAAAAAGGTCTGTTTTTAATCGGATTTGGATGTAGGTTTCTGTAGGACTGCTATTCACAGCTGCCTCAGAGTTTGTATGATGTTCATAAAATCAGAAATTTCATCTTTATTTGGAATATCAAGTTAGTTTGACTTTTTGGAAGCAGATGTTTTCACTATTGTCTGTGTTTTATTTCCTCACAGAAATCATGATGTGTGTTTGTTTGCTTTTATTCATTTAGTCCAGTGTGAGATTTTAAAAACAAATGTTTCTTTAGGAAACTGAAAATATAGCAATAACTATATAACAGTGTTAAAAACTTTATCCAGCTTAGTAACTTAGAAAAATACAAAGTAGTGGGAAATATAAAATCAAACTCTAAATCCAAATGGAAAATAAGTTTCATCTCCAAAATAGTTTCTTCTTTGTAGAATTTAATTCTGAGCTATAGCAGGTATATATCTTGCTTTGAAGGTAAAAAGAAGATTATGTAATCATTTAGATTAGGAAAGACCCCTTAGATCATAGAGTCTAACCATTTACACTCCCAAGTCCACTGTTAAACCATGTCCCAAAGCACCACATCTACATGTCTTTTAAATTCCTCCAGGGATGGTGACTCAACCACTTCCCTGGGCAGACTTTTCCAGTCCTTGATAACCCTTTCAGTGAAGAAAGTTTTCCTAATATAATCCAGTATTACTGATTTGCTTGCTCCTATGTTCTCCAATTTATAGAAGTAGTAGAGGATTTTTTGCAGGATTTTGACTGTTTGAGAGTTTAAATTATCTTTATATAGATTTAAATAATAATCAGGAGAATACCAGGTCAATACCATGCTCAATAGACAAGGCTTATGATTTCATTAATATTTATAAATTAATACTGTGCTCAATAAGAAATGCCTTCATAATTGGACTGTAGGAAGATTAAGTAACTAAATATGAAAGGGTAATTTTAGAAAGTAACTGTCAAGCTAAAGGAACAGTGTTGTCAGCTGTGGTGCTCACCATTCTGTTCAAGATGTGTGAAACAACTGTTGCAGGACTATTTTGGGGGAAGGGATGAGGCCTCTTCCAGGGTTCAGTTTAGGTGAGAACAGAGACAAGTAAGTATATTGTAGATAAGTTCTTATACATGTGATATCTTGGCAACCATGGGAAGTTAAGATAATTTCAGGTAATCTCATGTTTTCATGTAGCATGAGAATATTTTATGATTTCTCACTTAAAAAAGAAAAAAAACAGAATTGTTATTTTTCTCTCTAAACACAATAAAAGCACCTTTTATTCTTAAAAAGTTTTTGCTTGTTTTTCCCTATATAAAGAATACCTACATTTTCCAGTCACAGACAACTGCATAAAGTCTTGAAAACAGTTTCTCTTGAAACCAGGGGAGAGAGTAAGAGGGCAAATATCACCTGATGTGACAAAGGACCTAGAAAAGACACTATAAAGAGGTGTTTCAGATGCTTTGATGGGGAGGGTACAAGATGACCTCAACAGATTAAAGGAACAGTGCTTTCCACCTCATTTCCCGAGGTCTTTCTGGCTGTGGCTCTAGCTTGCTTGCTTGTCCTTTACAGCACCAACACAGGGCACTAAGCAATTCAACAGGATAAAATTATCAGAGTTTATGAGCAGTTAAAGTCTACTGCAAACATGTTCCTTCAGTCTTGCCGTGATTGATGAGACAGTCTGGGTATCCCTGGTTGTAATTTACAGAGAATAACAAACTCGAAACTATTTCAAAATGACTTGCTCACACTGATACACAGCTGTAATTGGAGCAAGTAAATTGCATGTTTCAAATAGCCCAAGAATATTTCTTTAAAGGGTATGTCTAGCTTCAAGTATGGAGAGTCAGTATAAGACAGACAGGGAGTACACTGGGATTACGAGATAAATTCTTTATTGTACTTCAGTTCTGCAGAATCTTTGGTTATTTGACTTTCTGGTTTAGTCTCAGGAAGGGTAGTTTGAAGGGATATTCACATTACATAGTCAGCGTCTCACATGAAGCGTGCTGGTATGTGCAGTAGCTTTTTGTGTAAAGATTGAGACAAAAAAGACGTTGAGTCTTTTCTTGCTGTCTGTCACTGAGTTCTCTCCCCTGTCTGTCACCCACACATTTTCTGAACTTCCTTTTACAGTTGTCATGCCCATGGCTTCCCTACATTCCCAAAATGTTCCTCCCTAGGCCTGTCTTCAGGTGAGTTCTGGCCTCTCTGATTTTGTCCTGAAGTTTCTGAACAGTTCTTTTGTACTCTGTCTTTTTTTTGCCTGTCCTGGTTTTCATCTCCCTTTTTCTTTCTAAATTTTAGCTCATCAAAAAACTTCTTCCTAAGCCAAGTGGGCCTCCTGCTGAAACTCCTAGTCTTTACATAGTGCCTTCTTCCTGCCTGAATTCTCAAACATCAAGAAGCTCTCCTGGGAACGCTTCGACCTTATGCCTGTTCCCCTGGGATTTTACCCTGCTGTTCTTTTTAATAAACGTAAATCTGCACTTGCAAAATCCCTCCTCACTCTGCTGATTACCTTTTCAGCCTTTCTCCATGTTCTCAGCTCAGTCATCTTGAGGTCACTGCAACCCAGGCCACTGGACAAAGACCACCAGCCAGTTCATACCTGTTTGTGAGCAGCAGCAGTGTTACTGCTGCTGAGCCCCTTCAGTGGCTGTGTTAGGAAATGGTCACCAATGCAGTGCCATAATTTGCATTGCCAGTCTGGTGCTGTGCTGTCCTCTCAGCAGATGTCCAAGTTCCTTGATCAGGAAGTCTGTAGGACACCCCTGCCCACAGCAGTAAAAGGTTTTTCTCTCTTGCCTCAGGGCCTTGGTCTCTATTTCCTAAAAAATCCCCAAAACAGTTTAAAGCCACCTCACTGGATTTAGCCTGTTTGCAAAGATGTTCTTCCTGGTCCAGATCAGATGGGTTCTGCCTCTCCCCAGCAGTGGTTCCTCTCATCAGACAAGATGCTGTGATTTAGGAAACCAAATCCTTGCTGGTGACGCTGGCTCTGAACGCTGCAGGTGGCCCATGGATGTATTTGCTGCTACTTGTGTCTCATTAAATGTAAAACAGCACGGGGACATCAGAGATTTGGGTACATGGTGCTGGACTGAAACTGCAGGGAGAGCAGAGTCCTCTAGGAGAAGAGAGTCATTTTAGCCTGCTTTGGGTTTGTTTTCATTTTCCTCAGTTGTGCTGTTTTGAGGAGACACTGCTTGTAGTATCTAAACTAGTTTGACTCTGCAGAGCATTGTGCTGTGAGTAGAAGATGCCTTTAGTCAGATCTTTTGCAGAAAGGAGACCAGTTTATTATCTGTGTACATCTATCTGATTTCCTTTCCTGAGTTTGGCCTGTGGAACTGAATCTCAGGCTCTTCCTGTCTCTTTCATAGTTATGAGTATCACCTGGCTGTGTTTTCTGGCAAATTACAGGTTTTCTTTTAGGGCTGCTGCCAGGCTGTAGCGTGCAGAGACTGCATGTTTCTCTGTCAGAAGTGGAAAGCCCTGTTTACATTCAACACTTTACTCAACAATAGTAACTGGACTGGAATATCATTCGAATGAGTTCAGAGGATAAATTTCTGGAGAATTTACCTCGTTGCTTCTGTGTGGTGCCTAGCACATAAGGCTCTCATCTATCACAGGAGTCTCTAGGCACTGGTAAAGTACCAGTGCTAAAAGTCACCATTACACAGGATGGATTTTAGGTGTTCTGGCTTTTACTTTACTCGCTGGAGTGGTCAGCAGTGTCCTAGAGGCCTCTCGAAGCCTTTCAGAACCTCCCCTGTGTAAGACAGTGCAGATTCTAGAATTAGAGGATGGATGGCTTTTGGGCTGAGATCTAAAGATGTTTTCCTGGTTATGAATTCAAAGTTCAGCCTGGCTGCTTTAAATATTTTATAACAACATACAATCCAGTAAAATTATTTGATAGCTTGGCAATGTGGTAGATTCAGCCTGCACTGTTATGAAGATGAGAAAACCTGCACCAATAAGACGGTGATCAAATTATCTTTATCTACTTGAAACCTGTTCCCTCACAGGTGGAAAATATAAATTCTTAACTTCTGTTGAAGATTACTTGCATAATCTATTATTGTCTGTATGAAAAGCTTTTTGAAACTACTTGCAAGGCAATATATTAATTCATAATACTTATAGGACTACCAACTAATAGCTTCATGACCTTGAGGATGAAGATAGAAAAATGATATTTTACAATAACAGATTTTTTATTTATTAATATGAAAATAAAATGGTTTGCAGAATTTATGGATAAAAGAAGTTGACATAGGAATTTAAAAATGTGAGATGATATTTTAGCAGACATACTTGGTTTCAAAAAATAGCATGACTAAAGAAGATAGGGTCAGCCACAGTTCCTTAAAAAGAGAAAAAAAAAAAGAAAAAAGTCTTTGAATCAGTGTTGCTGAGGATGAGTTTTGGTTTTGGAAAATGGAGCTAAATGTGATCTTAGGGCATAAATTAGAAAAAATGAGGGAATCTACAGCAAGTAGCTTCAGTAGAACTGGATGACTGAGCTGACACAGAGATCATAAAAATGAATCTGAACATAGCTAATCTGAGTCAGTTTTAATGGCAAAACAACAACAAAAGTATTTTGTAGTTGGGAAGCGGATGATGGATGGTTTGTTTCTTCAGGTAACTGGGTGATGGAAAAGCAGCTTGTTAGCAAGATTAAATGTAAGAGTGATGTAAAGACCCTGGAAGCTGAAGGGACGCATTAACCTGCTGCCCTGCCCAATCTGGTTTACTCGGCTACAAATTGTGTGGTGTGTTCAGGAGGTCAGGCCAAGTCATCTGGGGGCTTGGTTATGAATCTTGGAATCTCTCAAACTCATCAGTCTGTATTTTTCTTCCTCTGATCTTTATAGAATCAAAAGAATAACTATGGTAAGTAGACACAGCACAGTTAGCCATGATTAGCCACATTTTCCCGTGTCTTGTGGCCTTTTTGGAAACTTCTGAGATGGATGCCTTCTGCTGGTTACAGATATTAGATATCTAGTCCATCTAGTTTTCAGAGTTCTTTTGTTCAAGATTTTTAAAGCTATAATTAGACTTTTTATTTCTGTGTGAGAGGTTAGTTTTAAATATCTGGGAAAAAAAATTCAAACCAAACCAAAATGTGAGCGTTGCTGTGAGAGAGCTATAATACCTGGCTGAAAACACTGAATTCAGAGCTCAGAGGCATGCTGACTGGCTACTGTATTGCTTATTAGAAAACTTGGTGTTTTCAAAAGCTTGACAGTACAAAACTAAAATGAGCAAGGCAGTGTTGGATAGAAAGCTTCAATTAAAAGGAAATCACTGAGAGTTGTTCATAGATATCTTTTTTTTTCTTGAGAAGGGGTCATGCAAGGTGCATTTTCTGGGGGCATAATAGACCACTTTCTCTTACAGCAGTAAAGTTTTTGCCAATTACTCTATCTGTAATCTTCCTTTTATTATGGAAAATTAATTAGAAGGTTCTGGAGGAAGTGGGGCCTAACAGGGGTCTTTATTTTTTATGGCCTATTTAGCTTTGAAAGCACAAATTAAAGTATTTTCCTAATATTTATAATGAAATCTGTCCTCTCATTCTCCTGTCTTGGTGATTACAAAACAAAAGCCTAGACTGCAAGGCTTCAGCCTGTATAATGGAACAAACAGCAGCTATGTCTTTACTGTGCTGGCTGAAACAGAAGCATGAAGAATTTAACCAAGGCAACGGAGTCACAAAAAGTCTTTTTAAAACAAAAATGTTTGGAAGCTGCCAGCAATATAAAACAGTGAGAGCTAACTAATATGATAGCATCTGGCTTCACCTATTGTATTGAATGGAGATACAGTCAGAAAAATGAAATATTCTTATGTGATTAGATTAAGCTTGCAAGGAATAGAGCTCTTAAATATTCTGAAGTTATTTTAAATAACTGAAATTGCACCTATTTTCATCCTTTTGCTTCAAATGCAGTTGTCTGTTTGAAGAAGTTTACCAAACCATTAGCAACATGGTTTCAGTCTTACTACCCTGCACAGGTAAGACGTCTTTCTGTTTTCGTCTGACACGGCACCTCCCTCGCAGCTCAAGTCCTTGCTATGAGGTGGTGTATCACAGATTGAGAACCAGAGAGCAGATGGAGCACAGAATGCCTGGACAGTTTTTTTTAAGAGAAGATCAGAAATTATGACTTTATAATCTTCCCTCTTGCTGTTTTGGAGAGAAGCCATGTTTCCTGCTTTTACAGTAAGCATTAGCATAGCAATTTATGCCATCAGCTGTAACGAGTGGGGCTGGTGGGAGAGGAGGTAAGTAGTGAGACTGCGAAAGACAACCCTGAACCTGAAGAGCTGAGAATACTGATCGGAAATAAATGCTAGTTATTCAGCCTGTGCAATGAATTGTATCTAATAGTGAGTCCAGGCTGATGAGAAGTGAAACAGTTTCCAATTCTGTACTACTTTTACCAACACCTGCAGACAAACTGAAACAGGAGACCTCTGTGTTTGACATGTTCTTTGCAGAGAGCATTAAAAGAAATTGGAGGTTTTTCTGCAGAAACACTTTATTGCTGCTGTTATTCATCTTTAAGTGAACTTAGTCAACTTTAGCTTCAGCGTCCTGGAGTCAAATTAAGAAGTGATTAATTTTTTTCCAATTGTGACATTTTTACACTCGTAGAACCAAGCAGCAGTGTTTGCATTGGGTCAAATGTATATTATTTTTCTTTATCTGTTTGAGCTTTTTAAATTTTTTTTTTTAGTAGTTTGTAATTCATGTCCTTTACATCTCCATTGTCTCTTTTGTCTGTGAGGGTTCACCTCAGATAATGTACTTCAGTTAAGGCTTCCTGCAGATCACAACTGTCTGTGGCCATTCTGCCTACCTCAACCTATGGGCTACAGTGGGGGAAATAATTCTGGAAAATGACTTGTCCTGAGTATAATCTGAGAACAGACTGAGTTTAACATTTTGCCTGGAGAAGCTCTGGGTCTCCAATCCCTGAAAGTGTTCAAGGCCAGGCTGGATGGGGCTTTAAGAACCTCGTCTAGTGGAAGATATCCCTGCCCTTGGTGGGGGTTGGAACTAGGTGATTTTTAAAGGCCTCTTACAATCCAAACCATTCTATGAATCAGAAGACATGGTAATGACCATGTGAAGGTTTTTTGGACTCCTCAACTCTCCCACATCCCCCGGTTGTTTTGTGAATTGCAGCAAATTTCTGCAAAGGGCTCTATTATAATAAAGTACAAAGCCAGCTCCAAAGTGGCTCTGAAGACTTACCATCCTATTTGCATTAATAGCTGTAAGGATCATGATTTTCAACAGTGGGTCTCCTTGTCTGATAGTAATTCAAGAATTTCCTTGTTAGGATTCACGACAAGCTTTAACAAGCATGTTTGATTGTCAGCTTGTACGTGATGGTGAAGAAAACAAGCATAACAGTGAGTACTAGACAGCACTATACTGCAAGGCAAATTACTGTAACATGAAAAAATACAGACTAACATGAGTGTGAGAAACAAACAGAAGTATCTGAACTGGGAGAACAGAGCTGGGGTGAATGCATTTTCAGCATGATCCCATTAGATCTTTTCAACTAGAGCCGATGGATTAAAACAGTATAGTGTCCCTCAGCTGACATGGCTAGGTACATGGATGTGTCTCTGGAGGTTTGTACACTTTGCATGCCTAGTCAGTCTGCTCACCCTTTTAGTCTCTGGCTTTTCTGCTGTTGATGGGTTAAGAGATGCCCTCTCTTGTGATGGTTTGTGTGTGATGTATGAATTGTGTGTGATGATGAACTCAGTCAACAGCTGATCTGAGTTTGTGAATTCATTTTCTACTGTTTATGTAATAGTCAGCTCTCTGATTTTCAACAGTCAAGTCCAGATCTAGATCTCAATGTCTTCATATTCCTTTATGAATGCCTTGTGTTACTTTTCTTTCATTTAAAGCTGTTTCATTTTTTTACTTGTATCCCTGCCTCCTTTGTTATTAATTAATTCAAAATAAAGCATAGTACAAGACAGTAGATTTTCAGAGTGGACATGCTTCCTTACCACGTTTTTCTAATCTGAAGTTTTACAGGTCTACATTTTTGGACTTTAATTTGATGATTGTTTTCTGAAACTGTTTAGGATTTGGTTTCAGATATCACAACAGGTAATTTCTCTGTTGGAAGAAGAGGTTTCATGTTGGGCATTTTAATTTGTATGTGCTAAAATACAAAAATTGAAAATGTACTTATATTTCCCCACTGTATTAGAAGAATGTTTCTTAATAATATAGTATATCTTCAAAGATTAATCACCCAGTACATTTTCTGTATTATTTGATACATCGCATTGATCAAACTCCATGAGCAGTATCTAGTGTGAAGTTTTTTCAGGATACTGAGCCTGTTCATTTTAGTACTGTGGTCTGTCTATTTTTATCATTTTCTGTATCTTTTATTATGACTTGTTTTTGGTAAATGCTAATGTTATTTATGCTTCAGAAAATATAAGTTCAGACATCAATCTGAGTGAGCCTTTTGGCAGTGCCAGGGTAAAATGAGAAAAATAATAACAGTCAAAGGAGCAAAAAGACCAACCAGAGGTTAGGGATGAATTTAAAAGCAGTGAGGTTTTTTTTTTAATTAAAAACAAATTCTATATGGATTTGCCTGGAAAGTAAACTTCCTTTAATATCAAGAGATTACTTATTCACTGATTTACTGATTCAGTCTTGTTTAAAGCAGATAGGATATTTTTGATTACCTGCAAGTAGTGTTGAATCTGTCCTTTACTACTGTTTTGTACTCCCTGGGGAAAAAAACCTGCTTTCCATTAGGTACAGCATTTTTCTTAATGGGCTTCTGCTGACAAGATCCTTGCAACTACTGACAGCTTAGTTTTCCTGCCATCTATGTATAAGGAAAGGTATTAACTACAAGTATTAACGTTTTGCTTTTTACTTGCTGCCTATTTTATATACAATAAAATGTGTTCTCAGTTTGAAAGGTGTCTTAGGACATCTAGAGTTTAGAGCCAGAGAAAGAAGAATTTTATGGTGCTCTCTTTGCTAAAGCATAATTTTTTTTTTTTCATATAATTCATTCATTAATTTAGTATAGATAATAGAGGTCTTGTGTTTCTTTATTTCTAACTGAGCTATTACCAATGTGCTTCCACCTGATTTCTGTGAAAGGAAGGAAGGTAGGTATGGGAAGGGGTATGATCTTACCTTGAGCTCCTAGCTCACGCTGAGCTCAGAATGCAGACGGAGCTTGGCTCTGAAGCCAAGAAATATAAAGATTTGCATCTTAATAGCTAAGCTCTTTTCCCCTCTGGAGCAAAATTGGATGATACATCTGCACTACTCATTGGTATGATCCCTGGCTTGTGCTGTCCTTGAACAATTCTCAGGCATGGTAAGCATTAGCTAACACAGACAAAAGCCATTCTGGGAGCTGTTGTGACAGCTTAATGGGACAGAAATTGCATGCCAGCACCCAGCTCCATACTCTGTCTCTAGTTTAACAGTGTAGACAAAGCCACAGTGTCTCCATGGTGCCAGTTTGGCTCAACCCCACCCTTTGCTCACTTGATGTGATAATTTAGCTCCTGCACTTTCTTTTGAAGTAGTTCCCTTCAAAACTCAGGCACGGCAAGAGGTGTAGTGTGTTCAAGATTGCTCTGGGCAGTACGGATATGAACCATACCAAGTTTGACTGCTTCAGTCAGCAGTGCCCCAGCAGCACTTGCATCTTTGTATGCCCTACCCTGATCTACTTCTGTGCCTGTGCCTTTGGCATCGTGCTCTAATTCTGGGGTTGTGCAGCACAACTTTCTCATCATTTTAAGCACTTTAAACTAAAAAAACCCAAACCTAGCAGAACAACAATCGTTGCATTAGGGCACCATATGTAGCTCAGAGGAGTTCCAAGCTGGGTGCTGTACAATGTGGACATGAATTGAGCTGATCTGAAAGGTGCTTGTCCAAAGCAGTGTGGATGTGAACCAGTCAGCTTTAACTGGAGTAGGTCACAAGCCTGTCTCTTTTTCTGGTCATATCATGTTTCTTTATGAGGCAAGCTGTTCTTGTTAATAGCCAGCAGCTGTCCCAAATGTTGCCATTTCTTACCAAAAGTTGCAATATGCTAATCTTTAGACCTAAAAGCCCTAACTGATCTTGCATTTAAAAAGCACTACGTTAAATTGTGAGATACTCTAATTAAAAGTGTTTAATTTCAAAAAAATGCAACACCCCCCACCTGATTTTCTATTTTCCATTTTCTGATTAAAATGTATACAATTATAAGTTGGGCTATAACTGCTCATGCAGAAGTATCCCTATACACTATTAAAAGTGCCCTGACAGAGGACCCTTTGTGAACCTTCTTGCCACAGGGCAGGACATCTATAGTTTTCATATGCTGAAGAACAATTGGATACATTCATGGAAGAAAGACCTGGGAGAGACTGACAGAAATCTAAAAGCTGTATTCTGGGGTAGTCCCTAATCTACAAATTGATGGTGCCTAGGAGAGGTCTCTCTATGCTGCCTCTGTTCTTTATATTCCTCCTGAGACTGCTGTTCCTACCAGGATATTGAGATACAGGGATCTTTGAGCACGTACTGCTGATTTTATGCTCTTATTTGCAATTCCTAAAAACACCTGCTTTTGTAAGTGTTGGATTTTCACTCTCTTCATGATCAAACATACTCAATTTCATTTTCATAAAAAAGAAACTGCTGTAAATGATGAGTAGACTCTGAATCTCTGTCTTGTTGACATTGTCCTTTACAGAGCTGGAGACTTTGTCATAACCACAGCAGTATTATGTAAGGGAGTGGTGGTGTATAAATGTTACTGCAAAGCATACAAATATTGTACCCTTGTCCCCTAGGGCTGATCTTCTGAAAGACACAAACTGAAGATGACTGTAGAATGAGAATGTAACATATAGGGAAAAAAGCAGATTAAATAATTAGTACAGATTGGTTGTATGCAAGTGGTGGTATTGGTATTTTCTTCTTTTTGCATGTTTTTTACATAAAACTATAGGTAAGGAATTCTTATAGTGTTAATTTATACATTTGATATATTGGCTATTCAAAGCAGAGTAAGTATTGTCTATTCAGAGCTGAGTAAGCCAGGAAGGAGGTGGGAGGGGGAAGGGACCAGCACAAGAAACCAGAGAAATTGTTTGTTTCCGCCAAGAACAGGAAAAACATCCCATGGCTATCACCATCCATGTGCTGGCTTTCTACATGATACCAGTAAAAGGGACAGTAATTCTGTCTTCTAATTGCAATTGTTAATCAGTATCACAATACTTTTGGATTATATTTTTTTTTGACCATCAGTTGTGCTGGGGCAAAACTTTGTTCTTTGACTTGTGCTGCATGATATATATGATGAAAAACACTTTGTGCTTTATTGAGCATATTGTGACTCTAGAAGGAATTGGCATTTCAATTACATTTGTGGGCTTAAGTATAAACTGCTTTGGCAACCCCTTACCTTTCTGTTACTGAGATTTTATGATTATAAGTTACTGATTTTCTGCTGAAATGATTTACTGCTTAAAAGTCTGGGGCTTGCAGGCATACCACCTTATGCTTTGGTAATGCTGTGGTGATGTGAATTACTGATTTTGTATTTTTGAACCTTTGCTGAATACCTTTTCCTTTCTTTGTATAGTGGTTATTTGCTTAATGGAGAGTTGTTTTTGCAGTTGCTAAACTCATCCTTTCGTAGTGCTTATTGATTTTGAAGTGATGCTTCTGCTTTTCTCCCCCCAGTTTTTGTGACCTGATTGTATCTCTTGAGTATTGCTATGGTAATAACTTCTATTTTCTTTACCTGCCGTGTGTATTAATTTTAGTCTGTGCTGATTTTAGCTATAACAAAAAGAACTAGAACAGAAGCACTGACCCATTTGTATTGTGTTAGATAATACACATCTTCATTAGAAAGTAAGGTGCATCTTCAAAGTGGGTCATGTCCTGAAATCCCGACTAAAGTTTACTTGAAGTTCAGTGTATTTTTTAAAATGAGAGACAAAAGCATCACTAATATGATATGAAAGGGAGAAAATCACCTGTAACTGCATTGTCAGTTCACAAATTGCTTAAAAATATTTTTAAAGTCATGACAGTTAATTGAAAGTCTCTTCTTTCTCCCTAAAACTGCATTTCCAAGTAATTTTACTAGCTGTTATGTAGTTGATGTGACATAAAAGCCAGCTCCCAAATCTGTGCATACAGTAAAGAGCTCAGATTTTTCTACAGTATGTTCAATTACGTAATATGTGCAATTTTAGATATCTAGCTTAAATGCTACTTCAAGATAACATTCCAAATAGTGTTTAATACTGATGATGTTCAAATGAATTCTCCATAACTTTTTGAAAATGCAGCTGATTCTGAACAAGTGTTGATACCTCTAGAGATACAATTGTGTGTTTTAGATGTAGTAAGTTTCTTAAAGATGATACATAAACAGTATTAGTAAAGTCAGTGTCCTGTCTAGCCTTGCAGTGTTAATTTATATTTCATCTTCATTTAATATTAAGTTCTTCATCTTTTGCCCTTTAAAATTCCTTAATGCAAAGGGTGTTACTGAGATTAATAACTGCAGAGGCTGCCCCCTAGGCTATGAGTCTTAGCCCCCTTAGGCTTACTTAGAAACCTAGAGACAGAGACTTTCTTAAACTGTGGCACTTGCCATAGTTTAAGAAGAGAAAATAAATAATTTTTCAATTCTTCTCTTTAGCTGTTAACATTTTAGAGCTGTGCAACAATGTCATGGTTTGGTTTGGCTTCTTTTTCATTCTTAAAGTTCCCAGTGGGAACTGTAAATCCCAGTTCAAATGTGTTATTGAATTGGTTATAAAATCTAAATTTATCTGGTGTTCTTTACCTTTGCCAATACCTAAGCACTCTTTCTTAAAAAGAGTCAGGTTTCCATTGCTCATTCTAAATTGTCTTTGGAAACTATTAGATACATTCAACTGTTCCTTCTGCAACTTATAAAAAAAGCTTTAAAATCTATTTTATTTTGTAATTTTGTAATTACGGTGTATATATATTTATATTATTATATATTTGTATTATTTTTTTGTTTTCTTCAATATAGATCTCTCTCTAATCACTAATATCTGGAAATGGATTTGAAAGCTGGGAAGGCTAGATTGAGAGTATCTGTTTTATGTGATAAAGATCAGCAGCTGGTTTTTTAGATAGCCTCATGTCTTCCTAGCAGATATATAAAGATACGTATGAGACCTTTTATTGCACATTTGTGATGTCTACATTTAGCATTATTTTTCAGACTTGTCATTATTTTCTGTAGAAATACAGTGCAACTCTACTAGAATTTGTTTTCTGTCTTTCATCATAAAGTGTGATTTGGTGCTTGAAAGATCCTGGTAAAAGTTCTGGACTGTACTGGATATTCTACTTTAACATGTGTAACACAGTTGAATTGTACATAGTTTGTGTTTCAGAGTTTGTTATAGTTTTTGTTTGTTGTTTTAACAGGGACTAAAATTGCAAATTTTACACCTTATAATGTATAAGAATTTTCAAAACAATACTGCCAAAATAAAAAGCTGTGCAACTCTTGCAGTTTTATTCCATCCTTGGTTCTCTTCTAGGTCTGGGCATGTGCCCAGAAAAGCACTTGAATTTTAGAAATGTGGGGTTAGTGCCAAGTGTGCCAAAGAAGATGCTTGTTTGTACAAGAACAAAATAAGAAGGGCCCCAATCTTGCATAATCTATGCAAAAGTTCCTATAAAATCAGGCTGCTTCAAGAGGGAGTCCTTTGTGAAATCAGTGAAGGTCCTTATGAAATCAGTAATGGGATCAGCCCATGGTGTGGAGCCTTGATTTGTTTGTACAGTGGTGCTTTGTTGTTACTAAAAATGAATAAAAGCCTGGTAGCAGAGTGCTGCAAAACTCTGGTATAAAAAGTAGGACAAGGAGCTCATCAACTTTGTATAATTACAGTTGCTTTGTTATGGTACAGTTTTAAAATAGATTTATATTCAGAGTATTTTATTCTTACTGAAAATTATAACCAAGTAAAGTTATTCACCTTTTTTTTTGATAAACCAAATAATTAGGGCTATTTCGCATATATCAGAGTGTTTAGAACAAGGTCTGATCTCATTCTAATTAGTTGTGTGTTCGATTATAGTTCACAACACTTTATATATAGGAGTTTTTCTGACAGTCTTGTTAGATAGGAAGTATTCCTCTTGGAACATTACGTCAGAATTTGAACTTGGAACTTGTAAACTGTTTGATCTGGAGACCTTTAATAGCTTTATGAAGAGTCTTCAGAACTTGACAAAAGCCTACTGGGCAACGCAGAGATCAGTGACAGCACTTTAGGTGAAGAAATGACCAAATCAATCAGCTTATCCTGGGCACCCGTGGCTTTCAATGAAGCTGTCTTAGAACAGGTTCTTCGATGTGCTTCACACCAGTGAAGGGCTTCATGCTGCTTTTCCTTATCAGTTGTGAAGTGGTTAAATTGTGTGCCCTGAATGAAAACCTAATTTGCACATATTTTCGCTCAGGCAGTATTTCCCCTTTCTGTTCTGTGGATGGGCTCTTGGAAACCATTGCCTTTGACAGGCTCCCACCCCAACAAAAGAAAATCCTACTAAGAAGAAAATTGATTGGCCTATCCCTGATGCTTGCTTTGGTAGGTGTCAGTGAGTAGCTGCTGGATATGGAGAGGAGTAGAGGAAATACAAGATCTTATGAGAAATAAGATAATAGAATAAGATAAATAACATATGAAAATGTAGAAATTTCCTAATGTTTTGATAAGTAGCAGTATAAAACTTTGGACACCTACATACCGTGCAACATAGAAGTGTGACAAAAGACAGTGGATATTCTGTGTAACACTTGCTACCTTCAGAATCCACTGCGTGAAGATTACTGACTGTGTGTGTAGCTTTGGATCCTCATGCTAAGCTTCCAGTGATGTAAAAAAAAATCCCTGGAAATGATTGCAAATGCACTTTGCCATTCAAAGGCAGATCAATTGCATTCATTTTCTGTACGTTGATAAAGTGTAGCGGTTGGCTGCTAATTACAAATAAAGACATAGCATCTTTTTAACCTTGCAGTCTTCAATTTTGAGTGTTTATTTTACGGATTAAGCTGGAAAAGGTTTGGAAGCGAGCCAACTGTCAGTGGTGTTACTGTTTTACACTTTATCACAGCATCCAGTCCAAAGGATGGATTCAAGTCTTCCTGCACTTCTAAAGCAAATCCAAGTGGTTTCTTAAGCTTTGCCAATCTACCTAGTCCCTTCTTGTATTATTTTCTCTTCTTTTTCATTATACAGACAATTTTTGATGGAAAACTCTGGACTCCTGGTTGACTGTATTACCAGAAGGAAGAGATGTCAGAAACCTGTTAGCTTTAGTTTTAGGATTTATGTGATTTTTCACATTAGCAGCATACAGTTTATGTCTTGTAAATTGTATTTGTGAGGAGACATTGTCTCCTGCTCTTGCAAAGCTGAGAATGATGATCTGAAGTGTGAGACCTGTGAAAGAACAATTTAGTATAAAGCGTGAATAAAAATCTTATGCTGCTTATAATGATACGGACTAATCCATAATGTCTAAGTATTGGTGGAGAACAAAATAAAGAAACAAAGCCAGAGTAAAATTCAATACCCATGAGAAATATTAATATTTTAAAATAGCAATGTATATGTGGGGTTGAACTAGATGACCTTTAAAGATCCTTTCCAACCCAATCTATTCTGTGATTCTGTGATTAGTGTTTTAAATAACGCTCATTGCATTTTGTTGTTTTTTTTTTTTTTAAATATAATTTTAATGAACAGCTATGCATTAGCATGCCATTTGATACTGTAAAATTGGTCTCTCTTATTTTGGTACAGAATAAGTAATTAATGATTCATCTGTTCTTATAGCTAGCCAATTTATATTTTATGTTGCCAGCTGGCTTATGATATGTCAGAGAGACAGAGAAAGGTATCATGGGTGTACTACATGTGAAATACAGGTTTTATCTACTGTTACACAGATACAAACTAATCAGAAAGTGGAATTATGACCTTGCGTTACTGAAGGTATTTTGAAAACTACGTGTTCTAAAAATTATGAAAAATAACTTGTAAGCAAGGAAAGACAAAAGCACTTAGTGGTTGCATTTCCACAAATGAGTGGAGAGTTCTGTAACTGGAAATGGAGCGTTAAGTTACTCACCAATGAGATTTTTACTGGCCCCCTTAACTGGATTGTCAATGTCATATGTTGGAGGTACTTATATTACTGGGTGTTCTCTTTAATTTTATCATTTTTACCGTGTCAGCTTTTATTATCATTAACAACTAGGCTCACAGACTCAATTGTGTCCCAGCAGGATTTCAGATTATTCTTCAAATTACAGCAATTTGTCATGATGTCAGTGTTTTTTAACCTATAACCCCAGGTTACCTATGGAGGCTGCAGAGCCCGAATTTCGTATGCCACAGATTCAATTTATGTGTGTAAACAATTACAGGGCTTCACAAACAAATGAAAGGCAGCCAAAGTCAAAACTAAAGGTCAGAGTCTAGCATGTCCTGAATCCATTCTAATTGGATGCTTTTTCCAAATGGAATATAGGCAATGCAATAGCATCAGCTCTTGGCCATAAAATATAGTAGAGGTGAGTTAGGCTCTTGTTAATGGCAGAACCTCTACCACTGATGGCAGCTGCAGAATTTAGAATAATGGCTGTTGCAACAAGTATTTCTCATTATATGTGACTGTATATGTGACTGTAAAAGTTTTGATGATATTACAAGAGAGAACCAAGAAAAATGATCTTGAAGCTGAATGTTCTAGTTCAGGGACACCCAGAGCTGGGGAAGAGAAGGGAAGGCAAGAGAGTGACCGTTCATCTTCTCATAACTCATGTAACATTCCTGGGCATCATCAGTACTGGGAGTTGGAATGGGTGGTCTGAAAGCCCAGAACCAGCCTGGCTGCCTGTGGTGGCCAGAGCTCTTACAGGACACAGCGGTGCTGATCCTTACCCACAGACAAGCTCTAGGATAACTCAGCTGCAGAGTGGAGGTTGGGACAAAGTTACCATCTTCACAAATTCTGTGTGAGGTATTGGAGTGTCAGATGGAGAATGTGATCTTACAGAATAAATAGATAGTTTACTGTGCTTCCTCTGAAATGATACTGTATTAAATTCCTCTTTTATTCATGTTTTTTCTGGTGATCTTGAAATGCTCACATCTATCAATTACATTGGCACAAATGAAAGATAAATCTTCCTGGTTTTTTATAGATTACTTGCATAATTAAAAAGCCACTCTTAATTACTGTCCCAAGGAGTTACAGAAATTACAGTTCTAAGTGTGTTACCAAGGAATTCTTTAGATTATATTTCTTTAAATAGAACTGTACAAAGTACATACTACCAGAGGTTTCTGCCACATCTTATTTGAACAATTTTTTTAATAATCTAACTGCATGTTAAAATCTTTAAAAGTGCTTACCTGATTTGAAGATGAGATTTATGGTTAAATACTAAACAGGACTTAGGTATATGCTTAAAGGCTAATATATGTAATCAAACTCATAGTATGCCATTTTTTGGAAGTGGCTAAACTTACTAGGTTGTTCCCAGTTCTCCACTGAGTTTCTGAAATGAAGTAAGAAATTATCCTGAAAGCTCAAGCCCGGTTTAGAGTATTTCCTACATGCATACATTTAACCCAACAGAAAATGCAACTTTATTTGATTTTTGTTATGTTTTTGATGCAGAGTTAGTATGGGTTAGCTTTGATGGAGGGAGGGTGTGTAGCAGCATTATCTGGCAAGGTAGAAGACTCATTTTACAAGGAGATAGGATTTTTATAAGCTTATGCAGGTTGACAGTGTTTATGGACAAAGCAGAGCAATGACAGCTAAAAATCAGTGGCACTTAGCTATGGGATAATCAGAAGAAGTCGGGATCACAGGCAGAGTCAGCAATCAGACGGTGAAGGAGGTTATGATAAGAAGGACAGTGGGGTTGTTGGCAGAGGAATTCTGTAACTAAAGAGATTACATAAATGACAGCAAGTATGAGGAACAGCCTATAGTCATTAACATATGTAATTTCATTTCTTTCTCTGGAGATACTCAAAAGCTGTCTGGACACAATCCTGAGTAATGTGCTCTAGGAGACCTGGAGCAGGGAGGTTGGACTAGATGACCTCCAGTGCTCCCTTCCAATCTTAACCATTCTGTGAGTCTGTAATTTTGCCATTATGGTAGTTACCTTTACTTCCAGATGCTTATGCCCTCCCAACCCCTAAGATACGCAAACCCTCTTCTTTAGGCCATATAGACCACACTCATGGCATGAGGGGTAGAAGGACATCCCTCTGATGCATCAAGGTTTTTCAGGGAAGTACTCACCTCTACAAAAGTCAGTTCTCTGCTGTAGTGGTTTGCAGTGTTGATCCTCTTTTGCTATGCCCACCTTGTTGACTTTTGAATTTTCCTTTATTCTGTTCAAACTGCCACAACCATAGCTTACTTCCCTGATTTCCCACACTGCTCACTTTTTTACTGCTTCAGTTCCAGTCCTCAGATCACTGTCACTGTGCCCTTAGGCATGGTGTCTCATAGATAGTCTTCATCATCCTTCCCTAGGGAGTTGTTCCTTAAAGCTTAGAGATATCATCCTCTTTTCTTTGATTTATAATTGTCTTAAGCATACCATTATTGCATTACTTTTCCCATGCTTTGGTCTTTTCATTGTACTGGTGTGGCAGTTCATTAGTTGAAATGAGTTCATTCTGTTACAGACTGCAGATGTGTTAAGACCTAACACTTAATGCTTGCTCAGCAACTGGGTTAGTCCCTGTCTGGCTGTAAGTAAGGCTAAATATAGTTTTGCAGAGTTTAGCAAAAATTGTATTATTAAATGGCCCCCCCGCTCCCTTCTTTTTTTCTGAAGTGGTTATTGGTGCAGTAGGGCTTGGTTTTGCTTAGCAGACCTTTCTTCTCTATCAGTAAGTTATGCTGGAGCGTTTTGGCCTCTGTTGGGTGAGGGCTCCTGTTCCCCAGCTTTGCCAAGTTGAATTTCCTCGGTACACACAGTTGCAGTGTAGCTGTGGTTCCAGATACTGTTTGAATGATTGTTTCTCTGTTATGTAAAGTAATTGCCAGTGCAAAAACTTGGAGCTGACCTCAAGTTTGGCTCAAAAAGCCCCAGATTTCCTGGCTATGGTGACCATCTCCATCATAAAGACACAGGTATGTGTTCTTTTTAGTTAAGATAATTTCTGGTTCTACAAATACTGCATTTTTTGTTAATACCAGGTGCAGCTTCAGCAGGAGATATGGTAAATGTCCATACCCAGATGTTTTCCCTTGAACTAAAATGAAATTATACTGGATTTCTCATATGAGTTATCAGCACACAATTATCTAATAAGGTAAGACTGTCTCCCAGTTTTTTCAGGGAATATTCAGTGTCACCAGCTATTAGGACTGTATTAATATTGAGGCTGTAGATCTTATATCAGTGAGCACATCTCCTTTGTGACCTTATTTGAGACCTGTGAGCTCTGGAAAGGAATGGATGTGTGTTTCTGGTCAGTGTTTTCAGGTGCTGGTTCTAGAGAGCTCCCCCTGAGTGGGCAGTTTCTGCACTGGACAGGCTGAGCACTTCCACCCCCCATTTCCAGATTCTCCTCGGGGCCCCACGCCTCTGTTGTTTTTATTGCAACACTTAATTTGTGGGTGCTTAGTCCTTTATTATGTTGCAAAATCAATTAATAACTTTGCACTTGTATGTTCCCTTGTAAGTATAGCTCAAAATGAGCAACGTGTTTTCCTTTAATTCAATTTGCACTTACTATGTCTTGAGCCACGATAAAAATGATTTCATTTGATATTTGTGCTTCCACGCCTTTCCAATTATTCCTACAGGAGTCTTTTCAGTCTTTGTTTACCTTGGAATTCTCAGATTCCAGTGTTCCACCTCTGTGATTTATTCTGTTTTTCTGAATTTTGATCGCTGCTGTTGGTGTGAGGGTGGCCAGAAGTGGAACACAACATTTAGGTGCATTTGCTCTTTACTGCAGTGTAGTATGGGGTTTCATACTCCTCAAAATTTGGGGCTTAATATGTCTTGCAAACTTCTGTTGTCATTCAGTACTGTCTTTCTTTCTACATTTCTGCATACAAATTACTTTTTTTTCCCTCACACCATTGAATGCTTATGTGTTTGTTTTCTGTTGAGTGGTGGTTTATTTTTTTTCTTCTTTTTAAAATAGCTTGAATTTATTTTTAGCTTTTGTTTTATCAAGTGAATTTTATTTCAGAAATTGCAGTTCTTAGAGAAAGTGTAGCATTTTTTACTGTACTTCAGATGCTACAGTAATTTAAATATTTGGATGATCAGGAGGAAAGGCTAACAGCAAAATCCTTGTTTATATTGACACAATTAGTTTTTTGAGAGATTTCCTCTCTCTTGAGGATGTTTCAACAATATCACAGTAAATATTATGTACAAGGAAAAAATTTAGGAATGTATCATTTTCTAGAACAGCTTTTTTGTTTTTTGCAGCAGTGCCTTCTCCCTGGCCCAGGATGGCTGGGGTCTGCAGGCGCTTCCAAATGGCTGGATTCACATGTCACCTTAGTTACTGTAGAACAGAGAAATATGTAACTACTCACTGTGGTGTAATGCTGGAGAAAGAGCTGTGTGCACTATGCCTATCTGAATTAAATAATTACTTTGGTGGAAGCAAGGAGTCAGGCTGAATGTCCTGTCATATGCCATGTCATTTCTCTGTGGTCTTGTGAAAAGCATAGTCTTCTGGGCTAAGTTCACTTCAAAACTGTCATTTTTTTATCACTGTCTAGAATTCAAAAACCATAATAAATGATCCTGTATGTTGATTTTGTTTAACAGACTTGCCACAAGCAGGAATTGTTCCTGAACTGTTATCTCCTGAAATATTTTGAGGTCTGAATTAGCAAAATGTTAGGAAGAGTGGCTATGGTTTGCATTTTAATGTAAGAGTGAATACAACCTGCTATGTTGATTTGATTTTTAATTATTTTTTTAAGTCTCACAAATCATAGAATCACAGAATGTTAAGGGGTTGGATTAGACTTTATAGATCATCTAGTCCCAAGCCCCCTGCCATGGGCAGGGACACCTCCCACTAGACCAGGTTGCTCAAGGCCTTGTCCAACCTGGCCTTGAACACTTCCAGGATTGGGGTATCCACAACCTCCTTGGCCAACCTGCTCCAGTGCCTCGTCACCCTCACAGTAAAGAATTGCTTCCTAATATCTAACTTAAATTTCCTCTCTTTCGATTTGCACTCATTACTCCTGGTCCTATCACTGCAGTTTCTGATGAATATTTTAGAGGTGTTACAAATTCTCAGTCAGCTTCTGATATTTTATGACAGGCCATGGTATTTAAAACAATTTCCTGTTTTATCACTTGTTTTTGTGCAACATTGAATGTTTGTTTCTTTGTACCTGCTTTGATGACTTTTCTCTTGATTTTTTTTTTTTCTGTTTAGGTGGTTCAAGCTCCATCTCTTGAGATTTCTGTATCTTATTGGCTTAATCTTTTCAGCATGCTGAGTTTTGGAACCTGTTCTACAAACTGCTGTCCTTTCCTCATGTTTTGACTCACCACCCAGATGCCACACCAGGGTACTGCTGAAATGTTTTGGTCCATTGCTTTTCAGGAAAGATGTAGATGACCCTTAGCGTGGGTTTGAATACTGTTCACACTTGCTTTTCTTCCTGTCTTCCAGTTTCTTTCTTGGACAAATATGCACACAAACATATCTACACAGTCTAAAGGAGTTCTGACAGTGCCTGTATCCCTGCTATAAATTCCTTTTTCAGGCCACTTTCTGATCTGTGTTTTGTGACAATATTTCTTTGGATTGTCCAGTGCCTTCAAGTGACAATTTTATAATTATTTCACACCATGTGTATATTCGTAGGTTCTCTGTTGGTCTTTTTTCAGGCTTTTCAGTCTCAGCAGGCTTCATGTCCCACTCCAGAGCCTGACATGTACAAAGTTATTTGGGATGTGGGTCATCTTGTCTTAGGGTATGAAGTTAGTTTTGTAATGGCAGGCTCTCCTGGCTGTGCAGTGATAGGTCTTGTCTGGAAAGCATTTGTGACAGTGTGCTGGGTGACTTGCCGGGGAGGCAGCTGCGCTTCAGCTCCTGAGGCTCCACTGTTGTGACAGTCCCCATCAGCAACCTCTGGTGCTGTGTGCTCTGATGCCTCTGATCAGGAACAGCCACTGAAACATCTTCCCTTCATACTTTCCAGACCTTTCCAGCAGGATTTTAACTATCCTTTTTAGGATCAATTGCTGCTTTACAGGTTCATAATTTTTTAGTAGTGTGGATACTTTTTCTGCTTTGTTTGTGGGCATAAAAAGGCATAATGTAACAATGTTAGTTTGAATAAGCTATATGCATCAGGATTTTATAGTCCTGCATGTAGAGACATACATTCACTACCAGAGAACATGGTAGTGAGTTACTGATGTTAAAGGGTAATTCAGAGGAAGCATGCTCTCCCTTTAGAGAGAAAGTCGTACATGAGGTATGAGGCAACATGCAAGTGATGCTGTATGTATGAGTTAATTAACATCTGTTTAAAGTATTTATAAAACTAAACTAAATTAGCAAAATTAGTAGTATGCTTTCTCCAGCATGTAATGCAATGATACCAAATGTAACATAATATTTCTTGTTTGGAATATTTTTTTATTTGTATTGGTATTTCAATTTGAGAAACTTGGGAGCAGAGGAACCTCCGCTGAAAGTTAAGGCTTGATTTGAAGCATTTGTTTCAACACTTGTCCCCAGTCCTGCTTTCCTCCTCAGGCTGTATTTTAATTTGTCCACCAAGGCCCCTGGCTTGCTTGGCACAGTGACAGGCGCTGTCACTGATAGGTTTTCTATGTGGGACTTGTCTTGAACCCTTCTTCAAGAAGGCTGCAGTTTATATGTTGTCTTTTTCTGTGATGCTGTTTGCAGTGGAGTAAATAATCTGCTTCATGTTTTAGAGGACACAGAACCTTGTTTTAGGAACAGATGAGCTTTATTAGCTAGGAACAGTGTCTCATAAGTATCAGCATTGCTCAGGGGTTCTGCATCAGTTTCCATTTGCTAACTGTAGTGGGGAAGACCTTGTAATTTTTGGTTTAAATAGGCAACACAGTGGAAAAGTGAAAAAGGAGAGTAAGAAAGTTAAATGTCATGGCTAAAGCCTCAAAGACAGCATTAGTGCTTGGTCTTTGATTCCTCGTCCTGTGCTCTTTCCCTTGGACCACTCTTCCCATTCCTGCTGCAGTCACTGAATAGGCTTCATCTCCAAATCAGTAAATTCTGGGAAAACTTCCAGCTTCTTCTTTTTGGCATCTTCTCTGTTCTTTCTACATTTCCTTCCCCTATGATTTTGCAGCCTTGCTTTCCATCTCTAGCTAAACCTAGATCTTGCAGAAATCTATTACAGTATTCTGAAGGTTGCCAAACTAAAACTTGCCCCTAGAGTGTGCAGAACTGGAATTTCTTCTTGTTACCTGGTTCTTTGGGCTCATTATCTGATAGGTTGCAGGATTTGTTTTAGATGTGATTTTAAACCACAAAAGGATAGTGCAAAGATGCAGTTGTTGTTTCTAATACAGCTCTGGCTCTTCACCTGCAAGCTTGCTCTGGCCAGACATAAGCCAGTGGATAGGAAGCTTTATCTTTCCAAATTCTTCCTTTCTCCAGAGGGAAAACCTGAAAGCAGTGGCCAGTGTAGGTTGCGAGATTTGGATTAACACGCCGTTACGGAGTTAGGAGAGGGCTATGGTGTGCAGCTGCTGTGGTAGGATGGGGAAATGTACTCCTTTCCAGCCAGAGTGATACATTAGCCCTAGAGAGGAGCTTGTATCACAGAGAGGCATCCTGGGGGCACAGGAGTGTCATAGCTCAGGGCATCTTCTCTGCTGCGGGGAGACTTCTTGCAGGAACCTTTATGTCCAAATATGCTGGCTGCATTCTCTCAGTTTTTAAAAATCAATAAATTCGTCCCAGAGCTCTCCATATTGATTAGTTTCACCGCTACCATCAGCACATCACAGAAAAAGAAGAGCAGAACTGCTGGTTCCTGTGTGAAAAACTGTGAGCATGGTGTGTATTCACTTCATGCCATGCTCTGGCTTTCTGCAGACCTTGAAGTGGCACTGGCTCTGCTGAGGATCCTTATGCAGTCAGTGTTCACCAGAACAGACAGGGTGAAAGTCGCTGACGGAAGTTGGCTTCTGTAATTTAAATTGCTCAATGATGACTTTTAATTGCTTGCTTTCTAAAATCACCAGGTGCTGGGAGGCATTAGTTTTACTCTACATACTCTGTGTCTAGAGTATGTAGACTAAAAATAAATTACTTCTTCTGGGCAGGTGTTATTTTTAGGTTTAACACAGCAAAAGGTAGTGTGTTGTAGAAACTTCCCCTTTTTGAATAATGAAATATTTTCCAATTATGATAGCAGCCATTAGTTTTTTCAAAATTGTTGAGCTACATAATACTTTTAAATAGAAAATATTAAATGTAACTGATGACTATGTATTGAAATATGAATTAAATGCTATACATGTAAAGGTTCTAAATGGTTACTGTTGAGGTGTTAGAATAAGACAAAATTAATTTTTACTTGAGAGCTATGATTGATATAATTTTTCTTCTATTCCTTTTTATGTTAGCTTTTGGCAGTTTCTATTTGTTTTTGTTCAGCTGCCAGAAATCATAAAGGAACTGCATGGTAGTGCTGTATTTTATGTTATATTTGGCTATTAGACAAATATAAAAAGGACTTCAGAAGTGTATGGGAATGCAGATATTTATTTTTAAGGCACACTTTTATCAGAGTAATTTACGATACACTTACTACTATCATAAAGCCATTAGCTTAATTCCCTTGCAAGTAGGCATCATGTGATGAGCTGTACTTGAAAGTCTTCAAAATAAGCAATGGTGGAAAGATGTTTGTGCTGCTGCTTCTTTAATCACATGTGGGGTAACTTCCCTCCAAGGCACAGAGCTTGTGCTCAGGTCTCTGCCATCAGGGTTGGTTGGTTTTTAAGGCTCTAACTTGTTTGAAGCAAGCATGGGTTAACATTAGCTGTTGCAATTTGCAGTTTAGATCTAGTCTCAGTGTAGGGAAGGGTATGATCCAGAATGAATGTTCATTCTGGACACAAGTACTAAGAAAGGACAGATAGCAGGGAAAACCACAATTTTAAAGTCAGCATTTTCAAATAGTGAGAAGGAAAACTACTCAAACTCGAGGGAGTGGGTTTGCTGTCTCATCCCTGGCTGAGAGCTCCGAGTCCCTTCTCTGAGTAGGGCTGGAGGAAGACCAGGGGAGTAGCTTTTTATCACGTTCCTTGTTGCTTTATCCTTTTAAATGAAAGGCAGCCAATGAGCTCCACTATTTCAAACAGAAATATGACTGTACTACATAATCTTATTTTCCTGGACATTATGAAAAAATAAATGAACAGCATGGCTGTTTTGCTGAAGGCCTAACTGGAGAAGTCAGTAGCTGAGCGTTTCACATCTCTGTACATAGACTAGATATGCATAAAGGGAGAGAACATCTGGGTTATAAATGCTCTCTTTTGGTGAGCACACTCAGTTGCAATGAGCTATAATTGTCAAGGGTTAGCTAAATATTGTGTTGTTTTTTTTCTGTAGTTGACTGATGTGTTATCTTATTCCATCTGAAGATGAGAAGAGAAACTTTGCACTATTTCACACAGTTTGCAAATATTAGGATATGGTTAGAAGCAAATGCTGTCAAAGCTCTTAAAAACTGCCACTGACTTCAGCAACATTAAATTAAGGTAATATTTTAAGATAGTCTGGGTTTGGTGCAATTTGTGTAACTTCTAAGGGTTTTTTTACCATCACAGTTCTTTAAATCCCTTGTTCTTCAAAAATAAGTAACTCAAAGTTCTGTTCCAATTCAAAATTCAGTTCCATTTCATTTAAAGCCACTGTACTTTACCAAATGAAGTACAGAATGATCTGTATATGAGAAGTTAGACAAAGAAAATATGTAAGTATTCAATAGCTATTTCTTTTGATTGCAGTTCAAGCTTAATTGTTCTAATTCAGATAGAGTGATGAATTCAGGGGTAGTAAGCAGGAGACTTGGAGTACCTGATGATGCTTTATTTCGGATATTGCGAGTTTTAATTAATAAAGACTGTGCTCTCAGTGTCTGACAAAGCTTGGTTTGCTTGATTTTGGTTTTGGTTTTGCCCTCTACCTTCCCCTTTCTCCAGTTCTTCTGCCCAAAACTGTGACAAAGGGACATACATGTATATTCCTCTCCTCAAATTTTTTTCTCTCCCTGTGCTATCAGATTTTTCTCTTCCTGACACAGATCCAGGTTTTTTTTTGCTTTGCTCTCTTATTGACACCTGCAGTCTGTATTGCAATTTGTGTCATGCCTGCCCTTGTCTTTTACTTTCCTCCTTGATCTGCTAGCCAGTCTTCCTCCTCTTACCTCTAAGCTGGCTTTATTCTTGTTATGCAGTTGTTTTTCAACTTCTGGAATCCAGTTTTAATGTATTGCTGCTCTCCACAGTCTCTAATGACCTTCTTTTGAAGAAAGCTCTAAACCAGGACTCCATCCTCATTAATGACTCTGTTTACTTAAATGTCTCTGCTGATCTGTATATGGCTCTTCCATTTTATGGTTTACTTATAAATTCTTCAGGATAGGGCACCCTTTTTTACAGTATTCAGCTCAGTTAGTGTGTTGTTTTATGGGTACGACTATGAACTACTATGAAAGTCCAAATGACCAATATATTTTTGATTAAAGGTTCCTCCCTCCTGCACACCTTCTCTCTGGGTATTTGACTGAATGAAATTATGTAGGTTATTGGTGGGATTGATAAAAAAATAGCATTTTTAAATGGCACAGCTAGTTATCTGCAAATGCTGGCTCACAAATTTCCGTTGTGCTACAAATTTAGAGCAGAATTTTGCTAATCTTTCTCATGTGAACTGACCTACTTAAGTCAGTGGAGTGCTAATATTTGCCACACAGTAAGGATTTGGCTCATAATCTTGGGGAAAGCATTTGCATGCACACAGGGAATATTGTCTAGTGTTTTTACTAAAGGCTTCCTCCTCATTCCGTTCCACCTGATGAGATTTTTTTTAACTTAAAAATTGGAAGGTAAAGGTAAGTGCGATTTGCCCCCTATGTGATGCCTAAGAAAGTTGTCTGTGAACCTCTCTTATTCAAATGGTGAGTGGAGAAAATTATCTCTGGATGTGAGTTATTATTTTGGACTTGAGAAAAAAATGTCTACTTGGCTCCTAGAAAAAATGAAAACATCTTGAACTGCTTAAATTACACCTTACAAATAATGGGAGGAGGCTCAAAATGATAGATCACAGAAATTGTAAAGCTTCAACTGATTGAGGACAAATAAAGGACAGTGATTGGCAAGCTTACATGGAAGAGCAGGAACAGCAGGAAGGGCAGAATTCTCTCAAGCACTGTAGAAATTGCAGACACGCTGGTCACAGAAATTTAGAGGTATTTACAAAGAAAATGATTCCTGGTGTTTTTTCACAGACTGTCAGTGTGACTTTTTTGAGATTTTACACAGCATTCACATAATTTATTATGGATTTATTTTCAGTAATAAATTTTCTATATAATTCTTTTTCTCAGAACACATATTAATTTTCTGTATATTTGTAGATATAAATTGTTCCTGTGCCTTCTTACTGAAATGTGCTGCTTGATTTTTGGGATCAAATGCCCTGCAAGGTGACATTTCTTTCAGTTTTAGCATCATCACAGTGATGGGAGGAAAGCTGCTCAGTGTTACCTCCACAGAGGAATCCACAGTCTAATACATCAGCAACAAAGGATGGGCTAAAGAGAATCTCCATCCTTTACTGAATGCAAGGGGAAGCATAGTGACAAAGAATGAGGAAAAGGCTGAGGTACTTAATGCCTTCTTTGCCTCAGTCTTTAATAGTGAGACCAGTTGTTCTTGGGTACCCAGCCTCCTGAGCTGGATGACAGGGAGCAGAATGAAACTCATAATCCAAGGGGAAATGGTCATTGATCTCCTATACAACTTAGACCCTCACAGGCCTATGGGGCTGGATGGGATTCACCTGAGGGTACTGAGGGAGCTGGCTGGTGAAGGGTCTGGAGCACAAGTCTGATGAGGAGTGGCTGAGGGAGCTGGGAGTGTTTAGCCTGGAGAGAAGGAGGCTCAGAGGAGACCTTATTGCTCTCTACCTGAAAGGATGCTGTAGCCCAGTGAGGATTGGTCTCTTCTCCCAGGCAACTAGCAATAGGATGAGAGGAAATGGCCTCAAGTTTCACCAGGGGAGGTTTAGATTGGATATTAGGAAAAATTTGTTCACTGAGAGGGTTGTCACACACTGGATCAGGCTGCCCAGGGAAGTGATGGAGTCTATCCCTGGAGGCATTTAAAAGACATGTAGATGTGGGACCTGGGGACATGGGTGCTGGTCTTGGCAGTGCTGTGTTAATGGTGGGACCTGATGATTTTAAGGGTCTTTTCCAATCTGATATGATTCTATGATTCTAATGCTGTTATCTAACGTGGGTGCCTTAGTGAGAAACGTAAGCATCCAATATACAAAATGGAGAATGAGAGGTTTAAATGACACTGAGTATATAAGGAGCTCAGGTTCCTAACAGAAGCACCTAGGTTACCAGGCAGTTTGACTGTCTCCTGCACAGATGCTGAAGGGGAAGTGCCTTCTTGACCCAGAACTGGTCTAACCCCGGTGTTAATAGTTGAGTGTAAGCTGGCTGTTTGTTGCGCTCTTTGCCAAGGGCTTGGGCGGAGCTGGGATTTCGTGTGCAGTGCATATTGCTCATAGACCCTTTCCTTTGGAAAAACAAATCCAAGATAATAACATAATGTGTTATTATGAATTATTATGAATGGTAGAATACACCAGCACCATCACATAGGTTAGAACCATTTAATACAAAATAAGTGCCAGTGTTTGCAAGGCCTCCTTCCTCATTTCTGAAGAGGATAGGGCAGACACTGGAGAGCTGCTGGTACTGCACAGTATTGACTGATACTCTCAATGCAGAAATATCATTTCTAGTATTGTCACCCACAAAACCTGCATATAAATAAAATGTGTTTTATAGAGGTGCAAGTATTGAATAACTTCTTTACTTTTCCACCCGCTCAAATGTGAAGATTTTATAATATTTACTTGTAAGGTTGGATATGGTTCTGTTTTATTTATTCATGAGAAAAAGAAGAAAGTCATTCTTCTTTCCCTCCCAGCCTTACTTCATCCTGAAATTAGACATTTATCCCTGGGTAGGTTTTTACATAGTTCTCGACTTTTTCCAATGTCACATGCCTGTTTATAGTAGTAGCAGGGTAGCTGAATTTTCCTTCAAGAACTGTATGTCCTAGCTTCTTTAAACAGCAAAAAAATTCAAGATTCGTTCAGAGTTACAGAAAATACTGTAGTAATGCTGACAGCTGATTGTATTTTTTGTGTGCAGTTCCAGGGCCTAGAGCACAGGACTGTCCTTCTCTCCCCTAAATTGGTTTTGTGACTGTGGACTCCCTTAGCATGCTGTAGTGGTGGTTTGTGGTTTCTTGAAAGCTAAAGGAGAGAATTTTGCTGTAATGTAAGCCATTAAACATCTGGACTAAAGAGCAAGCTTTATTTTATAATACAGGTGAGTAATTTTCCTCTTCTACTTATGTTCCTATTTCTGAGTATACATATTTCAACATGGCTTTTTCAAGATGATAGGATAATGCAGTGAAAGAGAGTAGCAGGTTTAAAAAAACCTCATGACCTGCAAACATTCCCTTTGTCCAGCTTTTCTTTCCTGTACAGGGAAGATACAGAGGTTGTTTTCTGCCCCTCATTTTTTAATACTTTGTAATTTGTTTACAAACTGGGGGTAAAAAAAGATGAATAACAGTTATTTTGTCTTACTTTTTCTGAATGGTTGCCTTGCCTCTAACAAATCCTTTTGCATAGGCAGATATTTGGCAATTTCAGTAGCGTTTATCCAGGCTGACATTGAACGACTGTTGCTTTTGCTGCAGATGACAGCACGACTAGCACAAAACCGTGGCCGCGTATTAGTGTGCGGTACGTGTCGATGCAAACCCTTTTAGGCGCCTTGAAGTTTCTTCTCCCTCATCCTCCCCCCTCCCTCCCTCTCTCCCTCGGTGTTTTTTCCTCGCCCGCGTTCGCGGCAGCGGAGCCGAGATGATTACCTGCAGTCCCATTTTTCAGCCCGCTCCATGCAGATGCGGCGCGGGCGGGCCGCGGGCGGGGAGGGGCCAGCGCTGATGCAGCACCGGCGTGTGACAGCGGCGCGGCCCGAGCCCGCTCCGGGCGGGTCCTGCTGCAGTCCGCGCATCGCCACCTGCCAGCGGCACCGCCAGCCCGGCAGCAGCCGCCTGGAGGAGACGCTGCGGGGGCACTTGTTTAAGGAGTACCTGCCTGGCTGAACCACTGGGTTATTCTTTAACTGTGGGAGAAGTGCCTGTGCTGCCTTCACGCAAGCTCCCTACTGGCTTTCTGCAGTCGTAATTTCTCGGAGCCGTCTTTCCCTTCTCCCTCCGGCTTTTTCCCGCTACTTCTTTTTCCTTCCCACCCCCCCCTTTTTTTTTTTAACCCGATCGTTATTCGCCCCCCCAATCTGTGCTGCCTCACTAGCTCTCATTATGCTGTGCTCAGTGGCCCGGTGTGTTCCCCGCCTCTGCTAGGCAGTGGCAGCATGGATGGTGCTCTTGTGACGACCTCTGCTGATGCTATCAGTCCACTGCGGATAGGCATGCTGAGTAATCCTGCTGTAAATGGGCGAGGACACGGACACACGGAAAATTAACCACAGCTTTCTGCGAGACCACAACTATGTGACTGAAGGTAACATGAATACTGTCATTATTCTCTTCTTGCACTGCGTATTCTGTGCCGGGAATGCACTGTCATGTTTGGAGATGTAGGCTCTTCCTTTTTTTCTCTTTTAAACAGGGAGAATTTCAAGGCGTTTTTCTGTGGGATGTAGCAACAGAATGTGTTTGAATTTGCTAAACCCCAAAGGCATTCTGTCGTGCTACAGCAGTATTTGAAACTATATGGGCTGGAGAAGGTCTTGCATTGTGCTGAGTTTCTGCTCGTGAGGTGTGCAGCACCTGGCATTGAATGCACAGGAGCTGCAGTGTGCAAGATTGGAAGCAGTTGGTTACTTTAAAAAAAAGATGAAAGATTTGAGAGCACCGAACTAAGAGAAATAATCTGTAAAGTTAACTGTTTGCTGGTGTAATAAAGGTTATGCATCTCATTTTGGTAATTATAGCCTGAGCGTTACAGACATTGCTGAGTTGATTGTTCCCTAGAGAACCGTATACATTTAGAAGGGATGTGTAAGCATCATCTTTTGAAATACTTCTACCTTCTTTCCATCCCCTGTGTATGTGCAAGGTACATGAGAAAAGGCACCTTCATTTTAAACCATTCAATGGCTGGTAGGTTATTACATAAAAAGGAATATTCCTGCAGGTGACACACATTAAATGCTGAGAGAATTTACCTTGAGAATAGTGAAATGGTCGGGTGAGGTGCTGGTCTGTATTTTCCTGCCAGAAAGTTGGTTTAAGAGTAGGCCATTTTAAGATTGATTGAACAAGAGAAATGTGCTTGTAGGTGTTTGACTTTGCAAATATATTTGTATGTGCAGTTTTAATAGTACTTTTCAGCAACAGAAACAGTACTTCAGTGTAGGCTTATATAATACGAACATACTTAACATCAGGGTCAACCAATACTACTTGAGACTCAGTCTCCAGATTCTGTCGTCATTTGATCAATGCCCAGTCACTTAATACTCCCATGCTGCATCCTAAAATGTGATCAGCTGATGCTCTCTTGATTATTGATGATTTCAATTTTTTTAGAATGTAGAAAACATCAGTATTATTTAGAATGTAGAAAACAGCAGGACGATTTTGCCATACTGGGAACACAAAGCAGATTTTTAGAAGAAAAATTAAAAATACCGTATATTGTTACCAGTGACTGGTGTAATTGCTTGCCAATCTTGCCTCAAGGACATTCTTTGCACTCTGGTTCATGTTTCAGTAATTTTTAAATTCATTTTGAAGTTTTGGTTAATACTTTTTGTCAGGATGATGATTTATGTTTTGAGATGTAGTCACCTGTAATAACATTTGAGGAAACTTTGTCTTAAATTTGTAAATTTATGCCTTAGTTTCTGCAAAATGCACAATATAATAACTGCAGTGTACCTGCTACGTGGTGAAATTCAGATGTATATTTAATGTGCATGTGCAGCTATGTCGAAAATTGAATTTTCAAGTGTCTCAGTTTTGTAATCTGAGGAAAATAGTTCCTTGTGGATTTTGCAAATCTATATTCTATTTTATATGTTATGGGTGTTCTAAAAGTTAGATGGAGATCTTTAATATTGTTTGTGACATTGCTGATGCAAGTGTTAGTTTTTTCTCATGTTTTATCTTCTCTTGATATTTGAATCAGAAGGACTAGATATTCTTCTGGGATAGCACATGGAGTGACTTGTCTGAAATGGGTCAAAATATACCTTAAATATCCATATTGGCCTGTATTATATTTTTCCTGTGATCAGAAGTCATCATGAAATATGTTGGCATCTGTTTTTGAAACCTGCAGTAGCAAAGTGGCAATTCTTCAGCTCTGCCTAGTTAATGCTTGTTGGGAATGCTCACTTGGTCAGGTGTAATGAAATTCTTCACATCTGTTATATCTGAAATTGCCACACGTTTTAAAAGCTCTTGGAAATCATGAGGGAATGGATTTATCTGTGAAATTTTTCCAGGGACACCTTCAACTCAAAGAGGAACATCACAAATTTAATTTCTCATTGATATTCTTTGTTCAAAATGCATAATGAATACCTGAGTTGAACTGATACTTAAAATGTGCTTTGCTTGTTCCGTTGTGGGGTTTTGGGTATTTTTTGTTTAAAGATTGGGCTTAAAAATGAAGCAATCTTAAACACTTCTCATCTGTAAAGGCCTGTAGTCCTTCCACAGTCCTTGTATTTGGTCCCATGACATGTTAAGTGCTGCATGTAGCAAAATACATATAAAAGGCAGTAATGTATTACTTTGTTTTACTTCTTTGGGCTCAAATCTAAGTCTTTCTTTTGGGGTCTTTGGCTTTTGTAATCCCCCATTTAAAACTAAGTAATACTTTATGTTGTGTTCAGTATATTAGAGAAGTTACCAGTTCATTGTTGTTTGTGAATAACTGCAGTTTTATCTTGTTTTCAGAGTATTAAAATCTTGGTAAGTGGTGTCCTCTGTCCTTGGTGCTCCACGCAGCAGACTAAATTCTTTTTACTAAGAAGGTATTTCTAGCCTTTACATGTACGTTCTTCCTCTAACTGTTCCCTGAGGAAAGTAAAGCCAGTAATAATCAAGAAGATGCAGGTTAACTACAGTCTTACTTTACCTCTCTTCCTCTTTAACTTCTTCAGTGATTTAAAAAAGCCTAAATAATCAGATGACACATGAATTCAGGGTATAGGAAAGCTGTGAGCCAAGTCTGATTTGCTCTGCTCTTGCTAGAGGACTGTGTTCTAACAAAACTGCTTGCTTGAGCAAAGTCAAATTTCCTCTCTTTGATAGGTCATTATTTTGTAACATTGGGGTTGTCTGTATGAAATGTGGCTTTACCTTGACTACGGAAAATGGAATTGGTTTTTAAATCTCAGCAGTTCTTTGATTTGATGTTACACTGTTGATGTTATACTGTTTCTGGTAATAGGCATTATAGACACACATATGAGAACAGTGACTACTTGGACTTGTTTCTCCTGTTTCATATGCACAACTGCAATAAACCAAATGGAATTAAAACATGCAGGACTTGAATAATTTTGTCATTTAAAGTCTTAAAATTATGTTACAGTTGCACAATGGAAATTTCAGCAGCAATATACAGTAAGTTTTTCAGTGATCACTTTCAAAAGTGGTTTTTGAAGCAAGCTGCTTTAACTGGAGTTGTTTGTGGGGGGGAAAACAGAAAAGACCTGATGAGACTTGTAAAGAAAGAGAGGATAAAAATCTGAGGCCTAGAAAATGTGACCTGTGAGGAAAGATTGAACTTCTTTGTGAAAGTGGTGAAATGCTGGGATATATTGCCTGGGGAGCTTGTGTAATTTTTATCTCTGAAGTTTTTAAAAGCAGGTGACATAGATGTCTGTAAGAAATGACATGGGGATAGCTGAGCCTCCCGTGGGGCAGAGGAATGGACTAGATGACCTCTGAGATCTGTTCAGGCTTGTGATTCATTGCTGAGCTGTGTTTTATCTTAATTGCCTTTTGCACCACTACAGCTGTGGGAACCAGCTGCCCAGGAGGTGTTGGGTCAGTACAATGTGTTATTTCCACAGCAACTGTAGGAGCGTTGAGGAGAGAGGAGAGGCACAGGAAAAGAAGATGGGCTGGATGGGAGAAACATGATCCTTCCTCACTTACAGACAGAGTCTGTTAGGGGAGAGGGCAAGAAAATTGTAGACAGTGAGTTGGGGGAAGGGGGATAAAGGAGGCTTGTGTGCTTTAGAGGGCAGGGAATGTCCTTCAGCCCTAGAGTCCCCTTGATGTTACCTGTGCTTAAGATTAATGGTAAAACTCACAGGACAGCTGATGTGCTTTACTGTCTCTGGGCCTTGGGATAAGCCAAGAATCAGATCTGACTCAGAACAGTGAATTGTGTGGTATGGTTCCTATATTCCTGGCAGGGGCAAAAAGCTATAGGAATCAATGGTGCCACTCTTTTGCTCAACTGCTGTGTTAATTCAGTTACTCTGTATTTTACTGATTTAATGATTAACAGAGAAATAATGAACAAAATGCACTATTCTTGCCAAAACTGTGTTAAAGGATGTGGTTCACCTCCATGATCCCAAATTTGCTCGGAGAAATGCTTCTCTGGTGGCGAAGGCGTGTCGCAGGTTGCATGCAGGCACATCTAGCATATGAATTGATCCCTGCCTTTTTCTGGAAGATCCTTATTTTGGGAAGGAATAAAAAGTTGCTTATACTTCCAGTTTTTAGAGAGACACAGGTTCTTCTCTTGGTCTAGGCCTGCAAATACAAGTGAAGCCAGTGGAGTTGTACTGGTGCAGTGGGGCAGAAGCTGACCAGCACTATCCAGTCATTTATATGGCCGAATTGAGCCAGTTGGTTCCATATGGCTTAACTCCTATGAAAAAGTTAATCATGTTAATGGTGAATTAACCTCCTCAAATATGATATTTGAAGAATAATGAGAATTATCAATGTAGTGTAAAACATACTGAATCATAACCATGTGAAATATTTATTATAGAGGAAGAAAAAAAATTTTTTTCCTAATGATTTTAAAGGAAAATCCTCTGCAGATAATACAAAAAAATTTTGGGGCCTTTTTTCCGCCTTAACTAAAGAAGTTAATATCTCTCTTCTTCAGTATTCAGAGTTAAGGGAAATCTATTTTCATCTGCCAGAAAGAAATTTATTTATGAGCTTTTCTTTCATAAGCATCTCAAATATAATTTGAATAAGAGTTTAATACCTGAGAGTATTGGATGAATATAGTAAACAGGTACCACTGTACTAGCTCAGGCTCACTGTCAGTCAGTCTAAGTTCACTGATTTCTGCTTATTAAGAAAAGTGCAAGAGGTAACTCTTCCTCTCTTAACCTTCAGCAATTCAGGATTTATGTCGTGAATATTGATGATTTTTGTCTTTTTACAGAATTCATTTAGAAGCAGTTTTAGAATGACCCTAGAAATTATTGCTTATTCTTAATCTTGTATTTTTTCTTCCCTCAAGGAGAGAACAAATAGGAGTAAACCTTGTTAAAGCATAACTTTGCCCCTTGTTAAATACAGGATGTAGTTGTGTCTTTTTGTGCGTGGATTTGGTTCTTTTATTCACAGTGATATTCATATGAATGTTGTGGGTAGGCTTGAAGATTTGGATTAATAAGGTTTATTTCATCCAAGTGATGTTGCTGACTCTGTAATCTGTATTTGTGCAGCTTAGTTGGGAGGAGGCAGGGCTGGAGCGTTGCTGTCACACTGGCTTGCACTGAAGCCCAATCCCTTTGCTCACTCACTCAAACCTGCAGCTGGGTGTGTGGTTCAGCATGCAGGAAATTCAAACACTGGTACTACTCAAAGCTTGTATCTGCATAGCACAGACATTTTAAGGCAATGACATTTAAGGCAACATCTGTATGGGCAACATGGGGTAGCAATTTATTCTGACAAGCCCAGAAAAAGCAGAATAGATTTAGCTGAAGTGAATTACACTATCAGAAACACTTGTCATGATGCAGTACCAGTGACACATTCAAAGTACTCCACTGACATAATTTTCATACTACATCTGTTAGACACTCATAATATCGTTGTCTCTATTTTACTTGCCAATTCTACTTTATGAGGAAATAATAAATCAGCAGTGGGATTAGAATGGTTGATCCTAGACTGGGGCTTTAGTTTCTTAGTTTGCTCTTCCCAGCATTCCCAGAGAGCAGGAACATGTTACTGTTAACTTGCTACTGCCTCTTCAAAAGACCTACCTCTTCAAGGATGAGGTTAGTTTAAGGAGTGGTTGTTAGATCTCCTGAGAGCACTTCAACCTGCTCTGAGCTGCAGGACATGCTTCAAAGGCATGCAGTTAACTTGGCCTGGATCTTCATTTAATGTCATGTTCTCCACATGACAGTTATTCACCAATGTCACATGTACCCTATAAAATGTTACCAAGTAAATCTCTAATGCTGGCTCACTGGTCTTGGTGGGTTGCCCTTAGGGACTGATGGCAACCTTGGCTCTCTTTGCATGCATATATAATCAACAGATGATCTTGCACTCACTAATTAAATAATAAATGTGTTTGGTTGCTGTGTAGTGTTAGAGGTCCTGTAGAAGTGAGTAAGGTGTATTAACAAAAGACAAGAACGATCTAGAATATTAGCTGTATGACAAACAAGCCAAACTCCTTCCATGACAGTGAGAGTGCAGAGCTGTGAAAGAAGGTGCTTCCTCAGATGCCAGCAGACTAGAAACATTATAAATAGAAGTGATTATAGTATATTTGGCTATAAAACTGCTATATGTAATAGATTTACCTACATATAAATCTTAAAAATGGAAACTCAGGAGGTCAACACTGTGATGTACGTGTAAGATAAAATGCAGGCATAAAATGTGATCCGTGCAAGCTCGACATCTGTGCCAGATTTTGTTGTACTTGAAAGTGACAATTCAAAAGTATTGAAGAACTGAACAACACCATGCAGGTAGAGTCAGTGCCATTGGAACACTTTATTTAGTATATGCATCATGATGAAAAGAAAGCCATACTTCGCAGTGTATTTTGTTTTCTACGTAGAAAACATATATTTAAATGGTGAGTTTAGTGAATAATAGATGTGGTTCTTGCATCAGTTTAAAATGTGAAACACAATGCAATAACGCTGAATATTTTATAATAGAAGAGCTGACTATCTTTTATTATAGCCATAAAGAGGTAATCAATCATTACTGCTTACATTGTGTTACTACATCGTTACCGGTTTCGGTGTCTTTGAGACTTTCCTTCCGCAATTTGTTTCATCCACCATAGTAAGGCTTTTTGTTGAGGAGTGTGTGCTAAGAGAAGACAAGGTATTTGCTGGGTAATCTCAGTGTAATTGCTTTGGCCAGGGAAAGGATGGTAGAGCAGATAATAATCTCAGGAAATTAGATGAAGTTATTATGGGGATTTTTGTTTTTTAAAGAAGAAAGGGTTTTAAATTAACTTCTAGCCATGTTCAGGCATTTCTCGATGAACTGTAGTTCTTAGGTTAATGCTGAGCTTGTCCTTAGTTATGAATGTGGTCTATATTACTAGTTCCTGGTGAAAGTTCCCCAGTTCTTTATCAAGAACAAAACCCCCACCTAGCAAAGCAGCCTTATTATATATGATGAGAGTTCCTTTTCTCAGGAATGTTTCCTTACTGAAAAGCTCTTGTACCTGTTTTTGTTATTGCTTCAATGCAAATGAGAACAGACTGTATTTTGCCAGTGCAAAGACAAGTAATAAAAATGTGCATTAAGAGACTCAATTCCTAATAAAATCTCTCAGCACAACATGTCATGCAGTTCAGTGACTTTTGTGAATTATTAATATGACAGAAATTTGGGATCTATATTGTTAAATATAGCAGTGTCTTTTTTCTTTTATGTTCACTGGTCCATCTGTTTGAAAAAAAGAAGAAAAAGATGCAAACATTTGTGTTATGATGGCATTTGTATGTTTTACTTAGAAACAGAGTACAGAAGACAGTAAAAGACTGAGAGTTGGTTTATTACCCTCTAGTTCCAGTTCAACTCAAGTCTGACTAGAACTTCATTATGGTCCTCTTGCTTCTTCCTGTTTCGTAGTGCTTTTGTTGTTTGTGTGACTCAGGTGTTGCAAGTAGTTGGTGACTGTACAAAATAACACCTTTTGTGTAGATTCTGAGGTCAATGCTGCCTGTGATAGTACTGTTTGCATTAAAGACAGCCATAGCATGCTCTGCCTGCTCGGCCAGTTTCTAGTGGAAATAAAGATCGTCAGAGTTGAATTAAAATTAAATTATTGGTTATTTCCTTCTCTCAGTTTTTAATGGCTCCATATTATTTCTCCTCAATTGAAGATGTTAAATGAGCATTTCAAATAGAAACTAGAAATATTTTTTAAGCAATGGGCTGGTCACAAATTTTCAATAATTTATTTCTAAACTTTTATCCATTCAACATAACCTCATATTCTATTATTTGACAGGTTTCAATTTATGATAGAACCTGGCACAAGGTCTTTAATAAATCTTTTCAGCATTTTCAAATGTACAGCTGTAAATTAGGATCTGTCTGTTATTATTTCATAAATAATTTCTGATAGAACATCTTTATTTCTACCTTGTGTTATGATAAAAAGAAAAATTGATTTAATAAATTAAGTAGTAATAATTAATTAGAAAAATTAAACAAACAGGCGCAGTGGACTGGTAAGGGCAGGACACAATTGGCTGCTAAGGTGGCACATGAGACTTTTGTCATTCTACGTTTTAATTTGACACCCTGCTTGATTTGATACCTTTTGTTTCTGCATGCATATCTGTGATATGGGAATAACCAGTACAACATGAAGTCAGATGTGTGTTCTGTAGTCTCCTTTTGAATGGAAGATTTAGGTCAAGTGTATTCTCTTTAATCAGCAGCGAAGCTCAAAGCAGAATTCACATATGCAGTCTCTTTGAAATAGGTAGATGTGAATCAGTACAGAAATTCCTGGAATGCCTGATGCTAAGAGTCAAGTAATGGTCATATGGATGGTGGTTATTCTTATTGATCAAGTGGAATGTGAATATGATTTTGTGCATGTTGTGTGCAGTTGTGTTCTTGTATATCTTCCACCTACACAAGTCTTGTGGATGACTGCTGCTACATTTTTTTCTGGTATGTTTGTATTCCTTCCAGTTGCTGTGCTTGAAATGTGAGTCTGAAAGTGTTAAAATGGCTATGGAGAAGTTTCAGCATTGGGAAATGGGACAGTAAGAGCTTGCATGTAGGGCACTGTATGTCTTTCAAGTCCCAAATGATTCACAGACTCTTTTGTTCTATGTTTGTCAGTGTTTGCTGGTCAGGGGAGAGAGAGTTGGCTGTGACTTCCTTGTGCCCTGGTGTGATAATCAGTGTCTTCACATTTCTGGTTTTCCTCTGAGGTGGTGATGAGTTGCAGCTTTCTGAAAAACGCATTGCTTGGACATGAATTTTATTTTCCAGGGTTAGATGTGTCCTTAATTGCTAGCTTAGACATTTCTGTGCTTCCACATGCGTTTCAGAAAAATGAGTCATATATAGTAGAGGTCTTTTTATGTTACTATGTAAATGTTATGAAGGGTGCTAGATGTAAAACAAGTAAGTTGCATCTGTTAGCAGTAATGATATTGCAAATCAGCCAATTATATTAAAACTTCAGTGTTTATTAGCTGCAGGAATTTATACTATGTCCAAGTGATGGGTTTTAGTTGCCTTTGAACTGTCCTGCAGAAATAATTGCTGAATGTGATTCGTACAGAGTACAAACAAACAGCTGTTTGTTGCATTGATCTTTCCCAGTTTTTTGGTTCGGTTGTAACACTGACAATGTTTCTTTTACTTTTTTATACCTTAAAATAATTTCATGGTATTTAAAGTTTGGAGTTTGTTTTGAAACTGATATGGATGTGATTATTGTCAGCAAATGGTCTGTTCTCCAGAGGAAGCTGTAGCCTTGATTGCCCATCTTTCTTTCTCTGCCACTGTTGGAGCCTGTCTCATCTCAGAGGAAGTATCAGAACAGAGTGAAAGAGGCACTGGTTAGCCCACCAACCTAAGCTTCTTCAGAAAATGTCAGCAAATTTGGCCTGGTATTTATTAAGTTTGTCCCTTGCTAGCAGGGAGGGAAGCACCACACCTGCCTGCTCCTGAGAGCACAGGTTACTGTGGGCGGTGCTGTCTTCTGCAGGTGCAAAGTTTCCATCTGTCATCAGAGTCCCACCACTGCTCTCTCTAACTGTTCAATCACTGTGGTTAAAAACTCAGAGTAGTGAAGCTTTACTGTAATGCTCCTTCAAAACCACCTTGTTATAAGGCTTTTGCAATATTTATGCCCTACTGCGCATAAATGGGAAAAGGAGGAAATACAAGCTAGAAGTATTATTGGAAAAATGTTTGACAGCTATCCTGGATGTACCTGGGAAATGGTAGTAAGAGTAGTAATGTTAAATCTGAAAGCAGAAAGCTTTGATGCTTCTGCGCTATAAATAATTACTGACTAAGACGATTGCCAGTGTGGAGAGTTGTTTGCAGAAGGATTCATTTCTGATTGTTGAGTGTAAGTATATTTAGACAGAAAATGATTTTTGTTCCTGAAAGCCAGAAAGTTGTTGTAAATGGGAGGAATTAGCAATTTGGACTCCACAGAGCAAACACCACCCTGGTTATTACAGATGAGACTTGATGGATATAGTTATATTGAGGTTAGTACAGGAAGCTATTCTTATATTTAACATTTTAATGACTGAATTCAGTAATATTGGGTTTAGCAGTTGAATTTACACAGTTTTCTTTAAAAAAAATATTTAGTTTGGCCGTTTCCTTTCCTGAAATGTGAATACTTCTAAGCTCTCAGTGTCCTTCTTGCTGAGTCACCCTTGATCTAGAAATCTCAATTCAGAAATTTGTTTGTGCATATGAGCACAGATATGCTTTATAACAACAATAGAATCCAAATAGTTGAGCTTAAGGAAAGGAATAAAGGAACTCACCAGAATCTGCTTTCAAAGCTGAAAAATGGAGGTGCTCCTGTTCTTTGCCTTTTGCAGTTTTGCGCTGCAGTCCAGAAATCGTGACTCCAGAATCTGAGGTTTTACTGTACAAGTGAAACCCTGTAGGAGTTTGCAAGGCAAGATATGTTAGTTAAATACTGCTAATACCTGCATCCTGAAAGTATAAAAGATAGCTAGATGAAATTTGACTACATGTGACAACAAGAGATACCTAAACATGTTAACTAGGAACTGCCATCATGGGTGGAACCTGACAGTAGAAAAGCTGCTGGACAGTTCTAGCAAACTTGAGCACAGTTTTTTCACCTAAAAATAATACCTTCACCAATTTGCTCATTCTGGACAAGCAATTTGTTTAAGTCTTGTGCTTTAGCTTGTGGTTCTCATGAGTTTATGTAAAGAGTAATTGTTTTTTCTGTTCCTTATTCTGGCCCACTGAGAAACCTTCTGCTGGAGCACAGTAAGATTTTCCTTTGTTTTCATTTTATTTTTCAAAAACTGCTTCTTTCGATGGAAGCCTGAACAGAGTTTTTCGGCAGAGTTCAATAGTTGCACATGGGCAGAAATAGAGATGAGGTAAAACACCTGTTCATCGTAATAGCTCTTAAAAGCAGCAACCCAACAGTTCCCTTTAACATTTATCCAACTCGAAATCCTCAGAGTTCCTCTTTTCAACTCTGAGGCTACCCAGGTCATATCCATGGATGGTCCGTTTCTGGTTTCAAAGGGAACTGCTTTAAAAACTGTCCTCTTTTGATGTTATTTCTGTAAAATAGCTGATTACTCATAGCTGCATTATATATTTACCCCAATAAATGTGATATAAGGCATGAACTGTAGTTTATCTGTGTTTAAGATGTTTTAACTCACAGATAGCTATCAGATTGACTTTTTCCCCAGTCTGAACCTCAGATCCAATAACATGCCACACTTGAAAAACAGAAAAAAGGATATGTTGATCAGTTGTTGGAGTTCAAAATTTGGGCTGAATCTAAAATACATCTGTTCTCCTAGATGGCTGACATGTGGTCAAGACCGGAAGTTATACAAGATAGCATAGATATTTTTGGACTAAATATGTGACAAGAGTAATTCACATTTTCCCGCTGGTTCACACAGCCTTCTACCTAGGCAACAGATACTTTCTTAAACCTAATGGTTTGCCTTGAAGTTCCTTTTCATGTGCTTCTGGTATGTGTCTTTATGCTGCTAAAGTTCCTTTGAACTCCTTTTGGCGACTTCCCAGAACATCTTTTAATTCCTTTTGTGAAATTTCCATACCAGCTTTAATTCCTGCCAGATGGCAACTGTTCCATCTCTGACCAAGCAGGACTCCAAAGTTTTAAATTCTCAACATTTCTCTCTCTGGAAGTAATACTCCCTGCTCAGACTTTGGAGACATTAGGAATGTGTAGATCCAAGCACTTCTGGGGAAAGAAACAAAGAGACAGAACTCCTTCCTTGATTACAATTGTTCTCTTTCCATTTGCTGCTTGATGATATTGTAGTGATACTTGGCTCTTATCTGCAGTACTTGCTAGTCTTCAAGCTCCAGAAATCTTTATTGGGAAAACAAAAAGGAAGTCCAGCCAAAACCATAACTCATTTGACCAAAGTCTTTCTGCTCTCTCTACTCATAACCATTGAATCTTGTGAGTACAAGACCTGGAATTGCCACTTGATACCATTCTTTTACTGTCATTAAAGGACACAGATATGACTCAAAATCATCTTGGACTTAATTAATTGATTGATTAATCTGTAGATGACTCTCAGGTTTAGGGGAAGGGTTTTTAAAATTTGAAGAGTCCTTATTTCTGCACCGTTCTACTGAAAAGGAACTTCTGGCTTTGTGGCGAGGCCTGACAGGTTTCCTGGGTGAGGTCCCAGTTAAATAGGTGAGTACCAACAGACTTGTTTGAAGAATTGCCTCATGATTTTACCATGTGATCATAATGGAAAAGCTAGTAGTATTTCCTTTTTAAGTTTACCATTCTACTATAAAACTGAAAGTGACTAAATAGTGGAAGTTGTATAGGTTGTGGTGGTTTTTTTTTAATTCAGTTTTATTTTTTCCGCTCTGGCGGGTTATAAAAATCTGAAATGTGCTACTTCTTTTTGTTAGGACACTGAGTTCCTTGTTTCCATCAAAGAGCAACAGTGTCATCTTTACAAACCTGACAGGTTGTTACAGCCTTTATGTATGTAACTGTGATTTAGTATCCAGTGGAGTCTTTTGAGAACCTCTTACTGGCTTGAGTGGGGTTGGGTCAGCGGGCATGGCTTTGCATGGCTGTAGTCTATGTACGTATTATAATTCCATAAAAATACATGTATGTATATACAAACCACAGACTTTGTGTGTCCTTTGAAAGTCTTGATTTTAATCTCATAGAACCATAGAATGGATTGGGTTGGAAGGGATCTTATAGACACCTTCCACTAGACCACATTGCTCAAAGCCCCCTCCAACCTGGCCTTGAACACTTCCAAGGATGGGGCATCCACAGCTTCTCTCAGCAGCCTGTTTCAGTGCTTCACCTCTACATCTATTCTTCATCTATACATCTATTAATATATCTGCTCTCTGCATCTGTTTGTTCTAACTACTTTGTACAGTAACCTTAGTTACTTTTGTCTTCAGTACTCCATTGTATGCAGTGTGGAGATGTAGTTTATACCCCCTGATACAGGAGGAGCATTTTTTTGAAGAGTTTATTGGACTCAGTGCAGGAATAGACAAAGTAACTGCTTACCAAAAACCTTTCTGGGAGTCTCAGTGTATTCAGAAATACTTAGAATCTACAAAGCTTAGAGTTCTCTATATAGTGTCAGGAAATATAAGTACTTCCTGTGGTTTCACTCAAAAATACCTCGGAGATAAAAGTATATGGATTTGTTAGTTAATTTTCTTAGGATTTACTGCAGTCCTGTTCATCAGCAAGCCATATGCTATTCTTTAAACAAAAGAACAGATTTTCCGTAGCTACTATAACTATTTAGAGTTATCATTTTGTTCCTTTGCATAATGAGTTAGGAAATCTCCTTGGAAATTCTCATGCATAGTATGATTTGTTAAATTTAAGGTTAAAATTAGGGTTAAAATTATCCTGTTGAATACTGTGACCTTAATACCGTTTTTGCAGGTTTCCTTAGCAGCTTAATGCATTCAGATTTATACTAACATGAGTACAACCCATTTATTTTTCTCTGACCCTTTTGCCTGCTGTATGACTTACTTATGCTGCACATTGTTTTCTTTTAAATACTGTTAAGTCTTTGCTTGAAGCAAAACTGCTCTCCAGATTTTCTCTTTGTGGTAATTTGCTTCAGGCTACTTTTTAACTTTCTGAAATGCAAAGTAATTGCAGTTCAGGTTTTAATTGCATGTCTTTTTCTTCTTTTCAAGAATATGCTGCCTGGACACATCAGTTTGTTATTTAAAGGGCTGATAAGTATGTCTAAGTTGTATTAATTTATGTTGCAATAGAATTCAAATTAATGCTAACCAGAAGATCTGTTAATGCATGAGTAGCATGAAAGGTATAATTAAATCTCCTTGAAAAAAATTGCAGAATATTTCATGAATGTCAGTGACATAGTTTTAGCCCTTAAATAGTTTTTCTTTGTTACAGATACTTTTCAGGGTTATCTCTACCAGAACCTTAGAAAATGTATGTCATAAGGAAACAGTAATTCTTCCCCTTCATCTGCCCGTTCACATATTTTTGGGTTTGTGTTTATTTGTTAGGTTCATATTGTCCTCCTTGATGATGCCTTCACAGATTCCAAAAGTTAATATTGTGGTAGTATCATAACAACACAGTGGGTTTTTTGAGCTATGTGCAGAACATTTAGGGAAATACTTAAGCTGATGAGGAGTCTTCCTGTGGTTGGCGATTCATGTTAAGAGCATCCCAGAGTTCTTTGATAGAGGCATTAACTGAAAGATTAACCCACTATCAAGGAATAGACTCTGGCAGAAGAATTAGCATGGTTGCGTTTTTTCGAAGAAAAATTGTGTGCCAAGTGCAGAATTAGTCACTTTATTAGTTAGTCTTAAAAATAGTAGTTAACTCTTGTGACACAATGTTCCAAGTGTAGCTTCATCAGTGATGAGCAGAGAGTGATTTCCATCTTTCTTCTGGCCACTTTCTTCCTAGTGTTGCCCCAGCATGTGGTTTGCTGATGTGAAGCCACTGTTGGCTCATATTTGGCCACTGGCATCCAGACTGACCCCAGGTCCTTTCCAGCCAGTTGCTTTTCAGCCAAATGTGTGGAATTATTCTGCTTCAAGTGCAGAATTTTGCACTTCTTTTTGAAGTTACTCAGGGTCCATCTAGATAGCTTACAGTCATTTCTTGTCTTTCCTTAGTCTGTAACTCAGAGGTGAAGCACTGAGTTTGTACTGTTAGCTGTATCACTATGGATGTTTTAGATTGGCAGTGTCTTGCAGTCCACAGTGCACAGTGAAAATACTCTAAGCTTGTCTGGTACCAAAGTGAGTTTTCTGTATGTTTTTTTTGATGAATCAGTGTATGTTTTTGGCTACCTCTAGCTGCCAAGATTGTTTGAAAATATGCGAAGGAGCCTTAGACATTTCTGCTTCAAGAAAGATTTGCTGATTCTTTTCTTAGTGAGAAACATACCTCGAATAGCAACAGTGGAAATTGTATTTAGTGTGCAATGGATTTGAAAGAAATCAATATCCTTTTTAGCTTGCATAAAAAAACCTCATAGGTTCTTAGCAAAGCCATAGCATGCAGTATATTGAAACTGCCATTATCCTTTTTTTCTGTGGAGTCTGTCCATTTAAAGTTCAGATACTAGCATCATCATTTCTGGATGCTGGAATGCAAGTATGGGCTCCCTAACAGTGATGTCTGACATGTTTCGGCTGTAGGTACAAATTGTCAGTCTTATTTTATTTCACCAGCTGTATGTTGGTTGGAGAGACCCAGGTGGGACTACAGTCATCTCACACCTGCAGGAAATGGGAAAGGTTATGTTGAAGCACCACCTGAATGTTGTCACTGGGGAATCCACTGCTGTAGTCATAGATGCATGGATTCACTCATCTAAAGGCTCATGCAATGTACACCATTTATTTTTCCAGTTAGGGAGACTGAAAGGTGGGATTTCCTCATTTCTCAAATGGAAAATGAACTTTAGAAAAAGCAGTGATTTCCATAGGACTCATAGGAAAACTTCTGATGTATCTGAGAACTGAGTAGAGTCCTTATGTACACAATAGATTCTACACAATTTTTAAATAAGGAGGAAGAGGGGATATTCTAGCTTGGATATCGTGGCAGGATGTGAATTCATCCTAAAAATAGCATGTACTTTCTCTCATGGAATAGATTTCTGTTTGCATTGGACTAATCTCTGGAACATGTATCTTCCTCCTGAGGCAAAGTTGTTTTCTTTTTTTTGTTCCATGAATTACTCTCCCAGACAGAGAAAGTGATCCTACATTTTAGAAATATCCCTTATGGTTAAAGTGCCTCTTGAAGTGCTTGAGATGTATAGGTCAATGTAGACTTTAGGGGAGGTTTAAGAACAATAATTTGTTGGGAGCAAATCAGGAGGATGTAAGCAAAGGAAAAGCTTTTTGAAGTATTTAATGCATAAGGTGCTTGTTTTTGAACACTTTAGGCTTGTTTTTTAAATAAATGTATGTTACCCTCAAAAACTTTGTCATTTGATGTTTTTGTGTTAAAGCAAACAAACAGAAATCCGCACTGTGACCATTTCAGCTCTTGCTTGCAATTATAAGGTCCCCTCTCTCACCAGTTTTAGCTTTTACCAGTTTGGATTTGAGTGAGGATAAACACATTAGAAGTCCTAGTCCTTTCAGTGATTATTCAAATATATCCCCAAATATTTTGAAGTATTTGAATTCTCATCTCTGGAGAAAAAAAGTCTCAGTGATATCTCTGTATTGTTTCTGTAATATCTAGATTATCAATGTGTGATGGTCTTGGGGGCAGCTTTTTGGTGATACTGGAAGTATCACTTGAGGCAGTATGTAAAACCTAAGGTTGTCAGGTTCTTTTCAATTTGGTTCTTTCTGATACTCATAGTATTTGTCACATGAAGAAAAGGAGCAGATTTACTAAAACTCTTGTTAACACTTAGAATAATCACTGCCTTAGAAGGTGAACAGAACATTGATCTGTAGTGCCTGGGACAGAATTAATGTTTGTCCTATTTATGTGAGCCAACCTGCCGTATCTTATTTCATATTTAAATTCTGGATTTATTAAGTATGATATTATATATGTGACCAATTTTTATTATTTCTCTTGGAAATTCCTCATCCAAATATCTTGGCCAAAGTCTCTTTATAATCAGCCATAATCATACTCCAAGGTGGTAGATATTCAGAGACACAAATTATTTTGTTGCTTTGAAGGGATTAATATTTTGGAACTTTAGGAAGAGGAAAACCAGCATACAGCAACCAGTGACAAATTAAAGAATAAAAACGTCTGGCATCTTTGTTAAGGAAGAGAGTGATGTGTAAATCTGGTTTTTTTGCACAAATAACAAGTTAACAGTGCTATTTACTCCTACATTAACTCTCCAGCTTCAGGAATTAGTGCAGGGGTTTTTGTTTGGGGTGTTTTTCTTTAATAGAGTTGCTTTGCCATATTATTATAATCATAATTTTCTTGGCTTGCTTTCCATACTTTTCAGCAGTTCTGAATTCTGTATAAACTTCACATGCATAGGCTTTGCCTTGTCTCTCAATTCACTTGCATGGTTAACATTGCTGTTGACCAAAGTTAAGCAAATGCAAGGAAGGCTGATATGTTTCCAATTAATTATTTGAAATGGTTCCTGCCTGTGATCATCAGTATTCAGTGCACACTCGTACCACAATGAAATAGTCATTAGCTTTGGTCCTCAGTGTCTAAACTTGACATTTCCTCCAACAAAAATCATCATGGTACTCCTGAAAGATACACAGAGATCACTTTTGGGACAAACACTTGTTTTAGTAGGGCTTTAGAGAATTGTTTTTGAAATTGTAAAATATTACATTCGTCACCATGCTCAGAAGAATGGTTTATTCATGCATTTCAGACAGTTATTTTTGTCTCTTTGTCTCTCTAATGGACTGCACTTTGGTATATATGAATCACTTATATGTGTCATAATAAAATCTGGGGGCTGAAAACCGTTGTCCTAGCTGGAAATCATGGGAAGAGTGGAAAGTTTACTTTTTTCCTTTTTTAAGGGGAAAGGTCTTTGTTTGAATGGATTCTTGTGGTAACCCTATTTAAATTAATGTGGAAGTAAAATAAAATGCCTCTATGGAATTGGTTGGACAGGAGAAGCAAAATACCTATTTCTCTGTTACATAATTCATCTAGTAATGGTTTCTGTAAAGGAAATGTGTGAAGAGAAGAAAATTGCCATTTTGAAAGGGAGGTAGAAGGGAGAGCTACTCAATCACTTGTCCATGTCAGAGTTCAAAGATTATTTTAAATATGATTTCCTTAATTATTTTGTTTAGACTGTCTAGTTATGTTGATTCTCTGGCCATGTCTCAGCTTGCTACATAGGTAACTGGCAAGAGCATCATCAGCTCATGAACCAAAGAATCCAGCTTGCTGGCCGGGCAAACCAGTGGAGCTCACAGAAGATACGAAAGTCCTCTAAAGACTTCAGTAGGAAGTGGGGGTTCTTCACCACACCCCCAAAATATACTGGCTCAGAGCGGGCATTGTCAAATTCATTTCTTTTTCCTTCACTTGTAATGTGGAAGGTGCTGACTGACAGCCCTGGAAATTAAGTCCTCTATTTCTCCACAGGACAGGTATAGCCAGGGCGGCAGCAATGCAAGCTTCCCCACATTGTCCTGCCAATGTTCCTCAACCCAGTTCTGAAGAGGTCACTTCTGGAGGTGAGTGGGTGGAAGAGTCTGTCCGTGCAGCGACTGCTGCCAGGCGGTGGTTCCTGCAGGACAGGCTGTTGGATGGAGGCTGACCCCTTGTCTTGAGTGAGCCACCAGTCTTTAACAGATAATCAGTTTATGTAGCATAAAGCGGCGTGGGCTGGATTCGTTGAGGTTGCATTATTCTGCTTGGCTGCTCTCACCTTTTGGTATTTCTTTGTGGTTGGATGGCACCTTTGCATTTTTTCTTTTTGCATTGTTTTGTTTCAGAAACTTTATGTGTCAGTGCTTTATGTACACGTCTACAAAGTGGCATGTGAAAACCTGAATGCAGCCTGGTTGTAAATGTGGTAGAGAAAAGTACTTACTGGTGGCAGCCATGTGTGCAAGAGGAGCTGTAAAACACTAGACCAGGAGGCATGCTTTGAAATGCACCAAAAATTGATAAGAGAGTGTATGTTGGTTTTTAGTATCTAAATGAGCTATTAGGTTTCTGTTGCAAAGCCATATCTCAACATTTTCTCTTTTTGTAATTACTATGTAATTTAGATATTAACACCAATTAAGCTGGTAAACTAATGTTCCTTTTTAGATTATTTTACAGTTAATGAAATCTGCCTATCTGAAGTTAGACGTGCAACATTCTACACTATATGAAAATAATGAGTATGTATTGCAGTTACAATAGATAGTTGTCATCCAAACCAGAAATATATGATATGTGAGAGGCATTCATGACTGATGCAAGTTTTCAGAACAAAAATGAGTCCTTACAAGTTTGCAAATTAATTCTCATATAAATTTCTGGAGCTATTTAAATACTACATACTTCAAATGCAGTAAGGAGTATTCTGTTTTCAGCCAAATTTACATCTCTTAAATATAGAAATACACTTGAGAAAATGGAAACAAAGGCTTAGGAAGGCTGTTAGGTCATGGTGAATTACTTTTGTAGCTTCAAGTGCTGTGTGAAAGGTTTGCAATGCCCTGACTGTTACTTGTGGCGGAGGCCTGTAAGTCTGTTTAACTCTGTTTCTATGGCTGTTTGTAAACAGGTATGATAACAAGAGAACGTAGTAAAATAAAATAACTGTATAAATTTAGGATTATTCCTGTCCATTTCCCCAAGATCATAGAAGAGTTAATTTTCCTAACTAATATAGACTTCCTGAAGAGATTTCCTAATTTTTTTACTTTAAAGGATATGAATCAGAATAGTATTCATTCCATATATATAGCTAAAAGAGTTCCTTACTTTTTTTTTTTTATTATTTTGTAGGGTAACAAGGGATAACAGGTTTGGTTTACTGATAAAATTAGTCACAAAGTCCTGTTGAGAAGTCATTTGTCACTGATCCATGAGGTCATTTTAAGTGGAGAACAGTTTGAGGATCCTTGTCATGACAATACATATCATTAGAAAGTATAGTATCAGGCATATTTGTTATTAAATCACCTCACTTAACATTTGTAGGGTGCTGATAAATCATGTGGATTTGATTTGGTTTCAGCTCTTTTGAATGCAGTGCAGATTGCTAACCCCTTACTGACATTGACAAAGCTGCAGAGGGGTGCAGAGTTGTTCTCCCACACACCTGTGTGAACTGACTCCAGAATTTCAGCTCACACCTCCCTCTGTGCCATGTAAACCTTTGAAGATAATTATATACCTTGTCACAATTAAACCTTTTTTATGGTACACTTTGTTTTAAATTGGAGTAAAAAAAGACAGTTAAATCATTGTCAGTGCAAACACAAAAGAATGGCCACAGAAACTGTTTTCTTCTCACTGTATTTTATTCATAACACATTCATCGTTCTGTCTCTGTGTCTGCTTTCTGTGAATACTAATTGATATGGAGTCTGATTTTTCTGCATATTTACATTGAATAATGGTGATCTAAAGGAACATATTTGTAAACCAGAGTATGACCCAGAGCATCCCAGAGCAGGATAATCCTCACAGCCTCCATCGTGGAGTCCTAGCTTGTGTAAGTCTCTTACACTATGACTGGTCACATGAGAAAAGGCTTTGCCATTAGATTCATAGTTATAGATCCCTGTCTTAAGAGTTTCCATTTTATCAACTTGTCATTTGATTGTGTAGCCTCACTGATTATGTCCAGGGACTGGGACTAGAAGAAAGTTAAAGCAGTCTTTGGAGAGGGTATATAAATACCTTTCCTGAATTGCAGTGAGTTGGTTTAGGGCTTCAGGCTCAGTTTAAAAACTGATTTTTTTTTTCACCAACCACTGAATAACAGAGTTTAAGGAATATAGTCAGAATTTTGGGTCAGGTGTCAGAGCAGAGGTGGCAGACAAGGAATAAGAAATACCTTAGGCTCACATGTGGACTTAGCGTGGTCACAGTTGGGACACCCCCATGCTGAAACATTGTTTGCTTTTCATCTTTCTGCCTGTGAAGACAATGGAGATCTGTGTTCATATGTAGGTGATCCCTCACAGGTTTGGAGCTAGGGCAGGGTACATCAGTCTGCGTGTGATGATCTGGAAGGAACTGTGTAATGTTAGATTGTTCAAAAGGAAGCGTTTATTTGATGCACTTAGAAATATTTCATGTGTCAGTGATGGACTTCTAAAAATAAATTGCTGAGAGGCAGCAGAAGGAAATTCCTTCTAATCGAAACTTTATGCCACTGGCATCTGGAAGTAAAAGGGAGACTAAAGCACCAAAGCCACTGGAAATGAAAACTCGTTGCTCAGCTCTCAGGCTGTGCAACTGATTTCACAGATTTACCAGGTAGATATCATAGGCCTCTAACATGTCCCTGTTTAGAATGATTGGGATTGTAGAAAGGAATTTGTCACATGTCTCTCTGGGTTTCATGAAGGACTTAAGTTTTTACCCTCCATTAATCTTTGGGTTGGCAGTTTTAGTCCAGCAGTTTGTGACCAGGATACCATTATCAATCAATAGCTGTAAAACAGTGTATATGAAAAATGCTTGATTTTATACTTATTTAGTAGTCTACTGAATATAGCAATATGCATAGCAATACTATGGCATCTGTAAAGGTTCAAGTGTTGCCACACATGGAAATCATTGCAGGACCATTGCCAGTGCTGAACTCTTACAGGGCAGGAAATTTGTTTTTCTGTTTGCATGCATAAAGCCAACCCTCCCTGAGACTCTGGATATTCCTGTAATGCAAATAATAGAGAAATATGTATTTATAGCTTATCGCAGACTCTGTGCAAGGAACAAAGAAGCAAATAGCCCCCCAAGTCCCACAATGACAACCTCACTCATTTAATTATTTTCTTTTGAGTGCCTAGAAAGTTGAGGCCCATTGAAATAGCTTTTGAGAATGTCACCTTTAATCTTGTAGCCGGATATTTGAACTCAGACATTTGAGTATTTGAGAGTATTTGAACTGAAAACAGTTTAACAGAAAAAATATTGCATACACGGGATGAGGTATTCAGACAAAAATGAAAAGGTGATACAGAATGTAAGTCTTTCAGGGGCCTTATGAGAATGCCATCTGATTATCATCATGACAAGTACAATACAGGTAACCGTCATCCTCTGCATTCCATAAAATCCTGACTCACAAATGAGTTAAGTTTTCATAAAGTCAAACTATCAGATCAACTACAAAACCCCATGTGAAGTGGTTTTTTGTTTTTGATATTATTCCTAGGACAGCTAGTGAGACCTAACAGCTCAAGAGTATTGAGGTTGATGAAATCTGAATTTTCAGAAAGTTTTTTCTACTTTAGTATGCAGCAAATGAAAAATTAGCAGAATAAATACTGAGAGTCTAGAATTGTTAGATTTTATGGGGTAAAAGGAAGGTTTGTTTGCACTTAAATACTGTTTACCGTTTTCTTCTTGGGCTCATCTGTTCTACATTTGGAGTTGATAGAGAATTTATCTTGTGCTTGGTTGTTGTGCCGGGGGGCTGTGGATTTTGGTAGATTTTCTTTTGCTTGATCAAATTCTTTAGGGTCTTCTAGGGAGATGAAGCAAATTAGGAAATGTGTTCTTTTTAAAAAAATACTTAAGAATATGCTTCAGGAAAAACTTAATTTGTTCTAAAGGACAGATGCATCTTAATAAGAACTTAAATTTTAATCAATCTCTTAATTTTTATTAATCTATAATGAAAAAAACCAGTGACTAAAATTCCAGGAAATAGATCTGAACTTTTGGTGAAAAAAAAATTCGAGTTGTTAGCTGGAATCTTAGGGCAAAAGTGGCTGGAGTGCAGTGGTTTTGTTGTAACACTGTTTACCAGATCCTGTCTGTGGATATGTGTGTTAAGTGCTGAATGACCTAGTGTGATTTATATTGCTCTGTAGTTTGTCAAAAGAAAAAAAATTCAATTTGCTAATTAGTAGAAAAGAATGAAAAAATATATTCTGACAGTTTGGGACCTGGTTGGGAGAGCAGCATCCTGTTTGTCCTCTGGGATGGAAGCAATAGAGATAAATTCAGAATTGCAACATTTATTCTGGATAAGAGTTGCCTTTTTTTTTTTTATTCCAAGATAGTTTTTACACTAACATTGTTGTTTTGTGAGAAAAGAGTCTCTGTGCTAGCTTTCTTAATTCTATAGCAGTGCTGGAGTGAAGGCTGCCCATTTAACTCAGGCAAAACACAATGGTACAGTATTCTTCAACCTCCAGAACTACAAAAAAATATTCAAAACAATAGATGTGGAATTAGAAAGGACACTTCAAATGTAAAGAGATTTCTTTCATTCTGTTTTTGGTAGGATTTTGGATAGCCTTTTTTTTGTTCTATGGCCCTGTAGGATGCTGCTGCTAGATTAATGCTGATGCTGCTGGTTTCTTCCCTCCCCCTCTTTTCTGTTGCATCCCCCTCCCCATGAAATGTCCTCTTGGCTAAATGCTCATGCAGAAGAAAACTGATGGTGTGGCCTGTGAACTTGGCCTGCCCTAGTTTTAACAGCTGACAGTGCAGTGACTGTGCCAAGTGCATTGTGAATTTGCTGCCTGTACCCTTGAACCTCCTCATAAATGTATAGGGATTTCTTGTTTGGAATAATCTCCGTTGCTGGGAATGCTGCAAGTGTGTGTTTTCTTATAACTTGTACTGGGAATCTGACACAAGTTCTGAGCAGATGTCATGCTGTTTTGAGCTGAGCACTTCTGAGGAACACAAAGTAAAGGAAGCTGGGAGACACATGGAGTTCAGCCTGGAAGTATTAAAACTTTTTAATCCATGGTGCTGCTGGTTTCACACTGATAGAGATAATTATTTTTTAGTATTTTCCTCATGATGGTATTTTTCTTCCAAATATTTATACTCTTTTGCTTGTGCTGTTAGCTTGTCTACATAGAGTCTGTGTGCTGAAACTCTGCTTAGAGGTGAGTCTGTGTTGTAGAGATCTGTTCCACTCATTGACCTGGCTGTTGACTTCCCTTCACAGGAACAGGACATGAATGAAGAAAATGCTGCCGTTTTAATGTTAGATACAGAAAAAGTCTTCTCTGTTCACAGGATCAGTTTTGTAGCATCAGTGTGCAAAAAAACCCAGCTGAATTGCTTCTTTCAGGCACCTGGCTGTAGAATTACATGGAAATGGGAGTGGAGGAGTGGTTGATATCAACAAGTTTACAGAAGCCACTGTAAAACAAAACCAAAACCTCTCCCATCCTGGAAAGATTTATAAACAGGGCCAGCAAGCAGTTCTACTTCTCACCTGATTTGGACTTAACAGTTTAGCTTAGAATTTTCCTTGTACAGCAGATCTTGTTTTGCATCATCTACAGTGTGTCACCAGTTACACTGTGCTTCATCTGGACAACAAAATATGTCTTTTTCTTTCTTTCCGTGAGCAAAGTAAACATAAAATCTAAACTGAATGTTTGATGATCGGGAAAATTCTCTGTTGTTGGTCACTCTTTACAAGATCCAGTGCTGTGCTAGAGGGAGGAGAGCCCTGTGGTATGAAACCAAACATTTCACTGAAGTCAGCGTTACTAATTTCAGCAAAGCGAAGATTTCCATGGCCTGTGTCTAAGACTGAGTATAATCTAAATGTTATTTGTCTCTTAAAAATACGAGATGAATAGTGAGATGGAGATAGAGGTGTATAGTGGGAAGGGGAAGGAAGACGGGAGTGTAATTGTAAAACTGTAGGGTGCACTCCTTTAAGATCACCTTGCTCCTCGTCCAATACCAGAGGCAGAAACTCCTAATCATGCCGGGAGCTGAGCAGCTGTTGCCCTCCTGTACAAGCTGATGCCTTCAAGGGTTCATTTACAGAAAAATACAGAAAAATAGAACTGTAAGCGTGGGAGTGGGTACACATAACAGGACAGGCTAAGCCAATGAATCTCTAACTTTGCAATATGTGTGTGTGTGTGTGTATATATATCTTTGTGCATTTCATAGAATCATAGAATCAGCTGGGTTGGAAGGGACCTCAGAGATCATCAAGTCCAACCCTTGATCCAACACTGCCGTGGTTACTAGACCAGTAGCACTAAGTGCCATGTCCAGGCTCATTTTAAAAACCTCCAGGGATGGAGAATCCACCACTTCCCTGGGCAGCCCATTCCAATGCCTGATTGCTCTCTCTGTAAAGAATTTTTTCCTAATATCTAACCTATATATATACACTTTGCAATATATTAACTTCGTTTTCTTTTTTCAAATCAGAGTAAAATCTTGCATTTAATTTAAATGTTTTCTCTTTGATCTGCCTCTTTCAAATCTGATTGAGGGAAACAGCATGCTCTGTTATTGAAACATAAGCTGCTCTGCTATGCATTTTCTATTTTGAATGCTTTAGGATTGTTATGTGTTTCTGTAGTAATAAGTTAAATAAATAGACCTAGCAGCAATTTTGAAGGTACAAGCTTAGAGTGCACACATTTGTTGTGTATATTCGATGCCTCTCCGCCTGCCCTTCTCCTTCCCTGCCTTTCCAATGAGCCTTTCAAGGTCTGTCTTTTCAGTATGGTTAGCCTGCAGTGCTTGGTAATGTTGACCATGGTTCTCTGACCATAACCATAACATTCTGAATATAAAAGATAAATTATTTTATCTGTTCAGTTTTCTCCTCCTCCTTTTTCTGTGTAGCCTCTCTTTGTCTCTTCTAGTGAAGTGCTTCTATATTGAGGACTCCACAGAAGGTAAAGCTGGCATCCTGACATCCTAAATCTTGCTTGTGGTAGCTTCTACTATTTGAAGTTTTTGAGAATTGGGAAGGATTTGGCATTACCTAAGTGTGCACATGAATGATATTTTTCCCTCACTGTTCTTGCTGGCAGAAGGTCCTTTAGGGACTTTTGCCAGCAAGTGCAAGTCAGAATAGCCTCTAGGATTGACTGCACTGCTACAGATATCAGGCAGCTTTTCCTTCTTGCTGAGCTCAGCAGAACCAGCCTGCCAGTGAGCCTGATCTATCATTTTCAAAGTTATTTTATTTTTTTCTCTCAGTAATCACAGTAGCTGCAGAGCAGAGTGTTTAACTCCCCATGAGAGTTGTCAAACATAACCAAATATGAAATTAAATGATTGTTACAAAATAAATGCCTGGAAGAGTAAGCTTTCAGTCTTAATGCTGCAACAACAGAGGTACCTTTTAAAATATAAGCTTTAACATATTTTTTTTGTTCAAAATAAGTATTCCTTCTGAAACATAAGCTCAGTTAAGAGGGTTTTACACGTTGGAATAATTTTCAGGATGCCAGTAAATGCTGCTCTGTAGCACCACTTTCACTGCCGTGATGGTTCTGTATATAAATGTTGTGGTTTAACCCCAGCCAGCAAACAAGCCCCAGAAACTGCTCACTCACTGCCCCACCATCAGGATCGGGGAGAGAATCGGAAGGGTAAAAGTCAGAAAACGTGTGTTGAGGTGAAGATACTTTAATAGGGAAAGCAAAAGCTGCACACACAAGCAAAGCAATGCAAGGAATTAATTCACTGTTTCCCAAGTGCAGGCAGGTGTTCAGCCATCTCCAGGAGAGCAGGGCCCCATAATCCTGGCAGTGACTCGGGAAGACAAATGCCATCACTCCAAACATTCCCCCGTTGCTCCTTCTTCCCTCCACTTTATTTACTGAGCAAGATGTCATACGGTCTGGAATATCCTTATAGTCAGTTGGGGTCACCTCTCCTGGCTGTGTCCCCTCCCAGCTTCCCATGTACCCCCAACTTCCTTGCCAGTGTGGCAATACGAAAAGCAGAAAAGGCCTTGGCTCTGTGTAAGCCCTGCTCAGCAATAACAGAAACGTCTCTGTATTATCAACACTGTATTCAGCACAGATCCAAAACACAGCCCCATACTAGCTACTGTGAAGAAAATTAACTCTACCCCAGCCAAAACCAGCACCTTAACCCAGATTTAAGCAACGAATATGTATTTAATAATTAATGGTTTCTTTTTGTGTAAAATAGTGGAACTTCATTTTGTGGATGAGAATTCCTCTTTTTGTATTAGATTCTGTTTGAATTCATATTTCTCTTTCTTTTTTAGTTGTTCCAAATCCTCCCCTGAACACTTGTTCTCTGCTTGGCCTCTAATACTGTGGATTAAAAAAAAAAAAAAAGCAGAACTCCAGATGGTTCACTTCATAGAATGAGGGCACCTTGATTTGAAAGGCATTTACACTAGTTAAAAATCCAACAAAGAAAGTAAACAGTCTTAAGCAGTGGTCCTTAAAAATTGTGTATGCAGTTTCAGACAATCATGAGTTGTAGTATGACACTGAATAAATATCTCCCAGACTTCTCACAGGCTATCAGAGAGCTGAGTCTAATGGAATGTCTTAGAAGTCTCTCTTCTATTGGTAGGTATCCCATACTTTCTGATATCTGCTGTAATAGCAGGTGGTTTTCTGCAGCTGTGCAGAAGTGGGGTTTGGTGTCTGGTTGTCAGTGAGTGGTTATAGAATATAGGAGAGGTCAATCCCATGTGTGCCCCTAATGGACCAAAGCTGTCTTTTAGTAATCTTATGATGAATATCTTCCAAACTGCAGAATTCCAGTCTGCATCCTGAGACATTCTCTGTGTGCCACTGGGCTTGGAAGAAATGGTGGATGGAATGAGAGTATTTGACAAAAGTGCTGGTGAAAATATTACTCTTACTCGCATTATATGTGGTTGTGGTAATAATTGCAAAGTATCAGAATTGACAGGTGACTAAAAATGATTTTCTTATGTGAAAGAAGGTTTGTAGCAAGAAGATACCAACTCTGATGATACAATATAAAAAACCCTAGTCTCCAGAATAAAAATTTCCATTGACTTCAATAATGCAGAGATTGAATTGAATGGTTTAACTCTGCCCTAAATCAGGATCAGATGCATATCTTTCTTGTTGTTTATACTGTGATAGCACTGAGTCACTGGGCACAGCTCGTTCTGTAAACACACAAGAAGGAGGTGGTCTCTGCCCAGAGGAATGTTAGTGTTAAGTATAAGACAAGCAAGTGACAATGTGAGGGTGTATGGGGCAACACAGGGTCATGGTGACAGGTCAGCACAAGAAGCAGCTGTAATATGAACCTGGCTGCCAAGTGTCTTTATTTTATGATAATCCGTTTGTTGCAGTGCCCTGAGGAATATGGTTTGTTTTAGCTGAACTCAGAGCTGAAGTTAGATCAAGCTGATCATCCAGTCTCTGAAAACATTCTTCACATTGAAAATATTCTCACATTGCCCTTCATCACTATTTTCTGCAAATAACGATGCAGTAATAATTATTAACACTATAATAACTAACTGAGCAATTGTACTTATACTCAGTTGTGTGACAGTCTTCTTGCACACCCTGGGACTCCAGTGGTTACTCCAAAAAACCTAACTCAGAGAACTTTGCTGGTTACCAGTGAACTATGAGAAACATTTCCTCTGGTCTCTGACATACTGGTTCTTCTTTAATCCATGCAGCAAAATACATAGAAATGTACCTGAGGTTTCCTCAAAAATCCACAACTTAAATATTAGAAAGAGAAAATCGATGGCAGTCATCATGTTGTTGGACAAACCTAGAGGACTTCACGTGGATGAGAGAGTCTTAAGCAATTTAACCATAGAATCACAGAATATGCTGAGTTGGAAGGGACCCATCAGGATCATTGAGTCCAAGTCCTGGCCCTGTGCAGGACACCCCAGGAATCTCACCATGTCTCTGAGAGCGTTGTCCAAATGCTTCTTGAGATCTCTTCGGGTTTGGTGCTGTGAACTCTTCTCTGGGAGCCTGTTCCAGTGCCAGTGTAAGTAGATTTGACATGGATGTTTTTGTGTTTATTTAAAAGACCTGTACTGTAAAAATTTGTCACCATATTGTGTAGTTTGAATGTGGTGCAATAAATCTATAAGCCTTGTCATGGGGACCTGACATGCCTTAAGTGCATTATGTGCCCACAAGTGGCCCTTCAGTGAGGTAAAGGACTGGTGGGGCAGGGGTCAGGACAGAGCAAGTGCTCTCCAAAGTGGCTTTTCTGCAAAGATGTTAAGATATTTTCTTGTTTACTACCAGACTCCAGGCAAATTCAGTCTCTCTCTCTCTCTCTGATGGAATTCTAGGCTGTGATTGATTCATAATCTATCCTCAGAGATTTTTTTATGACCTCAGATATTCCTAGCTAAACCGGATTTGAATTGTGTTCAGCTGGTCTCAGCAACAGATGTCAGATATCACTGAATAATGGGGGGTCATGCAAGAGAAAGACAAGAATATTCACTTTGTGTAATCTTGACTAAATGAATCTTTTGTTCACTGCATGTTTTTCAAAATAATTTTGTATTTTTACTATTAGTGAAGTACTAGGATATAGATAATGTATAAGTATTGCTGTGAAATTGAGTAAAAATGTATTGGGAATATGTCTTGCTCCAGTTTACTTTTCATTCATTTTTCAGCCATTATTAAATGTTAAAATAAAAAATAAGAGAATTACAAGTGGTTCCATAAATCAGTATGTGTCCTGAACTGCAGAGCAGGTAATTTTTATAAGAGGGCAAGCCCCTGTGTTTATAATAAATCAAGTTCATTATCTTTTGAGCTTCCTGATTAAAGTAATTAGTCATTTATGCTGATACAAAGTCAACAGTGAATACTTCGCTTTGTTTCACAAATATTGAATCTTAACTTGTTTTGTAAGGGTCGTTGGTTATAAGCAGCTGCACATTGTAATGTAAATTTGTTGTTTTGTTGGTGGGGAAGTAGTTTCTGCCAATGCAAATTAATAAACCAAGCAACTCTCCTGCAGTTAGAACAAACTGCCTTGAAGATTGTAACACGAAAACTAATTTGCAGTGTCAGATAGGACATAGGTGGAGTGAGGCAGGGAGTTGGTAGTAACTCTTAGTGCTGAGGAGAAGGTCTCAAGGTTAGTGGGGGTGCTGCAGGGTGTGCAGCTGGCTACCTCTCAGGAAGGCTGTGCGGGCTGCCCCACTTCTGCAGCAGCTGTGCTTAGAGCTGCCCATTCCCACAAAGCGCTGTGGAGAGGTCTGGCTAATGTAATTCTCAAAATCTTTGGAAATTTGAGAACTGCATACGCTTTTATATCTGCAAAATACTGTTGTTACCTGAGGGGCTTCACTTTGGAATACGAGTTCTCTCCAGCCAGGTGTAAAACACAGGTCGTTGCCAAGCTAAAATTCCTGTTTTTGAGCCATGGAAAAGCATGCATGAAATCAGACTTCCTCCTGCTCTGTTTTAGCTGTTGGTAAGGTCAGTCTGTTCTGGGGTAGGCTCAAAAACAGCTTATTTTTCAGTATGAAAATATTGTGTGCATCTGGAGTGGGATAGTTTCTGTATTTCCAGGCATCAGTTCTGACCAGTAAGTACTTGGCGTCATTTTTTTAAGAGTTGCCCTTAGACTGGAATAAATGCATACACTGGGGACAAAAGGTGATGCTTCCTTGGAGAACAGATGTTCAGAAGTCTCCTGAGCTGTTTTTGGATATTAGTTGGGTATGCCTGTGCTCATAGGTAGAACTAAGTAGGATGAGCCTAGTAATTTGAGTGTAAGTCTAGCTTTTCCTCTGATGATCAAGTGGTAGAAGATCTGTGAAAATGTAGCATTAGAAAGGACTTAGTGATCTACTTTGACTACAACTTCTATATAAATAAAACAAGTCTCTTTTCTGATTTGATTTTTATGTACAATTCCAATTCAAGTGTAATTGTGAATCTCCAAATTCTTTCTTTTCATATTAGATTACATCCTTTGGGGTTAAAATAAGTGAAACCTTTCCAGCAGTTACTTTGGTGACCTGCTGTGCAAACTAATGATGCCATGCTAATCTCCAAAGGAGTGTCAGTCACAGTCACATTTGAATTTCAGTATTTCAGGAAGGAGACAATCAAGAGAGGGAAATTAGCTGAACTAGTGCTATTTTGTATTATTTTAAAATCTACAGTCAAGCAATTACATCAAGAATGGGAGCTGTGTTTTAAGGAGGTAAAGTTTTGTTTACAGGCTTTTTTTTGTGAACTACAATTGTAAAATATTAATAAGGAGACATTACTATATGTTCTTCTTTCTTTTAGCTTATACTCCAGTGATAAATAAGTAATAACATATAGGATGAGGGTTTGAGATATTCAGCATATAAAAGAGGGTAATTGTGACTAAGTGCAGGTTAACACATGAGCTCTGACATTTATTTTCTCGATTGTTAGTGATGAAACCGCACAATTTTCCCAAGGAAGCTTAAGTGTGCTTTAGAGAAAGACTTTGCATATGCTAGGACAAATAAAATAGGTATTTTTCAGAGATTCTTTATTTCTAAGCATTCTAGCATTTTCCACACTAAAAAAAAGGCAGACTACAAGAAGTCTCCTAAAAGGATGAACATTGTAATTTGAAAAGAAAATAGGTACTCGTGACTGTTCACCACCTGGGTATTAATGTAGGCAATTACAGGCTCCTGCTTTTCAAACATTATTATGTTAGAGCAAGAAAAGAGCCAATATTGTATTTTATATGACCTTTCTAATACTATATATACACATATAGATTTGTGTTATTTGTCTCGGATTCACTAAATGTTTCTTATGTGTGGCTCAAGGCATTTATTTATTGCAAGGCTTCAAGCTGTGGTAAGCAAGGTCATAGATTAAGAATTGATTTCCACAGTTGCTCTAGCATACAAACTAAATTTCTCTTGGTTGGTTATAAAAACTACAGCTGGGCATAAATTCCGCTTTTCAACATTGTCTTGAAAATGAATGTTAAAGCAAATGAGAAAATACTCTGTGTGTGTTGTGTGCTTCGTTTAGACTATCAGCTAAAACTTAAGGAAAGCAAATTGATTTTATTCTGCAAAATACTAAGTAAAACTGTGCTAGTAATAAAGTTTTTATTTCACTTGGTTTTTTTTTGTTATGACTATTATTTTTTTATTCAGATTTTCTGGATAGTTTCTGTCAAATCATATTTTGATCAATATCTTGTTTAGTCCTTTGTTTCTGCTATATGCTCCCAGAGTAATTTCTAATTACAACAGGGCTTTCAAAATGGAATATAGTTTCTTTCTTTTGGAAACAGACAATCCTACTAGAAATAGAAAATCCTAGTGTTTTGTTAGCATTGTCTATAATGTGAAACACATCATCTTTTAAACTGTATTTAGACTGCAAACTGAAAATTCGCTGGACCAATGAAGTATGTTTTGCACATGTTCTTAAAGTGTTCTTTGTGCATTTTGATGTTGGGTTTTACTGTTAAGGTGTGCTTTGTGTTGATCACAGTAGTAGAGCTAAACCGTGTGCAGCAATCAATTTGTTTCAACGTAAATTCACTCTGATGAATCTTTGCCACAATACACAGATTCCTGGTAACTACATGATAAATCTTAAGTCGCGGAAATTGGCTTCTTAGATGCATCTTTAAAGAAAATATTTCTGATATAATATCTTGCCCTCTGTTTTTGGATTAGTATGCCTAGAGCGGAAACCAGAATTTGCGTTTTCAGATCACAATCAACATCATCAGGTGGCTTTAAAAAGTATTAGCTTGGACTCTACTGTTCTGCACATGTCATAGTTAGTGTTTCTGCTATTAGCAGAGGAAGTAAATTGTAAAATTATTTTTCTAAGGTAACAGAGAGTATTGTCTTGGCTTGATGGGAATTCTTGGTTTGCAGGGCACAGTCCACACTGTACCTTATAGCACTGGCCTGTAAGGAAGAGAGTAGTGTGTCAAATGTTTTGTGGTACTCTGTTCTACTAAATCAGAGGCTGAATTGCCAACCCTTTTCTTTACAGAAGTCACATTATGTATGTAAAGAAAAGCAGTTGGAAAGCAGTGTTGTGTGATGAGAGTGGTGAAATAGTTTGGTGACTAAAACAGATAGGGATTTAAAATATAAACTTCATTAAGGAAAAAATGTGTGTGGAAATGAAGTACCTCAGACATAGAAATTACTCCTCAGTTCAGATGGATGTTTTGGAGAAGTTGTGAAATTCATCTGTTGGCAGTGATTCTTATCCCATCCCTGAACTGTATTTCTGCAGGATTAGAATACATGGACCTTCTTTCATGGGTGTTTCTAGCAAACCAGTTTGTTAGCACTTGACCTTATTTTGCAAAATCTTGAGTGGCAGGCTTATTTTGGTGTTTTGAAAACTGAGGATTTTCTCAGTATTGAAAATGCCCATGTCCATAGCAAAATTCCTTTTGACTTCCTTGAGATTTCCATATGGAGATATCTCAAAAAAATTCAGCTTTGTGGTGAAATGCGGTGAATCTGTTCAACTCAGGCTTTCTCGGAATAATAAAACAGTCTCACTGAAAGCCTTGTTAGGAAGGAATTACGATTATCAAGTCTGGTAGTCAGGAAGGCTTGTTGTTAGTGTATTACTGCAGGACTACTCAAGCATGGTTATGCCTGACTGAATAAAAGATTTATGCCCATTTCTAAATGTAGATTTCTTTTTTTGAAAAACACTGAAATATGTATGAAGAATTTTGGACTGATTCATTAACTTTGAATAAATTCCTGTGACAAATGAGGGACATGAAGAGAAAGCAAAAATAAATAGTTGAGCGGGACTCTTTATGTGAGGTTGGCTGCCTGCAGACACACAGGACTAGTACAGATAGATCACTGATAATTCATTGTAGATCCACCTGCTGGTAAACTTTGAGAAACAGAACCTTTCCTGAAGCAGATATGGCACCGGCCTCCTCTGTATTGATGTAGTGGTACAGATTTTCAGATTTTTTTCTTTTCTCCTGTCCTGCCCCAAGGCAGGGGAACCAGTTGGAAGAACTGCTGATCAGTTTTATTCTGCTCCTATGATAAGGTTGGTATATAGTAGTGCTACAGATCTGGTACTCTACCTTTGGGTCCTTCTTGACATTAGATGTTTTCCTAAAAGCTACAAAGCCAGTCTCTCCAGTCACCTAATTCTCATGCCCAGTATGTTTTCAGCATAGATCCATTCTCTAGTAACACTCAGTGCAAACCATTAAAAAAACCAGTGTTTCCAACAAACAGAACACAAAAGGCTGGTGAGCAGGGAGAGGGAAGGAGTCCTGCCTGTTGTGCCCTCTGCAATGTGCCCCACAGAGAGAAAAGAATGGAGGGAGGTGAAGGGAGGCGAACCATCTGTTGTATAAACTACCTGAAAAAGACCCTCTGAGATTTACGGGAAGGAGTCAGCAGTGTATATGTGAGGAAGGTCTGTCTAGCTACAGCCTAGAAGTTTGGTTTTATGTAGGAATGTGTTGTGAAAAATGCTGTTTGGAAACGTGCACCTACAACATGTATTTGGGACTGCTGGGGTTTTTGAGTTAGCAGAGAAGTGTGCTGCTGTGGTGACTGAGGGCCCCAAAGATGATCAGCAGGCTGGCGCACTTCTCCTATGAGAAAAGGCTGAGAAAATTGAGATTGTTCAACCTGGAGAAGAGAAGGCTCCACAGTGACCTTGTTGTGGTCTTTCAGTATCTAAAGGGGGGCTGAAAGAGAGCTGGAAAGGGACTTTTTACATGGGCATATAGAGACAGGACAAGGGGTAATGACCTTAAACTGAAAGAGGGCAGGTGTAGATTGAGTATTAGGAAGAAATTATTTTCTGTGGGGGTGGTGAGACACTGAAACAGGTTGCCCCTAGAAGCTGTGGATGGCCCATCTCTGGAAGTGTTCAAGGACACATTGGATAGGGCCCTGAGCAGCCTCATCTAGTGGAAGGTGTTCCTTCCCATGGCAGGGGATTGGAACTAGATGATCTTTAAGGTCCCTTCCAATCCAAAGCATTCTATGATTCTATGACTTCAGTCTTTCCTTTACATTTTAATTCTGACATGTTTGTTACCTCAGAACTTGATGTGAAATCTAGAAAACTCTGTGATCTTTCTGGCTTTAATTGGAAAATTAAACCTGTCAAGTTCCCTGAAGGTTTAAAGTGTGTAAATGTAAATACTCTTATCATACTGACATTTTTGTAACACAATTTTTGCTTTTTCCCATATTGCTATCAGAATGTATGTATACTCCACTGGTAGTATTCTGTTACATTAGTGGGGATTAATGCTGCAGAATCCAATATCTGCAGGCAGAGGGCTAACCACATCATTTCAGGGGACTGCAGTCATTTACATTTGATTGGGCTTACTTGGATGCATATGCAACTTCTGTGCACCCCACTGTACAGCACTTGGAGCCAGGCACTGGTCTGAAGAAGGCAACTAATAACAGGAATTATCTGTTGCTCTTTTGTCTGCACATCTGCTTGGGAACGTAACTCCTTGGCATGAGTTAAAACAGCAGTGAGGCTTCTTTGACCACTCTGAGGGAAAAAATACAAATCATGCAAGTAGTACCTAGTTATGCATTCCCAGCTTCATCTTTCTGCCACCTGCTGCCTTGCTCTGACATGGGTGGTTCTGTGAACTACACTCAGGCAGAAGGTGTGAACAACTGGTCTTGCTGAGACTCTTCTGAGCCTCCTTCTATGTCCTGCAGCCTAAACGCCAGAAACATCTTTCCAATAGCTGACAAAGAGTTAAGATTACAAAACTCGAGTAGACGTGTTCATTGGGTTTTTTTCCCCTCATGGTAGCATTTTTGTCAAGGACCAGATGCCAGCACCAAATGATGGTGTTTGGTCCCATGTGGCTTTATTCTCTGTTGTGATGGTGGAAAATGGGACCTTGATGTTAATTGGGGGAAGGATCTGGATGAACAAGAAGCTGCCAAACAATGAAACTGTGGGACCAAAGGAGTCCTATAATGTAGGTTCCAAATGCTCTATAATTTAAGAAGGATCAAGCTTATTACTTCATTCTGTTTTAAAACAGCTTTAATCATACCTCATTCTTCACTGCTGCTCTGCTGTGGAATTTTTGTTTCTTGATAGGGCTGACTTGAAACATTTCAGGTTTTTCTCTCCCCTGTGTAAGGGGTAAACACATAGCCAAGCATGAAGCAGTTCTGCACTAAGAATTCTATCTCTGTGGTTACTCCATTGCTGTGATTTCATTTGAGCAGCTCTAGATTTCGGTACCTGGTGCATCATTTTGCTTTCAGTTTTTAATTAAGAAGTTTTCATAGCCAGAAAACAGAACAATAGGGGTTTTCCATCCATTAACAGCCCCTCCTCCCCCTGAAAAGGTTCAGCTGTGAGTGAAATGCCATTAAAAACAACATTGGTACAGATGCCAAATGGGAAGAGACAGCAAGCATATAATAAAGAACAATGCATTTGTTTCACAATGAAATGTATGTAAAATAATAAACTATTTTAAAACAGGTTTTCTTCCATTTCTCTGCTTTTAATCTCAGCTCTCCGTAAGAATAGTAATAATAATTTTTAACTAGGCATCAAAGACTTCAGTTCCACTTAATGTCTCAGTAGCCTTGCACTGAAATGCTAGTATTTTTCAATACTGATACCTAATTTTAGCAATCAACCCTTATGCACTGACTGTCATGAAATTTAGTACTTTCTACACTTAGAGGTTTTCATAAAGGCATGCAGACTTAATTTAATGCATCACTATAAGACAAAATGAGACGATGGATTTTTCATGAGGACACACATTTTTGTTTACAGATAGATGAACACATTAAGCTGTGCAACAACTGTGTCTAAGTAGATGTAGAAGTTGGTGTTTATGCTGGGCACAAGTTACTTTTTCTCCCCAAATGCAGGCAGAAGGCCCAGATAAAAATATAATGTTTAGTTTCTAGACAGAGTACAGTGTCCTTTTTTCGGCAGTTACTTTATTATACAAACATGTTTCTGTATTGCTGTGCAGGAGGACTGTAGCATTCATCATAAAACCCCACATCTGAGCAGAATAAGATGACCTTTTCAAAAGAAAACTTGCAATAAAAGTTCTTACATTTGAAGGGCTGTGGCTGACTTTCTTAAATGATGGTTATTTGCTCATCTGTCCCATTTGTTCAGAAAAAATACTACTAAATCCCGTGATAGACACAGTAGAACTTCTTTGATCATGGGAATCCAGTATTCATTGCTTGAGAGCATTTGCTTTTCTAAACAAATCTCTGTTTGTTAATGTTCTTGTGAGAACATTAATCCTAAATCAGCATTTGGAGCATACATACTTCAGGTGTGAATACACAGCCAGAACTTGATACTATAGCTGTTGTGTCCCATTTATTTGTTTGGTAAGTATTTTCATATTTTTAAAATAAAATGAATGGATTTTCTTTTTTACCAAAGTAAAATTTTTGCATTGGATGCTTCATCACTAAAAATCAGCATTATCGTGGATCCTTTCTCAGTCTTTTGCAAACTGTAGTACCATACCTTCTGAAAAACATGAATGTGGATTTAGAAGAACACCTTGAATTGCTGATGGAAGTTTAAGAAGAGGCATCAGCAGCATAAGATGGCTGTACTACAATTTTCACTCCACTGGAAGCGTGCTCAGTGTTTTGCAGTGCCATGCATGCTCTGTTACGTGGCACACACCTATACTGGCTCACCCAGCAGAAAACCGACAAAAACATGCAGATGCTGAGAGAGATGCTTGGAGAAGCTGAAGAAGTAGAGTCTTCTGGTGTGAGAATTCTAGGTATGCCCTTCTTTTTATCAACAAAATGACATAGTGCTTGAACTATTGATTTTCTTTTACTTGATGTGTGAATATGGATTTGCTTATAATATTTCTTGCTTTCTTGTTGATAGGGAGTTGAAAAAGGGAGTTGATCAAAACATAAAGGGCAGTTCATGTTAATACAGAACTTTTTTTCCCTTTTCCACCCTCTCAATAAAATGCAGTGGCATGGGACAATTTGGATGCTCTCCTAATGACATGGAAAAACAAAAGAGAAGGCCACAGACTTGCAAAATAAAAATTGTTATTTGCTCATTTGAAACTGACAAGGAATCAACCAATACATTGCTCCATGACTAGCTCTGAGTTACTAATGGTACCTGAACAGTTTTTATGTATCACATCATTCATGTACTTGATCATCATTCTCTCATCATGTTTTCTGTTCTTGGCCTGTCCGAGTTCATTTCTGGCAGACAGAAACCTATGTGCTCTTTTTGGATGCCTTTTGGTTTCCGATTTCCTTTATTTTAAAAACAATCAGATTGCAAATCTTACATGGGGGATGAGTGTTGGAGCTCATCCTTGCTTTGCTGTCTGGATCATGAGCATCTGACATGACAGTTCTCTGCTTGCTGCAAAACTACTAACTCCATGCTGTTCTGGTTGCTTTTTGTGTGCATGTTTCCTGACTCATTCGTAAGTTCTTTTTTAAATTCAATAACAGTTATTTCTCTTTTATTCAGAAAGAGAAGGTGCTGGTAAAAACTAGTTACACTGGACAGTAATAGAGAAACAAGCAGCTATTCAGACTCAATTTAAGGAAAAGACTTTGCTTCTTTACTGTCCTTCTTTGAAATAAACGAAGAGGTGGTTTTATTCTTTTGTCCACACACATCTTTACGCTTCATTGCTAAACTGAGATGCTTTCTCTACCTAAACTTAAAGTAACCCTAAGAGTAGTCTTAAGAACGTGAACCCACATAATCTGTGTGCTTTCAGTCTGTATTTGTTGTTTGCAAACTGAATGTAATTTGGTTTCACAGTACTCTCAGTGTGCCAGAGAAGAGCTAATCCTGTGGATGAGTAGTATATTGCCCATATTACCCACTCCTAGTCCTGTCAGGCCATATGAATGAGCCCGGGCCTGTGCTGAGGCTTCCCCCTTAATACAGTCTTGTAATTTGGACTGATGTAACCTCTTTATATTGGGTGGAGAGTTTGTACTGTGAATCACAGTTGAGTTTACAAGGGAAAAGGAGCTCAGATACCTACTGAAAAGACTGTATTGATAGAAAGAGCTGCAGTACTGGATGTAGATCTAACTGACACACAGTCTTGAAAAGGTGAGGACTTGAGGGAGAAATTAAATGACCTCTCTGTTGTATAGCAGAAGTGGATCAATGGCTTTGTTTTTATGTTTTTGTTTGAAAGATATTCCCTGCTGGCTGCAGAGTGGGTGGATTCAGCTTCCTTCTGGAGCCTGAGCAAATCATTTGATGAAGATCTTGCTTTCTGCTGCATCCTAAGACAACATGGAAGGGGAGAGCATCTATGAGGTTGATTCTGGAGATGGACTTGGAGGTAGGGATGCCTATCACTTACTTTGTTTCCATCCCAGATGCTGGTTACAGGGATTCCTTATGACAATGGACCTTGGAACCGACAAAAAGCAAATGTGATAAAAGCATCTACAGTTCACTGATTGTATTTTTGTTACTTTACAAACAGGGAATAAAAATTTTTCAAAAAAACTGTGTCCTAGAGGAAGTGGCCCACCTAGACAGTGCATGTTCTGAATGTTGTTATTTAGAATCTGAGATGTCCCAAAAATAATGCAAACCCTAAAGACTTACAATAAAAGTAAAGCAATTTCTCTCTTTCTTTGTTTCTGCTTTTTCTGTATCTCACACACTAAGTAACTGTACTACACACACTGTTTTGTTTGTATTTTTTTAACTGGACTGCAGATGATGGAATGAAATGGTACTGACCCATGTGTAGATGGAGACTTTTCATTGACCTAAAATAAAGAATTTTTGTTCTTACTTAGCTACTAATTCTACAACTGTCCTCTGGCGAGTTAGATAACATCATTGCAGTGGTTTATCATTTTCATAATGGGGTGAAAAACTTCTCAGAGACAATAATATTATATCCTTTTATAGAGCTGCTGTTTTTGTGTATAATGCAGGGGATCTTTGACAGGGTGTTTGGATAGATCTGTCTGTTTTAAATTTGTGGTTTAACACAGCTTCTTCTGAGACTAACCAGTCAAACATCTTTAGTTTGCAGAACACCTTGAACTGCCTAGGTCAACTCTCGTTTGAACTCAGAAATCTGAATATTATGGGAAATAATGAAGTTCTACAGTAAAAGGTTGTAATAACATAAGACTGGGTGTGCTGCACATCTGTTTAATGGTTTAGATGTTTTCCTGTGACTGGTAATCAGGCAGATTGTTTTTTGTCTGAGTCTTCTATGCTTGTGCTAAGATGCCCTCTTCTGTGTTTAACATTTTTGTAATTCTTTTCCTGGGCCCTCGAGGTATCAACAGTACTGTTAGGTAGGAGGAACAGTTCCAGCGGTCTCGTCACAGAGTTTCCTTCTAATGGATAAGTTGCTTCCAGACACTCATCAGCTGGGCTAACATGCAGATATATATTCTTAAACAGTTTATTTTTTTTAACAAAAAAAATGATCGTTCAAATTACTTTTAAAATTCCTGATAATACTGTCTTATGAAATAATTATTTTGTTATAATAATAATTTTGTCATAGCAAATTTTGTGATAAGAACTATATAAGTATTTGTGCTCAGATAATGCCTTTCTGCTAGGTGAATGAAGGATAATAGAATAGCAGGATTCTCTGACATTCTGTTGTTCTGTTGCCCTCTCCCAAAGTTTTGGAAACAGCTGGAACCATGGTTATGGCAGTTACTTTCAAGCACTAGTTTTGGCATTACCATTGTGTGCTTCAGTCACTGGATGTCTCCTGCAGTACTGCAGCTTTGTCAATTATTTCATGCCACTTTGAGTATGGAAAAATTGTTTCAGAACTCTGGTCAATGACAATTTTGTATTCCAGCCCTCCCTGAGGTCTGACCTTTGTTGTTGTAATACGTTTCTGTCCTTGATCCACATTTTTCTAATTTATACAGGCAAGAGTGAGTGTGTTTTTAAGTATGCAGAATGGGTAACCATTTTTCTGGCTTATCCTCCTCTCTTTTCTTTGGATTCTGATTTAAGATTGTAAGCTCTTCAGAGCAAATTTAACATTTTGGGGAGCAGAATATATTGTAATTGACGTAAGTTGAGTAGAATTACTGTCATGAGAACAAAATCTGGTCTTGCACATCATAGGACCGTACTTCCAGTCAGCATCTCCAGCATACATATTATGTATTGTGTTTTTTTGGACAAAGTGTGCTTGCCTGAGTAATACTAACCACAGAGTACTATTTCACATTGTATGCTCTTCCTGGATAGCTGTTCAAGTGAAAAAAAAAAGATTCCTTGCTTCATCCTTTATAAACAAAACAAAGGTTTTTCAAAACAAGCTAACCATAAAATCCCAGTCTGAAGTATGAGGAATGGGTAAGAGTGAGCACTCTGTGATGATCAGCCCATCAAGCATTCTTATCTGAAGAGGAAGAAAAGTGTTGGATACTCACGTGTTTTAAAATCAAGGGCAACTAAAACTTTGAATGTAGCTTTGCTAAGTTTCTTGGATTCTCTTTGTCCTGATATTCCTTTATTTATACTTTTGATATCTACTGTTTGTGGAGCCAGATTAGTAAATTTTTCTCTCTTTTATGGTATGTGAAGTAAATGAATTTGTGACGTTGAAATAAAATAAGTATCTCTTGGAAGAAAAATGGCATGCATGCTTTCTGAGTAGGTACATAGTTCTCAGTAGTGTTTAACTAGTTCTGTATACATGCTATATATAATAAATACAGACATGCCTTGAGGTATGTACATATCAAGCACAGACATATGGTTAAAATTAGGCTGATTTCATGTCTTTATGATATATCAGAGATCTGAGACAAAACAGAAAGGTGCCCATTTCCAGCATACATGTACAGAACATGTCAAACAATTTACTAATATGATGGAATCGCCTCCAAAACCCAAAGTATGTTTCGTTGATTCAAGGTCTGTGGTCTCTGATGGAAAAGTTTCTGGGGACCATAAACTCCCTGTAAGACTGCATAAGTTTGAAGGTCAAGACCTTAAGAATTTTGTGGCCATTTATTATCAGATACAAAAAACATACTACCAAAAATATCACCTTATAGTTAATTATTTCCTTAATGGAAAACCAGGCCACTATTTTTAGGAACCCAGAGTAAGGCTCTATCCCTCATTTTAATTGCAAGAAAGTGCATGGATATTCATAGGTGTGTGTGGTTTATAACACTCCTTAATGTCAGTAAAAGCTCAGAAATTATGCTGATAGATCAAGTAAATTAATTTGATACTGTGCAGTTATGGACTTAACTCTTGACTTCTTTGGTTTAAAAATTAGCCCTAATGTGAAAAGCAATTTAAGTGGCTGTGCTGTGGGTATTGTATCTTGCCTTCTTGACTGGATAATACTTCATAGGACCTTTGAATTCCTCTTAAATGATGCACAAGGAGGAACAAAGCTGAAATTTTCCTGGCCTGTAAAGCCAAGCTCAGTCTTGGTCCTTTTTATGCAGGCAAATAGAGTCATCAGATTAAAGCCACCCCAAATGTGGTGGAGAAGAGAGGGGACTGTGATTCTTTACTGTGCAGTGAAGACATTATAGCTCACCTAGAACAGATTGGTACCTCTACTTCAGAGCAAAGACTACATAGCTTCAGTTGCCTAGGAGAAATTTATGCTTTCCTCAAACACAAGTACTCCATGGTGGGGTGACCTTGGCTGGGTCCCAGGTGCCCACCAAGCTGCTCTGTCCCACTCTTCAGCAGGACAGGGGAAAAAAATAAGATGAAAGAAAAAGGAGGACAAACATCACTCACCAGTTACTGTCACAAGCTAAAAAGGCTTGACTTGAGAAAGATTAATTTATTGCTAATTAAAAATATAGCAGGTTAGTGACAAAAAAACCCTCAAAACTCAAACCACCTTCCTGTCACCCCCTTTCCTCCCAGACTCAACTTTACTCCTAACTTCCTAACTTTTCTGCCACTTCCTGCCACCCCTGAGCGGCACAGGTGCAATGGGGAACGAGTTACTGTCAGTATACAACACTTCATCTCTGCTGCTCCTTCTCCTCCTGCTCTTCCCATGCTCCAGCATGAGGTCCCACTCAGGGATAGTCCTGATAGTCCTTCATAAACTTTTCCAACATGTGGCCTTCTCCACTGCTGCAGTATGGATGCTTTGCACAGGGTACAGTCATCAGGAATGTGCTGCTCCAGCATGGGTCCCCCACAGGCTACAGTTCTTGCCAGAAGACCTGCTCCTGTGTGGGCTTCTCTCTGTGGGCCACGGCTCCTGTCAGGATCCTGCTCCAGCCTGGGCTCTCCATGGGCTGCAGTTTCCTTCAGAGCATTTCCACATGCTCTGATATGGGGTTCTCCATGTGCTGCAGGGTGGATCTGTGCTCCACTGTGGTCCTCCATCAGGTACAGGAGGACAACCTGCATTGCCATCGTCTTCTCCATTGGCTGCAATGGAATTTCTGCTCTGGTGCCTGCAGAACAACTTCCTCCTCCTCCTCCTTCACTGACCTTGGCATCTGCAGGGGAGTTTCTCTCATGTTTTCTCATTTCTCTCTCACAGGTGCTGCTGCAGAGGTATTTTAGCCTTTCTTAAATATGTTATTACGGAGGTACCACCAGCACGACTTGTGGGTTCAACTTGGACAAGTAGTGGATTTGTCTTGGAACTGCCTCTGTCCAACATGGGGCAGCTTCTAGTTGCTCGTCACAGAGCCCACCTTCTGCCAAAATGTTGCCCTATAAACTGAACGCAGACTCTTACCGTAATTCCACAGCAGTACTCTTTCAAATGTATTCCTTATAGGCCTCATGCAATTCTTAGCGGGTTTTGTCGTTAAGTGATTGTTTTTTATTATCAATATCTTGACTGCTTTGGTATGTTCCTAAAAGTGATCACTAAAATGGGCAATGTGGAGTTAAGTATATTTGGAAATGTTTCTTTAGAAACTTTTAATCCTTTTATTTATGGAGTGATATGATTATTAATGAAAACTGAAGGTCAGGCTCTATTACTGCTCTGCTTCCATGACTTGATTTTTCAAAATTTAATCCTTACTAGATATATACATAGAATCAGTACTATAGGACACATTTTTCCTTGTTCTCTGAACTGTATTTTAATAAGAACCTGAAGATTCATTGCAGCCCAAAAGGTATTACAGGGAAGAGATTGGAGAGGGGTTAAGCAATTTTTGTGGTTTTGTGGCATTGTTGATATTATGCCAGATCTGCTTTCGACCTGGTGTTTTCACTTGTAGCTCTTGTTCAAGTAAAAAATCCTTCCTGCATATTAGCAAGGCTGCAAGGCAGTTGCTATGGTATTCAGCAGTTTTTTTATTATTTTTAGCCAATCAAGTGGCTTTTGTGATGATTCAGCCCAGAATAAGAAATCGGTCACAAAGGCTAGAGCTGTATCAAAAGAGCAGGTATTGTTGACTTGAAGAATCTAAGGAGGTTGGGAGAAAGGCAGAATTTGAGTTTTGAGAAAATATCACAGTCTATGCCTGTGATATATATTCTAATGTGTAACTAAATGCTAGTAATGGTGGTAACAGCACTCATTCTTTTTCAGGATTATGTTAAAAATTGAATAACTGGACTAATTTCTCTTTATTATTTTATCACCCAAAAGGTATCAGTAATTTCTAGCTAAAACATTATCTAGTGTTCTTATTCTGTATCCACTTTTGATTGTTTTTCATTGTGTTACTAAAAGGTAAGATGTTTCCGACAGGATATTATTTGCTCATAGAAAATCAGCGGACTGCTGGTTGTCTGCCCAATTTTAGTGTTGCTGTTTGACTAATCAGAAAATTCTGAAAAATGGAAAACTGCTAGATAATGTAGAAGGATTTAGAAGTTGTAATGGTGCTGATATGTAGCTGCAGTGATACAAGGATAAAAGAAAAATTAGATAGTTAGAGGTATATTCTGATAGGCGAGGACAAAAGGAGGGGCGGACTTTTGTGGGTCTTCTGCAGGTTTTATGGAGCTTCTTGGCTTTGAGGCAAGGTGGTTTTTCTACCCACCTAGCCTGCAACTGTATCAGCAGGACAAATAAAAAACAGAGCTTCTTTTACAGAAAGCAACTTACTGCTGAACTCATGGCTATGTCAAAAGTAAAACTTTTAAATTTCAATTTAGAAATGACTCTTATAGAAGACAGTGCTACATACTAGAAGTCCATCAAAATCTAGACAGTATACCTGATAACAATAAGTATGTAGAAACACATATTTGAATATGGAAATAACTGGACAAAAAAAGTAAAGATTTCTGCTTGGAATGCTTTTTTCTGCATGCCCTATACAATACAGTGTCACAGTCCTTTCCCTATGGATAGCAGGATCTTCTGAAAAAGCTTTTGCTTATTGCTTCCAGAAGTGTCATGAGAGCTTTTGTTTGCTGTCCCAGAGCTTTATGTGCTATCCCTCCTTTTTCTGTATGCAGGTAATAATGTCCCACCATGGACTAAAATGCTGGCAGTGAATAATGATATCTCTACTCTCACTATGAGCAAAACCACCTCCCAGTTATCAGGGGTTTGACTAAGAATAGCAACAAAGTGATGACGTTGAATCTTGGAGAGGCTTTAAATGGTGCTGGTAGAGATGGTGAGCTTTCCCCCCTCTGTAATAGCTCAGTTTCAGTGGTTGAATTCCTCATTGTTACTGGACCAGTGTGCTGCATATGTGCCACCAGGATAGTAAAGCAGTCAGCTGTGATGTTCAGGAAATACAGGTCCTGAACGCATGTGGTATGTGACTTTGCAAGAGATCAGGATGAAGATGTGCATCAGCTCATCAAACAGAATCAAAAATCCACCTACCAAGATAGTACCAAGAAAAAAAGCCAGACCCAAAACCAGCAGAGCAAAACCATATGTGTCATAGCAAACTAAAAGGAAGCGTAAAACTCTTCCTTGCTTATAATAAAGAGCAAGTCTTAATTTATTACACTGGGATTCCTGTACCCTAATAAGTAGTACATGGAGTGTTCCCCATTGACTGTTTAGCTAAACAGACTAGAGTCTTTTTAGGTCAATTATTAACTTTTATTTATGTCAAATCTATGCTTTAAACATACACTCGTGGGACAATCTCCCACATTTTTCAGTGAAATGAAAACCCTAGAAAAATCTGGATGGATCAAGAAATATTTTTAGCGTTTCTGGGTTTGGTTTGCCAAATTTAATACATGTGGTATTTCACATTTGTTTGTTGCCACTGATGTGTAAGTACATAAAAAACATATATCCAGGAGACGGTTTTTAAGCGTGCCCCCTGTGCAAGTTTGGAGTTGGCTTCCTGCCAAATCTCCGAAACTCGACAACAGGGTCTCCTTCCCAGAGAGGGAAGGAAAAAAAAACGAAAAAACCAGGCAGCCAAAGTTCTAGCAAAAAATATATGTATATATTATGTATAAAACAGAGATATACAATGAGAATTATATATATATGAATCTATGACCCCAAATAGCTTCCCGAAGTCGAAGGGAAGAGGGGGGAAGGGAGAAGGGAAAAGGATAAAATAGGGTGAAAAGGGACAAATAATAAAACAGATCTACACAATCTAAAAACCCAGCAAAGCTGAAGAATTGGCAAGAGCTCACCACTTCCCTTGAAAGAAAGCAGTACGTCTGGACACGGCCCAGCACTCCCCCCTCACGCGTGGCTGATAACAGCAGTTACTGTAGGCCTCAGCTCCAGATAAGCCAGGCCCAGACAGGGACCACCGTTCTCCAACCTCGCCGGAAGAAAAGAGAGTGAACTCTCTTATCAATGCCTTATTTATACCCTAGGTTACATAAAGGAATAGCATGGAATACTTCCTTGGTCACCTTCCTAGTTCCTTCCTGGTTACAAGCTGGTTTCCAGGAAGGCCTAGACTGAAGGCCATCACATTCTCCACCCCTTATTCCATACTATTTCTTTACGTAACACCTGTATATTGTGATCGTCTCTATCCCGCACATATACATATATACATATATAGTCCATGTTTATTTTTTCTCGAAGGCTGTTGTCTGTCATTGAAGATCAGCACCACCAGCAACTCGATTTATGTTCTTGGTCCTTTCGTCATAATCACAGTTCCGGTTTAGGGCTGGCTCATTGGTTTGGGCTGTGTCATCATCGGCCATCCTTGGATTCTCGTATCAGCTTTGTTCGGGTCTTTTTCCGTCTGGTGTCTGGTCTCCTGTAAAATACAACTCAAGGCACAGAATTAGTTTTTCCCCAGGCTTAGGTTTCCTTGAGGCACACATTGGATCTCTCCATCCTTCCTCATAACCCACCAGGTATATCCAGGCCCTTGAGCAAAGACAATCCCACGAATGGGTTTGTCTTGGCCTGAGGGAGGAGTGATCCAAACTGCCTTACCTAACATACCTTTTAGATGGATCGCTGGAACTTTGTCTCCATCTACAGTGTGGAGGGACTCTGCTTGGGCAGGACCAGCTCGGTTGACAGAGCCTCGGGTGTTGACTAGCCAGGTGGCCTTGGCTAAATTCTTGTCCCAATTTTTGTAAGTTCCCCCACCTAGTGCCTTTAGAGTCGTCTTCAACAGTCCATTACACCTTTCTACTTTTCCTGCAGCAGGTGCATGATATGGAATGTGATATACCCATTCAATACCATGCTCCTGTGCCCAAGTGGCCACTAGACTGTTTTTGAAATGAGTCCCGTTGTCTGACTCAATTCGCTCTGGAGTGCCATGTCTCCACAGGACCTGCTTCTCAAGGCCTAGGATGGTGTTTCGGGCTGTTGCATGCGGTACCGAATATGTTTCCAACCATCCGGTGGTTGCTTCCACCATGGTAAGCACATAGCGTTTACCTTGGCGGGTCTGTGGCAATGTGATGTAATCAACCTGCCAGGCCTCTCCATACTTATACTTCTCCCAACGTCCACCATACCACAGGGGCTTAAACCTTTTTGCCTGCTTGATAGCAGCACAGGTTTCACAGTCATGGATAACCTGAGAGATAATATCTTTCGCTAAATCCACCCCTCGGTCTCGTGCCCATCTATGAGTGCCGTCTCGGCCCTGATGACCTGAAGCATCATGAGCCCATCGAGCTAGGAACAACTCTCCCTTCTGCTGCCAGTCTAGGTCTGCTTGCGAGACCTTGACCTGTGCAGCTCGGTCTGCCTGTTCGTTATTAGCATGTTCCTCATTAGCTCGCTTCTTGGACACATGGGCATCCACATGGCGGACTCTTACATTTAGTTTCTTCGCTCTGGCAGCGATGTCTTGCCACAGATCAGCAGCCCAGATGGGTTTCCCTCTACGCCTCCAATTCATCTTTTTCCACCGGTCTAGCCATCCCCATAGGGCATTGGCTATCATCCACGAGTCGGTGTACAGGTAGAGCCTTGGCCATCCTTCTCTCTCTGCGATATCTAGGGCCAATTGGACCGCTTTGAGTTCCGCAAACTGACTCGATTCGCCTTTACCTTCAGTGGCTTCCGACACTCGTCGGGTGGGACTCCAAACAGCTGCTTTCCACTTCCGGCTCCTCCCTACAATACGGCAGGAACCATCAGTGAAGAGGGCATAGCGTCTTTCTTCATCTGGCAGCTTATCATATGGCAGAGCTTCTTCAGCTCGACTCACTGGTTCTTCTTCTTCTTCTGCCAGACTGAAGTTCCCACCTTCAGGCCAATTGGTTATGATTTCCAAAATGCCAGGACGATTCGAGTTCCCGATACGGACACGTTGCGTAATCAAAGCAATCCACTTGCTCCACGTGGCGTCGGTGGCATGATGTGTAGAGGGCACCTTCCCTTTGAACATCCAGCTCAACACTGGTAATCGGGGTGCCAGGAAGAGCTGTGCTTCAGTACCAATTACCTCTGAAGCTGCTCGTATGCCTTCATAGGCTGCTAAGATTTCCTTCTCCACAGGGGTGTAATTGGCCTCAGAACCTCTGTAGCTTCGGCTCCAGAAACCCAGTGGTCGCCCTCGCGTCTCGCCAGGCACCTTTTGCCAGAGGCTCCAGGAGGGACCTTTATCTCCAGCTGCAGTGTAGAGCACATTCTTTACATCTGGTCCCATTCTGACTGGTCCAAGAGCCACGGCATGTGCAATTTCTTGCTTGATTTGCCTGAAAGCTTGTTGTTGTTCAGGACCCCATTGGAAATTGTTCTTTTTACGGGTCACAAAGTAAAGAGGGCTCACAATCTGACTGTACTCTGGGATGTGCATCCTCCAAAAGCCTATTGCTCCCAGAAAAGCTTGGGTCTCCTTCTTGTTTGTGGGCGGAGCCATTGCTACAATCTTGTTGATTATGTCTGTTGGTATCTGACGTCGTCCATCTTGCCATTTCACCCCTAGGAATTGGATCTCTCGGGCAGGTCCCTTGACCTTGCTCTTCTTGATGGCGAAACCAGCATCGAGGAGGATCTGAATGATCTTCTGTCCTTTCTTGAACACTTCTTCTGCTGTGTCCCCCCATACAATGATGTCATCAATGTATTGGATATGTTCTGGAGCCTTACCCTTCTCTAGCGTGGCCTGAATCAGTCCATGGCAGATGGTTGGACTGTGCTTCCACCCCTGGGGCAGTCGATTCCAGGTATATTGAACGCCCCTCCAGGTGAAAGCAAACTGTGGCCTGCACTCCGCTGCTAAGGGAATGGAGAAAAATGCATTTGCGATGTCAATGGTGGCGTACCACTTTGCTGTCTTGGACTCCAGCTCATACTGGAGCTCCAACATGTCTGGTACAGCAGCGCTCAATGGCGGCGTGACTTCATTCAAGCCACGATAGTCCACGGTTAATCTCCATTCACCATCAGACTTACGTACAGGCCAAATGGGGCTGTTGAAGGGTGAATGGGTCCTGCTGACCACCCCTTGGCTCTCCAACTTCCGGATCATCTTATGGATAGGGATCACAGCGTCTCGATTCGTCCGATACTGTCGTCTATGTACAGTTGTCGTGGCTATTGGCACTTCTTGATCTTTAACTTGCAGTTGTCCTACAATGGAAGGGTCTTCTGAGAGGCCAGGAAGGGTAGACAATTGCTTGGACTCCTCTTCAATCACTGTGGCTACTCCAAAAGCCCACCGGTACCCTTTTGGGTCCTTGAAGTATCCTCTTCTCAGGTAGTCCATGCCGAGAATGCAAGGGGCTTCTGGCCCCGTCACAATGGAATGCTTTTCCCATTGGTCTCCTGTCAAGCTCATGTCAGCCTCCACCACTGACAACTCTTGAGACCCTCCTGTCACTCCAGAAATGGACACAGTCTCGGTACTCTTATGCTCCGAAGGCATTAAAGTACACTGGGCTCCAGTATCTATCAAGGCCCGGTATCTCTGAGGATCCGATGTGCCAGGCCATCGAACCCACACAGCCCAGTAAACTCGATTATCTTCTTGGTCCCTCTCCTTCTCCTGGCAGAAGGCAGGGCCCCTCTACTGGTCTTGATCAGAGTATTCATCGTCGGACTTTGACTTCTTAGAGGCCTTTTTGCCATCGTCAAAGCGGACCTCCCTCTTTTTGTGCCTTGGCGATCGCAGTTTCTTCTCCAAGAAGTCTGCATCTACTACGTAGACAACTTTCTTGTCCGTGTCCTTTTGCTTCAGCTCTCTCACTCTAGCGGCAAGCTTGGAAGTGGGTTCACCGTCCCACTTCTTCATGTTTTCTCCTTTACTACGGAGGTATGCCCATAATTGGTTACGTGACCGACGCTTGGGGTTTCCTTTCCTTCGACGCGTGAATGATGGAGATCGTGAGCGAGATCGAGACCAGGATCGAGGTCTAGGTCGAGGTTGTCTGCGTCGATCCCGCCGTGACCGTTCCATCGGCCTCTCTCTGTAATCTCTATACCTTCTGTCATCTCTGTCTCTAAGGTCGTCTTCATATCTGTAGTATTCATAATCTCTCTCCATTCTCTCCCTATCATAGGGGTGTCGGTATAGAGGGTCGAAGGGGTCTTCCAGATTTTCCTCAATGCTTCTCATCCAAGTGCACATGGTGTCCACACTTGGTTCATCCATCTTTGGATGATATGCGGTTATCAAGCAATACCTATACGGTTTAGGGGCACCTTGAATTACCTTTTTCCACATTGGTTGTGTGCAAGGAACATTCTCGGGAACTTGGATGTCATAATATTCTGGATCAGAGTAGACAATCTCCTGCATGGCCAATTCCCGTAGGTATTGGATGCCTTCTTCCGCAGTCCTCCACCTTCTCAAAGAACTCTTCAGGGACTCCTTAAACGGGTATTTCGCCCTCACAGCATGAAGAATTCGGAGCCAAAGACTGGATGCCGCTTTCTCCCTTCCCATTTCTTGTTCTATCTTAGGGTCTCGGGCAATGGATCCTAGTTGTCGTGCTTCGTCACCTTCAATTATGTGACTATCAGCTCCCTTGTCCCAGCATCGCACCAGCCAGGCGAGGATTTGTTCACCAGGCAAGCGCATATAATCTCTCCGTAAATCTCTGAGCTCTCTTGTGGTCAGTGATTGTGTAATTTCGCTTTCTCGCATTATTTCTTGTCCATCTCTCCCACGTAGAATCTTTTCCACCTCCCTCTTTACTCTTCCGCTCCTACGTGGAACCGCTCCTGCCTCCTCTCTGTATCTCTCACGTGGAGGTGGAGACTGGGCATGCCGTGGGGATAAGCTTCTATGTTGTTCATGGCGTGGAGATGGACTTCTACGCCGTTCATACCGTGGAGATGGACTTCTACGCCTTTCATACCGTGGGGACGGACTCCTACGTCGTTCACGCCGCGGAGATGAACTTCTACGTCGTTCACGCCGTGGAGATGGACTTCTATGTCGTTCACGCCGTGGAGATGGACTTCTATGTCGTTCACGATACCCAGCCGGTGGAGGTAGCGAGTAGTCTCTCGGGTGCCAAGATAAGGGCTTCCTCCAATCATCCACACCTCCAAGAGAAGGTTGGGTCTGAAGGGGAAGAAATGATTCTCTCTCAGGTTGAGGGGGATACTTTGGCCCTTTCTTTGCATCTTTTGTAACACTGAATGTGTAGTCAGGGTATAAATCATCAAGTGACAATATACCACGGGCCGTTTGTACTGTTGCCTTCCTTTCTCTTGATACTACTCTGCTTTCCTTTGGACGCGCCCCTAGTTCTTTTGGGCGTGCTCCTTCCCTTGCAACTGTTTCTTCCTCTCCGGCAGCTGCTTCTTCTGTTGCAATTGCTCCTTCCTCGGTCACAGCCACTTCTTCCTCTCTCGCAGTCGCTCCTTCGATCATTGCTGCCGCTCCTTCCTCGCTTGTAGCCACTTCTTCATCTGTTGCTGTCGCTCCTTCGTCAACTACTTCCTGCATGGTTTGAATAGGTTCCTCTGTTCCTTCTTCTTCTTTTTCTTCTTCTTCTTCTATGTGTTCCGGTAGCGGGGATGGCTCTGTAAGTTCTTTGATCTCCTTTACCCACGTCTTCTTCTTCTTAATGGGGGCAACAATGACTTTCCGGATTTTAGGTTGAGTCCCAGTTCTAGTAGACTTAGTAGAAATGGCACTGACTTTAAGTTGTGTTTGGACCCCGACTTCTGTGGACTTAACAGGGACATCACTGGTTTCAGGTGGCGTGGTTTGGGTTTCTGTGTTGACCTTAACCTTTTGAAAGTGGTCTACAGCAGCTCGATAAGCATTAGCCAGGCCCCAGCACAAAGCAGAGAATCGCATGTTCGGATCCTTGTAGGAGAAGCACCCTTCTGTTAGACAACGGGCCATCTCACCGGAATCAAACATCTGTTCCGGTGTGAACTCCCAATTAATGGGAGGTGACACGCTTCCTACTAATTTACCAAAATCTACCCAAGCTCCATGCCACCCGGGGACTGGCCTGTCCGCAGCCCTTTCCAAAGTTCCAGCGATCTCCTTTGAGGTGCGATCTTTCCTGCAACAGGGAAAGCAATACAACACCATTCTTCCAATTTTAAGCAACACTTCCATTATCTTCATTAATAACAGCATGGTTGCCACACAATTTAGATAATAATTGGGTCCAATCGTAACCATGGGGATCTCCTTTACCAGGCCTTTGATGTCGAGATTACGAAAAGAAAAGTACTGGCAACATTGGTCCTCTGGGCGTGGACGTTTCCCTATGGGATAACTCAGAACGGGCACAAACATTGCTAAAATCAGCAAGGAAATAGGTAGGATGGTCTTTAAAAGAAGAGCCCTTGCCCTATAGGACCGTCGAGCAATGCCAATTTCGGGGTCATTGTTAGGGCCACCTACAGAGTTCCTGTGGTAGTTGCTGATGAAGGTAGAGCCAGCACTACCCATTGTTGTTGTTATTATTTCTTCTTGTTCTTAAAACAACCCTTTGTTTATATAAACAAAGTTTTCTTGGCTGCTTTCCCAGACTCTGGCAGTGTTCCCAGACCTGTTCCCAAAACAATAGATTTGGTTTGAAAAATAACACCGAGCTTGGCTGTCTTCCCGGACAATGTTTTCAAAACAGGCCAAACTTAACCAAAATATCCCACTTCTGACACCAAAATTGTTGTGCAAGTTTGGAGTTGGCTTCCTGCCAAATCTCCGAAACTCGACAACAGGGTCTCCTTCCCAGAGAGGGAAGGAAAAAAAAACGAAAAAACCAGGCAGCCAAAGTTCTAGCAAAAAATATATGTATATATTATGTATAAAACAGAGATATACAATGAGAATTATATATATATGAATCTATGACCCCAAATAGCTTCCCGAAGTCGAAGGGAAGAGGGGGGAAGGGAGAAGGGAAAAGGATAAAATAGGGTGAAAAGGGACAAATAATAAAACAGATCTACACAATCTAAAAACCCAGCAAAGCTGAAGAATTGGCAAGAGCTCACCACTTCCCTTGAAAGAAAGCAGTACGTCTGGACACGGCCCAGCACTCCCCCCTCACGCGTGGCTGATAACAGCAGTTACTGTAGGCCTCAGCTCCAGATAAGCCAGGCCCAGACAGGGACCACCGTTCTCCAACCTCGCCGGAAGAAAAGAGAGTGAACTCTCTTATCAATGCCTTATTTATACCCTAGGTTACATAAAGGAATAGCATGGAATACTTCCTTGGTCACCTTCCTAGTTCCTTCCTGGTTACAAGCTGGTTTCCAGGAAGGCCTAGACTGAAACCATCACACCCCTTTTTACAGGTGCAATTTTAATAACACAGTTCACGGATGCTTTATCTTCTGATGTTTTCAGTTGAGCATTTTATTATTAGATGAGCTTTTTATTGTTTATTAGTATTCTTTAAGTTATTTTAAAAGAGAACTATACTAAGTTGCGAGATACGTACAAATGACTAGCAGTCATTATGGCATTATAGCATTAGAGCATGGCAGATAGCTTTGCATTATAATTAATATGGGATATTTTATATTGATTTTTCAACTATAAATAAATACAGGATGGAAAGCAAAGAATGAGAGTTTGCTCTTCTTGGACATAGCCTTTTTATGGCATGCATTTAAAATGTATGGAGGGCACTTGTGAAAAATAATGCTAATTTGTGACCATTGTGGATATTAAAATACCGTGGAAGACATCCTGAAGGTGATTATGAAATCAAAATGTTCATAAACACATTGCCAGTATTTAAGTGACAGTTATTGTCCCTGATGTGGAGTTTCACTCGATGATGGGGATGTGGAGAGTTCATTAAGGGATGATGGTTTGAAATGTAAAAGAGGAAAACCCCAACAAATGGCTTCTAGATAAATGATGGAAATGAGACTTGTCAGAGCTCTTGTATAGTTGTTCTCTGAAAAGAAATGCTTTGATGAGGTCTTCCAGTGCTGACATAGATGATCTAGAGATAGCTTAATTTGTTCTTTGTTGAGCAAAGAGTCATTGATCATATCATTTAAAAAGTGTTGAGCATCTAAAATTGTTAAGGCAGAAAGCGGACAAGAATATTCAAGCTCTCAAAAGATTGTTCTGCAGTGGCCCTTGCATTTTAATAATTTTTAAGAACATTTATACAAGATATTAATTTTAGTAATTTTTTGGGTCACATCTCAAGTACATGTTTATTCCTATATTACTTCACCTAAAAATTGCCTTTGGCTAGTGATTGCTGATGTCTACTTGCCACCCAGCTTGCAAGGCAAGTCGTAAGGAATGGGATTTCACTTCGTAGGGCTCTGCCTTTTTAAGGAAATTGCAATGTAAGGGAGGGGAAGTGTGCTTAAATTTGGTTATATAAAGAGTACTCTCTGCACTGATGGGTTGTTCAAAGGCATGGCTTGCTACATGTCACTTTATTTACCATTCACATGTTGTATACACATACTGGTAGTTCTTCACTGCTTATACTGAATCTTTGAAGTAGTGATGTACAGCAGTCCCTCTTCTGGTGTAAGTATTGTACCTCCACTGCTTTTGGAAATTATGTAAGAGATATGATGATCTACATACCCAGAGGACTTGCCCCATTTCCACCAAAATAGTACCGTGGGCTTGATTCAGATTCACTGGTTATTAAAAGTCCTGCTTTAAATAGTGCAAGCATAAGTAGAAAGAAAACTCTCTCATGAGAGTGCATGATGCACACAAATACAGACCTGAGTAACTAACTGGAATGGATTGCTGCTGTCTGGACTAGATTCACACAATGACAAATGCCTTAATAAAAAGAACTGCTTTGATACAGCACTTCATCTTTCTGAATTTCAAAGCTCTGCAAATTTAAATGTAAGCATGTGTAAATAAGCGTTGAAATCACCCTGGAACATATAATAGATTTCCTTTTTTCATATTCAGTGCTTGCATGTATTTGCTTTCCTATGTAACTCCTAGAAAAGAAAGGCTTTTGAAAAGTGAAAGATGTAAATTAAAATGAAGAATATATTTCTGCATGGATCCATGAGGTTTTTCTCTTTGATGCTATACAGACCTGGAATGAGGCTGGTAGTTTGGGCTGCTTTGGTTTGAATACCAATATTAATATAAAATGTGGTTCCTGAATTTCATCTCCTTATGTTCTGATGACAGAAATACAGTTCATTTCTCTGAAATAAATATGCTTGTGTGATTTTTTTTTCCTATAATTTTTGCCTTTTTCACTAGGAAGATCATACCTTTTAAAGGGAAAGAGCACCTGTTCTCTAGATCCTGTAGACTGATTTTCTGGGCTCCATTTTAAATTTTATTAACTGAAGAAGTTAGTACTTCTTCAAACTCTGCTTCAACAAGCATTCGATTGAACTGTTGTTGATGGAAGGTAAATTGATTAATCTGAGTTGAATCCCTTTAACAGTGATACAATGGGTTTCACATTAAGGAATATTCAAGGTACTTAATTATTTCAGTGACTTAGATCAGGGCCGGTAATTCTAAAGTTAGTATCTACTTCTTTGGGGTTAGCAGTATGAGGGAGGAAACTCTCCTGAACCTCAACTAATTACACTGATGTAAGTGAATATAGAAGCTAGAAATATCTGGGCTGCAGCTTGTGACTTACACTCCTGTAAGTCTGGGAATGTCCACTGAGGAAGTATTTTTCTGTTATTGAAAGTGATTGGGAGAACAAGGTGCTTGCTTGCTTACAGGGTCAGCAGTTTTGTTCCTGCTTGAAAAATTATCCTTAGATGAGGAAAGTTTTCACCATTTTTGTCTTGAATTTCTTTGTTTTTTAGGGAAAGCTATAAGGAAGCTTGTGCGCAAGGCGACTCTGGTGGCATCTAGAATCCTCACATTTCCTTGACTGAATCCATCTGGGTTTAGCCCTATATATAGTAGACAAGCTGCACTGCTTGCACTGATAAATTATATCTTCCAAATGATAGACCAAGGTACAGTCATGTATACTAACCGTTTTTGATCTCATTTGACTCTTGATTCTGTTGCTTTTTGGGTAGTTGTGACAGTACGATTTGTCCTCATTCTTGTGGACTATCTTTTCATCAGTACTCTCAAAAAAAAATTAATTGAAAAGAGACTTCTGGCCTGACTCTGGCATTTGATGTTGACATCTCCTTATGAGTCTGCAGCTTGGTGGGGAACTCACCCTCTCCTGAGATTCACAAACTTGCCTTCAGTGGCAGGTAGACAGTGGGACTGTTGGCAGCTCAACTTTATTTGGTTTTAACTACTTGTAGAAAAGAAAAAAAAAGTGAAAACCTAAACCAAAACTCCACTTCTTTTTTTACACATACTTTCATTTTACTTTTTATGCTCAGCAGTCATAAAATGAAAATAGACTGTGTTCTAACAAAGCATAGATTTTGACTATAAAATAACAGCTCTATTATCAAAAGAAAAAATGGATCAATAAATGATAGTTAATAATGAGGTTTCTTTATATCTGCTCTGGTATCTCAGCTAGCTGTTGGAATGAGCAAGCAATCTCGGTGTCAACTGGCTGCTTTTTGAGGTCAGAACTTCTCTTTGCTTTTTTGTTTTAGATGGGAAAATCTTCTGTCTCCTGCCTGTGTCTTTTCTGAACTATAAGGGGCATAACTTTAAAAATACAGAATTTTACGAGTTTTAAGATGTTTTTGAAGTGGTGCTGTTGGTTCACGTTTTAAAAGACTTTGATATCCAATAGGATATATTGCTCTGCTTGGATCATCCATAACATCTAAAAATTAAGACTGATTAGGCAGGATTTTTAAATTGTCTTATATGCAGTGAATGGTTGCAAGCTCATATTGGCTGGCACATTTGGCCCCCAGTGAATGTCCAGGTCTTGCTAAGGGAGATCCTGTACCAGCCATGGTCTAAACCATCAGCTGATGATCACGACAAAGAATTCTGTAGGTCACGTGCAATTTGTGAGTTACATGTGGCTTTGAAGTATCTACATAGCATCTGTTTTCTGTTGTCTGGCAAAAGAATATTAGATTTAGAGAATAGTTGCCACTGATGTTCAGCCTTGCAAAATTGGTCTTTAGATGATTTTCCTTTTGAATGTAGTTGTTTTAAAATATATGTTCTTGCTAAGAGGTTAATGAAAGGTTCCCATAATTCTCCTGTTTAATTTGTGCAATACAGCAAATAATTTAAGGTATGTCTATCTTTTCAATTGACAGGTCATACCTTTGGCAAACAGATAATTGGTAATTTTCTGTGTGTATCGTTAGTGGAACAGGAAGATGAGTAGATCTTTTTTGTGATGCTGTCTATGATGACATACTGGTCATACTATAGTGGTCTGTGTCAAATGCTTCCCTTTGTTGTCCACTGCCAGGGTTTTGTGATTAGTCTTTATATCTGTTGTATATCTATCTAGTCCGCATCTGGGCAGGTCAAAGCATTTGAATCATAGAATCATGGAAAGGTTTGGGTTGGAAGGAACCATAAAGATCATCTAGTTCCAACCCCCCTAGAAGGTGGGTGAGATAAGATCATTCTTTTTGTTCTACAAAATTCTGATGGTGTTTAATGGTAGTTTTAGGTTATAAAATATTGTGCTTCTGTCTTTATTTATGATCTGACTGCCAACAAAATAATTTCTGAACAGAAAAGGTTCCCTCTCAAGAGAAAAAGTGGACACCGCATTGGAAATATGTGGGAGCTGGCAAAGAAAATTAAATCTAACCATATGCTTTGGAATAAGGCTCTGGAGTTTAATGCCTGCTGTGGAAGTGCAGGATGTGGACAGGGTATCCTCCAAACCCTGATAAATGCTCACCTTAACCCCTCATTGCAACAAGAATAGAGCATGACAGAATTCTGTTAGCATATATAGTATTACAACAGTAGTAAAATGCTGGAGATGGTTTTAAAATCCAGATAATATATGAAAGGAATTTCATAATCAGAGAATTTAGAAGTATCAGACCCAGAGACATTTCTAATGTTAAATGAAAAATGTGTTTACTGAAGTAAAGTAATGAAAAGTTGGAATCTGTAATCTGTTTTTGTATTCAGGTGTATAATCACAAGCTGATTTTACTTTAGCTTGGTAGTCACTCAGTGAATCAATTAAATGTATAGAAAGGTATCTTGAAAAATAGTAACAGCAAATGAGTTTCTCCTGTCATTGTTTTTGAGAGCTTGACCCAAAAACTCTCGCTTTATTTAAAAGGTCATCATATATAACTAAACCTTTTAAAATGAAACTCCAGATGCTTCAGGTAGAATCTAGCTAGACTTAGAACATGATGATATACAGACCATTCTATCAGCACCAATTCTTCAGCACGAAGTGCTGAGGATGAATATCATGGAAAGCAAGTAGGAGAGGATGCAGATTTCAAATGCTCAGTAGAAGAAATCTCTAAGTTGGTTTGGGAGTGGACTGGTTGTACCAATGTAGTACACACACAATGAGACAGACCTTAAAATGAAGGAAGAGTGGAGGAGAGAAAAGCTTTTTGGTGTTATTCTGCCCTGCTCTATAAAAGGAATGACTATGATTCAGTGTTCCATGGTGTTTGCTTTTGTTACCTCCCCGCATGCCCATCTGAAAACACAACAAACGTGGATAGCAGCTGAAGTGCTCGTTCTTCAGCACCAGCAAACTGATGGGAACTTTTATGTGTACTCAGCACTGTAACATCACTGAACCCTTGCTGCTATTTAATGCTGCTCTGGCTGCTCCTGACAAGTTGTTGTACTGGTACATCAGCATCCTGTATTGGTACATCATCGAGAGACAGGATGATCAGTATCCGTGTTCCCTTGCAGGGAGTGGTTATAAATAAACCTCAGAAGGAGATCACTTCTTTGCCTTCTGTTCTTGCTCTTGTAAAAGGCATTTGCACTTTTCTGTGTTATGGAGATGGTGCTGACTCAAGCAGTGTCATAATATATATTCAGAGAGTCCAAAAACCTGATGTGCTGTCACATGTCTTTGATTATGCAGTGCTATGTTATTTGCCATTAAAATAGTCAGGTTTGATAACTAGTGAATTTACATTTCTGGTAACTTACACACTTTGCACTGTCTCTGTTATAAAAGTTAAAGGTGGAATACTTGGAGTTTCCTTGGGGAAATAGATAATTCTGACCTTTTAACAAAACACAGAAAGGCTTATATCCAGTATAGTATTACTTATTTCATTTTAGTGTTTTCCTCTTTTCTGTTTGGGTTTTATTTCTTTACTTATGTATGTAATGAAGCCATTTACATTGGGGCAGCAATTAATAAAGAATATTTAAAATATTAGCATAAAAATAGTTATCTTCCACTTAGTTGATGGGAAAAGTCATGATTGAAGAGTTAATATTATGATGAGGTAGCACATTTGCTCTTCAAAGTTTCAAATACTGTGTGAGCAAAAATTAAAAAGCAGCAATGGCTTTCAATAGCTGGTGTTGTATCCTTATATCAATATATTTGGAAATCTAAACAGCTACACTCATTTCTGTCTTCAGAAGTTGTGTAGAGTCTTTGCATGTGCTTTTGTTGCCTGTAGTCTGGACATGCTCTAGCTCACAGTAAAATCTGAAAAAGTGAGCAGCTGATGCTATTTTGCAGAGTAGTTATTTTTAAGCCCTTTTATAACTACACTTTGCAACATTTTGTTATCTGCTATTTTATAATTTAGATAGCTTACTTTGGTAAACTTAGTAGTTAATGTATTGTTGATCGATTACTCTGCAATGGGGACATATTTCTTTTCTGAATAATACAGTGATTCAAACTAAAGCACATGGTTAATGAACACAGAATAAAGTAAATATAATGAAATTAAATGAATAAACAGCAAAAGTGAGAACAGAATAAAAAAAACCCACAACAAACCAGAAGCCTTCCGTCAACCTGAAACTGAGCAAACCTCAGGTCAGCTTCTCTCCATTTCCTGAACAAAATCAATGCACACACACAAAGTAATGTATCCTTTTACACTCTATAAAGGGTCTGATTCTGGAAATGGATGTTCACCAGTCACTGAGCTGTGCTTCCTAATGCTATCAGACTATTCTGCTAAAGGGGAAAAACCCCAAACCCTAAAAGAGTTATTGAAGGAGGTCTGCATTCTTTCTGTTAAATTTAGTTAGAGATTCAGACTATGCTTATTTGGGTGTACGCTCACAATATCTAGTTGTAGTTTATGTTTAACATGTGTTATAAATAATTTTCATGCTGCTTCTGCTGTGGTAGAAGTAAAATTAGGATATTGTCATGCTACTCAGTAAAAACTAGGGGCCCTAGGGGCTATGAATTACAAATTGGCGGAGTTCATTCACATTGTTTCATATAGAAATTAATTCCAATTTAAGCATAAAACCTGTTAACAAAAACTTGCCTTTTAATTAAGAAGTAACAGAAGCCCCAGATTAAATAGTGGGTCATTGTTTGCTAAGTCTTTGAGCCATAGGGTAATCGGGGGGGGTGTTTTTTGGACTTTTTTTCTTCTTTTTTTGTCCACAAGGGCCCTTATTCTTCTATCAGAGTTAGCAGAGTCCCATGGCAATAGTAGCTCCTGGGGAGTACCAGCTGGGGCTCCTCACAGCCTCCCCTACCAGCTTATTTATGATGCTGCCTTGGCACCAGTATTGGCTGAAACCACACTGTTCTTAGGACACTCTCCTTGAGTCAAGCTGTTATAACACCTGGTGTCAGCGTGTGGAAGAAAAGGGAAGGAAAACAGAAATTGTTGGTGTGGACAAACGAGAAGTCTATCACTGCACTGAGCATTGTGCCAGCTTGCTGCTTTGTATCTGCAGCAGAATGGAAGCTCAATGTGCTTATTGATGTCCCTCAAGTACTACAAATCCTTATCTTTCTTATCTGCTATTTAATTCTTAATCATTTATAATAAAATATTCAGCAATTTACTCCATGGAATAATACTTAGCTGGCCTGTTTTTCCTACAACAAAAAACTAAGTGAACTCAAAACCTATCATATGCAGATATTACAGTTGCATTGCTCACCGAATTTTTTAGCAGATTTTCCCATTTTTTTCCTACTGATATGACCAATAATATATTGGATTTTAATCCAGCTTGTAGAAAACTATTTGATAAAAAAATGTGTTATCTAGGAAAATGAGCAGCATTCTTAATAGCTTGGGAAACTGCTATGTTGTGAAATGCTTTTATCAAGTAATAGGTATGGACCTCTTCAGGAAATAGATATGAGGCAGGGAAAGAAAATACTACTGTGGAGACTTAGTTTGATTAAAATATTTTGGTAAAGAATCCTTAATTATTTTAAAGAAAGCCACAGTGGGGTCTTTTCTCCTGTGCTGATAAGAAACTGGGAAGTTTTCATATTGCATTCAAATGTGTGATGTGAAATGAATTAGTTATTAGCTATATCTCCTTCGGGCATATGCAGTATAAATAGCTTTTCCAAGTCTATGGCTTTATTCTGCTCTGCGCTGTATTCTCAAATTGCAGACCAGAGTAAAAATGTTTCCAGTCAGTTGCACTCTGAAGCAATGCATATAATACAGATTTGGCTTTTGCAGATCGAGGTTTATTTATTGTTATGGTACACAAGCAAATATAGGACTCTTTCATTCACCAACCTCTAATTTTTCAGAGTCCCAGGAAAAACAAAACACCTGGTGTTTCTGTCACCTCTCATTGTTGTCAACAACAGCAAGAAGGGGAAACCTAGGTTTAATTACTGAATAAAATCTATAATAGTACCAGTAAGGGTGAAAAAAGGCTTTAGTCAGGGCTGTGGAAAGCCCTTACTGTGAAGTCAGGTATCAGCCTCACTGGCATTAAGGTTTGCTATAGTAGCAAGTACAAGTGAACTGGGGCCATAAATTAGTTTACAGCTTTGGACTTTGAAGAGCAGTCTGATTATAAACCCAGAAGACCATGGTGTTTTCTAGAGTATGTGAATTCTGACATGTTGTTCATCTAGAGTTTTATTTTGTAAGAAATAAGAGAGGCCACTGTCCTGACTGTTAAAAATTTACACTGTCTTTACATTAACAAACCCAGTGTGCTGCCCAGGACAGTTCCTTGCACTACCAGTATCTGAGGGTGTTAAAATTGCCATGAACCTAATTCTCTACCTGTTCAGTTAAAAATTCTTATAAATCCAGGATTATACCCTTTGTATTATTCTATCACTGTTCCAGACAATATAGGAACTTCAGGCACTCAAGGAAGTGGTCACCCTGAGGAAACTACATCTTCATGCTCATGTTTATAAAATCTATAGCTGCTTTCTCAAGTCTGTAAATAACAGTTTGAACAAGAGTGCTTTTCACCATGTTTTGACCATTTCCTTGATTTTTTAGATCTTCCAGGACTATTCTTAGTTGTGTTAGTGTACAGGCTACTGTACACTAACACAACTAGGATATTGTGGCAAACTGTGAAGGATATTGTGGCAAACTGTGAAGGATATTGTGGCAAACTGTGCCACACAGCCAGGTCCCTGCTATGGCAGCCTGGCTGCTCGTACTGCCCTTTGAGTTGGGAATATCTGGTGAAGTCTTGGAGTGTAAGGTTGTAGCAGCAGCCTTGCCTCCTCCCTTGGGTAGCAGTGACCTTCACACAAACTTCACTTCATGTGAAGTATCGTGAGGGGAGTCTGTGAGTCATTGTGTAAGGAGGATAAGAGAGTACAAAGACACATCCCCAAAAGATCAGCTGATGCCATGTGGCTTCCAGAATTGCTAAGTTCTCAATAATGTATCGCTTTTTAGTCCTCTTCGGTGCATACCCAGTTCATGGGTCTGTGCTGCTGTCTAAATCTCAAAGAACGGGATGCTTGTACCACATAGCATGTAGATGTTTCAAAAAAAATGTGATGCTGCTTCTGTTTTGAAACACAAAATCCCAGAGCACTTAAGTATGCAAGTCATAAGTGCCTTGGCCTAAAGTCACCCAATTCTGACTTAATTCTGGTCGAAATGGACTCAAAGTCCGACTGTATCTGTGGAGCACCCTGTGCTTTAGATTTTTTCAGATTCTCAGTGAATTCCCTGATGACTTGTGTGTCCATCTTGTTTGGTAATGCTGTAGAAGAGGAGGAGAAAATGGCAGGAGGCAGGTGGGCACCCTACCTGTGTTGAGGCACTTTAGAAACTGAGAGACTTTAGTTTCAGTCTTAGCCCAGGGGAGTTGGAAGGCACTGGTTCCAATTTTGCTTTCTACCAGGTGAGAAGAAAAGCTCAACTGGGACCTTCAGCATCCCTGCTGAAGGTGAGCATCTCTGTTGGCTGAGCCCCCAGCTTGGGTAGTGATGGACAATCTGCCGATAGGATCTGCGGTACCAACACAGCAGCTCTAAGCATATCCCATACCAAATTCTCTCCCTACTGTTCAGCACCAGTTGAACTGTCATTTGTCATGCTCTGTGTACTGGTCTCACTGGAGTGTGGCACTTTGTGGGATCACAGTATTTCTTTCTGTCTTGGTATCTTGAAGTTCAAATTACTACCATGCAGCCAGACCCCAAGAACTAAGTTAGGGAGAGAATAACAAGGGTGAAGCCTGGCCCTTCAGTAGCTAACAGCAGTGTAGTGAGGTAAGCAAACATGCTTAGCTACTCCTCTTGTTATGTTATTGAGCAACATAGTTGGTTTTTTTTAGCTATCCAATAGAGCGGTATGAGACAAAACACTATTGCTTTACAGGAGCTGCACATTTTCTACTGAAGTGAAAAATACTAAGTACAGATTAAAAATATATTAAACGTTTTCATGTATTATGGCATATTTTAACTTGCTTGAGTGATCTCGCATGCTGCCTTGGAGGGATATATCATAAATACAATTATTATTATCCTTTATGCCAAAATGACATTGACATTGGTTGAGATTCTCATGTAAACTGAATAGCGTAGCTCCAGTGAAGGAAAAGGACAGATCTGGTACCTTCTGTTTAAGTTGTCAAGGTTGGCTGAATTCTCAGTTAATTTAAAATCCTGCTTTATGGCCTCTATTACACAGGTTTCTGCTTCCTCCTTGAAATCTCTCTTCTGGAGTGACAAATGTAACCATAAATGTTGTTACGTTTTGTTGATTTTTTTTTCTGCTTTATTCTATGTGGTTTTGGTTTTGTTCTTTTTAAAGTAACAATCGTGTTGCTTCATAGGCTTGTAGGGAGGCCTTTGTACTTCTTTTTGCTTGTAATGTAAGTCTTTAGAGCTGGATGAAAAATTTTAAAATGCAAACAGAGTCCTCATTTTCTGTGCCTGGCAAACTTTCCCTTTTATCCCTCAGCCAACTTCTATCCAGTCCACTGGTTCTCCTCCTCTGTGTCATGCTTGCTAACTTTTACAGATTAATTTTTTATGAGAGGTACTATTAAAATGACTTCAGAGATTCACATAAATTATCTCTGCAGCTTGCACTTGCTCTTTGTTGTTGTGTGGAATTTACTAATATTTCTTCAATGCAGCTTATATTCTCTAAATCAATCCTGAGTGTTTTTCTAATTTGAGCATTAAGAAATTTCAACTTGATTTTTTAATGAAATAAAATATTAAGTATGTTATGCAAACTTTAATCCTGGGGGAAGGGAAGCAGAGAAAGTGTGTCAGTTTTGCTTTACCGTTTACACAGCTACTGAATCTTCATTAAAGAAATTCAGCTGAACCCTACCTGCCAGGAGTAGCCCCCGTAGCTCCTGTGCCATTGAGGTGCCTTTCTACGGTGCAGTTCTTTTGTTTGTTCCTTCAAAGTATGGGGGCAACCTTGGTTAGCAGAGAACTGTGAAATGGGGGGTTACTGTTTCCCTGCCTCTTCGGTTTGCTTCCAGCAGGAGAGTAGACAGAGTTTCCCTTTGCATTTGTCGTTGAGTGCTAGAGTCTGAGCAAGAATTCATACTCATACAGGAGGAAATTATGAAGTGGTACAGGAGAACAAGAAGATGCAGGCTAACAGGAGATATACAGAGTGGCTGTAAGCAGCCTGCTCTGTCCTAAACTTGTAAAAGATTAACTGCTGTGCTCTGTGAGATGATGATTTTTACATTTGAGACAACAATGATGAGTGTCCTTTCCATTTTTAAGAGCCGGTGAAAATGATGCAGTTTTATATATTTGTATTGTGCAAAGCCATGCCTACAAACTTGAGATGTTGAGCTGGACATCTAATTTGTTCTGCAAAACAGAAAGTTTTAATATCCATAAATCTTGTAATAGGTAGCCCTCCTAAATTATTTTCGTGTTTATTTCTCTTCTAGTAAAATCTTAGTCGGTTTTTATTGTTGTGAATGAATCGATTCTGCTTTGTTGCAATTTCATTTAAAGGATTAGATGTTATATTTGGGAGAGCTGATTTAGGGCCAAATTCACCATGTGAGTTTTTGTCATCTAAGAACCTTACAGTTTGCTTGCTGTTCACACATGAGCTGCCAAACTGAACACAAACCAAACCTCTGTTACTTTTCTAATGTAGTTCAAAAGCATTGTAGTTGATTTAAGGGTTTTCCAACGTTTATGACTGGTAGGTAGTGCATGTATAGGTATGAAGGTTAATTAAATCAAGAGGTGAAGTTTGTAGAACAGAGAATGCTTCATTAAGCCCTGTGTGAAGTAACATGTACAATCTGTTCACAATACCCCAAGTGCCATTCACTGAGACAGTGTAATTATAGCTTACGCACAGTTTCATTAGTTTGTGTTTCTTCTACTGTGGTTGACATGTATGTTGTCTTCACTGAAACCCTGGAATAGAGGAGGGACTGCTCGCTGGTGGGCATCTGAGCATGCTGACATTCAGCAAATCATTCTCCTATGGGTTCTAAATGTCTTATCCCAGATGTAATTAAGCTTATAATTCATCAACTGACACTTTTTTATTTCTCAAATTCCAGATCTAGCTAAATAGTTGTGAAATGGCTCTTCTTGTATGATTTTTCTTTTGTTGTTTTTTTTTTCTTTAAACAGAGGGAAACAATAATTATCTTTCCCCACTGCTAGTAGTTCATTTTTTGTCTGGGTAGTTTTTTAGCTAAGAGTTCGTTTGTTCTTATTTCAGGATATTATGACACCCTAAAGATACAGTCTTTAATACACATCTCTCTTTAATGTGCGTGGTGTTTATAAGATCTAGGGGGCTGTTCAGATATGGTGGCTTCAGTGGAATTTTAACTGTATGGATTCCCAAGAGTGTCTTTTAATAAAACTTCTGCTACCAAGCACTGTGAATGCACTTAAATAGGCTGAAGTGTTATCACCGGTCCAGGCAAATTATGCGTTTCTTTGATTCCCAGAGAAGGACAGTTTAAGCTCCAGTTATGATCTCTGCAAGTCAGAGACTAGATGCATACATAAAAATCCTGGAAATATGTGAACATACTTAATATTACCCTTGAGATAAGTCCCATGGTCCTATTCAGGTGAGAGAAATTGAGGAAGCACTTGGAGGCACAGGTCTGTAGACAGAAAAGCAATATTAATGAGGGTAATAAAGAGACTAGCAAGGAGGAATGAATGATGAGCTTTATTGCAAACCTTATCTGTACATAATTTCTTTATATTAAAAACCCGTGCATAACTGTTCTTGTGCAAATTTGCTAGACTGATGTAAGAAAAGAATACAGCAGGGATGTAGCAGAGGTAGTAGTAAGACCAGCCTTCTGTTGTCCTCTTGTTGTCCTACTAATATCTTTAAATATCTTTAAAACATTTATGTTTAGAACTGCTATACAGTGCATGTTATATCTATGCCATGTGGCATCACAGCTCTGCCAAGCAGTGACGGGTGCCATAGTGATAGTGATCTGTCATCAGTCCTCTGCCTGTAGTCTGAAAACACTGGAAAGCTTAGGGCCTGTTCCAGAACTGTTTTACCCTTTGTTACCTTTTATAAATTTTTGGTATCTAGTAAAGAAAATATTAAAGTATTTCACAGAAGCTTCCTGCCTAAATTTTCTCATGCCAGGAATTAGTGTTCTGACATGACATCCGAAGTTAGTATCCTAAGTATTCTTTAGGTTTTTGATAGATCATGTCTATCTCCTGATTTTAGTGAGTTCTGGTATTGTATCATACATTTCATGTAAGATCATTCCACAAGGAAAGCTAGCAATAAAACATGTATGAAATAATACATGGACTTAATTAGATCTTAGCAGTATATAAATTACTGCACAGACCTAGGCTGATGTAACTTCAGAAACCATTGTCTGCCAAACCTACCCTAAATCATCTGACAGTGTTTCAGGAGCAGCATATTCTGAGGCAGAACTTCCAGCCTTTGTGCAGATAATGAAGGCAGGGAATAGGGGAACTAAGATGTCATCCATTTGCTCCATGTAAGTTCAGAAATGGGTCTCAATGCTGCTGCAAAGCACAAACTGCGTGGCAGGCTGACTGTGAGGAGAACAAAATTGCATGCCAGCTAGAGAACAAAACAGCATGCCAGGTTTTAGGCATGGTGTTTTGTGAATTTATGCACTTGGAGATTGTCAAAAGCTTTAGGATGATTCATAGGATCTTTAAAAATACATGTATTTTTTAATATTTCACCTTTGAAGTGAAGGACTACATTGATTTGAGGCTGTCTGTTATTTGGGTGAGTAGAACGTACATCATGACTAAGAGCAGTTAGTTGTGACTTCTCAAAATAAAAGACGTCGTGTTATTTATTCACTTCAGTGTCACAAGAGTGTATGATGCCTCATAGGTGATTAAAATGAACATGCCACCAGAATCTTATAACTTAGACAGTGCACAGCAAGAGGTGACAAAAAAAAGGCAGATAAGTTACAGGAAGCATGAGGGTTACGGTGGCAAAAGCTCATGAAAATGCTTTCATATACCAATAAAAGCTTTCACTTATGCCTCACATATGTTTCCTCACTGCATGTTGCCTGTATGTCTTGCTGGTTATTTGATTTTTGGTTTCGTTAACATATTCTACTCATAGACTTTGGTCCTGATACTGTTTCCCTTGAAGTCCCTGGAAGGAACTCCTAGTGATTTAAACAGTGTGGGATCGATCTCAGTAAGCAAAGACTGTTGGGATGTGGTAATGAAGAAGCTGGCACTTGAAACTTCTAAAAGGAAGCGTTTTGTTAGAATGAATAATGAAGCATTTTTGTTGTTCACATAGTAGGTGTAATATTATGTACAAAAATACTGCATGCTTCCTCATAACTAGCCAAATACAAAGTGGGAACATTTGATGTTCTTCCCCTGTTACTGTCCCGCTTCTAAGTGTGCATCGTTTGTCCAGAAATATGTTTACTTTTCCACAGCGTTGAGGTGATTGTTTTGAAGGTATGGAATTATTCTGGCTTTGTAGGTTTTTTTATTTTTTTAATACGTCTTTCTGTTCCAGTTAGTAAAATTTTGTCATAATTAGTGATGTGGATAGGTGCATAGCTGCACTTCTTGCTTGAATCCTACTGATCTCCTTGTAGTAGGATATTTTGTAGTAGATTCCGAAATGCTTGATGAAGAACACTGTTGCTATTAGCTTTAAATATGGGGTTTTTAATTTAATTAGGTTTTCCTTACCCTTGCATGACAAAAAAATCTTCACTCGTTATGTTTCAAAATGTCTATATTACTGTATTTCCAGTATTATGCCTCTTGCTTGTGTCCCATGAATTCACTTTTATCCTTCTGTTCCTGCCATATCCTTTTCAGTAGTGTTATAATTTCAACTGACTTTACATATGTTTCTTCACTCTAAAGGGATCCCATCAGCTTGATGTGAATGTAGATTTTTTTTTTTCAAAAGTTGAACATCCTTTAGATGTTCACACTAGAACAAAACTAGTGTTCTAGCCTTGACAAAACACATTCTCAAATGCATAGGGCAAAAAGGATCCATGTACGTTACAAGCTGTAAAATGTGCAGAGAGGAGCCGTCTTCTTTGACTTCAGTGTCCGAGTAGCAAAGGTAGAGTCTGCCTTGTAATATGTGTATTTTGAAGCTTTACATGAAGGAGAGACACAGAAGTGAAAGAAAACTATTTCTGCCTTTCTGTGGTAATGCCATTATTTTTTGTTAAGTGTATTTGAAGAAGATCTTTCTTAACTATTCAGATATGAAAATATGCAGACAGACAACTCAGGACAGCTGCAGAAATACCTGACTCTTTAAAGTATTTTAAACCCTATTTGTTTGTTCTTTTTGGCCCTGTGTAGAGATCCTTCAAAAATACCTCACTGAAGATTTTGTTGATGGTGTATACCTAAGAAGCACCAAACAATACAAAAATATTCAGTGTTTCAAATAGAAACAGATGCATAATAGAATGTAATGAAATTTATTCACCTGTTTATGTGAGTGCTGTGCATGTTTGATGGGTATAACTATTAAACAGCTTGCCCATGTGTTGCCAGATAGTGAATTAAATTCTAGTAAGTCTGCATAAGTATCTCTATGCTCATGAATATGACATTTAGTCTATTTACACCTTTTCAACTGGGTTAAAATGTCAAAAAGATGTATTTTTGTAGTATAAGTACCTCAATTCTTTTTGACATTATTTTCTGTAGCTCATTTTATATGCATATCTTTCTTTTGTATTATCATCATGATGGTATTAATTTGGATGTGCAAATTAGCTCTTCATGATGTTGTCATGTCAGCATCTGGATTCAAGATGTGCTGTTTCATAAGCATCACATCCTATTGCGTTTCATCACAGTCCCCCTTTTCTAATCTAATTATTCATAAGGAACCTTGGGGATTGTGCTAATGGGCATCTGAAGCTATAAAGAGTAATGAAAGTGGTTGTGTTACTGCTATGCAATTAAGTGTGTACAGAATACCATTCATATAATTAAATTCAGAAATTTTTACCACTCTTTTTCTCGTTTATAGTACATCAATTACTTCTCTGAAGTTAAAAATAATACCAGTGGAGTTTAAGAACTTTTTATGAGAGTTGTAGCATTTGTGGTAAGAAAAGTTGATTTGGGCTTTTATTATTAAAAGCTTCAGCAAATAAGTAGCGAGTTTAATGATTTTTTTAAATGGATTTTTCATGTTTTATGTGAAAAGGTAGAGGATTGTGGTTGAAGCAGAATTTGAACTGCTGCGAAACCAAGGGGTGTGGGGGTGTGTGCGTGCTGTGCGTTTCCAATTTAATATTCTGTTCATTGGTTTGATTGGGTACAATACACATTATACTGCTGCTGCTGGTAATGTGTATCAGCAGTCATTGCAATTTGTAAGTTCAGCCTGACCTTTGGTCTAGGTTCAGTTTTCTGTCTTTGTTCATTTGGATTAAGTGTTTTGATGAATGAAGATAAAGTATTTAGATCAAGTAGTCAATATGTTTTCTGCTGATAATTCCATATTAATAAGTGCTGATGGTTAGTATCTTTAAGGTCTACTGACAATCTGATTGAAATCAATGGCAGTTTTGCCTCATTTAGTTCAATGGGAGCAAGAATGAGTCTTTAACCAGCAGAAAATTATAAACACCAGTCTCTGTTCATGTGTCATTCACTATGAACAAGAGTTTTTATGGTGCTGTCAGGCTGAAAAAAATCCTTTTCTCTTTTGATAACAAAGCTGCATTTAGCTGAAGTAATCCCTAGGTAGCCTGTTAGAGGTGTTCCAGCTTTGTTATTCCCAAACAATAGGGAATGTGGTCTCTCGCTGATTCTACTTAAGTAGTTGCTACTGCTCAAAATAGCTTGAGACTGCTGTGCAGCTGAAATTCTGCTGCAGACATCCTGCATTAACCTAGTTATATTGAATTTTCATGTGAAATTCAGAATTTATTTTAATTCTGCAGAGTACATGATATTAAATACATTGTGCGGTTCCTTTTTCCAGAACACCAGTAACAGCCATGACGTTCCATGACAATGAAGAGGCCACGGCATTTTGAAAGCATCCTCCATCCTCTGTCTTTTATTATACACAGCTGATTGGGATCACATCCTGTTCTGGGCTGCCTTAACCATAAAAATCCCGCTGTCATTTTAAAATTGCTCATCTGCCAAGTAACCTACTACAAAACTGAGTGGTAGCTTCATAAAACAACTCTGCCAGGATATCTTCTTAGTTTCTTCTCAAGTATCCACCAGGAGAAATGAGCTGTGAAATTTGAATGAGAGTTTTAATAGGTCCATGTCCTGTCTGACCAAATGACACAGTGGCTGAGTGGGACTGACAGCTTCTCTCTAATCATTTTTGTAAAAGCTAGAGAAAAAAAATGAAGAGAGGTAAAGTGCACAGAAAGCCTGGTCTCTGGGCTAGATTACCAGATTGCTTAGGACTTTAAAGGTCAAACCCAAGACCTTAGGTTAGTACCTCCTTAATTAGTAGGAGACAGCCTTTATAACACAGGAATAGCGTGCTTTTGGCATTACTCAGCAAGTGTCTACACTCTCCATTAGTTCATAATTTAGAATAGTCTTGAAGTACAACGGTATATTAGTGGGTCATTAATCTGCTCTTACAAATGCAAGTAAGTTTTGCCTCCAAGAGAATAAAGTTATATTCATCTCACTTTCTGTTCAAAATACTCACAGTGCTTGGTCATATCAGTCATCTCCAAAGTCAGGCTAAAGCTGCCAGATATTCTACTGTAATTAAGGCAATGACTGGCAAATTTTCTATCCGTTTTCTGCAGTTAACCATTGCTGTTCCCATTTGCTCTTGAATAAAACTCAGCATTACTTTCATATACCTTTGGGCCTCTGAGATAACAGACATGTCTGAAAATCAGTAGATGAGAGAAGAAGTCCTTCAATGCACTCAAATAACATTTTTTATTTGTTTGTGGGTTTGGCTTTTTTTTTTTTTATTTTACAGTGGTAAATTTTACATTTTTATAATTATATTTTTTTTCTCTGGTAATTTGTGTTTTTCCACATTATTTTGGTTTCCTTTGATTACAGGCTAAGATCCTTAATTCACAACTCTAATGTATTAAACAGCAACCAGTTGAAATAGCATTGCTGTTGATTGCTTCTTACTCTTCCTATTACTTTTCCATGTTTGTGGTTTTCTATGTAAATATGAAAATAATTGTTTAGAACAACTTAGTACAATAAAAGGTATGATTTTTTTTATTCCTGCTTGGTGTGTAAATATCTTTAATCATCCAAGTAGTCTTGGTCGATGGACTGTACTTCTGGATATTCACCTAAAAACTTAAATAATCCTTGAATCTGACATGTGGTTAGTCATTGCTTTGTTAGGCCTAACTTCTACTAATACTTTGTTCTTGCACTTTACATACAAATTATTATCCTAATGATCCTTAGGTTTAATCTTGTGCAAATCAGATATGCGGGGTAGGGGAGGTTTTTGCCTGTTTTTCCTTGTCAAATGAAATGTCTCTCCTTTTAAAGCCAATTTCCACACACATGTTCAAATCCCTTAGATAAAGAATATGCTCATTTACAAAGATTATAATTGATTTTTTGGCCCTGTTTTTAATACTTTGCACTGTAAATGACATCCCAGTGGAGAATAATCATCATACAGATGTTTGAAAGCTCCTTCCTGCCGAGTATGGTAATTGGAGTCTATAAAGTGTCATCAGGCAGCACATTGTTTCTAATTAGTACTAGACAGTTTCTCTTGGCTTTGTATATTTTTACTGGCCTCTTTCCTTCATTATTTTACCAACTGACTAGTAAATCTTGTCAGTCACTGAAAAAAAACCAAACCAGCAGATGAAAAGTTAGAAATTCTTCTGTGTGGTTCATGGTATCCTGCTTTCCTTTACTAAAAAATACATATTTTTGTATGGTTTGATTCTGACTTTCTAAAGCTATCAATATGCTTTTAGCTTCCATGGGCCAGGTACTACTCTGACATCTTTTGAAAGACTCCATCTCACATCAGCAGGAGAAACATTAGTACAACAATAAATTTCTTTTCTCATAAAAGGGCCTGTATGATAATGATTCTCATTTGTCTTTTGTCTGAAAAAGGAATGTTTTAGTGGCTGCTTGATAGTTGAACGTTTATGGCACACAGTTTGCCAGGGTATACTCAGAAAAATCAACAGTGGGATGGAACTGGGCAGATAGAAGAGTTTCTTCTATTGAAAGGAGCTCAAAATTATGTGCAAAATTACTTGGAAAAGAAGATTTGCTGCCTGTTTCAACTTCCCTGTGTGAATGTACTGGGGTACAGGTCAAGTTCAGTGGTCCTTAATGAGGGTTGGATTGTGCCTTCAAAACTCTGGTAGGTACATCCCTCTTGTAGGTAAATTTAGCCCAAAGTAGTGTCCCTGTATTTCCTCATGTGTTTCTGCAAGTTCTTTTTGCCTTAAATAATCTGGGAGTTTATAGGACTGTAGAAGATAGACGGAAGTACGGAATTTGCAGGCCCTGGCTGCTTTCTTCAGGCCTCCATTCTAAGCATGAAGAGCTAGTTCTCTTGTGATAAGACTCTGAGGCAGGACCCCTGATGATTTTTTTTTTAATATTTATATTTCTCCCTTACATGCAATGAACACCTTGTCTGAATATTCAGAAAGCACATAAAAAATTTGTCATGATGCATTCTTTAAATGATTTCCTGTTGATTCCAGTTGAAGGTCACTCTAATAATATAAGGTCTACATTTTGCTTGAAGATCAAGGAAGTTTAAGAACACTCTCATGAACAGTTAACAGGAAGTAATTTGTTGTATATTCTAAAGCATCAGACTGAGATTTGGGAGGTTGATTTGATCCTCTCCAAATGACAGCATCCCCAGGAAATAATGTTCTTTCTCTCATCTTTGTTTCTGTCTTGAAGCGAAATGATAATGCTATACATCTCTTCCTTCATGTCTATGTTCTTTTTAGTGTTTGGGAAGAAAAGAATACATGACAGCTATATTCTGAAGAAGAGCATAGTGTAAATAATTAAAATAGAATAGACTATTTCAGTTGGAAGGGACCTGCAACGACCAGCTAGTCCAACTGCCTGATCGGTTCAAGGATGACCAAAAGTTAAAGAATATTGTTAAGGGCGTTGTCTGAATGCCTCTTAAACAGTGACAGGCTCCAGGATTTGACCACCTCTCTGGGAAGCCTGTTCCAGTGTTTGACCACCCTCTCAGTAAAGGAATGCTAAAGAAATCTTGTTGTCCAGTCTGAACCTGCCCTGATGCAACTTTGATCCATTCCCACATGTCCTGTCACTGGATACCAGGAAGAAGTGATCGGCACCTCCCACTCTGCTTTCCCTCCTCAGGAAGCTGCAGAGAGCAATGAGCTCATCCCTCAGCCTCCTTTTCTCCAAACTAGACAAACCTGGAGTCCTCAGCTACAACTTCTAGAACATTCCTTCCATCCCTTACACCATCTTTGTTGCCTTCCTCTGGATGCATTCAGAGACCTGAACATCCTTCTTAATTCATGGGGCCCAGCACAGCACACAGCACTCCAGGTGAGGCCACACCAGCACTGAACACAGCAGCACAGTCACCTTTTTTGACTGACTGCTGATGCTTTGTTGGATGCACTCCAGGATGGGGTTGGGCTACCAGGGCCACTGCTAGCTCACCCTGAGCTGCTGTCGGCCAGCACCCCCAGATCCTTTCTGCAGGGCTGCTCTCCAGCTACTCTTCTCCCCATTTGTACTTGTACCTGGTGTTACTCAGTCCTAGGTGTGGAATCTGACATTTTGACTTTTTAAATTCCATCCCATTCATCATAGCCCAGTGCTCCAGTCTGTCTAGGTCTTTCTACAAGGCCAGTTGCAGAAATCCTCCTTACTGCTTGCAGTGGAAAGTATACTTAGTATCTACATTCTACTTACTATGGTACTGCTTTACAGTGGACCCTCCAGTTAGTGCAAAGCATGTGTCAAAGCAGACCTCTTTCTCCAGTGAAGTAGTTGCTGATTGTACAAATGCGTAGGAGGCTATTAAACTAAAACCAGCAGGTATTTGATCTGAGGTGGTGTTCCAAGCAAAGTACAGTGACGCGTTGCTTTCTGAAGTAAAAAGAGTTTATTTGTTACTTTACTGATAAATATTGCATCACTAAGGGATAGCAATGTAAAATAAAAATATTGTTGTAGAGAGCTAGCTTCTTCCAGGGTTAGGATAGTGCCAGAGACTGCAGCTGTCCCCTTCACTGCGGCATGAGGCCTGATGGCAACTGCAAGCTGGTGCAGGCATGGAGAACACAATGCCTCTCTCCACTCAACCAGTCTTTGGCAAATTTTCCAGCATCTATTCTGTGGTTCTGGCTTGGGTAATACTTTCCCCTTATCACGGTCCTTTGAACAACTAACCAGTGTGTTTCTCCACTGTTTTGCCCCGGAGAAACCTGTCAACACCTTTTCTCTTCATTCTGTATTTAATGGATATGTCAACATTGCTTAATGGAGGATGGTGAAAAGGTATGTTTTGTTGTTAGCTCTGAACATGGCAGTGTGTCCTGACAGCAGTGATGTCTTGGGCACAGCGTCGTGCTGTTGTTATATTGGCTCTGATGCCAGTTCAGTCAGTTCAAGCTCAGATACTCCTCTGCAGTGCTCTTCTGCAGTGCATAAATACACCCTTATGCAAACAAAAATTCAGAAGCATCTCAACTACATATCCATAATTTATAATTATAGTGGGATTAAAATAGACTTGAGGCTTCAGTTGGCCTCATGTCTCAGAGCTGCTGTACTGCAGCAAAGGCTGCTCTGCTTTGAGAGCACAGCAGTAATTACTGTGGACTGCGTTTTAACAACCAGCGATGATTGCGAGGCGCAGCTTCAAGGGTGTTGGGGGAGGTCGGAAGCCTTGAGCTTCTATCGAGGGCTTAGATGTCTAAATGTTATCTATGTGGGCTGCAAATTAGCGGCTCTCAAACTATATGGCTTCAGGAGGCATGGCCTTGGGGAAGGTGCCTGCAGATTTGTGAGCCATCACCATATGCTTTGAAGCCCCCCTGATCTGGGGAGGCTCCTAAGAAAATTCCTCTAGTTCTGTCTTAGTAGAGGAGACAGAAATCTGACCTACTGATGTTTGTTTTTCCAGATTATTTTTTTTCAACTTTTCAGTTTTAGCAGTAGGCTGGCAAAAGCTATATTTTGCATTTAACTTTTTGATAAAGAAGGATTGAAGGTACTTAGTGTTAAAACATGATAGGTTTGAAGCCTTAAAATCCATGTTCCATAGTTGTAAACAGAGTGGAAATGGTCTGATTTCCCACTTGCAATACTGTATTATTAGACTGGAAAGAGCTTTTGGGGCTGTTTACAGGATGATTGGGTTCCCTGCATGCTGCTACATTTTGAAGCAGGAAAAAAATTGGAAACTGCCTGATCAGCAAGCAGTTCCTATTTTAGGCATTGTCCATAGCATTTGTAATATATGCTGATCTAGTCCTGTTATGTAATTGATGTCCATTGGGAATATCCTAAAACAGGGATGTTTATTTCCCAAGGCCGTTAACAGTTGTTTGATGTTTCTTTATCAGACACAGGCTGGGGAAAGGTGCATTGATTTTTAATGTCTTTTGCTCTTAAGTAATTTTTTTTAATGAGTAATTATAGAAATACAATGCATTTAAACTTGCGGGCAAATTTAACGTTGAGTTTTGCACACTCCAGCTATCTAGAATTCAATGTTTCAGGGCCAGGAGTTCTTCTATTTCCTGACGTAATAGGACAATTTAGCATGCTCTGAATTTTAAGCACATGAGCAATCCCATCTTTCCTCACATTTTTTAGTTGGATACATATGTGTGTGTGTATATATATAGGGAAAAAAATGAAGACTTTGGCCTTTCATGAACTGAATCTTATGGAATGAGCTTTTAGACCAATGTAAAGTTGTGTAAGCCACTATCTTTTTTATATCACTGTCACACTCATATGAAACCTTAAAGCAGTAGGATGATATGAAGCTGATTCAGTTATCCTGTTCGTTTCTAGACAAGCTTGGGAGCAGTCTCTAGTGTTCCATCAGTAGCAGCAACCCATGTTAACACTAAAAAATCTGATTTCCTCTTCATGGGATCATCATGTAAACTTGCTGAAGTGATCGTGATTGCAAACAAGAAGAGCTAATTGCATGATCTTTGAGCTTGGCTTTAGTTTACACACTTAAACCAGCCATACTACCTGAATAATTCTTAGAGGTCACAAACATGAATTTCAAAGGATGCTTAGAATGGATCTAATATATTATGATGTGCATGATCTTCATCAAAGAAGTATTAGGCACTCCCAGAAGTCCCACAGTTTTATGATCTTGTGACAGACCCAGAGGCAAATTCAGAGTTGTCAGCTGAATTGCCTTTGGAGCCTGCCAAGCAAACAGATGCTAATGTTAGATGAGTAGCTACATGGCTTGGCATGGAGCTCCCATGACAGGCAACAAGCCCTGTGTGTGACCTTATCTTGCTGGTCCACCACTGGGAATCACAGAGGAGATATCTAGTGATGTGCAAGTTAGAGCTGTATGTTGCTCACGGTATTTGGATATAGTTTATTTGCATCCTGTACTCAAAGTGTCTGATGAGTAGATTTAAACACTGCTATCTACCCTCATGTGTTACAACTGAGAAAAGTTATCAGGGTTTGTTTTCCCTGCGCTGGTTCTACAGGCTCCAGAGCCCCCTGTATGCTGGGAACCCCCAGCCTCTGCCAGTTGCAGTAGAAAATAATCTGACAAGCAGAGTGCGTTACTCTTCTGTGTGCCTGTCATGGGTTGAGGCCACAGTGCCACACGGGTTCCTCTGAGTTGTGATCAAGAAGTACCTGTGCCTGGGTAAACGGGATGTTTGGGTGCACTGGGACCAGCTGGCACAGAGGGGCTCATGCCTGTGAGGATGACGTTCTGCAGCTTCCAGAACATGGTGGCCAGGTGCGTGCTACCTGTTGGGAAGTGTCCCTGCCTAGCAGCCTCTGAGCTGTGCTGAAGTGGTGTTCGGAGGAAAGCCATTTATCATAGCCAAGAGCCTGTCAAGGTCCTCTCTTTAGCAATTTAACAGTATGAATCATAGCACTGCAAAGCCCAAGAATGTCCTGGAGCTCTTCCTCATTTGCCAGCGCAGAAAGGGCTGTTGTGTCTCTGCCTTTCTTTGACATCACTCTGTGCTTAAAGACTCTGGCTCTATTCCAGCTTCTAGCTCCATGATTTTTAAGATTATATCCCCCTCGCTTCACCCAGAAGCCTGCTCACTGGGCTTTTTCCTCCCTCGGTGGATGCTATTGAGATGCTTTGTTTGTTGGGGCTCCATCAGTATATTCATTTAAAAACATGCATACTCATTTGAGCTGAATACAGGAACATTTAAGTCTCTAAACAAGTGATTAAGAGCTTTATTGAATAGAAAGGTTTTCTGAACCACATCCTGGATTATCTGTCCCTTAGTATGTGTATAATCAAAACTGCTTCTCTGATCTTGGATAAAAACTCTGGAGGATCTGTTTCATTTTTTCCTTTGTGTGAAATGGGAATGCTGACATTTCCTTACTGACTTCCTTGGATTGCTGTGGAGTTTAATGCCTGGAAAGTGCTTTGAACGTGAGAACTGCTGTGACAGAATTACTGAGAGCTTTGCTTCTGGAATTTAATTGCTTAGTTAAGGAGGGGGAAAAAAAGTTCAGAACCAGCTGGCAGTGAAATTCTATTGAAGTTTATTTGTAATATATGTAATATATGGAAATAACATTCATATTGAATCTGGTTATTGAGGATTTTTTTTTTAAATTTTCAATGACTTTTCATTATTCTTTGATATATTTTAAATTAGTGATTTTCCTTTAAAATTCTAAATATGGATGGGATTTTTTTCCCTTTTTTTATAATAGGCTTTTAGCAAAACTTGATGTTTGCTTATTGTAGATCATTGCAATTATTATGCACAAGCATAATCACTTCTGACAATGAAAGTAAAATTAGTATATTTTAATAATTTGTATGCTTTCCATATTTGGCTTTTATTTGCTCCAAAATGAGGCATGAGGTTCAATGTCTTTCTGCTCTCAATAAAACCCGGTTGCCTAGCATTTCTAACACTTGGCAGCACCATTTCTAATCTGTCTGTAGCTGGCAGCCGGGCTGTGCAGCTCCTCAGTGGGAAGTAACATGGAGCTGAGCAGCAGCTCCCAGCTCAGGCAGGCTTCCTTCTGTGGTTACCAGTTTAAACTCCGCTTGAAATTGTAAATCCATGGCAATTTTTTTCTCTTTTGTCCTTCAGTGTTGGTTGGTAAGAGTAGTGGACTGGCACATTTTCTAAATGTGCTCATGTTTATCAGATGGAGTGTTCCAGCCTGTTACTGAGTCCTTAGCTTGCATGAGGGTCTCATCTGTCAGCAAAGAAAGAAAGAAAAAAAAAAGAAACATCCAGCTGTATTTTTTCTTTTTTCTGCCCCCCCCCCCCCCCAAAATCTCAGAAGAGTAAATGACTAGCATGTGTTACAGTGTAAGTTGTGAAGGAGATTTGAGGGAATGTGAAGGTTAGAAGCCTTCTAACCTTTTAGCTTTGCTAAAATAGAGATTGATCTGCAGCGTTTCCTTAATTTTAAACATTGTTTGTAAGAATAGATACAAGCATTGTTACCAAATAGCTTAGATTTTAGTGAAGGCGAAAGGCTTTCTAGTGAGTTTTTTCAGTTTGTTCAGGATGAACAGGATGGAGGGATCAGCACTTCCCAGGCTTCAGCTCTTTGGACATCCCCAGTGGCGGAGGCACCCGCGGGAAGCAGGGCTGGAGTCATCCCCGGCACTGCCTGTTAGTGCCCAGGGAGCAGTGCCAGTCTGACAGCACGGAGAGGCTGCTCAGTCACTGCAGGGGATGCAGGGCCGCTATTGGGGAGCCCCTGAATAGCTATTAAAAGGAGTCGTAGCAAGCTTTTTATCAGTCCACTGAGTGTCTCAGATTAAGAAGACACAAAGCAGTGCTCTTAGAGACTTCAGCAAGGATAATGGTAACGTTAATTAAGCATTCTGCGGAACCAACCACTGAAGCTTTGCAGCTGATCCAACCGGGTCACCTTGAGCAAGAAGACACTAAAGTGCGTGTAAACTGTAGCCAAATTTTTGAGAAATATGTCCTAATTTTCAGCTACACCACGTCTGACAAATGTTGCTTGACCTTATTTCCTACTGAAGCAGTGGGAAACTTTCCATTTGCCTCAGTGGGCAGAACGTCATGTCTCTTGAACCTCTTTTCCTGGAGGCCTTGTACTCTGCAGGAGGGAGATGGGTGCCAGAACTCCTGAAATAAGGACTTCGAGCTTTTAAATTAGGAATTCATATATGTAGGGGGGTCAGTTTATGAAAAACTGAATCTCAGTAACTTGCATTCAGTAGAAAGTGCTGTTTTTAGCACAGAACACTGAACCCAGATAATCTATTTTACATATTTGTCCCATAAGCAATTTTTTTTCCAAATTGACTGTGCTCCAATAATTGGGTGTCATTTCCTGACATTTCTAATTTGAGAAATACAGCTAGAAATTAGCATATGATTAAAAAGCTGTTGAAATAATTTTTCTAAACTCTTAAAATAAATACATACAAAAATAGTTGAGGAAAAACCCAATTCTATTAAAGCTCCATGCTAGAAAGAGGAAATCACAGTGTTCATAGGTGTTCATAGAGGGGGTGCAAGTTTTGGGTTTGTTTTTTTAGATTCTGATTCAAGTAAATTCTTTCTTTGAGTGAGCACTGAACATATGTTCAGATGTTCTGAATGGGAAGGTGTTTTCCTCGGTCCCTGAGGATATAAGGATGCATGGATCTGTGAAACTCAGCAGTGTCATGCTGTTCTCACGATTGCCTAGGCTGATGCAGGCCACCAAGGTGTGCATGTGTAGCATTTCTAAAATCCAAAAGTTGGAGTTTAAAGATGAAAAAGAAAAAGGGGAAATTATCTCAGTGCCTGCAAAGATTTGAAGTTCGGAAATTTGTTGCTTCCATTATTTATTTATTTATTACTTTTTTTACTACCATCCCTAGCTGAAGTGGTCATATTTCAAGGAGCCTTTCAAGACCTGTTCAGGGTTTGACCCTGTGGGTTTGGATTTTATATCAGGAAGAGATTGTTGTCCTCAGGAAGAAACGTGATATTTAGCCTGATAAACCTCCTTGTTCTTGTTTGACAAGATTAAATGGGACTGCTTGGTTTTTGCCCTTGATATATTTTCCCTTGCTACCAATGAAGCCGGGGAAGGTGTCACTTAGCAAAACAACTACATGAAGTGTAGTGGAGACACATCTCTGGACTTCATTCTGTTACTGATTGATCACCTTGTTTCACTGATCCCTGAAGCACTTCCACTGTTAGCATCTATGTTCAAAGTTTGCTTTGACCTAAACTGGTTTCCTGTTGTGTTTTGCATTGCCCCTGCATCTAACATGGAACAAACATTTGCCATTTTTCAGCCCTAACTCCACCAGACTTTAAAGATATAATAAAGGAGGAAAAAAAGCAAAGCGAAAGCTTTGCCAGGGTGACAGATAATCCCAGGAGCAAAGGGGCAGATAGATCCTTCATTTCAAACTGCTTATTTTCTGTTGTAGCATTTCTTTGTACTCTTTCATGCTTTCTTAAGCTCTCATGTGTGCATATAGTCCCTCTTTTGTGCCCTTCAACATGCTTTTGCTCTTTTTAACATGTTTGTATGCTCTCTCTTCCTCTTTCCATCTCATGCATCCTTGTGTTCTCGTTTTCTCTCATGTGTTGTCCTCACCGGGCCACCCAACTGTCTGCTCATATCCTGCGTTGTTTTGGTGCCTTGGAGAGGTGATCCGGCAGTTTGTGTGTAGGTCAATGAACTTCTGTCTGGGTGATATGGTTTAGTGGTTTAGGGGTTACAGTGGGAGTGCCGGGTTGACAGTTGGACTTGATGATCTGAAAGGTCTTTTCCAGCCTTGGCGATTCTGATTCTATGACTCCACGTCTTGTCTGCCCATAGAGTGGAGCTGGCTTTCTGGTGTGCTGGTTATTAGCATTAAGTATCTGACTGAGCCAAGGTGGACAGTGTGATATGTGAGAGTTTGCATTGTGCTTACTTGAATTTTGAGGAATGATTTCTGATGTCATACAAGCCCTGGATCCAAGATGGTGAATAACATTGCTGTGAACCAAAATAGATGTGTGTTACAGAGACCACTACTTCAAGTAGGAAATTTTTCTGTTGTCAGGATTTCTCTGCCAGCTATTTCAGAAAAGAAGGATTCATTTGACCTTTTGAGATTTTGCATACGTTGTTTTCTTGCTGTTTGAGGAAATCTTTGAAACTTCCACTTTAAAAAAGGTAGCAGGCTTTTTCTTTCCATTAATTTTTTCTTTCCCTCCATTCTTTTCTTCCACCTTTTTTTTTTTTTTGTGTCCAAATCTAGACTAAATTCTGACAGCACAGCTCTTTGTAATGGCCTTCCCTTCAAGATGCTGTAATACTGCTCCTCTTTTATTTGCCATTTGTCTTTTTGTTTTATGGCTCTCTTTGTTGCAAGCTTCTTTGTTGTTTCTTCCAGATTATGCCCCTCAGGGACTTTTGTATCAGTATGACTGAACATTGCTTGCAGCCATGCCAGATTGTGCTGTGATCTTATTGGATTTCACAAACCAAGGTTAGGCCAGGTCAGAACTTGGTTGAAATAACGTAGACTACAAGATTGCCTTCTAACCACTGGGAACACGCACAACAAAACCTGACCCAGTTGCTGATTCAGTCAGCTCAGGCCAAGTGTTGCTGTGCTGACTTCGGTGGGTGTGATATTAAGAAGTGGTTCTGACCTGTTCTGGCTGGTAGGATTTCCCAGCTTTTGTTTGAGAAAAGTACTGATGTTAATTCCTGTGTTCTGGCCCATTCCAAATCCTTTAATTCTCAATCAGGATTACACTGGAATTCAACTGAAGATTATATTCTCTGATCTTCTTTTCCCTGTACTGTTGCGTGATGTTTGCCCTCAAAACTTGCTATACTGTGCTGGGTGAAATAGTCCTGTCATTTTCTTTGCTTTCCTGATCTTCTGAAGCAAAATAAAGTATACCAGGGTCTTCAGATGAAAGGTTCCAAAAAGGTAGAAATTTTTAGTAAAAATAACATACTGAAAATTATAGTTGAGCTTTTCTTAGATTTGCTTGAGGTTTCTGACTAAAAGACTGTATGAAGATATGTAAGTACGTTCAGATTTTTCTTCCCTGAGTGCATATTAGGTGGAAAATAATCTGCAATTATGTGAGTACCCCAAAATGATGGGAAGATTGATTATATAGATAAGGCTTTTCTAATTATTGTAGAGGTATTTAGACCAGTTTTTAATTGCTTATTCCTCAAAACAAACCTGCAGGAGGCTAGAAAGTGAATATTGAAAAAATATATAATGGCCAAAATTGACTTGAGCTACATGTACCAACCTTCGTTTCATCTCCCCACTGAGCTTGAGGGGTGGGGTGGCTGCTGCTGAGTTCATTTGCCTGAGGTTGTGCTGGAGCAATGCTCATTAAGTTGAGGGAAGAGCAGCTACATACACCTTGGTGTGCACAGATGTACATTGATGGACTTAGATCTATCACAAAACCAGAATGTATCTAGCTAAGCAGCAGCTGTTGGGTAAAACGTAGCCATTAAGAAAATGTAAGGAGTGTGAATTGTGAAGCTGCAGAGGAATTAGTGACGTGTGAAAGGGCAGCGGTACTGGGAGTCAGAGAATTAAATACTTCAGACTGGATCAGGAAAAGCTTCCTGTCAGTTTAAGCTGTAGAGTAATATGACATCTTCCAGTGAACATGTAAAATTAATCTGTGAGTTCAAGTCTGTAATGCGTTGTACCTGCTGGAACAGTTTGCTGTGGCTGGATGTGGACCAGATAACCAGGAGTTTAGACCCCTGGAGTATTTTCATCTTCTGAAAGTTCTGTGTTTGCTTTTTTCAGTCAGCATCTGTATTTTAAGTGAAAATATTGAGCATTAGGACTTTCAAATCCAGGTTTATATATATTTCTGCATAGACAAAATGGAGGAGGAAGATTAATGTTGGATAAAAGTTGGGATTTATGATTTGATTGGAAATGCTCAGCTGTTGGCATTGAGGTTACCCATAATTATTCTTAATAGGTAAATTATCTCTGTCTCTGATAATCCTAATTGTTAGCTTGGCACTGCCAGCAGAGATATGGAAGGTGTAGTGCAGAAGAAGGCTGGAAGGAGTCTTTCATCTCTGCCATCCCTTGCCAAGGGCTTACTGTACATGCAAATTCATCAGCTTTTCCATTGTGGTGCATTTATATATCCTGGAGAGGGTGAAATCTGGTAGTTAATTGCTCTGTTTGCTCAGGGGACCATTCTGCAATGGAAGAATCTGTAGGATTGGGACCACAGTGGCTGATGTTGCTACAGCATTAATAAATACATAGGGGAGTGTTCTGCAGAAGGGTATGAAGAGCTTTGTTGATTGATTCTGTTCCTACCTCCTCTGTCTTAGGAAGAGCCAGCCTGGCTAATCTTTTGTATGAAAACAGCATGACTAATGTTCACCTGCTGAACAGATATGCTGGATAATTTTATTTTTGGAGGGGTGGGGGACACCTGTTGATTTCAGCTGTTGTTTTCAGCTGTTATTTACAGGATCAATAAAAGTGATTTTCCAATTCAAGGATAATTTTTTACCAACATGCCATATGTCTGTAAGGTCATAATATTGGATCTGCTCTTTTTCAGAACAAGTTAATTTAAAAATGATGGGTAGTTTCCAGTTCAGAATTAGTTTTTCTAATAGAAAGGAGAGATGTATCTGGAAGAAACACCTTGGGGGGGGGGGGGGGAATGAGAATTTTGCCTCAGAACAACATCACTGTACGGTGCCCACAGATACTTAATGTATTGGCTCCTTAAACAATAATCACTTAATTGTGTATGATATTTTAATGACAAATGCAATATAATAAAATGCAGAGCTGTCTCATTGCAATCCAGTTTCAGTTACTGTTGAAATCTGTGCAAGTACTCCTGTGGACTTTACTGGGCATTGACTGATGCCCTCTGTAAAGTGTGGTGTAATATTTTATGATCATCGTGACCATAAAAAAGAATATGTCATGATGTTGTGGGTGTATTTCAGGCCGATAGCAAATGTATTCAATATGAAATATGTTCAAATGCCATTCATTCCTTTTGCACAGTTATTTTATCTGATTCTTCTGTGACCTGTTGAGAACATCTCATGTGCTTGACTCACGCACACACACACATGTATTTTAATAGATTCTACATTCTTCTGTCTGCATTTGGCTCTCCAGTTGGGTGGCTGCAGTTCTGCCTGTATGACTGGGGTAAGATACAGCTTTAACTGAGTAAAATCATGCAGGTATCATTTTATAAGCAGGAGACCACACCTATTATTGGTGTGAATTCTGCAGGATAAGAACAAAACAGCCAGGAAGTGTTCTTCCATTGGAAGCAGTATGAATGAACTTTACACACCAGAAAAGTTAATTAGACTTTTAGATTAAATAAAAAAGGCAATTTTTTTCAAACTCAACCCATCCCAAGCCCCAGAGCATCACCAACCATAACTAGAGTCTCTCTACTCTTCTGTACTCTAGTAAGTTTAGAGCTATTGTGGTTATTACCTATGAATTATGCAGTCTGTGGAAGTGCACATTAAAATCAAATGCCATTACTTTTGTGAAGCTTTGAGTTCAGACCCAAAATATTGTAAGTCTTCATGTTCCATTTTTCTCAAAGTCTACACATCCATAGATTTTATTCAACACACAAGAAAATTACATGCTTTAGGATTCCACTTTCTTCCTTTATATAGGTAGTAGGGAAGGAAAAAGGGAGGAGGATTGGTTTGATTTAGAAGGACTTTATGGTGAAGATTTCTTAAAAAAATAAGATATTTTTCTTTACTGTGATTGGAGTAAAGTTTTCCTTTTTTAAATGATAAATTGTTTATAATATTTGAGTAAGAATCTGGCTTTTGGGTGGCTGTGTTGCTGATGAGAGCTACTGGCAGTAGAAGCTTTCTAACACTGAACTGCTAGTTTATTAAAAGAATAATGGGAACAGATGTTTTCAATTCATAAAATGTATCAAGTAAATGGTACATCCACTTGTTATTTCAATTCCTTTGAATTTTTGTGAACTCATTTGGGGCTAGGTTTTCAAAAGAGCTTAGCCACTGTCACTTCATTGTTCTCAGTATAAACTGATGGATGATGAACATGTTTGGAAACTGTAGCTTTTTGTGCCTAAAGGGGAGCTCCTAACTACTGACGCTTCTAAAATCTGGCCCATGTTTCTGATGAGTGAATACTGATCGTTATAGAGGATTCAGACATGCAATCTCTGAGTAATACCCTGCATTTGCCTGTGATTGTATATATGATGGTTTCTTAATTTACTATTGCACTAGGCATTTTAATTTAAATTATGCTAATAGTGTAGGATTAACTGCGGATTATGATTCCAGCATGTACTGTCATTCAAACACAAGCACCAGTTCTTTTGCTCCTCCAGTCTCCCTCTCCCTCTCATCCTCACTTGGAGTAATTTGTGCTCAAGACTGGCCTCCGGTTTTGATGAGGTTTCTTGTTCAAGCTGATACAGTTGCTTGCAGAAAGGCAGTTGTTGAAAACTAGAAAGAGTGAACTTCCTTGTTGTCTGATGACACATTTTTATGGTGGTGAAATGATTTTCTGAAAGCAGTGATTTGAATGGGCTCTTGCCAGCACTGCACAGTGAACAGCTCTGGTTTTGCCACTGTGGTAGGACAGTGTACATGTACTTTGCTTTTGCACTCTTGACTCAAACACATATTTGAGAAAACCAGTGCTAGGGGCTTATGTTAAAACCCTCATAAAGGTTGCAGAATAAATAATACGTGCAACGGGAGTGAGATGTTACATTGTCCTTGTTACAGGAAATAGCAGGAGGCCACTTTTGTTGCTATTGCCAGTACTGAGATGGCTATTCTTGAAGCACAGCCTCTCCAGAGAGCTGCTCCAGTCCCAAACAGCAGATGTGCTGGAAACACAAATTTGCCTCATTAATGTTTGCACTTGTTTCATTGTGTAGCACCCTCAGATTCTAATGGCATGCAGCCTGTTTGCATCAGTGACTTGCTGTTGAATTCATCTGTATCCCTTCAAATCCCTCATTTGTTGCATTTTTTGTGAAGTGCCTCATATTTTTAGTGGCTTTGTGTTGTAGTAGCAGTCTAAAGTTTTCCTTTTTTCTTTTCCATCCTCCAGCTGATATTATTTCTACAGTTGAGTTCAACCACACTGGAGAACTACTGGCTACTGGTGACAAGGGGGGTCGAGTTGTTATATTCCAAAGGGAACCTGAGGTATGTGAGTTACCAATGTAGTCCTTAATAGTTTGATAAAACCTGGATTGAATTTTAATACTTTAATTGAATTGAATTAAAAAACTTGTTTATAGTCTCAAGATTAAGTAAAACAGAATATCACCTGTTTAAAAACAAAGTGAAAGAGGGATCTTTTCCTTGTAAGTTTGCTGTCCCAAACAAAAATGCTTCAAAGCTTCAAAATTCCCAATAAGAAAAAAGAAAGTTATTTTTTTTTTACTTCTGCATTGTTTTAATAGCTTTTGCCTGATGATGGAACCATTCCATTTAAAACAATACCTTCTCTGTGGTACCGTTATGTTTCACTTGTAAATTCCATCCATCTGCAATGTCTTTTTTAGAAATCTTTCCTGAATAATTGACATTCCTTCAAAAATACTGTCTATTATTTAATGCTGTTTCAATACTTACAGGAAATTTCATTCCTGTTGAAACAAGTATGTCAATATCATGTTTTAAATGAGAAATTAAATTAACTTCCAATATTTTTATATTTATAAGACTGTCTATACACCTTTCCTAAAAGGTGAAGAAATATTGCTCTCATAAACCACATATTTTTGTTGTTCTTATTCTCCATAGAGTAAAAATGAGCCTTACAATCAGGGGGAGTACAATGTTTACAGCACTTTCCAGAGCCATGAACCTGAATTTGATTATTTGAAGAGCTTGGAGATAGAAGAAAAAATAAACAAAATCAAGTGGTTACCACAGCAAAATGCAGCTCACTCACTCCTATCAACAAATGGTAAGATAGATGAGAGTGTGCAGGACATATCAGTATTTGCTGTACTGTGTTTTAGTGCTGATGGTATATGTTTGTTCATGTTAATCTACTGTTTTAGAAATTTCCTCTTTCAGAGTTTACCAAGACTGTCATACTGACTCTGATATCTGTTACTTATGTATTTTACCCATAGAATCATAACCTTTTTCCTATTGATTATCCATTGACATTTAGAGAGCTATCTATTTTTCTGTGAAGTGCTATCCTGAAATAGGTCTTGTGACAAAGGCATCACCACACTCAGCAGCTTGTGTTTCGCTGGGAATTTGGAATTTTGTCTGCTGTATTTGTCATAACCTTTAATATTTATAGATGTGTAAATGAAGGTAGGTGAGAGAGATGAATTTTTTTTTTTTTCATTCATTATCATCAGAATGGTTTATTTAAGTTTTAAAGAGTTACACAAATCTTTGGAAGGCAGGAGGAATAATAGTAGAGTATTAATACTGACTCATATTTTTAAAATGTTTGACTATTGATTTATAAAGGCAGTATTATTCCTAAGAGGGGGGGGTATGAGGATGTGAAATAGGGGGAAGAAACTGAATGTAACTAACATACACAGGTGTCATTTAGGAAGCATTTGGACACCCTCAGCCTTTATTACTGCAGATGATGCACGAGACAAAATACCTGATTTTAAATCTTAGATCTCATTGTAATAAGAAAATAATTTTTCTTGTAGAAGTTTGAGCATAATTAGGAATTGCTGATAAAAATATAGTGTAATATGACCTCTGGGAATTGATACTTTAGTGCAAAGTGATTACTTCTAACTAAAATTTATAGCATTAAATAATATTTACAATAATTCACAGATAGCAGTTTTTTAATGTTTTGTAGTTTGTTTTCCTTAAGGTTGTCTTTGACTTTCTGGGGGCACTGTCTGGGGGCACTGTTGCTTATTTGGAATGAAAAGTATCTGTTACAGATAGGTGATTTGTACTAATTTAATGATTAGTCAGCTTATTATGAAGTTTAGGAGTTTACTTCTGCTCTTCTCCCATCATCAAAATATCCCTTCTTTCTTCAAATAACTAAGAATGGCTTCTTCCAAGTCCATGATACAAAACCAGATTATTAAAAGTAAATCTCTCCCTTTCCATTTTAAAGCTTGTTTTTAGAAACACAGAGGAATATAGCCAAGTCCTCAGATATGCTTCTTTTACACTTGGCCTAGTAGACCTTTATATGAGTCTTCTGGTTCATGCTGTGATGAGAGGGGAGAAAGGAAGAAATAATCAGTGCTGCTGTGGGTTAATCCCGTTTCAACCAACACCTAGCAAGCCTAGGACCTGGCAAAATACTTTGGCCTCTGTTTTTCCCCCTTCTTAATTGTGGAGCATACCAGCAGACTTCTTTGTTGTGAGGAGAACAGAAATGGTTCCACTGGCATAGGCTTTGGATTTTAGCTTTGAATTGCAAAACATAAGTGTGTGCCAAGGAGGATTCCTAGCTTCCTGGCACCCAGGGTTGAAGTCTGAAGATTCACCTCTTGGCATATTCTTAAAGATGGTTTTAACTTTAGGATACAGATAGCCTGTGATGGATTACTCACTCTCTCACAGATTACCTGTGAGGAGTCTTTGACAACGTATATCAATTCTATGCCTTTTAAAAGAGATAATAGTATGTTTCCTAACTTGTAGAGAACCAAGGCATTACCTCTTATACATGCTCATATTGGATAGGTTGTAGAAATATCTTCAATACTGGTTTTGTTTCCTAATTTCTGAGCCTGATATTTGAATGCAATTTTTGATATTTTGCTCTCTTGTAGTTTAGGATCTAAAGCACAGTTTTGGTCAGAAAAATGAGAACTGTGATACAACATCCTTGCTTTCCACGGGCACAGGTGGATAGTGCCTATTGAATTTGCTGGAAGGAGCATCCTGCTGTTTGGGAACATGAGGGGAGAGCTGGTCTAAATCTAACCCTCAATATGTGAGACTTGGCAGGACTGCACCTGCTCAGATCTGTTTCTGTCATTCTAAGGAGGACTTTTGTCTGAAGCTGTTCCTGCACAGGTCACCTCTCTCAGAGGGGATCTTGGTTCCTTTCCAGTTCACGTGTTATCAACAGGTTATCAGCTTAGCTTTGATTGCAGCATCTTAATTAATGGAGACAGAAGGAAACCACCAAGGCTTTCAAATCTTTCTGTGGATTTGCAGTGCTTGCAGTTAGCAGTTTTGTAGTTTGCACTGTAAACTGAAATGATTTTGTACTATAATAAATTATTATGATTCATTGATATCTTCTGTACCAGAATGAATTGGGGCCATTTTCGATGTGAGCTACATAGGGTAGATCAGAATTTGGCCCATACAGGTCCTTTCATCTGAGGATTTCAGACTGCTTACCAGACATTAATTAATTTTGACTTCATAACACCCTTGTGACTGAATGCTTAACCTCACAGAGATGTTTCTATTTTTTCTATTTTGCAAAATAAAGCATACTTAAAATTTCTAAGGAATATTTAAAGTCCAGAGGTGGATGAAGAAGAAGAAAACCAATATGTGATAACCTTAACTGCTACTAAAATAGTTTTCACTTGGAAAGGGATAGATTAATAGCAGTCAAGTCCAACAATGGAAAATCCTTTGTATTTTTTCTTATAATTCATTTTACAATTGCTGTATTTATAAATTTTTGTCTAGATAAGCAGAAATGCACTGTTTACGTGTAATAAAAATCCAAGTGGATGACATGGCCTATATGTATTTTTAGTAATTAATTAATGTGATATACAATACAAATGAAATTTATTGAATATTTAAATGAACCTTTTTAGTGGCAGATTGAAGTAACTTCTTGTTCTGTAGATTGATCAGTTGTAATTTCTTTTTTACTTGTAAATTAGCATATCAATATCATTAGGAGATGCATAATAGTAAAAAAACCTGAGTAATGGAAGGATTGATTTTGGAAAGAAAAAAGTTCAAAGTTATAGTTGCTGTAGAAATGCAAATCAATTCACATATTTATATATCCCACCTTTAAAATGATTTGTACTAGCATTTGAAAGAATATTTGGATCACCACACTGCAGAAATAGTTATGCTCTGCTGTGTACTTGGGGACAAGTGGGGGAAAGGAAGAAAGTGGGCTGAAATCAGAACTGGTGCAGGAACTGAGGTTAATAAAAGCTGTGGTGGCAGCTGAAGGGCAGAAACTTTGGAAGGACTTTGGCTGCTCCACAAGCAGATGAGTGAAACAACTGTTAGAATCTCAAGGACAGATGTTTTTTGCAGGAGAAGAATTGGCATTGATTTTTCGGTCTAGGAAGTGTTAGGGTTGGCAGGTTGGAAGCACAGCCAGAGTGGGAGTGGACAGTCAATATCAGGGAAATCTTCAACTTCAGCTACTATGTGATGTGAAATGTTTAAAACATGTTTTTTGGCTCCAGAGGCTCTTTGAGAGGCATCATTATTCTATCATCATATGCTTCTCCCATCATGAAAAAAGGAGAGTAGGTTTTATTCCATTCAATGCAAGATTAATATGTTTTTCTCCTCACTTCTCTCTGTTAGCATTACAACACAGTTCTCTTAGGGTTTTTTTTTTTCCCTCAGTTCTTCCTCAGTTACTTTCCCTTAGGAGGAAGAAATGTCTCATTTTTCACACAGCCTTTCATTTGCTGGAGCTCCTGACGTTACACCAGTACACCACTGCCTGTTTCCACAATGGGCCAGGCAGGGATCTTTGACCTGTCTCTCTACTCTATGCTCTTCTTGTGCTATTTATAAGTAGCCTATCAAACTGGCTTTAATATCAAACTGGTTTTAGCATCAAGATTATTTCCTTGCAGAGTCAAGTTGTCAAACTGAGCTTCGGCAGTGAGCATTGAGTGGTTTGGGTTTGTTCCACTTGCAAACTGCCAGACTGGATACATGAGCAGCATGTGCTCTACGTGTTCTACATGGTCTGTCAGCTGCCAGGAACCTCTGACTCGGTTGGAAGGTATTTTTTTCTGTTGGCAACATTTTCTGGATGTGCAGAATGAAGTGACCCAGTGACCGTGACAGTGTTTCAGCACAGGACTTGTCTAAACCAAGGTGTAAAAGTTTCTTTAAGGAATATATTGTGAAAGGTGAGTAACCACATTCCTATGCTGATAGTTGTTTGTCTTTTCTTTTAAAGATAAAACAATCAAGTTATGGAAAATTACTGAAAGAGATAAGAGACCAGAGGGGTACAACTTAAAAGATGAAGAAGGAAAACTTAAAGATCTTTCTACAGTAACATCACTGCAGGTAAGCTGCTGTCCATGTCCAAAATCCAGTTGTTTCTGTAAGAAGAAGGAAGTTCTAAGTGAGTAAAAAATTTAAATATCCAGTCTAAACTTCCCCAGTGCAACTGGAGCCCATTTTCTTTTGTCGTGTCACTTGTTTCTTGGGAGAGGAGACCAACATCCAGATGTTAACATACTAGATTTTTGCTCTCAAATTTTATTGGCTGAATTCACTCCAGGGGCTTTGGCAAAGGAAGTAGCTAAAGGTTAGAACTGGGAGGTTATGTTGTATAAACAATACTATTTCTTTATTATTGAAAACAAACAACCTCCATCTCCAAAACAAGCCAATATTATCTATTGTGAAAAAAGCCTCCAAAGTGTAAAAATGACTACAGTAATGGGATATTTATTCAGTATGATTAGGCAAACAAAACCATTCCAGATTGCTTATAGTCTGAGAATTCAAAGTTTGGGTGAACCCTTGTTTTGTTCCTTTAGTAGAAAGCTAAACTCAAATATTTAACTGCTCCATATTCGTCTTTAAACTACCTTGTGGATTGATGTAGGATAGATTGCTTCTAATGCACGTTCAACAACATTGAATAGTCCCAGTCATGGGCCACAGCCTTACATTGTTTAATGCTTTATTGATAGGGAATAAATTGAGTGTCTGCTTTTTGAAGCATGACATTGAAGTGACACAGGGAAATAAAGAGGGCACATTGATGAGTGATAATCTGTGCTATTGGCTTTTCAGGGGTACGTCTGTATGTACAATATGTCAATACACATGTTGGCTTTGTTTTCCAAGACTCTGTTTATTATGTTTTCTGAGATTATAACCTTCTCACCACTTGACTTTTTTGAAAGAGTGACATCAAGTAGCAAAGCAAAGACTGTTAAGTGATTTACAACTAATGGCAAACTGTTTAGCAAAATACTGGTATTTCACTGCTTGCCAGACCCTCCTACATATGTGAGACAGTAGCTCCTGTTGTGGGACTGGCCTGTTGTGTGGCAGCTGCCAGTCCTTCCTTTCCCATAGTCTAGGCTCTGCCTGGCTCTCCATGGCTCTTATGTCTCTCCTTTCCTCCTTGGCAAGGAGGGCTTTGTCCAGCAATTCATCCATGGGGAAATTCAGCTTGTGCACAATGTCAAGAAGTTTTGTAATATCATAGTCTTTGAATGCTTTCTCTCCACTGAAATTCTCATCATCTTAGCAAAAGATTATTTAAAATCTTACTCCCTTTCTGGTTTTTGTTTTTGTTTTTTTTGGCAGGTGCCTGTATTGAAACCTATGGATTTGATGGTAGAAGTCACTCCCCGGAGAATCTTTGCTAATGGTCACACCTATCATGTCAACTCAATATCCGTCAACAGTGACTGTGAGACATACATGTCAGCGGATGATCTCAGGATTAACCTCTGGCATTTAGCTATCACAGACAGGAGCTTCAGTATCCTTTATTGTGATTCCTTGCTCAGTGTTGATGTTATTAGTAGGGCTTAAGAGAGCTGTTTTAAAATATTTTTTCTGCAATTTTTAAAATATACCTTTACTTATCAGAATCCCTGGAGTATTTGTAACAGAAAATCCTCAGATATCGTAAGACACAGCTAAGAGATTACGAAAGTCAGGGAATTTTATATGAAAAATAACAGTCTTGGAGTTGGTTAATGACAAGCAAATAGGAAACTAATGCCAGCTGAATGGTAACTGTCCACCTGACTAGAATACTCTATACTAGTGTAGGCATTTCCCACTGAGCTACGCCACCTTGTTTTGCCGCAAGGTCAGTCTTTACCCTGCCCCTGCCCCCAATTCCCCATCATCCTGCTTCCCTGAAGTCTAATGCCAGAGATGTGCTCAGTTTGGAGGTAAGGCTCAGCTGCTTTATGTGAGTTGTGTCTGTGATTAATGCAGTCATTGCTGTATCAAGTGCTGATGTTATCCTGAAAGCTGTGCTGTGGAATCATTCCAACCATCTGTGAGGCTGCCCCTCACACTGCAACAGGGTGGCTTGGAGCGGGAGCAAAAGGAAATGTAGCCAAGAAAAGTGATTCTCTGTGTTTTGCAGAACATAAATACACTGGTGAGAAGAGAAATAGGTTATGGGGCCAGCTCAGAATATTGTATTCCTTTGATGATTTCTTTTTGAGTGGATCAAAAGGAGTTAGAGGAATATTTCGCCATGGATTTATCTGAGGGACTATTAGATGTCAGAGTGAAGTTGTCCTGCTAGGGGAGATTTCCTAAAAGAGAGCACCAATGTGATGGGGTGTTCTCCTTGTCTCTAGTGATTGTATTTCTTCCTTTGTGGGCCAAGTCATCTGTGAAACTTAACCCATGCTTTGTGAATGTCACAGGAAACATGTTCTTTAAATCAAACAGCTCTTAACGTCCTTAAAAAATGACCTTTGCCAGATCAAGTGACAGGCGTCTTTACCCTGGAGATTGTAGTGAATACCTCCTCAATTTGTTTCCAAACTCACATTGTTTTTCTGTCTTTCGCCTGTCTAGATTAAGCAAGCTTAATGGTGCCCTCTTTAATATGACTGTCCATAAAAGAAAAATTTATGTGTGATTCTTCAAAGTCCAGCTGTGTCTGACTCAATATACAGGCAACTGTGCTTCCATTCTTTAGTAAGAACGGAGTGGGAAAGTTATTTGCCATCATGCCTGTGTGGAGTAGCAGTGTGGCTCCTGACAGTGTCTTCACAGTAGCTCCAGTCTCTGTCCTGGATACTTTTACTGTGTGTTCTCCTCTACTGTTTGTCCTCCTCTTTCTTCTAAGGCAGAGCAGTGGGTCAGACCAAGCACAGCAACCTCTCTGTCATTTCCCACAGTAAGAGCTTACTGACAGAAATATCAGCCCCAAATGAATTTTTAAGTGCCAAATGTGGGTAAATCCTTGAAAATCAGAGACTTGCTATGGAGTATTGATACAATCAGAGCAAAAGCTTGTGAATATGCTAGTGTAAAATAATTCTTAGCGTTTCTGCAAAGCTTTTTATCTTCATGTCCTTTATATACATTGATCAGTTTATCCTTACAAAAGATTAACAGACTAGTAGATAGATAAATTTGTCTACTATTTTGTGGATGAGGAAACTGAGGCAGAAAAACAAAAGAAATTGTTTATGAGAACTACATTTCCTAGCCCTGATTAACAACATCTCATTTGCCCTTTGTGTGAAAACACTTGTATGCAGGCTTCAGAAGCACTTGGCCTCCCATGATGTTTCAAATTCTAGCAATATCCTGGGTAAGAGCTGGAAAACAGGTTAAGTCTGGAACAGTGTGGATAGCAAAATTATTTGAGATTAAATAACTGTTTAGGATCTTATGGCTTCTACTCTTGTGTGTTCAAACTGCCACATTTGGTGACAGCTGCATGGACTCTGTTTCAAGCATTAACACTCCTGTTATTGAATATTGACTGATGAAATGTGTTTTAAGGTTTCTGATTGATTCATTGATTTAACTCTTAAAACATGATACAATTTATAGTAATAGATTCCATTTCTGAGTATGATCTTAAGAGTGATGATGAGAGGGAAATTAAGAATGTATTTCTGAACTTCAGGATAGGAAACTTTTGCTGTATCTGAGACAGTGGCTTTGAGATACTTATGTGGATGACTTTGGGATAACTGGATTTCTGTCTTGGATTTGGATGCAAATATTGCTGCTTCTTTTAGATACGCTTGAACGAACATGTATGAGGATTGTGATGAGAGAGTTTAGGCAGTGATAGAACACTAGGTAACATTTTGCTAGGGGCAAAATGTTCTTGCTAAGCTGGCCATGGTGGTAGCAGATTGGCTTTTGTAGCTGGATACCAGTGTGTATTCAAGAGAGCAGACTGAGTCAAATAGACTCTATCCAGTTATGTTTCTGTACTCAGTTGTCAAAACCAGATCATCAGGCAGATTACTTTTACTGAATTTTTTGATAAACAGAAAAGTTGACATAAATGTTCCAAAGAGGGTGAGATAGTTACAGAATATTACTCATACTGGGAGATTAACTGGGAGACCGTGATAACCTGAAGAAGGGGTTGGGTAAGTTAAACTTGCATCAGTCTTTTCACAGGTATCATTCTGTCCATACAGAGTCCTCTAAGTCCTTGTAAAATTGCAGAGACGTGTTTTCCCCTGGATAAGAACATCTGTCCCTGAAACTGCATTTCTGTCCATAGAAAACCAAGTTACATAGAAATCTTCTGGAAGTCATTGAGTTTCTGGTAAAAACATTGGGTGTGCCAGTTGCAATTAGGGCTAGACATATTAAGGTGAAAAAATTCTGCCAAGCAAACAGTTTAAATTATAAATGAATGTTGCTGGGCTTGATGCCTTCTGTTACACATTTAGGCAGGAGGCGGCTGTGGTAGTTTTAAAAATGCTTGCTTCACATCTTTTTACTAGATGCAAAAGGGAAATGAAGCATCTTGCTGTTTTACAGTCAAGGCTTGATTCCTTGAAATACATGCTCAAAACAATAAATAGAAAACATTTTGGTTTGAAGTGGCATTTGTTATTAAGGGATCTGGCAGGGATGTGTGTTTGTCTTTCTACTTTACCTCAGAGGCAGCACTGCTACGTATAATGACCTACAATCTGTTCACCCAAGAGGCTGTTTGTGACAATGACACAAACAACAAATACAGTGGTAGAGTTCTGGACATTCAGCTCATGTCTGAACACCTTTACAAATTGCATGGGAAACACTGGAGAAAGTAAAGTACTTTGTCTTGTAGAATTTTATTTGAGAACAGTTGAGTTCTAACCATTATTTTAGCAGTTTTACAAATCTCTCTGAGTTGTTCATTTCTTTGAAAAGAGAGAGCAATGGAGATCTTAAGTGAATTCTCTTTCTATCATCTTTGGAAAATATTTTAGATCAGCTTTGCAGAATTTGACTGGAATGTTTACCTCAGGCAAATAAAATACAAATAGTGCTTTTCTGATTTGCTTTTGTATTAGCATAAACACTAACTGGGTTAAAAAGCAGACAACTGAGTTTATGCTACGCCTGGTAAATTTTAATGAGGAATATGCAAGACTTCTGTACATTGCTTCCCACTTGCAAGCAGATTTGCTCAGTATCATTTGGGCAGGAGGAGGCAGGAGAGAGGAGGAGGTGAGAGAAAAGGAAGGGGGAAGATCAACTGGTAAATAATTGCATGTATTAGGATTTTCTTCATCAAAAGCTTTAATGTGTTTCACTGTGTTATGGAGAGTGAGAGTCAGTGTCCTTAATTATGGATGATATTCTGCACTGGAAAAGAAGTAAGGTTCAGGTTGCTGTATTTGTTAATGTTTGGTCTGAAATGGCTTAGCAGCGTTGCCCATAGCTTAAGCCGTTAGATAAGTCATCTTGGGTGTAGTGAACAAGAAAAAAGGACTGCTGGGAGCATACTGATAAGGCTTTCTTGCCATCAGCAGCAATCTTTGGACTATCTAGCTGCACTAAATATTCTTTATGAGAATGTATTTGGATTGCTCACAGAACTATGTAGCTCATAGCACTTGAACTCCCTTCATTTCCTGGTAGCACACTATTTCACTCTAGAGGCTGTCATGGCATTGCTATGGAAACAACATCGCAGTTTCCAGCATGTGCTCATCTTGAGACTCATCTTGACTAAAATACTCATTTCTCAGTCAGATCAATATAGTCCAGGGTTATCCTGTTTTAATAAAAAATTCCTTCTTCTGTGTCCCAAAAGGGTTAAGCTAATTAGCAAATCACCATAGGGCTTCTTATAGTCTAATGTATTCTGATATTTGAAGCATATCATGGATAGGCAGATTGTTAGGCACCACATCTTGGGAAAATGAATTTACTTAAGAAGTAAACAACAACAGGAAAAGACTTAGGAAAAACAAGATAACATGGTACACTGATGGAGACCAAGTCTGTGGCAGACACTGTGCACCTGAATGTAGTGCATATATAGGGCATATATGAGGTCTGGGAGCAGCCCCTAGGCTGGGGAAGATAATCAGCCTTGCAAAATCCCTGTTACCTGCCTCAGTGCTTGGTATTTGAATGCTAAACTGAAAGCAGATCTGCAGTATTCTCTTGGCATTTATGGAGCAAATTTATACCCTTGAGTAAGATAAGGCTGTTTCTATAAAAATGCCTCAGCCAGGATGACGGTGCACAAGCTGTGTGCACAAGGATGCTTTTTCTGTGCTCTCAAAAAAATGTTTGTACTGTGTGAGAACCTGCTGCCACCCCCACCCACAGCACTGTTTTCCTGCAGAATAGACTTTCTGTTTGGGAGATGGCAGACATCATTTCTCTTTTGAGAGCTCTGTGTAATACATATTAGCACTTCCTATTCTATCAAGAAAAGTCTGTCAATCTGTATCATGTATTTAAAAGGTGTATGTTATACCATGGAGTCATATTCCAGCTGAGTTGCTACTAGCAATATTTGAGTAGCTTTTCCTCAAATTTTTGTTTTTCTTTTATTCTTTACTTTCTAGAGTCTCTCCTTCTCCCACATGCACTGTCTATCTCTCTCTCCTTTAAGAGAGAATGAAGATGTCTGCAAAGCTAAAATCTGTAAGTTAGAAGTAAGGGATTGCAGAGGTACTAGGTATACTGATCTATCTCATGGTTTGGCAAGCTCTTTTAGTCTGACTATTGAGAAATGATTGCCTTGCCCTTCTAATTAAAACACTCCTAGGGGAACAACTGAGGGGAGAAAACTGTTTCAACAAGCTGATTGGACTTAGGGTTGATGTGATGCACACTTTTTTCAGCAGGAGAATAGTGGCCTTCTACTACAAATTAGAATTGACAGTAACAAAGATTTTGACATGTAGCTCACACCTGAGTACTGTCAACTGCAGGTTTTATGTGATAAACATTTTGATAAATTTTGAATTGTGCTCTGAGGTAAACTACTGGAAATGCTGTCTGAGGGCTCCAGTGTCTCATCTTGCAAAGCCATGGGGAAGAACAATATGTAGAGGAAATAGAATAAAAAATAAAAAAAATTAAGTTCTACTGCATGAAATTTGTGAATACATGAAGTCCACACCAAATATCAATGCTTAACTGTTATATTCTTTTGCCATTTCTCATCTGCTTATCTTTACATTGTAAACTGGTCATGATAGAGATCCTCGGTATTACTGAAGTGCTTGACGTACTTCACACAACTAAATGCTTTGCAATAAAGGTATTTTAAAATAATTGTAATAGAATTTTGAGGTTAGTCTTAGCACCACTTTATACACAGTTAAACAAAGACTGTGAGAGCCAAATAGGCTTGCTGGAATTTTAACTCAGAATCTGACTGTTGCCCAGTGAGATCGCGCTTTCCATTACTTCCATCCGTACTCTAATTCTGCATTAGGTGAGGTGACAGACTTTTCAGGAGAGAGAAATCCTGTAAAAATGGTAACAGAGGTGAAGAAATGCTAGGAAAGTGGTTTTGTTTCTGAGAAATACAAATCAATGCTCTATAGAGATTTCTTAACTTCAAGAATGTAATGAGATGGAATTTCACTGAGTACCAACAGAGGTTTTCTGTTAGGGATCACTTGTTTTAACGGACAGAGAAAAATAATTTACTGTTTTTCAAAAATACATGACAATTCTAAGCTTGCAGAAGGTAGTAAGAAATAAAAACTTGGTTGTCTAGAGAGATGAATCTTTACCTTGCTGGTGCTTAGCATTTAGCCATTTGATGATGAATTTAGGAAAAGAGTTGTAGCCCCTAAGCCTCCTTGTCTCTCCCAAAAATTTTCATTTTATGTTACTCTTATCTGAAGCAAAAAAGAAAAGGAAAGCTTCTTCATTTCAAAAATGACTGTAGTAGATGGAAATTCATTGTTATCTATTTAGCAACAATTTGTGATTTATTTCAGGTTGTTTTAAAGTGATCTGACTCTCAAAGCTCTGCAAAATGGCAGTTTTCGTTGACTTTGTCTTTTAACTTTTGGGTTTCAGATCTTTCAGCTTAGAGTAGTTGTGCATTGAAAATAAATTATTTAGGAATTGCCTATGCAACTGCAGATACCAAATCACCTGGTAACTTGAGGATCATTTGCACTGGTGTAGTTCAGTAATTAGTTTTGCTAAGATATAATTAATAGGTTGGCAGCAGGTGCTATATTCTTCTATAGTTTTTATTCCTAATGCTTATTATTTTTATGTCAGCAAAGATGTGTATGAGTGGCAGCAGATCACAGGTCATATACTGAGGCTCAGGATAGGAACAAACTCCAGCATAAAGCTCATAAAGTGCTGCTGACGGGATCAAAACAAAGTGCTGTCCTGTATAGTTGTGTTGGTGCTTCTGGGTACTTAAGAGAATTATTGAAATCATAAAAAATAGCCCCTCATTTCTGGAAATATTCTTTGCATTAAGTAAGCAGAAAGTATAAACAATTCATACCGTTTTCTTCTGAGGTCTTTTTCAGATGTCCCAGAAAACTAGAGAATGAAGTTCTAGTTTGTAGGGAGGCCTGAGATGTCTTTCATATATGTCTAAAATTTTCATGTGTTATCCATACTGACTTAAAGCTTAAATAATGCATCAAGTTTTTAAATGGTTACCTAATTTAGGCTCTTCCATACAGTATTTTGGGCTTTTTCAGTTAGTATTGTGGACCTGAGAAAGCAAGTATGACTATACCATTTGATCTAACTATAGTAGTTATTGAAGAGAAAGATGTTTTGCTACTGCCAAGGTGAAGTACATATACATTATTTCTTGTCTAAAGTACTGACCTGCAAAAATTCTGATAGTCTTCTTTTATTTTCCTCTTGGTAGGCTTATTTCATGCAATCATTGATTGCATGAAAGTAGAAAACATTTTGTGTTTTCTTTAGTTTTTGGGAGGACTTCCTGATTGTACTGAGAAGGTCACAAATAGTGGTACCCAAAATAAACCCAACTGAAAATCAAGACACAGATTTGTAGTCAGGTATTTGAATTCCCAAATATCACATTTACACATCATCCGAGGATGAGATCCAAGAACTAGGGAGGGTACTGAATCTTTGTTAGTGATAATTAGAGTTAAAGTAAATTTAATCAATATTTTTGGAGATAAAAGTATACTGAAATGCATTTTAGCCTCTTTTATATTTTTTTCATGCATCACTTTGCACTTACTTTATATGATGTTTGTAACATTAAGCCTTAAACTGATGGCTTAAACAAAGCACAGTAACCACTTCTGTAAGTTAAAATACTAACTTCATACCCCACCTTGCTCACATGTACAAGCAAGCTAGGCAGACTTCCAATGTTAAAATTGCATATGCACTAGAAAAGCATATTTTATTATACATTAAATTGAAGAAAGACAGCTCTTAAAAGAATAAAACCCAATCATCATTTGAATAGAGCTGATAAGCAGCATTCCTGTATATCAGTGATCGCATAAAGCCTGATTTTTCTTTGAACTGTTAGAGATGCTGCACTGGTCCATCCTAATTGGATACATAGTACTTGATAAATAATAATTAAGAGGAGAATAAAAAGAGGAAAGAATTCTCTGACTGCTAGACTGGGGACCACACTGGCTCTGTGAGTAATTAAACAATGCATCAGGCACTTGTTCTTTGTAACCTCAGTAGTCAAATGCGGCCTAAAGTAAAGAATTCTCAGTTTTAAACAAAATAACTCTTGTGACCCTTCTAACCAAAACCATCCTATGATTCTATGACCATCAGAATAAGGATTTTAGAAATGTGGTAGCTGGGAGACTCATAGAATCACAGAATCATAAAATGGCCTGGGTTGGAAGGGACCTTAAAGGTCATCTAGTTCCAATCCCCCTGCCATGGGCAAGGACACCTTCCACTAGACCAGGTTGCTCAGAGCTCCTTCTGGCCTGGCCTTGAACACTTCCAGGGGTGGAGCATCAAACTTCTCTGGGCAACTTGTTCCAGTGCCTCACCACACTCACAGTAAAGATTTTTTTCCAAATATCTGATCTAAGCCTACTCTCTTTTAACCTAAGTTGTCATCTTCTCTGAACTGCATAGAATCCTGATAGTAAATGGAGCCTTTCATGAACTCTCAACAGACTCATTTGTAAGAAAAATTCTGCATATCCCAAGTGTAAAGTGCCAAGAGAGAACTGCATTTTTAGCATCACTTAAATGGCTTTGTCTTGTAGACACTAACATAGATGCTTGTTAGCTTCTACAACAGGCACTGACTTGGTTCTTCAGCTTCTGTTAAGGTAAGAATATATCCAGTTCAGTTACAGTATTATTTCTGATCTGTTCATCATCTATTGTAGAATATCTTAATTGAGTACAGCTTTTAAACTTTTCAGAGTAGGAACAGTTGTATGTTTATATATGATCTTGTGCAGATTGCAGTCGTTACAACTAGCTGTGTAATTCAAATAATAGATAATAATTATAGCAGTAAGGCTGTGTGAGTGGGGTCTGTAAGGACCTTACAGATTATTTGTTTTCACGAAATACAGAGAAGTCTCAACATCCGTTAGGAAGACCTCTAAGCATCTCTAAGTCCAGATTTAGGGAGCTCTGAAAACAGTGAATAAATTTGCAAAAATGGTCCTTTAATACTTTCAGGACTTCTGTTTGGTTTTGCTAGAGGACACTCTTTTATCCTTGTCAGAAACAAGTGCTTTTAACTATTCTTGCCACCTTAAAATGACTCCTATCTCAGGAATTTGACTGTCAGCCAGTCAGAGAGAACTGGATGACAGAGTGTGACTCACAGCCAAAGGAGCAGTATCAGAGCTAGTTAAGCAGTATTTTAGCACTGAATCCCTGTCTGAGACCTTCCTGCCATACAGCTGAAACGTACATTGCAACAAAAGCAAACAGTGCATGGCTGGAGCGTATGGTATCAATGTTGTCAGGACATGGGATAGTGCTATGGAAATATTCCCTATCTAGCCATCCTCTAAAATAAATAAATTGGAAGATTTGAGTCTGGCTGTGAAAAAATAATTACAGCTGAGACCTTTACGTTCTTGGCAACAACCAGTCTCTTCCTTTTTTTGGAGTTGCTTTTAAAGAAGTTAATTTAAGGTGATTTGAGTGTAACTGTAGCCTTGGGATAATTGCGGCACTGCAGATTTATTGTTTAATAAAAAAATTAATTTGTGAATCAGAATACATAATTTTCTTACTTATCACTCCTGTCCATACACAACTTGAATGAATACATATGTGATTACGTTATTCTTTTAATGGATTTCTTTATCTGGTCCTCTGTCTTCTCTAATGCAGTTGTCCCCAAATAGAGACCTATATCTATTATTTAGTTTCTGCAGAGGTAAGGAAAAACATAGCCAGAGGCATTAGAATACTGTTGCTTTTTAAAAATGTATAGTGAATTGCAAAAAGGAAAAACAAAATAGACTGGAGTTACTGCAAATGATAAAGAATAGTGTGAAATCATGAGCCTGTAAAAACCATTTCAGCATTCTTTAATAGTACATTAAAGAGCACAACTGGGATTGCACTGAATTCATGTGTTTGTAGAGTGATCCAGGCAATGCAACTACTGGAGATACTTAGAAATTTTAAAATAGGTGCAAACATGTCTTTTCACAGATCTCCACAGAGATTAATTGGGACTGTAGCAAACAAGTTACTCTTTTGTAGCAGGAATGCCTTTTAAAATGCCATTATCTCAAACTTTCTCAAGTTTATTGCTATCAAAGAGAGAAAGAGCACAGTAAAGCTGAAATGAATGTTAGCATGAAATAGAATTTTCAGGTTTTATCCAGAATCTGCAATCCTTAGCAGAGAGGGACTTGGGAACTATGGCAAGGCATATTAAATTACAGATAAAGGGTCATGTCATGGAACCGATACTCATCTTAGTAGCACTCACATTTTTAGTGTAATGTGACTGCAGTCAATGAAGTTATTCCTCTGGAAATGGGTAACAAGATTCAGTCCAAGATTTATTGTCTTACTAATTTTATTTCTTCAGTTGATGAGTTTTAATCAGTATGGTGTCGTTGTGGAAGCTTTTAAATTGCCTACTTCTGTTTCCCTCTGGATTAATTTCTCACTGAAGCATTTTGAGAATGAGCCATTCTCTGTTGTCACAGGTGCAGGTGGTGTATCCAACTTGAAAAACATGTATTATGAATTTATTGAAAGTTAGACAAAAAAACCATTTACACAGTTCTAGGTACAATTATACAAAAAGATAATGTATAAATAATTTAATCACGTCTGCCAGAGGGAAGAATTCTCTTAAATGAGTCTAATTATTCTTGTTCCCATGTGAGTTTGGACTTGAAATTAACCTTGCAAAGCACAATCTTTTGCAGAGTATTAACATAAAGAAGAGGAAAATATAACTTGCTTTGCTCATTAGCTAAAATATCTTGAAGAGTGTTCCATATAAGAGCAGAGATGTCATAAAAACACTCACATGGTCATCTTAGGTATTATAGAACTTGAAGTCTGTGTTCTACGTGAGTCATCAAAACCTGAGATCTTGGAATCTTTTCTCACTATTGAAGTAGCCAGAGCACTTCTCATTAATGCAGACATTGCTTTCTTTTCTGTTGTCGTAATAGAAACTGGTGAGGACTGTATGTGAAATTGTAGTAGTTAAGGTAGGTCACTTTTTGGGCCTTTGGAATAGAAATGCTCTGTAAAAAAAGGCCATGTTAACTTTCATGAAGTTACACCAGCAGAGTTAAGAACAAGTCTAAGACGACTGTTTTGCTACTGACTAGAAGTTACCTGACTTGTTTGGAATCAGTGTTCTGAAAGCACATCAAGCAAACAGACAAAAAGCTGTGAATATTTAACCCCTCTTTGCTTTGGAAAATAATTGTGGTGTTTCAAACTCCCAGAATGGAATTTCTCTGCAGTGCCTTGAGACCAAGCTGATGTTTTTGTAAATCTTCTCAAATAAATTAAGCAACTAGGATATAAGTCCTGCCCCAAGGTTTTGATCAGGTGTCTTATGTAATGTAATATAAACAATTTGAATGTAAGCTTTTATTAGGATTTTTATAGCAGCTATTTTTTAGAAGTGTCTGCCAATTTTTGAAGATAGTTTTATTTCACTACTGCCATAACAAGCATACAGGGAAGAGGAAGAGCTTTATGTTCTAAAAAGCACTTCTGGCTAGCTAAATTTAGCAAAAGTTGCATCCTTTGTGACTTGAGTTGCAACATCAGTTAAAATACAGAATTATTCTGCTCTATTAGGGTGCAAATATTACTGTATTGGGGTTTTCTGGAAGGTTTATGAAGAAATAAGTTGCCTATTGGGAAAGAAAAATCCCCACCAAAATGCTCTGAGGAGTCTGTACCTGCCAGCTGGAAGTTCTGTGTCTGCTTTTTAAGAGACATATCTTCCTGAGCTGCATGGCATTTAATAATAATCAAGAAGAAATTTCTTGATGGGATTACCTTCTAGTGCATGGGTTAATCATCAAAAAAAAAAAAAAAAGAAGAAAAGAGACATTTTATCTCTTATTTCCAAGTTATGTGGGAAACAATCCCTGGCTATTTTGAAGATGGGATTTGGGAAGTTATATATATATTGTATTTCTCTGTAGTACCAGGAACTCTATTCAGCAAACTAAGTAGATCCCTCCAAGTTTTCTGTTAAATGTCTAATGGATTTCAGAAAAGCGGGTTTGTGAATGATGAGATTATACTCCTGTTGCTTATAAATTGTCCTTGCCTTATTAATGTTGAAAGTTGCACTCTTTTCTTGGAACCCTTGCTAGTATGTAGTACGTGTTGCCATTTACTATCCTATGCAGAACAGAACTGCTGAAGAGAAGTTAAGCTGGGAGACTTAGTAGGGCTCTTCTATTAATAATTTATATGTACCTGAGATTCTTCTGGTATTTATATTCTAAATGTGGGACATTCAACGTCCCACAACAGTTTCAGACAATTCATATGCAAATGTGTTAACTAAATGTGACTTTGGAACCTTTCAGTGATTGAGTACCTTACACAGAGAAATGCAGATGTGCATTTATGAAGGCAGGTCTTTGTCTGTTGATTCATCCACTTAATTTTCCTTTTAGCTGTGTGCAGATAATGATTTCTTTGCTCTTGAAAATTTGAATCTGCATGTGGTTGTTGCTAAAGCAGGCACGTGACTGTGTCTACAGATGAAAATGCGGGCGTTCTGTTCAAAAAAACAAGCCAAAAATTCCATTCCTAAATAAATTAAAATTTTCCAGTATCAAATTCTAAATTCATTATTCTCTAAGTAAGTCACTGGTTGCAGTATGTATAAACAGGCCTATCTATGACAAAATTTGGATGTGACTGGCACCATTTTGCACCATTTAAAATGCTCTTTTTCCTAGCAGTTGCTAGCAATTGGTACTCTACAGTTCTTACTTTTAACACTTATTCAGATGTTGCACCTAGTCCATAGACAGTTTCTCCTTATATATTAGGAGATAGAAGGAGATATGTTTTTCTTCAACTTGCATACAGCAAAGTCTGTGATGTTTACTGCATGTATGGCAGTAAAAGCAATTTCCTGAAATTTGACAAAGTACATTTAAAATATGTTGATTCTTTTTTAAAGTAACATTTATGTAATCAAGGTTTGAGGTTTTCTTGCTGCTATCTCTTTTTATTCTCCTAAGATAATAGGAATGTGAAGTAATTCTGATATTGCAAAGATCGGAATGAGATCTCTCAAATTCAGAATGAATCTTTAGACTATTCTCCCCCCTGTGGGGGAGGAAGTTCCAAAAGACAAATGTAATAGTGAGAATAATAACCTCTCAAAACCAACTAACCAGGAAGAGAACTGAGCGAATACTCACGTAGCTGGACTACTATGGATAGGTAGGAGAGAGACCAATAGATTAGAATCCAGAGCTATTGCTCTTGCTGGCCCTTAAACTGACCTTTGCCAAACCTTTGCCACTTCATGCCTCAGTTTCATTCTCTGTAAAACATTCTGATACTAACTCTGCTTTAAACTTAATGAATGGAAAACGTTTTTAATACTACTTTTAATTTCTTGTCAAGTGTCTCCAATTCCAAATGAAACTTCAGATGTGGAGTCCAGGAGTTGCAGTTTTGGTTCAGAGGTTTGATATTTAGATTCTGTTCCTGGCTTCCTGTTCAGCCTTGGTCTTGAGGGACTGTGGTTTCTTTCAGCTGCCACTTAAACCAGTAACCTATTCCTACATGAATAGCTGGGATGTTTATTGCTACTGCAGCCTGTTAACTATGACCATGTCTTTTCTTCTTCCACTAACAGCTCTTTTTCATCCAACTTAGGCTGTAATCCTTGACGTAAGAAACTTCAGAAGTCCACAGAACTGTGTTAACATTACTTATTCTCTTCTTTGAATGCACTCCATATGTATTCTTTCTGTCATGGGCAATCCCTTTACTTTTTGTTTGCACAGCACCTAACCTAGTTGTCTATGGTTTGGCCTTCCACATAGAGCTAACAGGCCCCATAATGGGTTTTACTTTTTCAGTGTCTTATAATCCTGATATGAGGAAAAATACAGAAGCCTTTGTATTGTTATAATAGCACTGTTTAAATGCCTTTTTGATGAAGACATTTTGTTGCCAATCAAAATCAAGCCATTTAAATTGGTATGTTCAGCAAATCACCACCAGCATGAGACTGTTGCCAATTCTCAACTCCAGTATGATGTCTGAAGAATCAAAATTCTTCCACTGCTCAGTAGAGTCATTGTTATAATGACCATGGAATTAAAAATGGAATTGGGCTGACATTGTCCTGCTAAGTAATTTTCAGGTATGGATCAATACCTTGTATTAACAGATACTAGGTTCAGCTGGAAGGAGCACACACTTATGCAGCAGTTTCTGCTTTTATGGTTCACAAGAGTCAAGTGGTACAGAAAATGTAATTGCAACTCTCTGAGCTTATAATAAAACCCATGCAGTACATGCTTTTAGTGGAGCAGTGGGCAAATGCTGTGCGATGGAAGGCATTGACACTGTGGTTACTGGGAGTACTTAGAATATAAATACTGGGTCATCTCTTTGCCTAAGGTAAAACACTGGAATTTGAAGAAAAGGCCAAATCCATTAACCTATTGACAATTCATTCCAGAAACCCTTGACTCTTGGACAACAGGTCTGAAATAGAGATTCAGAAACTGGAGCCTATCCAATGCTTTCCTTACTGTCAAGATATACCTATTGTAGAACTGTCATTCAACAGTGAAAAACATACAGTGTATCTTTAAGAAATGAGAAGAAACAAATAAGTTGATGGTTATTTAAAGGTTAGGACTTGCTTCTTTCACTGATAATAAGATCGATGTAATCACATTATGATGTTATCAGGCACACTGAGGCCTAGTTCTGTCCCTGGTCCCCCTCATGTACACAGCCTGGAAGAAAACTGGAGCCATTTGGAATTAATTTTCTCACCTAGCACATGGTATAGGAATGATATAACCATCATGTAGGAAGTGTAAAACTGGTAGAGCTTGATTTGTAAGCATCACAGTTCCCTCCTTGTAATGAAAATAGTTTGCACTAAATGACTAACAGAGGAAACCACTCAGAGAAATGCTTATATTAAAAGTGTAGAGCCTTAGCAGGGCCACAGTAATCAATTACTCTAAACTGAAGCCCTGGCAGCTTCTATGAATTGCTATTGATTTCAGCTACTAGTCAGTGAGTCTTTCTAGGACTAGGCTGAAATGTAGGTGTGAGATACAGACAAAATAAGGAGCCTGAACAAACCTCAGTGGAAAACACAGGGAACAGCCAGGTTCGGTAAGATATGTTATGCTGAAGGTTATTTTTTGAAAATGCCTAAAAATTGCAAAAACTTAAGTCCCACGCAGGGATAAAAATGAAGTGTCATATCAGCATATACTGAAAAAAGAAAGATGAGAATTTTGGTTATCTTGTGAAGTTACTATGGAAAATTTTGTCTGGCTTTCTAAAGAAAGCTTTTCTCCTCCTCCATTGCAGTTGAGTAAAAGAGGGAGGGGACAAGTAATATTTTTTTGTAGCCTTCTTCTGACCATAAAAATTATTTCCTTCTTGCAGTTAACCCACAAGTCACATAAAAATTATTCCAAAACAATGATAGAAGATTCAGTCCTTTATATGCCATACCCTGTGAGTTGCAAATTTGTTCTCTACAAAATTTGGTTTCTTGTAGAATTCCTTGATGGTTTCAGGAAGACGAAGCAGCTATTTCTTTATGCATACTGTTCACTTCAAAGGGAATTTAATCTATTTTCAGGAGACTGCTATGTTTCCATTATCATACAAGGAAACTTATCCTGGGACGTTTTTCGCTCAGCAGGAATCCTGTGTATTTTCCACATTCTCATTATACATGTTTTGGCATGAGCATAAAGCAGGCACGCTCATTTAAATTCTAGCTGATCAAGAGGAAAAGTCTGATTAATGTGAGTTTTGGATCACGGTGAGGGTCAAGTTGGCAACCTGCAATAAAAGGAACTTTCTGGAGTGACTTCTCCCAGAGGGGTATATTTGTGTTAAATCGGTGGCCCAGAGGCAGTGGAACAAATTTTCTCCCTCCTGTTAGCCTTATTTTGCTATCAGCTGCACGACAGCAGCACAAAATACTGGATTAGAACTAAACATCCCATATAACTGAATCGTGCACTCGGATCACATCCCTCACACTGCATAGCACTGCAGGTCGTTAATCGTGCCTTTCCTTACACTCTTTCCTCCTTCCTCTGACACTGTTTTTCTTCCCCCTCTCCCCTCTTTGAGATCTTTCCCTAAAGCCTCCTTGCAGTCAGGCCTTGTCCTGCCTCCTTTCTCTCCTATGTTATACCTCTGTTCTTGAATAGTTTGGGGAAAGCAACATAGACACTCAGCTAAGTTAAGGTTACATTGCCTTAGAGTGGCTTTGTTGCCTTTCCCAGAATTAACTTCCTGGTCTTTTAGCTTTACTAACACATCTGTAAGACCATCATCTCTCACCGTTGTGGTCGCCAAGTGTACTAGACCTTTCATTTCCATTTTGCTGTGAACAGCAAGTCTTCTATGTAGATTTTCTATAGAAAATCTTCATAGCTTTATCCTGTTTCACTGAGCCAAGCAATGGAGGAGAGACCTGGTATGTCAGACAACAAATACTGAAGGGGGACAGACCTGTTCTGTTTTTTGTGAGCAAGAAGATATTTTCTGTTCTCTGTTTTAATGTCAGTGAATTAAAAAACTTCCAGTGCATTCCAGCCCATCGCTGGCAAGGTGTCAGTTCAACCTTCCCTTAGTGCAAGTATCTATCAAGGATTAAAATGCCTCATTCTTGACAAGCATGTGTGAGAGTCAAAGCAGCATGAAAATCTTTTTCATTTTCTTAGGGGAAATTCCTACCCTGTTCAGGCACAGGAACACCAAGTTTCACAGGACAACAGAATAATATCCTAGTACACTGCCAGTGGTGAACTGAACTCTCTGTTATTTTTGTTTTAGATAGCTTTGGTCTTAGGTGTTTTGTCCATACTCTGAAAATTAACCAGATTTACAACAGGAGTCAGATGTGACTGGTATTTTGGAGGTGAGTGAACTGAGAGAGAGGGACCGTGCCCCACTCAAGACGTCCTTCCATGAGATACAATTGCAAAGGAAGACAATAGTGTAGGAGACAACTCTACAGATTTATGCCATTAGAATACTTTTCTCTGTAGCAATGGAATTTTAGTTTAATCAGTTTCTGCCAGATTCCCTCTGCTTTGAGCTTTTCAAGTTCACCAAAGGGCTTGTTTCTGAAGCACACTGTCTGATCCAATTTTTTTTTATTTATTTTTTTTTCCTGCCATGCAACATTGTGCTTAAAAGGAAGAAAAAGACACAAAGGGAAGATAGAAAAGTAGAAATGAGAAGTGTCTCATGGGAGATACTTGCCCTTACCATGTCATGCTAGTTTAAATACAGTTTCCACACATCACATGTACTTGATTGTTTTCAAATAGATGGCAAAAATCATGAGAGGAGGGAAATGTTCCTTTGTGTGACATATTATTCTTTTGATATATTGGGTTCTGTAGCTGTCAAAACAAAGGCTGTTTTTCCATCTATTATTACAAATGCATTTGGGGTAAATCTCTTCTGCAACTCTCCATTCCCTTGATTGTTTACTTCAATACAGTGTTATTGTTTTAATTTTTCTAAATCTAACGAAATGATGAATTTTCAGTGGTGCATTTTTGCTGTGATCCTCAGTAGGCAATGAGGTTCTTTCTCAGTGGAGATTTAAATCACATCTGGAAATGCAGTCTGTTTCAAGTATTTTCTGCTTTTCTGGCAGGAGAATGGAATATTTAATTTCATTATTCGACATAGGTTTATTCATTTTATGCAATGAAGGGAAATTCATCAATAGTGTCTTCAACATCCAGAAAAATGATACTTGCCATGACTGTTTCACATACTCTATTTATATTTTATATCTTTTTCATCACTCAGCAGTTATTCATCTCTCTACTGAGAGGTGAAATTCTTTTATTGAGTTACTGTAATTTCTCTGAACCCCAGAAAGCAATTCAGTCTCTGAAAGCAATTGCTTTTACTTAAAGATATTTCTTGAGACAAATTCACCAAATACAAATAACTGAATAAACATTTTTTTTTTCTGTTGATTTTCAAGAATGTTTAGTGATACTTTATAAAGGAGGTAAATCAATGTTTTTTTATCTTAACATTTATTACACTAATATTAATCATGATGGATTCTTGGAGATGAATGCAAGCATGATAGTACAAGTAGGAATGCAGTTAAAATGCAACATTAATTCATTCCCAGTTGTTATTAAATGTCATAAGATATTAATAGTTTTGCTGATATTTTCCTTGGTGTAAAAAAAAAAGGCACAACAGTGTGATGCAAAGTCATCAAGATATTTATCTCTGAATATTTTATATTATTTCAGTATAGTGTCTTGGACCTGCGTTTTTGGGAAAGATCAAAGTATAGAGTGTAAAGGTGGTGATAGACTGTGCCCCATTCCCACAGAAATCAATCAAAGGTCTTCCATTTCAGAAGTGGGCACAGTGGGAACAGAAACAGGCTTAATACCACAATATATGATTTCTCTTGCCATCAATAAAACAGATTTTCTCATTTATCTTATCCTCTGAGATGCTTAAATTTTGAATGTCAGCTGATTCAAATTTTATGTTCAGGGAATCCAGGCACTGAGATGATTTGTGTTTAGGGCACTGAACTGGGATTCAGTAGATCTGGGTTTGTTCTGTCGTGCATTTCCCGTGTGATCTTATGCAAATCCTGTATTGCTTCTCTCACAGCCTCATCAGTAAAATAGGGTAATGTTACTCTTCTTCTTGTTCGAAGGATTTGTTAACATTTGGATGGCTTATCTACAGCAGATTGCTGAGGGCCATGTGAAAATGTACAATCTTATTTAAATGTAGTACTTTACATATATATTCTTTCATTTTATGCTTCTGTATCTACTGCTCTCTTACAGCCCCCTCATGGGACACTTTCATTCTTTTCTTTATAAGCAGTCTTCCACAGGCTGGCCTTCTCCTCCAAATAAATGCTAATCAGGTCCTGCTTTTTAAGCTCACCAAGGCAGGTAATATATACCTGCCACAGAGACACAAGTGTTGGAGAGGCACCATGTGAGCTGTACTTCATGTGGATGTTCTTTGGTGATCTAACTGACAGGTTTGTTCTTGAGAAACTTGATCTTTGATGTATTTTTGGTCCCAGTAATGTTCACTTAAATGATTCAAATGTACAATTCTCAGTCACAGAAATTTGTATTGATTTCAGTAATGAGCATCATTTACATAAAAACCTAAGAATACCATTTCATATACTTCTTTTGTAAGTATATAAATGGCAAACCTAATACTGTGCAGAGTTTGTTTTTGAACAAATTGTATTAGTATGTATTCACCCAAAACCATTTCCATAAATGCTTCTGTGTTTTCCACAAGCCTTTCCAAAAAAAGTACCTTTTTTGAGGCTTTTAACTTAAACTACATGGATTTTTTTAGCTTAAGTTGCTTGATCATAAAAGCCAGTGAACCTTCACTGGAATGAACAGACCTGAGCTGTGCATTGTTCCCTATCAGTCAGTGTTATCTGGGATAGAGCAGTGATTTCAATAGCAAATGCAGGAGATACAGCTACATGCTCTGTTAGTTTCAATGAAGGTGAGAATTCTGTATCCCTGGAATACTGTTTCTTTGATGTCCTTGCACAGCATGGGCAAATGTTGACCTGCTAATGGCATCTGCTGTAAAACCATGCAGGCTTTGAGTTTGATGTTGGTCTTTGAGTTTGGTGTAAGTGGGGCAGGTACAGAAATTTAAAAATGCACCACTGCCAAACAAATGAGTGTATTTTTACCTAAAAGTGTTTCTTGTGTGCACATTTACATGCTTCCTTCGAGGAGGCAGTAAGAGTTGTGGTTTAGCTGCAGACAACTGCATTTTCCTTGATGAAACTTCCATTCAGACATTGTAGATATAAAGCCAGCCAATATGGAGGACCTGACAGAAGTGATCACAGCCTCTGAGTTCCATCCCCACCACTGCAATCTCTTTGTCTACAGCAGCAGCAAAGGATCCCTGAGACTCTGCGACATGAGGGCATCGGCTCTCTGTGACAAACATTCCAAGCGTAAGTCCTTGCTTCATTGAGCCCCAGATGTCATTAAAGTCTTATTATTCACAGACAGCATGTAGATGTGTGCAAACCCTGCTGTATTAGTTTCTCCTTTGCAGGCACATTGGAAAACAGCGAAAGGAAGAAAATTTTTTTTTATCTGTACAAGTATTAGCTGTGAACTTGATAAGAGTCATATCTGTGACTGGTTGTCTTTATAGTTCTTATTGCAGGGATCAGTGAAGAACCCAGAACTCTCTAGCAAAAGAGAGAGGATTCCTAACAAATCAGAGAGGGTGGGGGCAATATTTAAGTAGGTGAGCATAGTGTTTTGAATACACAACTACTGTTCTGAGTATTGCAGCAAGTAAATTTTGATTGGCAAACTGCCTTCAAAATTTTGAATCCATTTTCATGGATTAAGAAATATTAGTGTCCTACCTAAAAATGTAGTCCTGCATTCCCTAATATGTATTTTTTCAATAACGTGCCTGAACAGATTCAGAGGAAATGCAGTAAGTAATATTGAAGGGAAAAAAAAAGAGAAAAAAAAGTTACTGTTTTGGTATAGAAGGTGTCATTTGTCCTAAGTGATTTTATGTAGTCTGTGAAACTTTGATATGAACCACCAATTCATGACAGTTCAAATCTGAAACCTACATAAGAATAAGGAAGCAAAATGTTAAATTTTTTTTCTCAAAGTAAGGGTTGAAGGAAAATGCATGTTCATAATGTCTTACTATCAGCTCTTTATGTTCTAGAGAAGACAGACTATGGTTCATCAGTAATCTGGAAGCCTGGGCACTTCACTTTTTGCAAATGATAAATGCTGAGACAAAGGCATCATATTGTGGGGCTGGTTCCTTTGAGGAGCTGAGAACCTAAGGAGTCAACTGTGGTGGCTCTGCTTTAGTCACCTTCAGGACTGGGGCTTCCATTTGAAACACTGGAAGGAAATTCAGGAGAAATTGTCTTGGTGCAAGAGCACATAAGAGTTTTAATGTCACTCAGTGCCTACTTGAACCTTTATGAGGTAGGCAGATCTTATTAGTACGGGCAGAAAGGGAGGGAAAAGCATTTGAATATTTAAATGAGACAGAAGTGGGGCACAGATTTAGCACACAAGCTATTTTTTTAAACTGAAGTAAATGTAGTAAAGAGCCTATGACTAGGCCTTTTGGCTGTAAGGAAAAGTGCGCATGCTCAGAACCTCTTAGGATGTGGTCCCCAATTATAGAAAATAACCTTCAAGGACAATTTCCTAAGCAGAGAAGTGTTCTACCTTTGTTAGCTGTATCTCGTTGTACTTGTAGGGGGAATTCAATACCATGAAGTGAAATATAAGCGTGACACAGTGACACAATGCTGCGGGTTATCCTGTCCCACTTAATTGTTTTGTTCTGTACTACTTTCATTTCTTCCTGTTAATAAGGCCTCCATGCCCCTGTAAGTCATTGCCAAATGCCAATCACAACTTATTAAAGCCACAATACAGTAACCCTGGATGGAAGAAGGCGTTTTATGCCAGAAGAGAGCGCAAGGTCTAATGGTCATTGATTAAACCCCATTTTCCAGATCTATGAGTTAGAAAATAGCCATTTAATGTAGCATTGCTGCACTGAACTCAAGTCAAGCTCATTGAGAAGCTGAGCGTGTACAGCACAAAATTGATAAGCAATGGTAGAACTTCCAAAGTGTTAAAAGAGTAGGCCCATGTCTTGCTGATCGGAGTTTTGAGTGTAGCTCTCAGAGGCAAGCAAAGCTAATTTTGTAAAGCCCACAGTAGCCCAGAAGGATATACCATAAAACCCAGTCAGTCTGCAAAATCAAGTTATTTACATGATTGTCTCTCTAGTACCTTCACTGTGTGTCTGATTCTTCTTTACAGTAGCTAAATTTACATATGGTCCATATGCATGATGAGTACCCTGCTCTCCAAGCTCGGCTTGTCTTTCAGTCTTTCCCCATAACTGACTTCACTTCTAAACCAAAACACTACAACTGGAGTCACTGTAAAAACCCTTGTGTTCTGCGATGCAGCCTTACCTCCTCAGCTCTGTTTGGTATCACTGTGTGTTGCGTTTCAGATATTGTTCTGAGAACATAATAGATGTACGTATTTTTAGGGATAAAAGATCCAGTGTAAAACTTAGAAAAATACCTGGATGATGAGCATATGTTGTGAACTTCTAGGTTTTATTCAGATCTCTATAGCTGTGATAAAGTCCACTGCAGCCCTCAGGGAAAGGGCCCTTCCATTTGTACAAGCTTACAGAGTGCCATGAATAATTACTGTGCCATACTGTAAAAATAAATTATGTATTAATATCTGTGGTGTAAGTGAACTGACATGGGATGTTAATAAATTACAGTGTCTTGAAGATTTCTGGTTTGCTGAACTCAGTGGCAAAATCTCTCTTTTCAGCATTAGTGACAGGAGCCTTGCAAGGTTTCCCTTATAAATCCTCCTGGCTCTGACCTGGATGAGACGAGTATGTACTCATCCTTGATGCCTATGCTGAGATTTATTAGCAAGCAACCAATTCGTGTGATGAGATGTAGTGGGGATCTCTGTCCCTTAGAAAAATTATCTCAGACCACCAAATTATTCATAAAGCATTGAAAGAATATCAGGTCAGTAGTTGAATTTTAAATGGTCACTGAGATACTGATAAGGTGTGATAAAATGTGTTGTGTTTTTAATAGACTACCGTAAACTGCTTCTTATAACAGCTCTATAATAGATCATGCAATGCTGAGCAAGTATCAGAAGAAAGTCTTGTGTGGCCATAGCAAATGTATATTGGAGAAAGCCCAGCCTGTAACCACAGGGCAGGTACACACATAGTACTGTTCTGTGTTATTATCACACTTGGCAAGTAGTGGGAGAGGATGCCATCAAAAATGTTCAGGAGAGGAGGTGCCAAGAGGGATGCATATCCCTGCTTATTTAGAATGTTAGAGGGATGGGAATAAGGAAGCAGTCTACAGCATTAGAGGTAAAGATTTAAAACAGATACAAAAGTCAGACTCAAGCAGCAAGAAATAAGGATTAATTTAAATAATATGGAACATTTCACCTAAATAGTGTACTTGCCCAAAAACCCAAAGATTGTCTTTAAGACATTATTCAGGCAACACTCATGGTAATGCAGTGTAGAAAAAAGGCAGTATAGGGAAATCTGTGGCAGCAGCAAAAATATCATTTTTAGAGCAGTCAGCTGGGAACATCGAAAATAAAAGAATTGCCCACCACAAATTCCATAAATTCTCATGCAAATGATTCAGATGACACAGAAGACAAGCATAAGGATCCTGTTGCATTACAGCAATATAATATGCAATTGTTGAATTAAGAAATAGTTGCTAATTTGGTTTTGAGTTTTTCTTGCTAATATTATGTTCAGATGCCCTTATAAATGTGTTTGGAGTTAATATCATTCTTCCAAACAGCTTGTAGGCTAGATGGGTACATATGGCTGTTTTAACAAATCATATAATAAAGCAGTCACCTAAAGAAAACTGTGCTTGAACATGTGAAGTCAGAAAAACAATGAAGAGCTTTTTCAGTAGTTCATCAGAATTATTAAAAACATTATTAAGTGGTAAATATGAAGTGTATAGTTATGTGATATGGAAATTTAAGTCACTCAAGAGTATAACTCCTGTTGATATTTCATGTAATAGCCTTAATATCTTAAAGTCATTGCCTACTTCAGAAGTAGTAATCTATTTAAATGCCATATGTTGCTTTAAGGGTTTTTTATTATTCATTTCTTAATATGTATTTGTAGACTAAAACCCTGTTTCTAATTATCCATTACCCATGTGCAAAATTTACAACAACATACTTCAAGGAAAGAGGAGCTGCAGTTTCAAGTTGTTTGCTCTGTGTGCCGTGGTGATCTTTAAAATGCAGATTTTGGGGTTATACAGCATTAACCTCTGTCACCATTCATGCTTTTTGTCCTCCAGACAGACTTCACAAACTCCTGAAATTGGGGTCTGTAAGAGAAGCCATTTAGACCTTCCCTCCCTTTGACCAAAGAAGTGTTTATAGGTGACAGTCCTAACAGCTGTCTTCTCTCGCCTCTCCCTGAAAGGAGCAAAGCATCCCACCTGGTGCATCCCAATTCCATGGGATCTAGTATCTTGAAAGTATAAAATGGTCTTGGGAGCAATGCAGAGTGAATTTTGGGGTTGGTTTGTCACTCAGAGATGCCACCCGAAGATAATGGTAGTGGTTTTTTCATTCAGAGTCCTCTTCCACATTTTTGTTTGAAATCCAGGCATGAAATAAATGCCAGCCCTTCCCCAAGGATAAATGCCACTGTCCTGTTAGTCTGGCAAGTAACTCAATTGCTCAAAGTAACTCAAAAAAGCTGCTAGGCTTTTTTGAAATTACCTTTAATTTTAAAGAATTCAGAACTGTGCAAGCAGCCAAGACAGAAATCAAGGATAATCTACTTGAACATGTTGAATTTTTAAAATCAAATTAATTATATTTACTGGTTGTTTAAAGCAGATTGAAATTTCAGGGACAAGACAACTTTCAGACCTCTGACTGAATATGGATTATCTTTCGTTTGCAACAGAGAACAACCAGATGCACAAAAAAGTCTGTGACAGACTATCCCTGCTGGATTTGCTAATTAATATTGACCTTTCCAAATGAATGATGCTTATTGTCTGACTGAAAAAGGGACAACTTGTTTTTCTTCTATGTGAGCTTTACATCTAAAATACGCTTTTTATTTCTGTATCTGGTCTCATGTCAACTTATCATCTGAGAGAGAGGGACAATCACCATTCTCCCTTTGTGCACTGAGAGGCCACTGTCCAAGTGATGTCCACTTCAGGCAGAATCAGCAAGGTTTCATGTGACAGGAGTGAAATTTACCCAAGCTTCCAAAATGATTTGACCTTGTGCTTTAATGAAGTCTTGTTCTTCCTATCCTAATTCTGGATTTATTTTTAAAGGCATACATATGCACTACAAAGGCATATATTCATTGCTGATTTTGTATCCCCAGTGAAGAAATGTGCCTGTATCCTGATAATTCTTTAATTATAAGTGTCACTAAAGATCTGTTACTACAATTTCATGCACGGTAAACTAGATCCTGGAATAGATCCTTCCTTGTGCAGGAATCCATTGTGCTGTTAGCATAGACTCCAAACCTTCCATTCTGCTCAGTTTGGATGAATGTTTGGATAATAAAGACATTTAAAACATGGCTAATGTAAATTCAAAAATGTTTCTACAGAAATGCAGTTATGTCTATATAGTATTTCCTTCAGTTGTGCAAAGTATGTTAAATCAGAGGAAGAAAAAAAGCTGATTTGTATACTTCTAGCTATCAAATAGAAGGAGGAAAGAGAAAAGCCTGAAGCAATGGTAAATGATTTATGATTGAAAAGGTGTTTCTTTAACCCCTCTCCCCCAGCTACACACAGATAAAGCAAATAACTGCTCCAAGATTGATTTAATTATTCAGTCTATTAAAATTCCTGTCTTGTTTGCTTAATTTTTTTAATAGCAACAAATACTGCCTTTCAATGTCTCATGAAACCGACGTTCAAGATTTTGTTTCACTGGGGGAGAAAAAACTCACCATTAATCTTACATATCAAGATCAGGAAGGCTTACACATGAATTTGGCTGTAGAGGAGTAGTAGTTTTATGTCCCATTAATTCCACGGGATTGCTCACAATATGTGACATAAAATATGCACATAAGTCTTTGTGAGACCGAGGTTTAAAGAGCCTTGATCTTCTAGATTGTGCTTGTGGTTTTTTTCACTTCCTTGCTCTCTTTAGCACCATTTCTCTTTATTAACAAACTCACTGGCAAAGTTACATTAATCTGAGCAACTCTGTAGTGAAGCTCCCACCCACTGATCTTTAGCTATTGATCTGGCTTTGCCTTTCAGCACTAATGCACTGTCCCTTGTGGTTTGCGACAAGCTGCAGCAACTCACTGCAGATGGTAAAACAGATTCTTAAATATTGATTTGAGGCTCCACTTTTAAAAGCCATGCTCTCTAGAGGTATTGATGAGAAGCCTAGTTTTAATATTGGGTCACTGGATAAAGGAATGCTTTGTGGTAGGTGGAATTTCAGTCTTGTGGTGAGGAGGTAGCTTCAGAAATTTGCTCTGAGTAAAAGAAGAAAAATGATGTGTAAGTGACCGGGGCACAGAGAGGTGCCCTATGAATTATATAAAAACAAACAGAAAATTGAAATGTAAAAAGGTTCTGCTTTTTCAGTTTAAAACAGGATAAGCAACCACAGGCTACAGTAATATAAATTTTAAATAAAGGTGTCTTAAAAATAATTGTGTTTTACATTGCTTATGAAAGTACATTCAAAAATTCCCACATGTGTGTAATCATATTAATCAGTGTAGACCAAGAAGACAAGATTGTCATATTAGCAGATAATTCTGTTATTGAAAGAGAATTTCTGAAGGAGATGAATATATGAGTGGATTGGCTTAATAGAAAACAATAAAACATTCAGAGATAGTGAAAGATAGAGTAAATAATACTGGTAAATCAAATTATTATCATGAATAATGAAGCTAAAAGGCATAAAGAGACCATGAATTTCAAAGGGAGCTTGCAGTTGGGATTTATTCACTTAGAATGAACTCCGGAACTCTTTTGCATGAAATCCTAAAATAGATTTTAAACAGTGCATGTTAGTGACTATACCTGGTCCTTCTGGCCCAGTGTTCTGGCTCTGGTAGTGGGCAGAAAATACACGAACAGAGCAAGTGTATATATAATCTTTAGCCTCTGCAATATGCAGCTGGAAACTTGAGCTTCACGGACTTTAGTGAGAATGAATTTACTGTGTTTTACAATACTGAAATGGATGTTCAGGTTTTGGGGTTTTTTTTAATTTCTACAGTTACCTTTGAATCTATTTTTTACCATTCACAATATCTTTTAATAAAGTCTTTAGTGGCTTAATTAGGCATGGTATGAAGAACCATCTGCTCTCTCCTTACCCTTTCCTGGTTTCATGTGGTGACCCCTACTTGTCGATTGGAAGAGACAGTGTACAAAGTGAACTGTCATTCCCTATTCATCCTTTCCATGCTACTCTTTATTGCAAACCCCTCAGTCTTTCCTAGGCTGAGAGACCCCAGTCTATTTAGTCATTCCCTGCAAGGAAGGAATTTTGTACTTCTGGTCGTTTTTATTGCCCATTTTTGTGTCTTCTTGAGATCTCTGTCACATTAGAGATGAGTCCAGAACTACACTTAGCTCAAGATGTAAGCATATCCTGAATTAATTGGCACCAAAAAAAGGCTTTCTGTGTTGAAGGATAGCAACAAGTGTCATATGCTTTAAAAAAAAGAATAAGATTAGTATTTTTATATGCGTTCAAGTGAAATTTAGTTCAGTTTTTTTATACTAAATTTGATGAAATATATGTGATGGAGCAAATCACAGCTGATCTGAGAATGGTACTAATTTGCCATCTAAAAATATTATAGTTAAATAATTTGTAAGACTTTTAGCTTAGGATCGTGTTTTGTGTGAAACATTGAAGTAGAATAACCATGTATTCCAGAAAAAAAAATGGTTAAAATTTTTTATTTATCAAGTTCTTTTATATTGGTTCTTGTTCCTTTTGCAGGTAACTGTGGCTAGTCAAGATGGGTCCAATTCCATTTCAAAGTACTGTTTTCCAGTACATTTTAATTGGGAATTGCAGCCATTTGCATTCGGGATCTGGAATTAAATAGGGACTTAGTTTAAATCATAAATTGGTTGGCCTGGGACTGCATCTCTTTTCTGTGTTTATGAACCTTAAAGCTCACTGAAGGATTACCTGATCCACCATCAGTATTTCCAGGTCCAGCTGAAATACACCTGTTGTTTGTATACCTGTGTAATCTGTAATAAGTTCTGAATTCAGCCTAGCTGCAGACTGTTTGCTTGCTTATATAATAAAAATGAAAATTATTCTCCCCCTCTTGTTCCAGCATCTTTGTTGGCCCTGGCTTCTATGGTCCTCTCCCTCCTCACTAACCCCACTGCCTCTTGTTCCACTGTTACCAAAACTGTCTTCACCCATTTGTAGCTGTGACCCTTGAACAGGAACTCGATGATTTTGTATATTCATTAGCTATCTTTTGAGGGAGAGAGAGTAATTTCACGGTGCAGAATTGTCAAGGATTTATATCTAAGTAACAACACTTAAATACTATAAAAACAGAAGTTCTGAGGACAGGATACAAAATATGGACATTGTCCTTTAGAAAAAAAATGCTTTAATAAGTTATTACTTGTTCATAAGTAGAAAGAAAATAGGAGGGTTTTTTCAGGTAGAGGGAATGACTTTTTAAGGCTGTCTATAATTTTATCCTATGACTGATGGTATTTCTCACCAGATCTGTGGAGCTGTTAAACATTCATCTTCAAGTTTTGCCTTGCTTTGTTTTTTCCCCCCAGATAATCACATGTGCAATATGTATAAACATAATTTATTTTTCCTTTTTAAATATATTCAGCTTTGTAGTAGCAAAAAGTTGGTTTGATCTGTAGTTCTGCTTTTAGTCATCAGTAGCAGAAATTTCCAAGGTTCGTATCTTTATGCCTTAAGGAGTACACAACATTATCATTGTCTTCTCCCTCACTAGTTCTTTGTTTCTCTTAGTTTTTACTGATAATTCATAGTAAATACAGTTATCTGCATGGCCAGATGCTCAGGCCATGATAAAAAAAATTTGCCAAAGCTTAGACCCTATGTTTCTGTCTTTTAAAATCAGTGAGAGTTTTGTGTACCTGCACACAGTTGGCATGTCCTTCATCCCATCAATCCATTATATACTTATAAATTCAGATTAATAAGCAGCAGCTCTAAATAAGAAGCAGCTCTAAATAAGAAGCAGCTCTAAATAAACTTTCACTGCATTAGAAAGCTAGGTTTCCTAACTCCTGCCCCATTTATTTCAGATACTGTATTGCTTTCCCTTTAAATAGATAATTCTTCTTTGTGTTTTTGTTAAAAACATTATTTGTATTTGTATTTTGGAACCATCTGTGTTGTGACAGTGCTGTGAGTGCTTGTGTTTTTATTTCATCCAGGCAAAAGAGTGAAGGTAAGAGAAAAAGGAGAAGCAGAAGGAATATTCAAAATTCAGCCAATGCATTACCCAAGGTCATATACTGTAATGTAGAAAATCATGCATACTCCATCTTCTGATGATTTTGGGAGGAATGCAGGATTTTGTATGCTATATCAGATTGTGAGACTGCACCCACCATATAAGACATTTTTAGCATTATTTTTAATATTTTTTAAAGTTCACGTATGCCAGAATTTACACCCTGCAATGATTAAAGCTCTGCCCAACTACTTGTTTAGAATTGAACTTGAAAATTACTTGGGGTTGGTTTTTTGTTTTCTTTATTGGATGTATCTTGTCCAAAGTGTATCACTTTTAAGTGTGTGGAATCAGGCCAGTATTAATAGGATATTGCAGTGGCAGCACCTGTGACCCCCAGAGTGCAGCTCAATGAGAACCACAAGGGTATTAGTAGTTTGTGCACCACACTTTTTTTAGCTACTGGCCAAGGCATCTCCATTCTTTTGGCCAGTGAAGCTGAGTGAGATGGACCTTCCCACCCACTCTTGCTGTTCCTGGCCTTTTTTTTTTTTTGACTTCAGATATCTGCATCTATTTCTGCATAATAAATGCACACATTAGAGATGTCTTTCCTATCCATTGATTCTAAGGAAAGTCTCCGTGCATACCTTAGATCAGAGAAATTCAAGGAACACACAAGGAAACAGTGTTCTTTAAGAGAGATAAGAGTTTGCTTCTCAGCAGATGGCAGTTTCTTTTGAGAAGGACGCAACATATTTTTATGCTGCAGATTTTCTTCAGGATTCAGGAAAACAGTGCTCTGGCAAGTATCCTTCAACCAACCCATCCTTCTCTACAAAATCTGGACTTCTGTGAAACGCTACTGGGGTTTTCAACTTGTGAGCAGGAAGCCATGCAGAAAGGAAAATTTTTACTTCCATAGGCAGACTTCTCAGTTTACCCGTGTATCTGCTAGTAGGGTAAGGGGCAGGAACAGTGTCTTCCTTGGAGGTTCCTCTTTAAACATTGGCTGTACTCAGAAATATGTTCCACTTCTCTCTGTAATCCTATGATCCTATGATGTTTCTCTGTTCTGGAGGCCTGTCATCAAGGTCACATGTAAGTCTGAGCAAGTGTCATGTGAAAGCTCAGCGCATCACACCATTTGTGGTTTCTGTGTTCATTAGGTAGCTAGACAAGTAACTTTATCTTTCACATAATTAGCACCGTGACCATTATCAAGAACGATATTAATGAAAGTTAAATACCCTTTTTAATGACAAATTTTAGTTATTTAAAATTAATGAAGAAATTGATCAAAGAGTATAATCAAATCTGTAGTTGTATCTCAGTAAAGTTCAGATTCCAAGTCCTGGTCTAGCAAGATTTATTTTGCTACAGAAAAATAAGCTGGATTTGAAGTCTCGTGTTTTGGGCACTGATTGCTCCCTGGCATAAGAGCGGCCTCCAAAAGATAAGTCTGAACTGTAATGAATGGAAAATATGTTTTCAGTGCAGGCTGTCGAAACCTGTTTTTGCAAACAGTGGGATAGATCCATGTTTTATTCCTATCAGCTTGGAGAGGCCAAGGTTGAATTTGAATTGCTTTCCTTAACTGAAGTCCAAGTCACATGGCTGTCACTGCTGTTCTGTCTCCAATTATTCAGCTCATATTAGCCAAACTGAATGAAGACTATGCTGTTTTGCAGTGTGTGCATAACCTTATGTTGATGCTAAACCAGAAATAGCCAAGTCCCATGAACACTATCTCTCACCTTCATTTCCTGAGGTTAATGCCTTGTTCTTGTTGCTCAGGCAGATGTTGGTAGTTGCTAATCTTTCTCTCCTTTTACTGGCAGCTGCTCCTTAATTTCCTGTAGCAATTTTCCTGTGTTGGTTATGCTCACTTATAGGAACTAGCTGCAAAGAATTACTGCTACTAACATTTTTACTGCTATCTTTCTTTCTGTAGTGATATGAGGCTTTCATGCCTCTGTTAGTTTCCACAGTTAATTAATCTAAGTCTTTCTAATACTTAATATGGTAAGGATAGAAAAGCAGTAAACAGGGCAGATAAAGGATGAAATAAATGGTTTAATCTCATTAATTAACAAAATACAGAGTATCCAGGTACAAATATTACTCCTCTTCTTATCCCTGGGAGTTGGATAAGCCACATAGAGCCAAGAAAATATATCTAAGCTATAAATGAAGGTGTAGTTCAGTTAGTGTGGGTTTTGTTTTTTTCTTTCCTGATTTTAATAGCAGCTTCACATCATAATTAGGAGGATAAAATTCCTGCCAGCCAAGTACATAGTTTGGACAGATTAAAGGGAAGAGGTATGAGAAATGATAATTGCTTTCTGCTCATCAGACTTCTATTGAAAATCTGACAGGATAATTACAAAATACCTGCCTTTGCAGAATGTCTAGGCAAATTTTTAAAGAGCTATTTAAAGTTGTTCGTTTACAATCTGTCTGAAAAGAAAAGTTTTTTCCCCTCTTTTTGAGGTAGTTAATTACAGTTGAGATGTGTGGTGCATGTTTAAGTATAGACTTTCTTCCCATGTGCATGCCTGGCTGCATTCCACTGCCCACCCCCAAAGAAAATTGCCCATAATTTTTTGCATTACCCCACATACTTCACCCACATACTCACCCTTAGCTTTCAGCAGAACATTATTTCCCCTGATGGAAACTAACCTCATTGCTTCCAACAGTCTGAATCATAGTCAGAGATAAATTAATTGAGAGAGGAATGTTCCAGTGGACTACACAAAAAACTTTATTCTGACTGACAGTAAAAAAGTGTTCTACTTTCAGGTGCTTTTGTGTCTCATCACAGTTTTCAAAGAATATTTTAGGCGTAGGTCCCAAAAACCTACTGATTTGGTTGAGAACTAAGGCCCTGAAGGTCTGACTTTCTACTAAAGTTCCCCATATAAGGTCATTTGAATCACAGGGCCACAGATGCCTGCAGAAAGACAACAGAACTCTGGGAACCTGGTAGGCAGGGTTAGAGTCATCCGGTATCATTTTTATGTGCAGTTGAACAGGGGTGACCAATCTCCTAGCTTACAAGAGCTGGATTTTCATGTATGGCAGTACTATAAGCAGTGTTCCACGATCTCCTTCCTTGTTGCATCACAAAGAACCACAAACAGTCAGGGAGTTTAGTGCTTTCCAGAACTGTCAGCAATTGCACATCAATTACATAGTTCCTGCATCTTTGTGGTAAATCTCTGTCTATTTTCTGCTCACCTCCCAGGAAGAGGTAATTGCAATTTGCAATTGCTTTCTAAAATTCTCATGTTTAGTCTCAGACGCCTTCAGATATGACCGATGAGTATCTTGCAGCCTGGCCAGCTGGTTCTGGCAACTAGGGCAGGCTTTGAGTAACCAACCTTACCAAGGATGCCAGGACTGTTGTGGGACCATAAGTACACCTCTCATGTGACAGGGATGCCTGAATTTTGGTAATATCAAGAAACAGGATGTGCGGATCCTAGAAAGGATGACCATAGATGAACTGCCTTGCTATAGGTATCTGTAGTCAACTGACTGGTGTATTTACATAATTTCCCAAAGTGATGCTTTGAGTCCATAGCTATAACATTAATTAATATAGTATTTAAAGCTTACAGTTTGTATTTTTATATAAAGTAAAAGAATAAATTAAGTGCTGGGCATATAATTAGTTCTGTATCGTGTTCCTTGGTAGATTGAATTACGTGTTTCACAAGAAATGCACACTTCAGGTTGTACAACAGAGCATTTTTTCATATAATTCTAATTTGTCTCTTGCTTCTGTTTCTTTGAACAGTTTACGAAGAACCAGAAGACCCCAGCAACAGATCATTTTTTTCAGAAATTATATCTTCAGTGTCAGATGTCAAATTCAGTCACAGCGGTAGATACATGCTAACAAGAGATTACCTCACTGTCAAAGTTTGGGATCTGAACATGGAAACAAAGCCCGTAGAAACATACCAGGTAGGAATGTCCTGTGTCTTAAAATGCAACAATATAAAAGCATCTCACCATTCAAAAACTGAATGTTTTTGTAAACTTCTCATCTGAGAAGCAGCAAGCTCGGGAGCTCATCAAGGTGGCCGAAATCCTCACAGTTGTGTCCTTATAGGTAGAAAAGAGCAATTTCAGCGTTAGTAAGGAACCTGGGGAGTCAAGATAACACTCCCTGTGGGTTGAGCTCTTGAAAGAAATTATTCTTCTAACAAGGGAAATCATCTCTGCACTCTGGCATCTGCTTTCAAATGATACATCTCACTATTAACATTTAAAGTTACTGAGGGAAGGTTTTGTGTGTTGCTTAACCCTCTGCTCCTGCGAGGACTGCTTAGAATTTACACCTTTGTCATTTCAGGACTGCTTTTTAAAACTTCATCTCTGTATTTCTCCCTTGTGCCTAGTTCTAGAAGTGATCAGTGTTAAACCCTGGCATCACCACTGACACAGCAGTTCACAAATGCCAGACATACATCTGGTTGCCTGAATTCATTGCGATATTATCCAGACAAAATGCCAGTGGCTTCAGCCAGTGCTAATTTGGTACTCTGACATCTGTTGTGTTTGGCAATAGAGAGCTGAGCTTACATTTTTTTACTCTGGCTTGAAGAAAGAAAATATGTCTGTGACACAGAAACTCCTTGTTACAAAAATGCAGTAAGGAAAAACTGTCAAGTTACCTACAGAAGAGTATGCAAAGTAGGAAAAATGTCATTCATCTGGCTCGTGTTGCTTACTGAGAGACAGTCCTGTGACAGTCCTAGACCAGTCCCTTGTTTTCTGTGTGTGTATAATGGCAGGTGGGGTACAGTAGTTCACAGTAACTATAATTAAGATTGGTTTTAAAATAACATGTGATGAGAGTTTGGTAGTGTGTCTTGTCAAAACAACCAAAATTTTCCACTATTTCTTAGGTAGTGTTTAGTAGACAGAGTGGGCCCCAGTGTTTTTCAATGCACCTGTTACATTTCAGTGGATACTCTCCAGTGTGTCTCCTATTAGTACTGGAAAGTCTGAGCCTATGTACCTTTAAGGCTACAGAACTGGTTTTGCACTTAAAATGGCAGTACTTGTAATGCTAAATGTGTTAGAAATGTTGATGTGCTGTGAGAATGGAGTGGGAGGGTAAGGGCGAGACTGTGTTTTATATAACAGAATCATATCTCAGATTTTGGCAACTTAGGTAAAACATTATTTTATACCTATGCTAATTTAGTAGGCAGCCTTGTCCCTGGAGAGGAATAGCTGGTCAAGCCAACCTGTTTGTCTTGACACCTGCTTTTATTTCCTCGTGTACGTAGCTGTGAAACAAGCTGGCAACCCTTAAATTAGTCTGACACCCAACAGTAGGGCCAATTAAAAAGTCATATTTCTTCATGCTGAGATGGGAAAAATTAGTATAATGTAAGATTTTCAGTACTGATAATTACAGTCAGAAGCTTATAGAAAAAAAAAGACAAGACCCGCAACAACAACCCCCCTATAAATATAACAGTGTTCTTACTGCCTTACTTTAACCTTTGGATTGCCTTTTGTTTTCGAATATTTGTACAGTGCCTTGTAAAGAATATACAGATGTGTTGCTGAGCATTGCAGTGGACTAAAAGAGAATCTGGGGAGCCTTGGGAAGCCAGTAGCACAGGACTCCAGATGATTCGCATAGTTCAGCTGCTCTGAGCAACCTTTTATGTTTTTTAACTGCAGAGAGTAGAAGGATTCTGTTCTAAGAAAAAGTGGTTTAAATGACTCTCTTAAATAATTTGTCTTACAGGTATCTCTCTCTCACATACCTAAATCTCATATATAAACTTGGAAATCTCTCAAAAGGTTTTTTTGTGGTAGATCACCTGAAGGCAACAAATAAACCTAACATTTTCAGTTATGTACCCACATAATTATGATGACAAATATATCATTAAAAGATTAAAAGGTGCTCATTAAAAGATTGTATTTCTCATTTCATCCACTGCATGGTAGCCACTTAGATATTACCTAGGTGTGAGACTCATGAAGAGGGTCACAACAGGAGACTTCACACAGAGCTGTAAGAAAGAGCAAAGTCTATAACTGTACTGCTTCATTATCAGGTTACAATTTTAGTATTAAAAAAACCAACAAACAAAAATGAATGACTCATGCAGGTCCTTTTTCATATCAGTGCTGTGGCTCAAAGAATGCTGTTGCATAGAGCAGCTGTTGCTGTCCTGCTGAACACATCTCCTGACTGTTCCAACATGATTTTCTCCTGTTCATGCTTCACACAACAGAAAAAGGGGCAGAGTATGGTCACTAGACAGCACTAAGAGAGCCATACTGCCAAGTGGCCAATGCTTGAATGTTGCAAGGCAGCCCTGCTAATAGCTTACTCTTCTGATGCTGCCAGGTGAATTAACCCAGCAGAAGCCTCAGCAGCAGCAGTAAGGTGAACACTCATAATGGCTTGATCCACTTTTGGCAGGGTCTGTAGCATAGGGATTCAGAGTAATGTGTCACCAGTGCAATTCCTGATTGTGTCTATTCAGTCCCAGCAAAATAGCTCCCTGTGCAGATATGTAGTCTGGAGCACAGAATTGCAAGATAATTCCGTGAGGGTCTGACCTAAAACATTGCAGTGAAGAAAAGGTGAATGCCTTTGGTAATTAGTTAGGAATTAATTTGGTTTGGATTCAAATACTATTCTTATGTGATAAGACCAATATGTAACAGATAAGGCAAATCTGATTTTACCCTCAGTTGGTAGTGGCAGATGAACATATAAACAGGGTTAAAATGAAGTGTTTCTTCCAGTTAGTTTTTCATAGTCACTTCAAGGGTCCAAATGTGTTCAAATAGGTCCAAATGTGTCCAAATGTGTAACAAAAGGGCCACATAAGGAGCAAGGTGGTTGTCCAAGGCAGTAGTGCAAGTCTGACAGTCTTGACTTGACAGTCAGCAAAAAGGAACTGAGACCTTGGAGTGGTAGGACATCTGAGAGAGGAATTGCAAATGCTTTTTGACATAGCTGATAGAAAGGCACAGCTCCAAGCTGTGGAGTTGGGCACACTTTGCAAAGGGTGTGTACATGGCAGTGGTCATGACAGATGGCTGCTGGAAATGGTAACAAGAGAAAGACCTAGAAATGACAGTCAATGAGGCAAATGATCTCCTCCCTTCTGCCTTACCTAGCCTATTTCTTCCAAGTGCTGGGAGCTCAAAAAGATGATAAAGGAAAGAACTCTAGTTCTGTAAAACTTTACAATGCTAACATAAAAAGGCTTAAGTAAAGAGAAAATTAAAGGATTTAATTACAGGAGGTGCAGGAAACTGCATCGATACTAAAAGTGTTCTGACCTATTGCTCACCATGAAGATAAATGCATTTAATTGTGAAATGCTCTACCTGCATCTGACATTTGGCAATTATTTGCTGTATAAGGTGTTATCTTTTAATGCACAGTGTTCATTAATTTATTAATGAAAATTGATCCATAACTAAAATTTATCATCCCTAATAACCTTATGTTACAAATGTTCTTTGGCTACTGTATAATTTGGCAATTGAAAATGGGTTAGTTTAAAGAAAATATAAGTGAAAGGTCATTGTTCCTCACCTGGTCTTGATAGAAAATATTTTGCCAGAAGAAATGTTTGTGCCCTCAGGACAGGGAAGGATGCTGAGCAACCACGAGCAGGAACAGTTTCACCAAACTTGCAAGAACCAGTAACCTTAGTACAACAGAGCTAAATTATGTCCCTGGGTCATTGGGTTGGTGTGTCGACTCCAAGAGAGGCCTCCCATGCACCTTTGTTTTACAGTTTCTACAATAGCTAGAAGAAAACATCACGAATGGAAATGCATTAGTAAATTTGTCTAGGCAGGGATTTTTGAGCTTATTATTTCCTTGTGGAATGAAACCAATTATCCAGAGGGAAAACTAATCCAGTTCAGCAAAGGATTGAAACAGTTTGCATGAGATCTCTATGAGAACCCTTGTTCCTCAGAGCCCAGAGGAGAAAGTTCTTCTGCTGGTTAGTCCCACTTTTCAACTAAGTGAGAATTTACAATGTTGTTTTTAAGTCTCAGACAAAGAGGAGGTATCCTTGGGCTGAATTAGTGTTCTGATTTGCAGCCTGTACAACTGCAGCCTTGTGCTGTATTTGGCTTTTGAAATACTTTACACAAATATATGTAATACCATACACTACAGATTCTTTTAATAGAGCCAAGTTCTTTCTGCCACAAGTGAGAGTCCACTTATCTTGGAATATGACCTTTTTGTTACTATTTAAATTAGATTTCGTGCACATTAATTAGCACATCGAGGGTATCAGCTGGTGAAATGTCTCTGGGAATTAGGTTCCACTGAGAAAATCACCCAAGCAGGAAACAAATATGTTGAAGACGGGTGGTGTGCAGCCTGCTGAGGGAAGCAGACTTCGTGCCTTCCTGCAACAGTAATTCTGCATCACCTGGGTAATTGGGCTGTGGAAAAGTACAGATAGCTTCTTTAGAGTTTAAACACAGTATCTTCTGCAGTGCTACCAGTTTGTGCAGCATATTTTAAAAGTGAACGTGGGAGACAAAGCAGAAAGTGGAGGGCTGGTTGTAAAGTTTTGTATTTTCTTTGATTTCAAGAATAACAGTTATTTTCTTTGAAACAGGTCCATGATTACCTTAGAAGCAAGTTATGTTCCCTCTATGAAAATGACTGCATCTTTGACAAGTTTGAATGTGCATGGAATGGATCAGACAGGTAATCCATCTTTCTGTCCATCACTGTCTTCACTTAGCAAAAGAGCTCCCATATGATGGGGAACAAACCAAAAATAGTTACACATGGTTATTTTCCACATCAATATACAGAATCACACACCAGTGTTCAGGTTGATAAAAGATGTTTGGATATTTGTGCAGTTGTGTTCTGACCTCCTTAGACATGATGTATGCCTTTAATACCCTTGGCTCATGCCTTGGGGGAAGAAAATCTTCAAATTATGTCCATTTTCACCAAAATCATAAGTAGGCTGCAGAAGTTAAAAAGAATTATGCCAACTCTCACAACCCCACCAACACACTAAGGAAACTTGTGTGATCCTGTATTTGCACATGAGCTGCCTCAGAATTGAGTTCATTTACTGGAAACAGGGAGTGAGGAAAGGCAGTCACAGGCACCCACTAATTCTCTGCAAACTGCTGCCAAATGGCACTTCTGATACCTCCCTCCATCAGAGCAGCCTCTTTCCTTATGCACTGAAGGAGATATCTGTGAAAGAGAGATCTTTTATCTTGGACATAATATCTTGTTGAATATTTTAATGAGAAATACGGTCACAAGTCAGCGAGTGTGAGTGAGGGTGGAATGGGCTAATGCCATAATATTAGCAAATGGTAACAGTAGTTTGTGGAGTAGGAATATTGTGCAGGAATAGCTAGCTGAGAGGACTGGGTTAATAAAAATGGATAAAATCCAAGAGTATAAATGAAAGGTGAGGATTTTAGTTAAAAAAGAACACAAGCCTTCATCTTATCAGTTGGAAACAACTCCCAGGGACATTCATATATGCTAGGTGACTGTGGAAGGGATTAGCAGTCTACAAAATGCATGTGAAAGAGAGCACAGGAGCCAGTGCTGAATGACACACAGTGGCTCCTGGTTCAGCAGAGCTAGGAGCCAAGAGGCAGAAGTTTGGCACTGGGCCTGGAGCTGCTCCTTCAGCTCACTTAGCCTCTCATTTGGGAAAAACAGTCTGTCTCATTGTATTGAAGCAGGCCTGCCCCCCCTGGACTGGGCAAGGACTGCGAAACAGAGTGTGGGGCAGCTGTGAAAAAAGCAAATATGATCCTTGAATGGGCAAGACTGGGATATCCAGCAGAGAAAGAAGTAGTGGTAACATTATATTGGGCTCTTATTCAAAGACCTTTGGACTGCATTTACACATTTCCTGTCCCTTGTCTCCAAGGTGGATGAAATAATTGAGCAAATGGACAGCTGCTCCAAAGAGAGGAGAGGCCAGGACTTTGGTTTTTATCAGCTTAGCAAAAGAGAAGCCAAGATTATACTTGCTTCTAGTAAGTATATCAGGGAGGTATACATAGGGAGGAAGGAGGATCTAGCTAAGAAAAATGAGAATGACAATGACAGAACAGCAAATAGGTTTTGAGTGTCAAGAGGGTAATTATAACCTGGAAATTAGAGGTAGTTCATACCTATCCAAAAAGTGACAGTGTGGAGCTGTCTTCCCATCCTGAGTGGTGGAGATATGAGAAAGCCAATGGTTTTGATGATGGTGCTCAGGAAATTTGTGAAAGCAGTTATATGTGACTTTGGTTAAAATTACAAGTGTCTGAACTTGGAAGTACAGAACAAGGTCTCTTCCAGTCCTGTGTTCCACGAACGCAGATAAAGTGTTTTGCCATACACTGAACAAGGGACATCTTTAGACTACTCTCTTTTGCTCAATTCCTGTGCCTGCCCAATGGAAAGATTCTGTCTTTGTTAAGAAATGAAACTTTTACCTTGTATCATTTATTATGCAAATGAAAAAATATTATTCCATTATCTCTGTTGTCTGCATGCCAGACTAATGTGTTTTCTGACATTGAGTTCCCCCTGTGATACAAAATGCTGGCCATTTAAAATTACGAAGGTGGACCACACTGAGCAAACTACTTCCCAAATTGCTCTCACTACAACTTCAGCACCAGCTGTTGTGAAAATGGCTTTGGTATGGTCAGGAAGTGGGAATGATTCACAGAAGTTTTAGAGGAAGATCCAGGTTTTGAGGCTTTTCTCTGAAACTCCCAAACCCATGCATGAATGGATGTTTAGCAGAGGGTTTTTTCAGTAGCCTGGTTACTGCATGAGTTTGACCCTACTAGAAATACAGAATTTAAAGCATTTCTTGGAAATACAGATAGTGCTGATCCCTGCCTAAATCTGGCACAGAACAACAGTGCAATCAAATCATGTAGATACTGTGAAACTTTGACAGAGATCCAGGACTTTTCAGGTCTTTTCAAACCATTTTGCTTATCCTTGATGGGAATTCTGAGTGCATTGTATAGGATGGACAGCCACTGGTTCCCTGGCCCAGTCTTTCTCCTCTGGTCAAATGAAGTGCTGCCATCCTCATTACTGCAGTAAGACCACTCTCTGGATAGTTGCCTGGTAATAATAGAATTCTTATTCAATATCAGGATTTAAAGTGAGCTTAATATTTTCATTCCTACTTGACAGATCAGAAAGATCAATGCAGAAAGTAATTATTAAGTGGGAACATTAGATTGTGAGGGCTTCATTTATTCTACTGCCTGGACACTGAGGCATTATTAGTCATGCACAATTACCAAATCCGTCACTAAACACAATGTGCTGCCCTTGATTATAAGAAACTCTTGAGTTTCTTATAATCTTATAATCTAATAACTCTTGCTGCCAGAAGCTGGCAACATTTGACAAAAGATAAGGGTTCCCTTTAATTTAGTTGTTTCTTTTTAAGAGTCAAATGTATCAGAACTGATGTCCATCTTTTGATGAACATGCACTCTTCTGAGCTCCTTGCTTCTGTGTATGACAAGTGTTGTATTACTACATGCTACAAGGATAATTTTTTCTTGGTGGATCATCATTTAAATAATATTTAGGTACCAGTACCTCTTAAAGGACAGTTCATTTGAATACTAAGGTCACTTAATTTGATCCTTTTGGTATGTATTTTTTTAAAAAGGGCTACTGCTAAAGATAAGCAATATGTAGTAACAGTGGTACTTTTAAGAGATGCTGCAGTATTTATATTATTAATCCATCTACATAACAGCAATAACTGCAGTTATTATTCTTATAAACATGTTATTTTTATCCTTAAAGCTACAGCAACAACTTAAAGTGACAGGATTGTTCAGGTAAAAATGAAAGCGTGTTTATTATTTCGGTGAAAATACTTTTTATTAATTTTTGTCGTTACTAAGGAGTTAATCTAGGCTATGATAGAACCTGATGGTGAGGCCGTTCTCAAAAAAAATCAACATACGTGAGCTCTGATTAGAACGTGATTGATGCTCAGTTACTCCAATGAACAGGAACTAATACAATCAGACAGAGCCGATCTCATTTGCTGAAGGGCACATTAATCACTGTGTACTTTGGCTACAACGGTGGTCAGGGGAGGGAGCCAAGCAGGGGTCGTACACTAATTCAACCAGATGAGCACATATTATCTGTAGTTGAGTATATTACACTAAAATCATGCTATCTTTGTTGTATATACCATTACATGATTATGTAGAATATGTGAGCTCTATTTATACAGCAATTTAATTTATGTTTTCCATTCACGTCTAAAGCCAAGTCTTTTAATAACGACCCCCAAGACACTGTTTTCTTCCCACTGTCAACAGTTTTCAGTTTTACCTTAAAAATTAGCTCCCTTTTGTAGCTGTTTGCGAGGTAAAGAAACCAGTAAAGGCAAAAAAATAGTAATTCTACGTGGTAGTAAGTAAATACCTTAGTTACTATTTTTTTTTTTAAGATTTCAAATGAATGGGTGTATGGGGCCCTTCCAGGCAGACTTCTGAATACCGTCATGATAAGTGATATGCTGTAAGCAAATGAGTGAAGTCACATACAACTGTTCAGTCAGTCCTTTCCTACTGAGCTGTCATTCATTCCCCTGAATATCCGTCAGCCTTCACTCTAATCAGGCAGAATTGGCAGATCCCATTGGATGAGTTTTTGAAAGTCTATTCCTGTCTGGCAGCACAGTCCATGCTGGAGAGCTAGAAGACATCATTTTGTTCTCAAGGCTCAGCATGTCAAGTATTAGCTTGGAAGTACTTGGGGATCCCTTATTCTTATTCCCAGTCTTATGCTAGCCAGCTGTACCAGAGTGCCACAACCCTGAATCTGGTGTCTTGAGTTTTTCCATCTGCATACTCCCCAGGAGGTTTAAATAAGTTCCTTCTTTGTGATGGGGAGTCAGTGGCTTCACACAGCACAGCATAAAGGAAAATTTCCCAATATGTCAGCAGGTCCTGATTGCTTAGAACAGTGGTTCCTCCTTTCCCTTTGTTATAATAAATATTATTTTTTATTTCTGTGAAGAATGTTTTTGAAGAGTTTTCCTGGAACCAATCTATTTTTCTTGTTAGGTTAGCTTGTTGTGAAACCAGATATGGTGGACCTTGCATGTCAATCCTAGGAGGTTGCAGATGTGCTGTTCTGCACTGGTGCACATGGTAGTGAAATCTTGCAAATTTAGGGGCTAAAAATATAATTGGGAGACAGTTTCAGGTCAAAGAAATGGTCCCTTTTCATGCTGGATGCTTTGAGGGACTCTTTTGCTGCTCTGAGTCTCCTCCCCTCACACCTGCTTGAAGTCCAAGCCTTGCCTCTCCTGCCTCAGGGAATGATGTTCTGCTGCCACATCTGCAGTGAGGGGCAGGTTAGCTGGACTCTTTTAGTTTTTCTGTCATCCTTCAAGCTGGTCCTTGAAGGCCTACCCAGCCTTAGTCCTATCACACCCTCCCTCCATGGTCTCTTGAACAAGAGTGAAGAAGGGGAACTATGACAGGAGCTGAATTTCTCCAGCCAGTAAAAATGTGTGTAGAATAAAAATTTCTATGCATCTAGAAAGACTAATCTGGAGCCCAAAAGTTGTTATCAAAGAGTCTTTAAAAAAAAAAAAAAACTAAACAAGAAAACTAACACAAAACAAGGTGAAACAAGTAATGGTTTGGTTTTTAAGCAAGCCTTAATTCCAGCTGATGTCCCCAGAGCTTCAGGACAAACCCTGAAAATCCAGCTGAATAGAGCAGTTTTGACAAAGACTGTTGTTTGCAAGGATGGCTGCAACATGGATGACATTTAAGAGGTTGGCTTGAAGTATGGGAATAACAGATCTGAGAAAGACAGAGCTATGCCAATTCTTAGTGACTGGCATGTTTGATGAAATCTTGTTGCCTAAAAAATACTGTGGAAGATCTCATTGTAGTGTAGTACAAATGATACTAATTTTCTTCTCAAATCCTTTGCTCCAGACAATTTTACAGATTAAAAATTGACTTCTAGAAGAAACAACCTTACCTGAATTTTTGCTGGCTACCAGATCAGCATGGCACAGGGTAAAGAAGCCTGAACTGAATGGGAGCTGGACAGTTAACGTTCTGCTAATTTTGAAACTACCTCTCCAGCCCAAATGGGCTTTAGTTCCTGGGGATTTGCTGAAAGCTCATCAAAGTCTGTGTTGTTATTGCCCAGCTGAAAAGCAGATTGCACATCTGGTTGTATGCAAAGCTCTTTCTTACAGCTCTTGTCAAGAATAAAAATTCCTGCAGAATAGACAACCCACAATGCTTTTTTCCCTGCATCCCGTGGTAAGCTGGTAGATGACCAGCCTAGACCTGTGATCTCCCGGCATCCTGACATCTGTGGTGTCACAACCTGCACTACCAAATTCTTGCCGGATTCAGGGGCACAAGAACCAGTCATTTGAGTGTGATGAGAGAGGAGACACACCCACCAGCTATTTCTCCAGCCTTTAGCCCAAAGAAGGCAAGGATGCAAGTCCAAAATCCTTGAGAGCCGAGCAAGTTGTGTGTGAGACTGGAGGTAGCAGAAGATCACCATGAAAGGGTGAGCAGTGAGACTTCCAGAAGTAAAACAGAGACGTGAGAGGGCAGAAAAGGAAGAGAGAAGCAGATAAGGCTTTTTTTTTTTTTTTTTTAATTGTAGAGGAGGATAGTTGGAAATGGAAGAAGGAGAGGGAAGAAGGAAGAGAAGGGGAAAGAGAAACCTGTCTGGAAAATGTGGTAAAGGCCAGATTCATCACTGGAGATGAAGAAAGAAAGAAAGAAAACAGAATGGTTACTAGGGAGGGAGTGAGAAGAAAAGTCAATTAATAATAATAGGATTGATCTGCACTGGTGTTTTCCCTTTCCCCTTCTGTAAAAAAAAAGTAAATAACATGGAAGACTTTGGGCCATAGTGACCCTGCATGAGAGGTGCTGAAGTTTGGCAGTGAGATATGTCAGATTGCATCATTAATAAGCAAGAATGCCCAGTGTCAGTGCAGGCTGCAGGAATCAGTAGCATTTTGTGTTGTCACTCCAACCACACATACCCGAAAAATTGCCAGAAACCCTCAGACCTTGCTTGGAGCAGCACAGACAGAGGGAGCACAGAATACTCCAGAGGCTCTGCAGAGCAGCACAGTGTAGAGAGGAAGACGTGTTCCCCTCATGGGGCAACACAGGAGTGTTAGTGTGAGGCAGTGTGGATGCATTCAAGGCTCTGCCGGTATGGGGTGTTGTCTCTCCTTCCAGATCACTGGCTGGGCTGCCAGTGGGTGAAAGGTAGGTAGTGGTAGGTAGTATAGGTAGTCATATTGCAGCCACTGGGTTTTTTCCCTGCTTTTTTGCGCTTTTTTTTCCCCTTTTTTTTTTTTTTTTTTTTTTTTTGTAATCGTGCTGCCTGTAGCTGTGGTGATTGGGGCAGGGTGCAGTCAGGCTGGAGTTTTGTTCCAGCCTGAGCTATAGGTACACTCAGAGTGCACTAGAGCATGATCTGTGTCTGAAGTCTGTGCGTGTTTGAGATGATGGTACTCTGAGCAGGTATAGCAGAACTTGTAAGCCTGCTTTCTAAGTAAAATTAAAAGTAGTTAGGTAGAGCTTTTCAGGGCTGCTCCCTTACACACCTGTGAAGTGATGTGGGGTTTTTTGAGTGAGGGGCTTGCTTTGGTTTCTTGGACCAGCCTCTCTTGCAAGGGTTTTGTGCAAACCTTTGTCATTAAACTGCTGTGCAGAGCAGAGTCTGGAAATACAGAACAGACTCTTCCTATATTGAGCTACAATTTATATTCTAATATTTATAAAAAAAAATCTCCATGCCGCATTATTGTGCATTGTATTTTCTTGAATGAGAATAAATTGCAGGCTTACATCTAGTTCTCACTCTCTTTTATTGTTATTTTAAGCAGCAGGTAAGGTTATAATCCATCTGTGTTTGTGACCTTGAACAAGAATGGGCACTTTCTCATTTACATAATGCTGTTTTTTACTGAGCCATTAAACTGCAGAAAAACAGGGCCAGCATGAAAAGTAGTCATCTACATATGTTAAAAAAATAACTGCAGTAAATCCAACTGAAAAAAGCAGCTTTTTAAAAACATGCGAGAGTTCAAGAAATTAAAAAGCAAATGGACTGTAAAAGCAGTTTTACTGCAAGTAAAACCTCCTAAAAATAAGCCCCTTAACAAACACCTCTCTCTGCATTTGGTGCACTGGTACTCTGCCAGCATGAAAACTGTTTCCCTGACAGTTCCTGCATTCATCAGGAGGGGTGCTCCTCATCCCCCTGGGAGCCACAGCTCTGCAGCCTGTGGCACAAGGGTGCCCCAGCACTATGAACCTGTTTCAAAATTTTGCCTAGGGGAAAATATACAGCTGGGCTGTTTGCATCACAAATGGTGTATGTGAGTGCTGAGATATGAAATAACCATTACAGTGGGAGCTGTAATGACAAGACATGGTGATTTGGAAGGAGTGAAACATTTGATTTACTGCTGTTGATTCAATTTCTGAAATAGGCACTAATCTTGATCAATAGGCTTTCTGCAGCTTCTGGGATACATTTTATCAATCTGTCACGCTGACTCTTGTTTTTTAACCTGTGAGGTTGTTAACTTGCGCCTTGCTAAGCAGGATTGTGCCAGGCCATTGTGGCTGGGGAAGGTAAGGGAAACCTTTCTGCGGGCAACCCTGGGGTGGGTACTACTCCGGGAGAGTAGTGAGGAGCTCCCTGCCAGGGCTGGATGCTGCTGTGTATGGACAAGTGTCTCTGCATCCCCAGTCTCAGCAGCAGAGCAGCTGACACTGTGCTGCCTGCAGACCTCAGAACAGCCCCTCTCCACAGGACCAAGGCCGTAGGTGAGCTGTTGTTGAGGGCAGTGTGTGCTGGGTCTCTGTGCTACCCCATCTAATTTGCAGCAGTTTCCTTTGGCGCTTCAGCAGCTATACAAAGCTCAGTGTGATATCAGCTGTCATCAAACTCCAGTGTGCCATCACCAAATGTGGAAGCAGGCTGGAGCTGGCAGCTCTGCTAGTGATTCACAGCATCCACACCCAGCTCACCTGCTCTCGTTACCCTGCAGTGCTCTGAGCTGCTGTCAGTCACCAGCTGCAGTGCAGGAGCAGTGAGATGCACAGCTCACATTTGTGACTTTCCCTGTGTATTACTCATTTGTATTACAGTCACTCCTAATGGCCCCAAATGAGATCAAGGCAGCACTGGCTCGAGGCTGTGCTCACAGAGTAAGACAGCTCCTGAATCCAGGAGTGTATAATCTAATCAGCCAATGAGTGTCTGTGTGGTGGAGAGTGTGGTTTATGCCTTTAAATTCTCCCATATTCTCCCATGTGCCATGGTTCCCTGGCTAGTCTGCTGCTCCATACAGATTCCCTCCAACAGCAAAGTGCTAAAGCAGCTGTCATTTGAGATGGAGGTTAGTTTATTAAAGCAAAGCATGTGAAATATGTTCTGTTGGACTCAACTAGAAAGGCAAATAATTCCTGATTACCTGAGTCTTAAAACTGTACAGCTTTTCCTGTGGAGACCTGACCATTTGGGGTGGATTCCCTCTTTCAGAAAGGAAATTCAGAAGAAAAACATCCTATTTGGGGCAGAGACAGAAGAGTAGAGCACGGCCCTGGCTTCTCATATGGAAAAAGTTCACAGGGGATGAGCTTTCGAACAAGGCTCTGAAACCCATGATTATGCTAATCCAATAACCTGAGGGCCGTGGATGAAATCCTGAATTCATTAAAGTTAGTGACAAAATATCCTCCCCTAGGGACTAGGGGAATGAAGCAACTGGCAATCCATTATTTCAAACTACAAGCTGATTAATGGGGTAATTTTTATACAGATCGAGGTATGTTTTCTGTCTCTTTTTCCCAGACCCAGAAATATATCCTGACTTGATGTTTCATTCAAACTTTATACAAGAGATGACAGAATCCTGTTTATTAATGTGTTTATTTCTATGAAGCATTGTAGATATAAATCTTAATGGTGTCTGGACTTGCAAGGTCTGTGGCTTCAGAAAGGAAAAGGGTTTATTCTGGAAAGAATTTGGTATGATTTTTCATAACCTTGCAAAACACTTTTCTTCAAAATATTTGTTAAAGTATATAATTATGTACTAAATCTTACTGTTGTATGAAAAGGTTTGAAATACTTGGAAAAATTTTTTAAACTGCTTCTGGAAAAAATTTTTTAAACTGCTTCTGGAATCACAGTAAAACTGAGCTGTCATTGACGGTAAAAGCTCTGGAGAAATAAAAAAGCCTGAAGTATATGATCCTTAAGTGCTCATAAAAAGCTGGAGAGTAGTTAAAAATAGCATAAATAAAAGCATATTGCTTTTATTATCTTGTGAAGTCAGTCTCCTGACGTCAGGGTCCTTAACATTTTGTGCATGCTTCAGGATGCATGTTTTGGGGTAACTGTAACTGTAATAAATTGAAAGGGGAAGACATTGGTAGAAGAAAACCATTTTGGAACATACTGAGGAACCTCCCTTTTTTATTATTCTTTCCCATCTGAAACCAGAAGACAACTTAGCTTAAGGCTAAACTCAGCTGTCCTGATCCAGTCACGTTAGCAGGCTTCCCACCAGCTTCTGTTTAACTGTCTTTGTTTTCGCTCTCTTTCTTTCTCTCTCCAGTGTGATAATGACAGGTGCTTATAACAACTTTTTTCGAATGTTTGACCGAAATACAAAGCGGGATGTTACCTTGGAGGCTTCCCGAGAGAGCAGCAAACCACGAGCTATTCTTAAGCCCCGGAGAGTCTGCGTTGGAGGCAAACGGAGGAAAGATGACATCAGTGTTGATAGTTTGGACTTTACTAAGAAGATCTTGCACACAGCATGGCACCCAACCGAGAACATCATTGCTATAGCAGCGACAAACAATCTGTACATATTTCAGGATAAAGTGAACTCAGAAATGCACTAGATTTATCAATATCCCTCTATATTTACAAACCAGCCTTTTGAGAGTTGTAGAAGGATGTGATCTTCACAAAAATTGTGGCTTCTGTGGTGGGATTTGTAGGTTGCATCCTTTCATCCCTCAGCCTGTATCATTATTGGTGGCAAGCCAACTATTTTCCATCACTGCAACAGTATGAGTAAAAGGCACGGCTGCAAATCCAGTACTATGGTCTGTATCGATCCCTCTAAACAAACTGGGATATTTATTCACTTTGGGAACGTTCCTGAGGAGAGCTGAGGCTCCTCAACTCCCGTCCATCCTTTCAAGGGTCTCAGTGGTTTGCAGGACTGTGCTGTTCTGGTGCCCTGCCTGCTTTTGCAGCCACAGCATTTACCACATTGTTAGAGCTTTTTGCCTCGATCTCTTGATTGTTTTGTTTTTTTTTTTCCAGTACTGTTTTCCTGTCTGTCAACTAAGCTGAGCCTGTTTGAGAGAATGAATAGCCACATCCCTTTAGAGCATGTGGCACATTGGAGGGGCCTCATGACAGTTATAGCTGGAAGCAGAATCCCTGCTGGTGAAAAGCTGCCCCATCTCACCCTTCCCATTCCCTTCTTTACAATGCCCTCTTATTTATTTATTTATTTATCACATTACTTTGTGCTTCACCTTCCCAAGTGAGTAAGTTACAGACTGGTATAGTTACTCAGCCAGTTTATGTTAGGAAGTTTATTCTCCATAGATCTCTTTGCTCTGTTTAAAACAGTAAGTAGTGTCTTAATTGTATGGAGGACTGTTAAAAAACTTGGCATTGCCACTCCAGAGGGACCGTCTGGTCAGACAGAGCCTGGCAGTTAACACACAAACCCATCCTACCATTTGGGGGTTGGAGTTCTGGAAACCTTGGCTAGAAGTGCTATGAAGGCAACAACCACCTTGAGTGGGAACAAAGTTACATCACTGTAACTGGGTAAAGTCTCTTATTTGTTGATTGCAGAATGGTTATGTTAATCCTGGCCTTTGGGGGTTACAGGCAGTGCCTGGTATCTGTTAACTGTGAAAAGAATGATACTGTGAGAGGCAGCACTGCTCGGTGAATTTTAATGCTTTTAAATGAGTCCACTGTTGGGAGACAAAATTATTCCTGGAGAAACATGAAAAATCAAAAAATCCAAACAAAACCTTCTCCCACATAAATACTGTTAGATCTATCTCAGTTATAAAATGATTAGTGATGTAAGTGGAAAAGGAAAGTACACACAATGTAGTGCATGCATGAATGATATAGGGATGGTGCAGTGGGCTGGAAGCCCTTCTAATACAGGAAAAGAAAGTTCTGCTGCACCCCCAATAACTCTGGCAGAAAATTCAGGATCCCAAAGGATTTCTACTCAAACCGTGAATAAAAGAGCACAACTCACATGGCCTGTTAATCTGCCCATATTAAAACTCCTCAGAAAAAGAAAAAAGTCTTTAAGCCATTATGCACTGATTTCTTGGTAAGTGGAGAATGTACTGATGAAGGGATCTGCATGCTTTTATATTTCAGTTTGGGGGGAAGGGTGGGTGAAAATCCGCTTACAAGAAATAAAAAACCAAACTCTACAGCTTTTATATGACATCTCAACACAACACCTGAAATCTGTCTGTTTGAAGTTTTCTACATCAATGCTGTATATTTTGTGTGTAGAAGCACAAACGCATGTGCACCAGTTTCCAGCCACACTAAACACATATGGTATGAAATGTGTAGGGTAATTCTGAAGGGAACAAAGAATGTTTGTTTATAAAATACTGTGTGCTGTAGTGGGCATGGACAGTATATGTACATACTTATTCTAATGAAATTTAACAAAATTGCCTTTTCCTTTTTTTTTTCTCCTTGTAAAAAGGTTTAAGAATGTGGTAAATTGTATAGAAAACTTGTTAATGCCAAACTACTGCTTCAAGGGTGTCATACAATTTCTTTGACTTTTGGCCCCCTCCATTAACCTTTGCAGCTCAAAAAGAAAAAAAATTGCTGTCAGCTCATATTGGCATTTACAGCTAGAGATACTGTAAAACATATATTTAGCTTTTAACAGTCTGAAGTAAGAGTCTATAGATAACTTATTATAAAGCAGATCTTAATGCAACGATTTTTTTGTTTTTCATTTGAAGTACCTTACTCTGTTACAGCTTTGGGTACCAAAAAGAACATGTTAAAATTAAATAAAGAAATATATCTTTGGAGCTTTATAAAACTAATTAAATACCCAACCAAAATACCATGAAGTGATTATAGAGGAAATAAATAGAAACCTTTCAAAGACCAGTATTCCGTTCCTGTCTTTGACATCACTGCTACAGATCGGTTTCCTGGTTTCTTGAATGTATGGAGAGTTAACATCGTCATTGTGAACGTTTCCAACTTTCTTTCTCTTTTTAGTTTGAGCTTTCAGTGGCGTAGAGTAAGTGATGGTAAAGTTGGTAAATCTGATTGTTTTGAAAGCTGTTGTTCATGGCTGCATTTTTTGTGTTGCACAAATTAGCTAATTGTTGTTGAATAAAAATATAAATATGTTAATACCAGCTTTTTCAATAAAACTACAACAAAAAAAAGGCATAAATAGATGACTTCAAGGCACAGCTTATTTTTAAGCTAGGCAAGAAAGAGTTGTTTAGCTCCTTTTATGAAGAAGGAAGAGTTGGGGATTGGCACTTAGAGGACAAGCTACTATGGGAACCTCAAGTGTTGTGGCAGGTAGAGAAGTAAACACAGTGCCAGGAGTTGGATCAGGGGTGTAGCGCGATGGAGAGTGTGCACAGCTGGAGATACACTCTGGGCTCAGTCCTTGGGCCAGCTGCTTCTTCTGCTCATAGCCCAAGCTAGAGTTTAGGAGGCTTGAGTCTCAGTCTCCTACAGATGGAATAAGACACGTGTGCAGTGTGGATTGACACACAAAATCACAGGGTAAGAAATTGGCATTAATGTCATCACTGGCCAGGTTGGAGACCTTCCAGCACAGCAGGCTGTGGGGGCAGGTCTGGGGTGTGTCGAGGCCTGGCCTCCCAGATGAGACAGATACTGGCCCAGGTGACAAACCAGACTGCTACCAGCAGAGCAGCATCCCACTTCCCACCACCCCCCCCCTTTGCACAGGGTAAAATAAAACAAAATAATTAAATAAAAAGACAAATGCTGGCTTGGCACACACACCTAAAGCTAGGAAAGCATTCCCTTTCCAGCCCAAGCTGATGCCTGAGCCTCCCTGGTGGTCATGATGCTTGCCCCAGGTCTGGGGGGTGGCTCTCTGGACTCTCAGTCCAAGGCAGCTGACCCTGCCTGCCTGTCCTGCATGGTGCTCTGGGAGTGTAAACCCGCTCACCATCAGTACACATGAGTTAGACACTGAGAGGCTGAGGCCATTTTCTGGATGCAGACCAGAATAAATTTGCCTCAGCTGTTACATGAGGCAAGTGTGTGGCTTTGCACAGCTCTCCCAGAGCTTAGATGATAATTTTTTTGCCCTTTTTTGGGAAGACACAGTCAATCCCACTCATTTAGATGGACAAATATGACTAGGCACTGAAGAGAGAAATCTGAGATGAAAATCAACACATCAAGCAATACACTATTTACTTTTCCAGGTTCCCTTTTCATCCCCAAATACCCAGTAGGAGCAGAAGCCAGATGGCTGACTCTCATGCTTTTGAAATTTTCACACGCATACTTAGTAGCTGCATACAGCAGTTTAACCCTCTGTGGTCTGGGGGGAGATACTGGCACAAGCCACCTGCTCTGGTTTGCAGCCAGCACGTCGTCTTGCTTTCAGGCAGAGTTAAGTCCTTTGGAGCCTTCAGTTGGAGCCTTTGGTTGACCCTGATGAGAGGACAAGTGTAAGGATTGTTTGCCCTTATATCCAGTTTTTAGTAACCTTATTATCATCAATTTTCTCCCACTCCCAATAGGAACTCTTTTCCATTTGCAGTCTTCTCAGCAAATTGAATTACATCTAAAATTAGAGCATGAATTCGCTTACCTTGCTCATGTAGCAGAATCAGGATTACTGGAGTGGGCCTAATTTTGTAGGGACAGAGAGTGTTTCTTAGGCTTTGTGAAGCCATGGAACAGTCTGGATATTCTGTAGAGGCCAGTTCACTCTGCATTCTGGAAAGGTTTGCTCTCAGACATCATCATGAAAAAAACATTTCTTAGAAATGAAACTTTCTTTTCCTTCTCGCTGTCTTTGGATGAGGATCAAACTTTTACTCATGTAAAAGTGAGCACAACTCTTTAGGCAGTTGTAGATCCTGAATCTGGCCCATGATACAAAGCATGTTTACTGAGTAAACTTTTAGCTCAGTTCCCTCAGCTATATAAGCTGCCATGAATATGGATTGGCCAGGCGAGGTTCACTTATTACTTGTCTTGCCATTTGCCAGGTGGAGACCCTCAATGAGCAGGACAAGATCCTTAAACCAACAATTCCATTAAGCAATTATTTTAATTGTCACAGTGAAGCTATACATTATGACATGGCTGCTAAAATGAATAAACTCTACAACAGTGACTCTGTCAAAGTATGCAGGGTGATTTTCTGGACAGCCACTTCTTGGTTTAAAACTAGTACTAATCATACATGTGTGTCTCATGCAAAAGCCTGGTCCAAGATGTTTCAATGGGTTCTCAAGCAGATTAAATATAGGGCCAAGTTCTTCAGCTGGCACTAGGTTACATGAATATGGCAATGTGCCTGTGCTCTAGGGAGAGGAGCACTTAGCTCAGAGAACTCCAGAAACCCCATCACTTTCTGTGGCTTCATCATCATTTATTGAATAGGAGGAACAGAATAACTCCTGGGGGAAAAAAACTCACTACGAATTATAAAAAGTAAGTAATTGAAATTGGAATTAAGGTGTCAGATTGGGAGAAAAGGAGTTTGATATTCCTTCATTCTTTACCTGTAACATAAATGCTACCTAAGCAAGACACCAGAGTGAGACCCATCGATAACTTGAGCCAGCACCTCAGCCTTAGCAGGTTCTTGCTTTCATTTCTCCTTGGCAAGGCTTGAACACCCCCAACAGTCCTGCCAGGTGCTCTAGACCAGGCTCCTTCTCACTTTAGTGGGAAGATGCAGAAAGAAGCAGAGGTTTCCCTCAGATAGGAGAGATGCTGGCATTGCAGCCTGTTTGCAATACAGAAAACAATGATCACAGTAAATTTATGCACATCTTTGACTGTCTTGTGGAAGAGATGGGGAGGAGAACATTGTCCGTTCAGTTATCGTCCCCTGACATCTCTGCTAACAGCTCTCTGAGATGAACAGCTGCACTCTCTGTTTCTCACAGCTATTGATCTGCAAACCCAGATAGATGTTGCTGCATCAATTGCACTCTGTCAACATGTTCAAAATATTCTCTTCAACCTTTGCAGGTAAAGACTTATTTTAGAATGAAATGGGAGATAAGCTGCGCTATTTTATACCGCCTTCCTCCACACATTTTGTAAGGCTTCCTTTTAAAATATTTGGCTATTTTGAGCTGCTATTGTAATATTGCTAATGAATGTTGAGGAATCTAGTCCTACTTTTAAAAAACTGTATCTCCTAATCACTTTGTAGAGCTGCAAGAAATCTCTTCCTTGCACAGCTTAAACCCAAGGTGCTGTCAAACCTGTCCCAAAACTAGATTCTCCTTAGATCCAATCTTCATTACAAAAGAGCAGAGATGATTCTTTCTTGGGAAGGACAATTGAATCCTGAAGCTATCCAAGGCAGGGGACAGAAAGATTTCCCTTGCTTCCTCTACAGAGTCTTAATCCACACCCCACCCCTAGCCTGTTGTGCTGCCTGTTCTTCCTGTGTTACCTTTCCTTCCACCACATCCTATCACTTTCCATATTTTCCCTTCAGACTCTTTCTTGGGCCACACCCAGTGTCCAGAATCTGGTAAAACCCCCAGTGACTCCCACCACTGGCCCAAGCACAGCCACCTCAGCTGGCCACAGGAGCAGTTTCTCATCAGCAGAAGGGTAAGGGCCCTGTCACCTCCCTCTCTCCTGAGCTGTCAGAGAGGAAAGCTCTATTTGCCAATATACTATATTTCAAGTGGAAGATCCACAGAATTGGAGAGATTGTTTCTTAGCAACCACCAGTGCATTAAGAAAGCAGTTTAACTGTTTAAACCTTCAATTATAAAATCCAGTACAAAGAGGTAACTGTCATGTACAGGACACAAAGCCCTTCCCGTGATTCCAGGGACGTGGCTGCCTTATGCACATCCACCTGCCAAAGGCACCCAGAGTTAACTTTCTCCCTTTCCAGCATACACAAGAGGATGCTGTCATGGCCCACACACATATCATTTGCTCTCTTGCAGGAAGTGAAGTGGAGAAAAGACATCTTTTTGCAGAGAAACCCTGAGGGTTTGTATATTGGTCTCATCCCCATGGGACCAAAGCAAGATCTTCAGGAGTTTCCCAGGGAAATAAAGAGGTTCCACAATGAAAACCCAGAGTGAAATAGGCACTGTGATCAGGAAGTAGGGCTGTGATCACTTGAGGTGGCATTATGTATCTATTCCCTGATTTGTACAGCTTAGTATTCCCATCTTTTTCCTTACAGCATAGCACCTTAATTATCAATCTTCAGATACACCTTTCCCTTAGTTCTCTTATTCCAAAGATTTGTGCCAGGTACAGACTGGAGCCAGGCCTCTCTCTGCTTTGTGTGGGCACCACACACAACAGATGTTGGGAGGTTTTCTTACCATGACTGCAGCAAACCTGGATTTCATCCTTGACCTGACAAAGTTACAACAAAAACAATAAGGCTTCTGTAAAAGTTAGTTTAGAGAAATCACCATTTTCTGTCTCAAAAACTTTGTGTCTTGCCAGTATTTAGTGCACATTGTATTCCATTCTACATTGTTCTCAATGACCTGATCCAAGTTGTGTGATTGCACCCGGCAACAGCAGGACAAACCCCATTGTACTGCAAATGGAGCTACAAGGGCTGTTAATCCCTCCAAAGGGAGCTGCCTGAGAGGAACACAGAGTAGAAGCAGTGCAGAGTCCTTCATCCACAGGTTGGAAGTTTTCTGCACAGAAGGGTAGGACTTAACCCATAACCACAATCCATAACCAGCCTCTGAGGGGAGAAGGAGAACATCTGGCACTGCAAAGGCAGGTGTTTGTACAACCCACAAACCTAATGGGACAGGAAAGCTGGCAGCCCTTGTCTTTCTTGCTTTTGCTTCATAGATGCACTATTCTGGAGAAATTTAATTTGATAAATAAAACCAGAAAGAAATCATGCCAGGACAACTACCAGTCCCAAAGAGTGCCCATGCTGTATGAGGACTGTGATATAAGGACATGCATGTACTCAGTGTATCCATCTTCACTTAAAGACTATGTATGTCTAAGCTGCAAGACAGAATTACTGCCCTGAGCTAGAGAAACTTCAGGCTATAGGGTTGAAACACTCCATGGAGATTCACTTTTTAAACAACGATTAAAGATCAATTGAACTAGAAGCAGCATTAGGAGAGATTTATGAATCATCCATTTATAACTCTAGGAAAGCATCTTCTCTAAAGAGAAAACTGCAAAATCCATTTATTGCAAATCCATTTGCTGGGCTCATCATCTGTCTGCACCACGGGCTGCCTTTGGTGAGGAAGTTGGTAAATTCCTGCCAGTATGTGCTTTGAACAAAATTTAGCACCAAAAAACCCCCAAACAAAACACCATCAACTTGTTTTGCATTGCATCGTTTGGATTAAATATGTTTTGATCTTGAAGGGTTTCTCATAAAAAAGAGGGTTCTTAGAGTATTCAGACAGTGATATCCATCCTGACCTTCAGATGGCAGCTTTGGCTTTGATTGTAGACAAATTCTTGATCAGAATTTGGTTTGTAGACTACTTCCAAAGCATCTAAGTCCTATTAAAATAACATTTCCATTACCTAATTAATTGTTTGAAGCTATTTTCAGTGATTATTTATTGAAGTTATAGTTTGTCACCTGAGGCAACAGCATGGCTTGTTGTCGTGGAAACATCTCTGCTGTCACCAGCAATGAATAGGGAGGGAGGAACAGGAGAGAAACTACAGAAGAGATGCTTTGTTGAAATGCCTCACTCTTTAAAGTGAAGAAATTATTTCAGATAAAGACAGGCCATGCTGAGACTAACACACAATGATTCCTGGGATATTATAGGGTTTGTGGGCTTGGTTCAAGCCCTTTCTGATTTAGTGTGACACAGCTCCTGCTGTCAAGCACTGCTGTCTCCCGTGGTTAACAGCAACATTTGCAGGTCTCTTTCTGATGCCAAACTTGCTATTATTGCAGAAAAATCCTGCCATCTTCAAAAGTAGAACAAAAACTCTCTAACAACCTGTTTCTATTTGATTTGTAAAAGATGAAAAATCAGTATTTCAGGGTTTCCCTTATTGGCCTTTACCTGGTGCGTGATCTTGCCACAACCTTTTTGCATTCCCCAAATACTTGTTAATCATAGTGCATGGTTATCTCAAGCAAGAGTTGCAGTTAGAATTTCCCTTAAAGCAGCATGGCTTCTGCCTAAGTTTTAATTAAACTCTGCCACGGATTTTCTCTGTTATTTTCTCTGTTCTTTTATTGTTCAGATAACAGAGAGTTAATAAAAAGGTTAAAGCTATATTAAGCTCTGATTATTATTATTATTATTTTTTGCATCTAAGAGATGAAGACACAGGAGAAAATAGGGTTTCCACCATCAGGACCATCCGGACTTTGTGTTGTCACTGCTCACATTACTACAGAATCAGACAATGCAGATTGTCACTGACAGGTTTATTGTATAAGATCTTAGAGACAGGAACCCTCTTAAAATCTGCTGAGCTGCAAAGTAGCGGGACTGCACTTTTTACAACTTTCCCATGTTTCATATGCTGTTCATTTATCATTGTGCAGTATTTTATCACAGGGAAAAATAGATTTTTTCCCTCCTCCCTTTTCATATTCTTGGATTGTAGACACACTCCACAGTGATGTCTTTTCTTGAAATTTGTGTAACCTTTCTTGTAACTGGCAGGGAATTGGCTTTACAAATGGTTATCTATTTTTCATAAAAGTTTTTTTTCTATCTGCATTTCCTCTCCGAAAATGAGTAAAACCAGACCCTGATTCTTTTGTTCCTTGGCAATGCCCTCTGGAGACAGCAGCAGAGGGAAGGAAGCGCAGCGTGAGCCTGGAGTGCCATCTCATGGCACAGAAGCAAAGCGCGCAGGTGAGGTCTCTGCCAGACAGGGGACACCTACCCCCTGCCAAAATGGAGAACGGACGGTTTTCTTGCAAAAAGTACTGAATAGATAAAGGAAACAAGGACAGAGAGGCTCCAGACACAAATGTGCTCTCTCTGGAGGTTAACGAGCCCTGTCTAATTGCCAGGCAGGGCCCCTGTGTGAGGACGTGATCTGCTGGACACCCCAGCACTGGATTTTCTGGCTTTTTAAAGAACATATTGAAGAAGTATAACTTATCAACAGTTGGGTGATGTACTGCAATGCTTTTGACATCCAACAACAAACTGCAGATGAGAACAAATTCTCTGCCAATAATTAAGACTGGAACTGTCTTAATTAATGAATTGTTAATTACCTTTGTACATCATTCACTGACGTCTCCATAAAGTCAAGGCAGATGTCACTAACACTGACTAATCCAGTCTCATAACAAACAAAATGCCAACCAAAATGAAGCTACAAACTTGGCTATGAAATGAAGGGATTTTAAGTGAAGGTTAGTTTTTAGCCCATAAAGAGCACTTTTTCTTAAAACTTAATTTGTTTTTTTCTAGAATGTACACTAACATGTAATTACAGGATTCAAGAACAGGGTTAAGAGAAATATCACCTGTCATAAGAGTAGGAATAAAATCAGATGCAGTGGCAACATCACAGGAACTCAGCTGGAAATACAGCAGCTGTAGCATGAGCTGTGGAGCTGCCGCCCTGTGCTTTGGCCAGAGCTACACAGGATCCAAGGGAAGTGTTTTGTGGTGGAAGATAGAGTACACCCCCCAGACTCCAGAGCTGGCACAGCAAGAGCTCACAGTGGGATCTACATCTCCATGTGGAGCAAATTGCCAGAACTCAAACAAAAGCCTTTCTCCCTGGCTGTGGTGCTGTGAGCCTCATACTGCCTGAGGTAGAACTGGTCTAGAGGCAGAGGCTGCTTTATATTTATCCTTGGAACAGCAATAGATGCACAATCTAATGCCAACACAGAAATTTTACAAATAGGTGAATTATGTCATCACAAAGGTTAAAATCTCTACTTCACACTTACATTAGGACACAGGATACCAGATTTTAAGATGACAACATTCTGACTACCATATACCCACACAACTTATGTGCAAATCTACTTTCAGTTATTCTTTGTAAAGTGTAATCGTTTAAGTTCCCCACCTGTCCAAGTCAAGTGGACTTTGCAGTCTGACCTCATAAGCAGATGCACCTAAAAGCTGCAAAAAATCCTACATGACACTAGTGTCTCTGCGAAATAGGAACTTCCCAAGGGCAATCCACCACACCATTCTCTCTGCTTTCATATTATATTTCTCTGATTGCAAAGTGTGTGTTTGTTTTTCAGCCACACTCTTTCTAGCTTCTTTCTGTGTTGTGCATGGACTAAACAGTTTTGGAGGCATGGATGCTTCTATGTCACAAATCTACAACATTTATACTGCTCAAGCAATAAAGGTAAGTACTGAGGGGAGTATAACCTCAGACACTGCAGAACATCCTAAATTGACACTCCATCTATACTGCATGTGGAACAAGCCAGGCTGTGTTGGGGAAACTCAAGCCATCTCAGAGTTTCCTCTCCAAACGGCCCCTGAAAAGAAAAAACAACCTGATGCACATCATCTAGAGAGTACCAGGAAGATACCAGCACCTTAAAAAAGATGATGTGATTAGAACAAAAGTTGTAACAGAAAAGTTTTGCCAGAATTGAGACCCCTCCACTGCCTGGGACCAGAAATGGCCCATGTAGACCCCCATCTTCTGCACACAGGACAACTAGAGTCAAAGATCTCCAGGTGGTACAATACAGCCCAGCCTGGGAGTCTGTGATCCCGTGGGAAACCCAGCACCACCAAAGCACTTTGCTGGGACATGGTATGTCTTTAGATGGTACGGAAGGGGTGGGATTGCTGCTGTGAAGTTGAGTCTCAGTGCTGAAAAGGCATCATGTACAGCCACAGCAAAGGGACAGCAGCTTCTGCTCCAGACAACAAAGAGCTCCTGTTGGCAATGGACCCAGGATAAGAGACATCAGCATCCTGTGGCACTGGAGTGGGCACCTCTGCATGTGACTTGGCCTGATTTCTGTTACTGGTGACACACAGGAAAGTTCAAAACTGATGGAATGCAGCCTCCCTTCGTAAATCCATCCCCATCCCACTGAAGCATCCACAAACCTTTAGGTAGGACTCTTTTCTCTCTGTAATGGGGATCTGCAGAAGGGAGGAAGATGCAGCAGGCTGTAAATGTGTTGGGGCAGAGGATCCAGCCAGATGCAGCACAGGGCATGTTTCTGCTGCAGCTTGTGTGAAGTGAAGTGAGCTGTCTTCAGTCAGGTAGTGCCACCAGTCTCCAGGTCTGCACCCACCTGCAACCTAGGGCAGGCCACCAATGTCTTTGCTGCTAAGTCATGAATTATTGGTATTATCACTGCCCTGTGAGCAGATCTTCATTTTTTTTGAGTTTGAAGATAGTGGCCCACTGTATGCACACAACTGTAGGAAAACCTGCTTGTCCTTCGGGAGTAGTGAGAACGTGTCAGAAGTTTCACTGCTTTATTTTCCTTTTGCAGTGTGAGATAGTGAAGGAGAAATTCATCCCAACCAACAGGTCACCTGGGAAACAGGGAGAGGGGAATTAGGACTAAAGGAGACTACCAGATGGCAGAGATTGGGGAGAGACAGCTAACAGAGGAAATAACCCAACTAACCCAGCACTCAAATCAGAATGTGCAGTAAACACATCACTTCTTGCACAAATGAAAATTTTTGTTGCACAAAAATGCTGAAATGATTGCTGTGAAGCAGCAATCTTAGAGAAGCTGCTTCCTGTAGCTGTCAGTGGGCAGATATATATCCTGTTTATTTCCTTCTATACTCAAGTAAATTTTGTAAAAGAAGGCTAAAAGCAGTGTTTCTATGTTCCTGTTCTGTTTCAGAACTTGAAGTTCAAGCTTATTAGAGGTGACAAAAACACAAGTTTTCTCAGTGCTAAACATCCCTTCTGAAGGGGAAGGTGACTCTCAGCTTTTCTAGATTAGGCTATGATTTATAGGAGGAGTTGCAGGATGTTAAGGATTTTTTTTTTTTTTTTGGCTGGAATAAAAGCTAATTAAATCTTTTGAGTAATAATATGAAAATAAACAAACCATCTCAATGCATATAAACAGTGATGGGATTTGGTTGTTTGGTTTCCAGGCACCTTATGTTCATGCAGCATTTGCTTGTGTGTAGGTGCTAGAGCAGGTACATATCTCTTTACAAGTTGGCAAGTTGCAGCTAATTTTTGCTGCATGGATTAATATTTTTCTAACTCAATGATATAGTAGCTGGTTTTCCTTCATGTTAATCTGCTGTTCAAACAATTGCAGTTGTGAAGCTGAGGTCAGAGCACAGCCTCTTTCAACTTCCTTTATCTGCAACTGGATGTGACCCTTACGTTGAAAGGCTGCAGTGGGTTTCGGAAGTATTAAGAAGGTATTCACGATCTGGAAACTTCTTTTGCCTTTTGCAGTGGAGAGGCCAAAAGGCAGAGGAAGGGCTCAGTGTAGAATGTAAGAAAGCACTGTGTGCTAGCCCAGTGGTAACACAGAATCACAGTGGTTTGGTTGGAAGCGGCCATATAAAGATCATCTCATTCCAATGCCCCTGCCATGGGCAGGGACACCGTCCACTCAAAGACCCATGCAGCCTGGCCTTGAACACTTCCAAGGGTGGGGCAGCCACAGCATCTCTGGGCAACATTTTTATTACCCTGTATTACAAAAATATTGCAAAAAAAATTTCAATTTATAATGACTATTTTATGGTACTTAACAGAAGACCAGTTAGCTCCAAGAAATAAACCCATATTTAATTACTAAAGGTATACCAATTTCTTTCTCTGGAAAAACAGGGCAAAACTCTTTGCATTTTTGCCTACTGCAAGATGCTGTTAGTCATTACAGAGTGGGTTCCTAAGTTATTCAGAATTTCTATATGTGTTTTGTTGTTTTTCTGTGCTTATGGAAGAATGTACTAGTTTGGAGAACAAGCAGTACTTTTTCATGCTACTCTGAAGATGAAATTCAAATAATGAATACTTATTCTAAATTCTGTATATTCTAAATGCTAAAGCTGAGCTTACAGAAGAACAGCTGAACCTAATTTGGATGTGTCAATAGCCATGTAATATCCTCCTCTTCCTCTTTAGTTAATGAATACTAATTCAAAAGATTGAATTATCGGCCTAGAGAAAGGGCACCCGTCTTTGGAAGTGTTGATAATTCAGTATATCTTCAAAACTGAGTAAGAAAATAATAAATATAGGATTAATCAAACAATTAACTGCAGCTGCTACATTCTGGTGTCTCCCCAGCCTAGAAAACGGATTGGTTTGGAATACAGAGCTGTAGCAGGAGCGGAACGAAGTTATTTTGTGCTCTGTTTGCTTGCAAGATGTGAACTGGATGGAGGTACCCTTTGCAAAAACACCTTGCCTGGAACTGCAAGTTCAATTTTGTGCATCAAGAACTAGCATTAAAGGGCATTATTTAAAGGTCTTTAAGTCAAATTTACCTGTTCTGTCCCTTTTGGCTACACTGAAGAGCTGAAAATGTACGGAAAATGACCTCCAATGTGCCAGCATTCAAAACTTTCCACTTCAGTTGGAAAGAAGCGCCTGACAAATTCAAGTGTCCCCATCAACCCCTCGCTAGGGGCACATGAATTATTTTTCCCTGCATCTAGCTAAATCAGGTTTTGGCTTTGTGTTTGTTTGGGGGGGTTTTTCCATGTAAGTGCATAAAGGAGAATTATATAACTTTCAGTCTGACCTATATTGATATGAATATCCCCCCTTCCAAGGAACAGTTATATGCAAATATCCTCTACCTATTTCCTCAGAAAAAGCTGAAATACAAGTCTCAGAGTTGTTATTATGGTTATTATGGTATGGGAACTGATGTCTCCTCTTAAAAAGCAACTCTTTCCAAAAAAATCAATAAAGAACTCTCCTTCTTCTTGCACAACTTCCCACATTTGACTTCAGTCACTTTGGTCTTTTCAGAATATGTAACAACTCCTTCAAAATGCACCACAGTAAGTCAGTAAATTGACATCCTTGCATGGAATAAAAGCTAAAAGGAGAAATGTTATCATTAGTTCTGAATACCAAGGCTGTTGCCTCTTTTTCTCCTGACAAACATATGAAGTTTCACAATTCTGTCTATGAAAGGAAAAAAAAAGTTAAAATAATGTTTTGTCTTTTAATTTCAGAGCTAGGAAGAATGGTGGGTATTTAAAAAAAAGCCCATGGATATTCTAACAAAAGGAGGTTCAAAAGGGTTAAGTTTGGCCTATTTTCAGCCAAAATGGGACTAGGCAAGTGAAAATACATCAAAATTTACATTTACTTGCTGCCTTACTCCTTTTCCCCAGATGGAAACAGAAAAGGTTGACAAGATTTCAAAACTACAATGAAACACCCTGAGGACATGATTCTACTTCACAGTAATTTCTGATGGGTTGAAGCATGACTACAGGGCTTTGGATGGTGAAGGTTTCTGCCATGGGAACTGGGCAGCAGGTCTGATGGTGCCTTTGGCTTCTTCCCAACTGCAGCCCTGGGCGATGTTCAAGAGGGTGCTCATAGCTGGAGTGCTGCCAAATGCCTCCCTGTCCCCAAAAGTTTCCCCTTCTCTATTGTGTTTTCACTGATAAACCTTCTCCCCAGTCCCAGTGATGGCTGATATGGAAAGGCAGAAAAGAATCTAAAGCAGGATCAGTGGAGTAGTCACAGATCAATGGTGTGATGTATCTGTGACCTACAGCTATGCAGCGCTCAGTAAAGGTCACAAGTCACAACAAGAGCAGGGGGAAGCAGTGTGTGTAGACCTCACAGCTACAAAAACTTCACCTGCCATACCAGATTTTACTGATGGCTTTAAAAATGTCAATTACAACTTCAAGTATCTCACACCAGAACATTTTAAACATTCTAAATTATAGTTTTCAGTGAAAGCTGCTATCAGCACAACACAAACAACTGCTCACAACGCCAAAGCATAATGAACAAATGTTGAAGCCATTTAATTCAAGTTGGTATTTTATGTTTATTTGCACAATAAAAATCATTAAACAAACATTCTATTTCAGTTTCCACAGTAGACTTTCAGGTACAGTTTCAGTTGCTTTGGCTTGTCCATTACTGGTACCATCCCAACACCAGCCTTACTCTCTGGTGTTTGCCCTTCACACACCAGCATGGATTATACCTTAGTGTAACTATCATAACCAGTCAGAACAAATAGAAACTTTTGTACACCACATTTAATGCAAAATAGAAGCTTGAGGACTTTTTAAAACCTTGCTGGGGTGTGAAATGTTGTGCCCTTTCAAAAAACAAGTCACTATCTTCTGGACAAATAGTGAAACAGTGATTTCTGTACGCAGATATCACCACCAGGTACTGACTCTAAGATCACTTTTTTCTAGAAAACATCAAATAAATACAAGCAATAAATGCAACATAAGCTGTTGTCAGCAACTTATTCTAAATCATACCTGTGAAAATACAAATGGGCACATTGTGAATACTTAAAGAGTAAAGTGCTTTTAACATTGAGAAAGTGAACGCATCTAGTGTCGTACCACGGGCAAATATATACCCATTTTGGACAAAACAGTCTCCATGCAATTAGTCAGCAGCAATCCCCTGCATTCATTTACGATATTAAACTAGTATATATTACTTCAGTCATACAGGGTTTAAAGTCAGGATACAGTGTGTACACTTACAGAACTCAAGCAATGCTCTGCATTAGCATACATTTTGAGCATTGCAACAGCAGGGTGGATTTTTGTTGGTTTTTTTACCTTTTAAGACGCCAAACCTTTGGTAGTGTAAATGCAGTAAATGTACACTAAAGATACCACTGAACCAATATGAGAGCTCATTATACAGCTGACAGGAATGGGAAGAAGAAAAAATCAAAAGCGAATTTAATGGCTTTATGCACTGTGCTCCTCCAGTCATGCTCTATTTTCACATGCCTCCCTGCAGGTAAGAGTTTAGACATGCAATTCAAGCAAGTGATTGCTTTCAGTTCAAAGACAGGCCATTTACTGCCAAGACGACCCTCTAGAATTGTGCTGAATTCAATTATACTCCCTTGCCTCAAGTTCAACAACACTTTTTTAAACTCATTGCTTGCCTTCAGGACAATATCTTTGGTTATATCATCCTCCTCTATAGGCTTGGTTCCGTTTTTGCTACTGAAAGGCATGCCCACAGTTATTTCAAATTTGTACCGATCAAACATTTTCATGTGGCATTTATGCTTTGTCAAATATTTCAGGCGACACAATTCCTCCTCCTCCAGTGTAACATTTTTGGGATCACAAAGAGGGTAAGTTTCACCGTACAAGCATCTCATCCAATCGCCAATAAAAAATGGAAGCATATTTATTGCAGATTCTGCACTGTTGTCGATCTCTGTCACGCGCACGTATTTGAACCGCCCAGTCCACGTCACTCTGTGTCCTTCCAGGTGACTGCATAAAATCTGGGTACGTGCCATGTTAGTCTCCTTCCACGCCCGGGGTCCGCAGAGGAAAGCATACTGATTCCATGTCAAGGTGGAGTTGTAAACTTTCATCCCCTCCGATCGATACACATAGAACCAACAGAACAACACCACAGCTGTGATCCACACCAGAATGAGCTTCACAATCGAGCTTCGAGTGAGCGATTTAACCACGTCAACTACAGAGAAGTTAACCTTTGTCCACCACCGAAGGAGCAAAGGAACAGTACACAGAACCAGGGTCACTACAATTTTCATGAGCTCCAGAGACAAAAACCACTTAATGAAGTGGATAAGACACATCAATGCAATGCCAACACCCAGCACTGGAAGCGCAAAGAGAAACAGAAAATAACCAATTGATGCACGAACGAGCCCGATGCCAGAGGACTCCCGCAGAATGACCACGGAGAGCTCACACCACATAAAGCAGACCAGATATGGGACCAGGTAGCAGTAGGTGCCTTTAAAATTCCGTAGTTGTGCCATTCTAAAGAAAAGATAGAACAAGTACAAAAACAGAAGGCATGGGATGCTTACATTTATCACAAAGAAATGGCCTACAGGAACAGTAAAGAAGGTTTTACCTAAGAATTTCAAGTAGCCAAAATTCCCAGGTAACACCTGCAATAGGGATAAGCAACCTGCAGCCATCTCAGTCATTAATGCCCTCCGTGTGTAAGGTTCTGCACTAGTGCTTAAACTCATGTAACTTGTCACTGTGAAGAACACTGAGATAGTAGCTAACTCTGAGCATGGTATACAGTCTTTGCTTGCTATAGGGAAGGAAAAAATGACAAAGAATACTGACAGTAAAAAATAGATGTATGGCTCTAAGCGATTCCATCCAAAGTTCACCTCAGCTTGCTCGACATCTAGGTTTGGTTCAAAGCGAAGCAGTAAGTCAGTCAAAGCACGGAAGTTTTCCCAAGCCTTACTGTCCTGAAAAACTTTCAGTGTGCAAATCACCATAGAAATGAAGGACAAATAGAATATGACTAATGGAATAATGAAGGCAAAAAAATCAATTGTCAGATTACTGATGATGAAGAAGAAGATGAGAGCATTGATATGGTGTGTTGGAACAATGGTAGACAGCCAATGCATTCCTGCCTTTGAGGCAATATCTATAAGGTATTCTTTAATTTCCATAATGGCATGAAGTGGGTATTTTACAACCTGGAAAGAGAGAAAGAAGCATTTTATTAATGAGCAGTTTTGTATCTTTACATCCCAGATATTCTTAGCTGAAGCAGTAGCAACCAGTTGTTTAACCTCAGCTGACATGAAAAGATTTATATTTCAGACTAATGTTGCCAATAAAATAAGATTACTCTGTCTGAGATTATTAGCTCTATTTTGATTAATTCAGTCAGATGAAGCTCAGAGGCGATTTTGATTTCAAGAAAGATGTATTTCATTACCTTTGACACATATAATTAAATGGCTTCCTAGTCAAATATTCTGCTCCACTAGCTTCATACTGAAGATAAACTACATGGCTGCAGTCCTGCACAATCTTAAGTCATTATTTGAGCTGTGAGTGCTGTAGCTTTAAAGGATGTAACTCTGCCACATTGTGCAAGGATTATGCTATACATTCTATGCATACAGGAAGTAGTGCCTATGATTCATATGCAACTATAGCAAGTCTTTATAGCTGTGGTTTGTCTTTAAACAATTCTTCCCAAGCATCTAGGGATGCAGCTGTCAAAATCTCATTTGGAAGCAGCAGCAATATGTTTAACTAATTACTGCACATTTAGTGATTCTTATAACTCCAAACTGTAACTTGTAACTGTAGAGGATCTTAAAATTCTACCTATTTTATGTGGCGTTTTCCAACACAGTCGCCAGACAACAGAGGAACTGCTGGACTGAATCCATTCCCTATGACCAACAACACACTTTATACAGGATCAATTAAAAGGTATGTGATTTTTCAAACACACATTCAGATACTTCATATTAGATGATGCTATCAATCCTCCTTCCCCCATAAAATGACAGTTTTTGTGTTTTCCCAGGTCCTACACTTTAATACTAATCAGTTCAAGGGAAAGGCCAAGAATGCCCCAGCAAATATCTGTGCACTGTGATGAACTGGGACAACACACACAATGACTTGAGTGGAAGCTTATTTATTTGTGAAGGTATCCCTGTTCTTCATAAATGCATATCTTTCAGAACATGAGCTATTCCAAAGCTTGGAAAGATAAACATCTCACTCCTTCTTTTTCCCCTACCATATGATAACGGACAACAACACTACAATGAAAACTCTCAGGTCATCAGCCAGAAACCCCCTACCTTGCTTAAAATTTATACCAGTATTGAAGGCATGCACCTTTATTTTCCCTTCTCCTTTCACTACCTAGAGAAGTATCGGTGTAGGAACTAACAGCAAGTTCCACCATTCTTGAATTCCTTCATAATAGAACCTTTTCACACCTCAAGGCTATGGGTAATTTTTCTCACCTGCTTGCTCCTGTTTAAATAAGAAAGATATGAAGCATATAATAACATCTATAACAAAAATATGGCAGCAATGACAGGTACATGTAAATCCTCACTGAGGTGTAATGAAGGTAGATTGTCCTCTTACAGGGAAAACCATTATCTCTTTCCTTTAAATATATGACTCATATATATGAAACTCTAAATATATATATATGAAGTCAAGTCCAAAAATAAATTACAGCAATAATTCTTGTCCTGATTGATACAGACCAAACACCAGTATTGAGAGAGAAGCGCAAGTCACCTCTGTCTTGTCTGGGATGTATAAGTTAAGAGCTCCTCAACATAATGTGTTCAGTATTGCCTTTTTACCTTCAGTCGCAGGGGTAACTCTTCAGGACTCTTCCCTGCCAGTTCATCATCTTCCTCTTCCTGCATAATCAGGTTAGATGGGATGATTCCCTTTGCATACTTCTTGGTAATTTCAACAAAGTCATCCAAAGCAATAAATTTTTTAGCTAAAAAGATAAAATGAAAATAGTATCACCACAACATTGTATTAATTATGAATTGGAATATTAATTTTCTTTCCTGCCAGACTCTAGTCTTCAAAAACTGAACTACTGATAACACAGGTTTATCTTGCAACTTGTTCTGAGGTCTCTGCTGAAAACAACAAGCTGCTTGTGCCAGCAATATATGACTATATCTTGTCAGATCAGCAGGTAAGTTTATTATAAAGTTAAGTAGGAGAACAGAGTGAGTGAATGTAGCTTATGTGCAAATATTCCACAGGAAAAAAGACTACTGGACTAGGTCACACAGTTTTAAATCATAAACTATTACATCTGTTTGAGAGAAATCTTTAACAGCCACACTGAAAAGAAAGAATTGTACAGGAACAGTAATGAATTATCTGTACATTATCAACTGAAAAACTGACTTCTAATTTGTTATTTAACAGTCATTTTTCTGATTTCAGAAGTTACAGACATATAATTATGGGAACTACACAATTATTCATATCTACAAGACTAAATGTGGATTACTTACAGAGTATTAATTGAATATGCTGTGTGACTATACAAAGGGCCTTCCCCAAACTGTACCAACTGTGATCTAAAACAAGAGAGTTGGCAACAAAACAGACTTTGCTCAGCTGACACAGAGACAAAATTTATCACTGCCCTGGAAGATCCTTATCCACTCCAGTGAGTAGAAGGGAGGCATGAGGTTACTTCTGAAAACTCTAGGGAAGCTGCAAGACTGAAGATGATTTACACACTGGCTCAGACTATTTGCACAGCCAGTTCCTCACATTAGCATGGATTAGCTAGTTTCTATGGCAGACAAGCTTGATGCAGTTTGTGAAGGAGGATAATTAACAGCAACTTTTCTTCCATACACTAAAGCAAATGACATTGCTGTATACGTGAAAGAATTGAATGACAAAAATCCGTAACACGCCTCCTACATAGTAAGTTTAGTTAGTCAGCTGATACTAAGAAATGAAAGCTGGCCTGCTCAATGCTAGTTTGAGATTTTAAAGAGACAGAAAATTTAACTGCTTCATTAAATTTAAAATCAGAGGATTAGTGGATTTGAGCCTATCAATTTTTTAATTTAAAAACCACTACATTCATAGAAACTACATAGAAATATCCTAGTATTTAATATTGAAAACACTGTAGATACAGAACAAAATAAAGTATTTGTCTCGAGATACATATTACAGGAAAAGGAGTTTTAAAAGAGTTCAACAGAAAACCAGCAATTTACAAACTATTTTTTGCTTTAATCTCACAACATGGATACTGCCTTTTGCTTGGACTTCTACCTCTCCCTCCTCCTTGCATGAACCCTTATGTCCCACAAAATACCATCTGGCATGCCTCCCAAGAAACCAGAAAGGATTTATTTTCGCTAACTCTTCTTACCATTCACAGACTGTAAGGCAACATTGCTTGCACCAAGAAGGCTGTGAGACTCTTTAGCTGTCTTGGTGGGGTTTCAAGCCTAATACGAAATGTGTCATCTGAATTTATTAGGACATACCATACATTGCTAAAATAGTCCTATTGGTATAGAATCAGCACGGAGACATGGTTAGAACCTCACAAAAATACCTTAGTGGCACTTTTAAAGGACTACAGGACATCCTGAGAAGGAAGGAGTTATTAACTTACTATGTATAGATGGCCTATCAAATGCAATGACATGTACCCTCTCAGGCATGCAACAACTGCCCATTGACAATGTTAGCTCTAATTTTCTGATTATACCTCCATTAAGGATAACCTAGATCAGATATCTGCAAACATATCTGGCTTAAAGATTATCTTCCAAGTATTGTCAATGTCTTAAAACTGAAGGAAGAATCTCCTGCTGGCAAGATAAATGGAGAAACTCAGTGAATTAGAGAAGTAAATGCTGGAGAGTAGCAGCTGTCTTGTTCCTCCATGAAAAGATAAAAGCTCTCTAGAGAAGAGGCAACAGCTTAACTCTTACTTTAAGTGTTTGATGAAAAATTTTCATTTTTAAATGTTATTAGTATTTTGTCACCCAAGTGTCTCTTGAATTGATATAAAAAGCACGTGTTGTAGATTCTACTTTATTATTCATAGATTTTCCTTCAATGTGGTTATGACAAATTCCCCTGCCTCCTCCATCCACCACAGAAAAAGAAAAATATTCACATCAATTTCTGCCTACGCTTACATGTAGGTTCATTTACTGTCCCGTTATTTAATCTACCATTTAAGTCTTTAAAAAATCATATCTGCCAGTTCCTTTTCTGATACTCTCTGAATTACTGAAGAATCCAGAACACAATGATTTGCACACTGGCGGCATGGGCCAGTTCAGCTAAGGACTGGAAAGAACAACCAATGCAACACAGCTCTAATGAACCCAAATACATCTGCATTATGACACAATGACTGGACGATGAAACTCAACAGTCTTATCCTTGAAGGACTATTTCTAGCTTTCCAGAAACAGCAGACAAGTCACAAAAACATCTGACAATACTCTCACAGAAGGTTTGATATAACCAGAGGTTTGCTCTCCAGATTATTATTTCTCCCATCACCTACTCCCTTATTCATACACAATACATGGTCCTCCTCTTTTACTTCTATGAAAGTTAACATAAGACTGAAATATTTCACTCTTCTTAGGAATGTTATTTTCAGAAATCACCTGTGTAATGAACACAATCCTTAAAGGTAAAGGCCAAACTGACATAAGAAATGTAAATCTAATCTTCCAAGGAGTTTAAACCTGCAAACCCCCAGATTTGGCTCACTAATCCATGTACCACTTCAGTCACACGTATTCTCAGCTACAGATGTATTAGTAAATAACATGCTTTGTGACATTCAAGAATTGATGTAGATTGCACACGAACTATTTCATATGACCTACTGCATTTCAAGAAACTGAGGTTTTCCCAACAGTGATTAATTGAGCCTTACGTTAGATACTGTTCTTGAAAAACTACAAGTGCTGTATTGTTGATAATTCATTTTCTTAATATAACAATTTGACTTTTTTCCTGAAAGCCCAACAACACATTAGTATTCCTCAGTTATGTGAGCTTAAGGAGAACTTTATTTCAATTCTAATCCCCCACTCCACCATACCTTACAAAACTCACAGATTTGGGTCTACAAATCTGACCCTGTCTGTGTTGAGTGGTTTAATTCTTCCTAGTACATGAACTAAGCTGCTCCTAAATTATGAAAGAAATCTCTTGGTGCATCTTTCCTATATCACTTATTGAACAAATATGAAAAGACAAATATTAATTATAAGGAAAGGGCAAACAGAAGCAAGACAAATAGAATGAGGGATCTGTCTGCATTAAGTGGTTGCATAATTAACTCCATCATTGTAATCATAAAGCTTACTGCAGTTTAGAACTAAAAAAAAATTGAAATTGCAAAATCTTTTTTGCTGATTGGACCTTTAAGTGCTGAAAGGGCAAGAATATAAAAGTAACAAATGACATGCAAACTCCTCTTAGCAGTTGACTATAATGGTGATGTCTTCTGTGAGTTCACATGCAGATCAGTTATTTACCTTGCACATACAAGAAATGGACACTACCAGTTAATGGCAATCCAAATGTTCTACACATATGTATATAGAATATATACATATATATGTATAGAATATATATTCTTACTCTGGCAGCACAAAATTGTTTAGCAAAACCGAACAGAAACCAAAACCACTGGCAAAGATTGAAAGCAGCAGCATGCACTCACATTCACTGTTCACCAGTCGCTCCAACATTCTTCTCTGCTTCTGCACGGACTTTGGGACTGGGCCAGGTTGCTTCTCACCATCTGGTTCAATAACAGAAGTTTAGGGAAAGTCAAAGCAGTCAAAGTGATCAAACAGTACCTGCAATATCTGGGGAATGGTACATCCTCAAGAGTTGGGAAAAGACAGACTTGCATATAAACAGGTAAGAAGTGGTTATATAGTTTTCTATGTTCCTGTTACTGTATTAGAAAAGGAAACAGGACTGACATAGCTAACATGGAGTGCTGTGATGGCAGAGTGAGCCAGGTGTCTTGAAGACTGGGTTGGTAAAACTGAAACATCTAATAAGGTATCATCAGGATGATGATAGGAAGAAAAGAAAATCAAATACAGCAAAGCCATAAAATACCTATTTGCCAAGGACAGTGAGTGTTAAATGAAGATATTTTAAATATTTGGTCACTCGAGTGAGTGCTTAACTGAATCACAACCTACAGCAAGAGTTGGTAGGCCCTTACGAAATAACTTCATTGGTCCAGAGAGCATTGTTATTAAAAGATGGTTACATTTTTTAAGTAGATAATGCATTTACTATTATCTCATGCCTAATTGTTTATAAAGCCCTTTAGGTTCTAGTTGTATTCTGCCCATAAGTCTGTATTTTATGAATACCATAAATCAGTTCATAAACAAACCTCCATCGTCAACTTGCCCAACATTTTCCAGTAGTTCAGAAACTGCTAATTGCTTCTTCTTTTTTGGGTTTAATTTCCAATACATGACTAAGGCAGCTTTTCGCACAGCTCTCTCCAAGTCAGTCTCAGATGATAACTTTTTTACTTCTTCCTCATTCTCAGTGGTGATGCCTCAAGAAAAGAAAAAAATATATTACACACTATTATCCCACATCCATGCAGAAATGATAGATTTGCTCACAATTTATTTTTCTCAGTTGAGTCTGAAACTTCTCAAGTTTCAGTCACATTTTGACCACCTAAGTAAATTACTCAAATGCCCTTCTCTGCCCATTGCTTATCAAAATCTAAATACACTGCTTAAGTTTAAACTGTACTTCAAAGACTGTGCAAGACATGCATTACAATTATGTCTTGCTTCACTTCTGAAGTACAGCTGATCAGGCAAAAGGTAGTGTAGATGCACATGGGTGACATGTAAAGGTCAGCAAGAACTGAGTGAAAGTCAGTGGGGTTTTTTGGGTTTTTTTTACCCCTGTAAGTAAGAGTTCAAAGAGCTGGCAGATGAGAGGAGATGATTCCAAGCATAGGAAGTAGCATAAAGAAAGATGAGAATCTTAGTGGGAGAAGCCAGTGAAAAAGACCAATTAGGAGTTGGTTAGAGAGGGGCAGAAGAATGAAATAACAGTAGATATGTAGGTGGTGTGTGGTTATATATGACCTTCACAGTAAAAGAAAAGAAGCTTCAATGAAAGATGAGGAGGGAAAGAACAAGTGTGGATTTCATAAAGGAATTCAAGCAAAAAATTAATAAAAATGCTTTAATAAGCAGTATCGGTAATTAATGCTTTTTTAATTCCCTATTGGAACAGGCTGCTAGCAATTACTCACATAATTTTGCCCTGATAATTTCCATCACATTTTAACCCCTCTTTTCAGAGTTAAAATGAATGTAGTATGATTTCAGATAAAGTGGGAAGTGCAAGCAGAAAGCCTCAGGGAACCCATACCTCTTCTGTCTGCCAGGCACCTACGCAACAGTTTGACAGCTTCTCTTCGACCTTGCTTAGCAGCAAGGATGAACCAGTCAACTGCACTACAATTGTTAAGTTCTTCATCCTCCTCTTCTGCTAATCTCAAGTAATGTTTCCCCACCTAGAATAAACAGAAAACAAAATTCCTTCAATTACTGCAATATACTCTCTCTCTCTGCATCTCTCTCTCCCCTCCCAACCCCCAGCACTCAGCTAAAATAAATTCTCTCTGAACAAAAGGTCACATTTGCTCCTAGCACTAAAGAACATAGCTGTAAGTTGATCTTCTGCATGGAAAGATCTGAAAGAACTGGAAGCAAGAAGGAATTGCAACACATTTGGCCAGGTCAATGAATTAGTTGCAGTTGGTCTTCAGGTATCTAGCAGGATCAGGTAAACCTCCTCATGTTAAAAGTTTTCTTGAATTCTTTTCCTCCTATGACGAATGACCAGACAACACTGCTGGCCTCATTTGAGAAACAGAAAAAAGTAAGTGTAATATGGCACATTCTGAAATTCAGAGAAAGTTATTGACAAGGCCTTGACACAAAAGCAGGCTTCAAACAGTGCTGTCCCTGACTCACAGCAGTTTGCCAAAGCAAATTCATGATTACTTAGTGAATGGAATAAAACTAATACTGCTTAAGCATCAAATAAATTCAGTGAAATATCATATTAAAATCTTCCTATTCAGGATTACAGAAATTACCAAGCAGCTGCCTATATTACTGTTTTACAGATAAGAAAACCACCACCTTTTTTCTTCCTTCTAAAGACTGAAATAGGTGATAATAGACTAGCAAATATATTTATGCAATAGTATGAAACACTTCTGCCTATCACAACACAAGGCAACAAAACATTAAATGGCAGAAAATGACCAAAACTGCTGGACATTTTATCAGCATACCTGGAGAAACTGGGAAATGTTTTTGCTTAGCTCACTGCACTTCCTCTCTCCCTAATGTTACTTGAGCTACATTTTAGGAGCAATTAATGTAATACCTTAACAGTCTAGCTCCCTAAGTCCACTGTATTATCTGCTGAAAAAAAAACCTGTTTGACAGTTTCTCTGAAACTTTGGTACCGCCATTAAAGGTGACTAAAGAAATATTGTTAAAAGATGAAAAATTCACATTATTCTTATATAGACTAAAATGCACTGATATAATCATAAAGGTCTTTTTTCTTCCAGTAAAGTTTATGTCTCCTTTTAAATTGTTTCATACACTTAAGTCAGTGCTCCAACAACTTCTACACAGACAGTTACTGGGTAGACATCAGTGATTAAACCCATAACACATACAATGAAGCTACCCCAAATCATACAGAAATAATAAGAAAAATGGACTAAGTAATCCAAAAGTCAGAACTAAACACTGATTGCAAAGTCACACCAGAATTCAACAGGAAGTGCACCAATACAGTGGCACAACAAGGAAAGAGTGTGTAAGATTTTTTTAAAAAAAAAAAAATTCAGCAATTGCCTGGTAATTTCTCACCCAACTGCAGATATACCTTCAGCTATTTATTTCAGAAAGGAATTACTTAAACAAGTTACATGGTAAATAACATCCATCTGAGAATAACAGCTGTTTCTGGAGCATGTTTATATTTATAGCCATTAAGATTTTGAGCAAAGCTTCAAGGGTAGCAGCATTTAATGATGCAGCTCTTAAGTTTTGGACATAGACACTCGTATTGCAACATCAGCTAGCAGACCCTGAGACTAGTCATACCCCACAAGGCTACTGCACTGGCAAAATGATAGCATATCACCTGTTTTATGACAGAATCAGGTTTTTTGCATTGTCTATGCCTTTAATAGCAAAGCTCCTACATCAAACCACATGAAAATAGCTGCAAAGCTCTGGCCTGCAGCAGTCAAAGGAGAAAGAACTGATGGAAAAAGGTGTTAACCTCAGATTTGTCATTTAAGCAATCTGGGATTCTCTTTCCCATGAACTAAAACTGTGAAATGAAGTCATAGCTGGTAATGGCTTAGCACATATCCTCATACTGTACTTCTCAAAGGTTGCTCCCATCTCTGGCTTTGCTGAGGTGGTTATCTCAAGCAGTCCCAATGCAGACATCTTCTGATTAAAGGCACAGAGTTGCCTTTTCTCCATTACAGAATTCCAGCTGTGGGTGTTTCATTTACATAACTACCGTATAGTTATTTCTGAATGAAAAAACCTACAAAATGTTACAGTAATACATGTTGACAGCCACTCAGAGTGCATGTATTTCCATAGTCATGGAAGAATTATTTTTGAATAATCACACAGTAATAACTACAAGTCAATAAACTGACTGATTTCCCATGTTTGACTTTGTGATTATTAGCAAACAGCACAACAGTGGCATCTCAACCTCTCATTCATACTCCTACAATGGTAAGAAACAAAAATAGATTTTTTTCTGATTCTAAAGGAACATATTCAGAAATAGAGAAGAAATATATCTCTTTTTAGTGTTTTAAAAACTAAAAGTTAATTCCCTCTCCAAAAGTCACATAAAACGTGACTGCATAGAAATGAAATGACTGTATTTTGGGTTCCATTTCAGGCAGTCAATTCATTCTGAGTGCATACTGAAGAAAATTGTATGCTGTATCCCTTTATGATAAGAATCCTATTATTGTGTGGGAACAGAAAATGTACAGTTATGGAGCTAAAGGAAGGGAGTGAAAGTGGAATGAATTGAGAAGAAAAAAATTATTATTTATATACATACATATGCATCATAGGCTTAGAGTACATAAGTATTTCTGAGTGTTCTTACTCAACTGGAAGTTATATCCAGAAAGAATATTTATGGAGTTTGCTTTCTTTTGTGTGGAGAAATAGAGCCAAAACATGGATTTTACAGCAGTGATTCCCTCAATGATAATGTTTCCCCCTCCACAAAGCCACCAGCTGTTTCAGAGTGAGGAATTTGTTACTGTCTCAGGTTACAACTCCAAGGTCAGTCTGCCCCTCAAACAAGTTGAGATGGAATGCGAAGCAAGCTTGGCATTGCAGTATCTTTCATACCACGCTTAAAATATTTTTTCCTCATTTTTTCTCATCCCAACCTTTGATTTTCATTTGCAAAAAGAGTTGTGATCCTTGGGGAAAATCCAAACCACCAATGAGCATGTAGGAGACTGAAACCTTTCAGCATCAAAGCTGAAGCTGGAAAAGAATGCTCAAGTAAAACACTAACCAAGTTAAACACAAATTAAAACCCTTCTAAACAATTTTAAGCTATTTATACTAGACCAATACACCAGATGATGGAATGCAGTGGAAAACTGGTACAATTTTCCTAAAACCTAAGGGATACCTGAAGTGCTAACAAACACAGGGACAGAATTGCTACTATTAATTCAATTTTATCTGCCGTTAAACAACTAAACACAGCTAATTTCAATAAACAAGGAGGGTCGTCTTCTCTAAAATATCTTAATTCAAGAGAGAAATGATATCTGAGCAAAACACCAACCAACCTCTGTCCCTGCTAAAGCAACTCGATGGCAGGTGCTTCCTGCATGTTTCTTCCACAGAGTCCAGGCCTAAGAGCCCTGGTATCTTTGTACATAGTGCAGTGCTGAACCACTACCATTTAACAGCCCCTATTCCACAAGTAACTGACATGTTTCTTTCAAAAAAACCCCAAAAAGCCAAAATAAAAAACAACAATACAAAAACCCAAACTGAAAAGCAAAAGCAGTTCTGCACCTTCTCCGTGCTCTCTGCCTGCCCTCCCCATTTTTCATGTGTTCTAAAGGCTTGCTCAGGAGATGGACCTGAAGGCAGTCACAGTCCTGAGCAAGCAGCATTTCGCAAGGCAGAGAAATCATCTGGCATCCCCTTCTTTGAATAGTTTAAGAACAAAACAGACATGGTTCAACTGAAGAAGAGATAATAGTTCTACAGCAGGCAGTGCTATTTTTGGACTTTAGAGCAAACAAGACTGGACAAAGAACATATAAAATTACCTCTGTTTGTGCTTTTGGTTCTCCAGCTTTTGCCCTCTCAAGCAGTTCTTCAAAGAGCACTTCAGGTTCTTCCTTCATGCCCTCTATAAATTAATTTGATAAAGAAAATTGTTTAGTACCAATAGCTTAAAGCATTTTAAAAATCATTGCTATATGTGGTTGAAGAATTAAAGGATCACACCTAAAAAATCCAAACAAGTGTTTTGCAAGAACAGTGGAAATTAACTTATTACAGTATTTACACTCCATCTCAGTATTGTACTTCAGCATATTTACTCGTTATTTGGTACCTGCCACAGGATGACACATACAGTTTACAGTTTCTCATTTACTTCCACAAAATTCCTTTCTCAATAGAATATTCATGAAAATAAATGAGCACACACAGAACATGTAGTACAGATCAGCTTTTGTACTTAACTATTCTTAATAGCACTTCAGTCCTTCACCTGTCAGTCTCTTTATTTAGTACTGGAACCTTTCCTAGAGTCTTGAAAAATTAATAGACCTTTAAAACATGTCCAGTATATTTGAAAGCTCAGCTCCTCAGTCTCTGGAGCATAGAGAGACTAACGGTGATTATATCCTCTAAACCTCACCATTTTTTTGTCTGGCTCCACACTCCACCTGATTTTTTTTCTCCTTTCCCATCTACTGTACCCATATAGACTTAAACAATTCTTTTCTTCAAAAGCATCATATTGCTTCACCAGGCAATCATAAAGAAAAAGTCTTGAAAGTTTTATCTGACATCCAGTGTTTGTAAAGAACTCCATGCTGCATGCTACTTGATGAATGAAGAATAGATTTAGTGGAAAAGCTGACAAAGGTCACAACTACTACTTTTTTTTTTACGAGATGACTTTTTATGAGATGGCCTAATTTGGGCAGCAGCAACGCCAGAAGCTGGTAAGCAGCCCTGCCAGCTGAGGTGCCATTCAGTATCAGCTCTTTTTCAGCAGCTGGGAGGAAGGAAGAAATAAACCCCATTCCAAATAGTCTCCTGAAGAACAGGGCTACTTACATTCTTTAACATCCCTGGTACTGGGACTATTTTCAAACAAGAACAGGCTACAAGCCAACGCTTTCATTAAATGGATGTATTTTAACAGGAGCAAACCATGAAGTAAGACTTCCTTCTTCACCATGCCACAGTTTTGTCTGACAAGCTCCACTTGGAAAAGTACTAATGCCAGATTATAACATGTTGTCTGACTAAACAAGGCACACAATGAAAAGCAATTTTCATTTAGTACTTGGTCTTTTCAGAAAGCTGCAAAAATATTATTGTAAAATAGGCAAACAGCATCCCAAAGCAAAATTAACCACTTAATCTCCTTGTCCTGATATATAACCAATAGGATTGAACTCAAACCAAGTCAGAAGCCTGTTTTCCAGATGGCACCACTCACACCAGCAGACATCATACAGGGGCTCTCTGCTAACAATAAACAAGAAGTTACAGGGAAGAGCATACTGTTTGAAAGAAGCATAATATTCATCTGCTTACCCCACCCAAAAGAAACAAGCTGGGCAAGGCAGTACTTTTCTGTTTCTTCCTGTGCTTTCATATTCATTAGCCCCTTCAAACACTACTGTTTTAAAAATGCATTTTTTTCTGTTCAGGGTTTTCTGCATGTTGAGAATACCACAAATATTTCAGTGATACTCTGGATAATACAGGAGGCACCATTCAGAAGTCAGTGTTAGCTAATTAGGTGGAATTTACACACACAAGAAAAAATCCAAATTATAAAAAGCAGTTTGCTAAACTGATAAAAATGCTTATAAGAAAGGCAGTAGTCTGGCAGCTTACAAGGCAAAGTGTCTTCCTTTCTCTCCTGCTCCACTTGCCACACACAAGAGCATGGCACAATGGATCCCTTCCAGCTCTTCTTGCTCAGATAAATGCATTAGATAGGAACACTTTTACAATAGAAAGCTGAAGAAACAAAACAGGAATGTTTTACACCATCAGGATATAGTTACTTTATTGCAATTACATTGCAGATTAACATGTAAATAATGGTCTCTGAGAAGATGGGGAAAAAAGAAAAATTAAAAACATGCAGCCTTATGAACCACCACCTTCAATGAGGAAAAAAAAGTGGTGTTATTGTAGCAAACTCATTGAAATGTTTTTTTTTTTACCAGAGCTGACTGCCAGGGGAAAGAAACACTTTCTGCTGTTATTTTCAACCTACTGCCCAATTCCTCCCATCCAGTTATCAATTCTATGTACTTTCACATGTGATCTATGAATATAAATAACAGCTAGTTAATTAAAAATATGTCTGTGGGCTGGTTCTGTAGTTGTAGGGCAAGGGTAGAAGAACAGGTTGTGGAGTGTTGTGCAGATCAAATTCAGAATATCTTAGTACTATTTCTAATAACTGGCAAAGTTTTTGCTTTGCTTGAAAAAAGACGATAAGAAAACAGGTAAAGCATGAATGACTAGTTTCATGGCTGCCATATCCTTTTACTTTCTCACAGAAGTATATAGGTCAGTCTCTGAAAGTTAAAGGTCCAAAACACAGTCAAAGTGTGTTCTGGAAAAAGGATGGACAATACACACTTTCTTTCAATTCAGCCCAACTCTAGAACAAACACTATATAAGAGTATATGCACTCACCATAAAAATACCATAAAAAGTGGTGATCTATAACTTATCACCTTTGTTCTTAAGAATGTTTTTAGTCAGAAAATGCCTTGATGTGTATTCCTCCCACATAAGAGTACTGTAATGGAAATGCTGTCAGTAGAAGCTTTTATTTTCCAGTTTTGCTAAAAACTCATGTCTTTTTCATGTCAAATTCTACTCTGTATTGAATATAAAAATTTCCAGAAGACAGGAACATTCATCTTGCAATACTTCATTTATCTTTTATGACAATTAAAATAGATTTCACTAGCTGTTTTGTGTCAGGTGCATTTATATAAGCCAATGAAGTCTATCAGTTATTCAAGGTTCGCAAGCACCACAGTAATTCAAATGAAAGCAGGCAGGTGAAAGCACTCAAGTTTTAGGTGGCACGTAGCATTTATGTGAGAAACAAATTAAGACAGAACAGGGGTGTGGAAGGGTGGTTAGTACTAAATATTGGCTGTAGTTCCTACTCTGCCACCAAGACCTTATTTCATCATCAGACTGCTCTATAGTTCAATTCCCAATATAATTAATTCTACCTTCCCAGAGACAGGTCATACAACACAAATTAGTCAGTGGATATTGGAACAATAGCATCATTACTAATTTTTTTCTTTTTTATTCTGTGTTATTAAGTCTTAAGCTTAAAATATAAAATGACATGATATACTTTAATTTTCTCAGTCCTACTCAAAAAAAAAGGAAAAAACTTTATTTGTGATCTGCAAAGAATGAAGCAGATGTATCTGAGTTTGCTGCGTTTATGTCATCATACTACAGAAAGCATTTAAACCTCTTAAGTGCCTACAGAAATATCCACTTCTTATATTCGGGCTTTTCATTTAACAAGTTGAAGCTGCCACTGAAACCCCATTTTATTAAAGCATTTATTAAAAAAGACTCAGTACAATGAAACTGTATGCATTTCACAGTCAAACACAGCATTCAGAATAAGAGTAAGCTAAAACCTACTGTTATTAACTGACAGATTTCAAAGGTACTAGAAACACATTACTAGAGTAATTTCTGTTTACTAGTAAAAACTATGTTTTACAACTCCAGGAAAAGTACTCAGAATATGGAAGTCTAAACACAGCTGTTTATGTAAGCAGATTGTAAACAGGCTGATGAAAACCGAAGACAACCATTTACTTTCTGAAACTTTACACATTACTTGGCACTTTGGCTACATGAAGTAGAATTCCAGCTTTGCTGCTATAGTCTCAAATGAAAATTTAGCATTCATTTTGGCATAGGCAGCCTTTTTTAGCTTTTGACCAGAAATAGGAAATGTTGCTGAAGGAAACGTTTCAGTTTTTTAAAGAATGCTATGTCAGAATGCAATTATTGTCCCCTACCTCTGAAATTGAGCCATTAAATTGATAAAAAGGCAGTTAATCCACAGTAGGAGATTAGTCCAAGTAAAATTACAAGATACCAATGCTCAGAATTTTTAAGTCACAAAAGAAAGATGCCATCACAGTTTAAATAACACATATAAGCCTCATCTTCGGACTGTACCAAAGACTAAAACCCCACAAACTCTTCGACATACGTACAAGGTTTTGACGAATGGACTTACACAGTCTAGGTAAGAAATCTTTTCAATGCCAAGCATTTTACAGACAAACAAGAGTACCCTGGGGTTGTAATTGTCTGTGCTAGTATTCAAGCACAAATCAATAACAGATGCAATAGATTTCCAGCCTTTCTAGTACCCTTAACACACAACTGAAACATGTCATGCGTGCATCACTGTAGTTGGCTGACTTGTTGTGAGGTGTCTGATAACGTATTTAGCAAAAATGTTTTACACACATTTTAGACAAATGTTGCTTCCAAAAAACCAGCATTTTAAGTGACACTGTGTATGTATGACACTTCCATTCTTGAATTCCAAAATCTTTAAAGGCACATAAATAATAATCCTTTCACACAGAAAAATATTTTAGTTGTATATATATACATAGAGTGGATCATACACACACACCCATCACATAAAATACCCTACAGTTTCTAAGTGCTCTTCTAACCTCTTCCTTCAAAAAAATCTACTACAGTTATTTCATGCAGAAAGAATCAACAGAGTGTATGCTGAATAATAAAAGTGTTTGTTGATTTACTTTCCTACACAAGCACATTAAAGCTCTCAGCAGAGTGGATTTACCCAGCACAAGGGAGTTTTTAGCACCTTGCCAGCTATTATCACCCCCTGGCCAGGTGCACACAGCTTTCTTGTTAGGTCACAGCTACAGCTGACCTGAATTCCAGATTAAAACAAGATGAGAAAGACCACGAACAAGGAGTAACAAAGAGAAAAAACGATATTTTAAAGGATCACAATTTCTTATGCCTTTTGAGCTTAAAGATCTTATTTGTTTCCACAGTTATTGGAGGACAGCCCTGAGACAGTTATGTCATCATGCACAACAAATCCTTTTTTTAAACAAACACAAGCTGGGGACTTCTAAGTGCTTTGAACAGTGAAAGGCTAATGAGAACAAAATAAAAGGAAAACAGAAAGTACAGGAAGCAATAATGAAGTATTCACATGAAATATGTAAGTTTAAAAGAAATTACAGGTTTTACGAGTGAATATTAAAGCTCATGGAAACTCTACTGAACAAAAGATGAATGCATTAAGCAACACCCACACTAAGAGTATGAAGGAAACCTGTATGGCATACACACTTGATATGATCATGACTATAAGCATTCATTTGTGCTCAGAAAAAGAAGTGACAGGGGTGTGCAGGAGGAGGAGTCAAAAACCCATGTGTTGGGGAGAATAAAGGATCCAAGATGACAAGATATGAAACAAGCTTTCTGGATTGGCCTTCCCATTTTATTAGTACGGCAAGTGTTCCTGAAGTGACTGAAAATAGTCAAGAACAATTAAGCATATGCACAACACAAGTGATACATTCCTTCCAACCTCCAAGCTCATTGAATACACATCGAGAAAAATACATAAACATTTCCACTATTCCATGAGAAGATCTGATAGTTGCCATAGGTAAAAACTGTTACCAAGGTGGCCCAGCACAGTGAGCCAAGCAATGGCTAGCAGTCTCACAAATGATCTTGCAAATTTTAGATTTTTTAAGTACAGGGTTTTAAAATGCAGTTTCCTTGATCTTTTGTTTGAATAAAGATGACTAAGGCACACTGACAAAAATCAGGGTAACAAAAGGACCAGAAAGCAGCGACAATGGCATCAACTACATCCCAGAAAGTTATACATTTAGGAATGACACATGATTTTGAAGACTTTTAACAAATAACTTTATGAGTTAAGTAGTCAGATAAACCAAAAGACAGAAACCCCCTTTTTTCCCTAATTGAGAAAAAAAAAAGATACTGGGTAAAAAGCCTCGACATAAGACATCCCTGAAGGAGTCAAAAGGTTGGACAGGTGGATCCAGTTCATATTTCCATCTCCAAAGGTAGTTTGAGTAAGGCCTCTCATAGAAGTCCTCTAAACAAATTTGAATGTAGCCTGTTACACAGATAAGTGAGAGATTAAGAAATAAAATATGAAGAACAGAAATACACACCTTTCATTCTCCCAGGGGAAAGTTGATCACTTCAGATACGCAGGTATATACAATAAGGCCTACATCATTCAATGCATTTATATGTGAATGAAAAAAGGAAGGGGGCTAACATAGAGGTGCTAAAGTCTGTTGATGATTCTCTGTTATTCAGGCAAAAAACCCACCAAACCTCCCCCCAAAAACCTGCAGAAGGATTTAACAACTGATTAAGTGATAAGAGGCCAGGTCAAATGCAGCAAACCAAGAAGTAACATTACCATTGCACACACAGGGATAAGCTCTGAACTATTACCACTCAGAGTAACACCTTGGAGTTGTTACACAGTGTTTTATGAAAAACACAGCTCAGTGCTAGTAAGACACTATTATCAGGGCTTTATAACCTTGGGGAAGAAACTAAGGAGCATCACACAATATACATGAAGAATTTGCAAAATGGACCAGGTAAATAGAGAGACTATTCAATGTCTTTCCAAATCCAAAACCTAAAAGGCATATATGGATAAACGCCAAATAATTCCATGAGTTTAAAAAGCAACTGGACAAATCAAGGGTAAAAGAAAAAAAACACAGAAAGCACAATACTAAGACCTCGCCATTGAACAAGAAAATTTCTAGGCTGAAGGTGCTAAAGAACATTCTGAGAAGGAAACAGCTGATACTGAACACATTTAACATCTCAGTAAAACATGAATAGAATCAGGTAAGGACAGCATTAGCACTGCATTTAGAAAAAGCTCCCTGGCTCCAGCAGGCATGCTGTAACTAATAGTGTAAAGGATTCTCATGAAAAAGGTAACAAGAATATTGAACTTGAAAAAGCCTATCACATTCTCCAGTATTAACACTGAGCAACTTCTGTGAGCCTTCACAAACTGTAACACTCCCATGTTAGTTCAGGTAGGCGAGAAGAAAAAGGTGGATGGCATCCAGAGGAAGAAAAACTGTATTTTGTGTTCTCACTACCTTTATTTTAGAAGCTCAGTACATAACATATGTGGGTTTTCTACTCATGAGAAGTCACAGATGTCAGGCGTCTCTCTCAGCTTCATGTTATTAACTGACAAGAATAATTCAGATGTTTGATAGAGCAGTAGAGAACAAGCTTTCATCCACAGATATTTGAACCAGCTAAATTACTGGGGTGGGAGCAGGGAGGGAAGAACATCTTTGACATTAGATCTTCTCCCACACATGAACAAATTCTCCATATACCTTGAAGAGTACTGATGTCTGAACTGAACTTTGTCACATTGCACAGCACTGTACTTACTTGAAGCTTCAGGCATACATCATTTTACTGCCTTAGCAAGGCTTTACTGTAATTGAATCTGAAAGGGAGTTCTGTCTGAACCACAAGGAAAATTACTTGCTTTTACTGTGAGAGGATACTAGTTAGCATAACCTATGTTCGCTGTTAAACTCCACTCCTCCCACCATGCTCCACAAGGTAAGATGAAAAAATGAATGTGTAGGTAGAGACAGACATGACACAGAAAAGACAGATATAGAATTATTTGTGTTTGAAAAAGCCTCTTTCATGACTTTCATTATGATGAACTTGAAGCTGGATTTTTATTTCATCTTTTTTTACGTCTAGATATTTCCATAAAAACATGCCTCTTAAGTGCAACATGCAAAGCTTATTCTTAATATTAATAAAAGCGCTGAAGATAGGGTCTAACTGTTCTACAATCATTGAATTTAGAACTATAAATGCACTCTGTGCCACGAAAAAAAAATTAAAATGTAGCTATCTAACACAGCACTGGATTAGCCTGAAAAAGAAACAGACAGTAACAGATCAAAACCATGTTATAAATCCCGAAACAAAGGAATTTAGGGTGGAGCACAGAAAGGACCCTCATCACCTTAAACATTACCATAAATATCTCCAATTAATCAACTTGCTGAAAGCCAGTCACTTTTTAATACTAATTTTTCATCCTCCATCATCCTCAGTTTGCCTTTAAGGGCCCTGAAATGTGTTCTGTTCCCTGGCTTTCAATGCCTACAGTAGAAACAAGCTAAAATTAACCAAAAGAGAAAAAGCATAATTTGGCTTCCTAAAAACTAAGTATTCAGCTGCTAAACTGAACCCACCTGCAAAAACTCTGTATATGCAGACTACTTTGAAGCACTGTCATCTTTCGGCTTTGGATGATTGAATGGGATTCTCCAACCACTGTTGTAAGTGAATTGTGTCTCCTATACCTCAGCTTTCACCAGACTTGTTCTCTACTCCTCCATTATTTACCTTTCTCATTACCTCCATTATTGCTAGAGTACAGTCAAAAACTGTTATAGCTTCTTACAAAGTCAGCAGAGGCTTTACTATACTGTCCAAAACTATGATAGGACTGTATTGTAATCACGTGGTCTTTTTGTGGTACAAAAAACCCCAACAAACAAAATATGACTGAAACATCAGAAATAACAGCCTGTTGCAAATGTGGAGTTAATTTATGTTAGAAAAGTGAATTTCCTTTAAGAATTTCACAAATTAAATATACTAGCTATAGAAAATAATTTTATGGTGAATTTTCAGTAATAGTTCATTTGGTAGTATGGAGAAAATTTTATAATATTAGGTAGGAAGTGGGCAACAAGAATGCATGCACATACAAAGTAAATAATTGCTTTTCAAGCAGTAAATAATCAAGAAAAGGTAGAAAAATGAATCTTACAGGGGTGCCTGCCCATGGATATCAACCAAAACAGACAGAGAATACATTTTGTGCAAAATCTCCCTACTTCTTTCAGAGTCACATCTTACACAATACCTCCAGTCCCTTTTGGAAGTGTATGGTCATAATTTTCATGCAGTGCTACACAGGATTTTATGCAGGAAAAGTTTTTTCTGTAAGTACAAATCTGCTAAGTTAATAAAATTCAACAAATCCAACAATTTCAGAGAACAGCACCAGCTTTTTATTAGAGATTTTGTTTTCACTATGACACGAGCTTTCTAGAATCTCAGACACCCTTAGGACTAAGGGCATATACATGCTAGTGACAAAATAAAAATCATTCCATTTGTTGGGAGATGCTATGTAACCTTATCTCCAAAGATGTCTGATTTCTTTCACTCAGGAAAAACAGATTCATCCATGGGTAGAATGTGGTAGCAGTACACTATCAATGTACTTTTGTAAAAAGTTGATCTGTACATTTTGTAACAATAAATGAAGGTTCTAATAGCTTTTGTGTGTCACTCCATTGTACTGTAGCTTTCAGTGTTCAGCAGAGCCAGTCTGAGGCTCTAGAAAAATCCTCCTACTCCCTTTTCACAAGCTCCAAAAGTTGAGTGGTATTGTGTGCAGTAAGTATGTAGGAGTAAAATTCCTGGAAAGACTGACATTCCACTTAAAAGCAGGCATCAAGTGTCACATGTCATAAACATGATTTGTACATATAGAATATAATGACACAGAGGAACTGACTGGAGAAGAAGAAATACAACAAACATCATTGATTTGAAAAACGCTTTTATTAACTTTAGATGCTTAGCTGCTCTTCCTTGAGTGCTGAATTCTTTCATCCATTCAGAAGCCTCCCGTGTTCTTATTTCTACTGCAAAGTAACAGCTTGGTACAATTAAGAGTGCACTGCATGTTTTTCTTGTACCTTCATAACCTTCATAGTTAGATCTTTCACCTTCATAGTTAGATCTTAAGATGGTCCTAGTTGTCCCAAGAACAATTAGAAGTATTTATATGAGCATACTTTGGCAGGCATTCTATTCTTAAAGGTGATAACAGGGATGGGAGAGAAGCGAATAATATTTGTTTACAAAGGTGTTGAAGTCTGGGACTCAACTCTGCTTTCTCTGGGAGGAGCAACACATTTGTAGATACAGTAATGCTCTTAGTCACACCACAATTGCAAGTCATCAAATAGCATTAAATTGAAACGGGAACAACTTCTGCACCCCCACAAAATGAAGGTAAATTGTCAGGAGAGCAATAAAAAAAAAAAGCGTGTAGGTGGAAGACTAAGAGTGATGATATTATAGACTATAAATTTTAAAACTGGAGAAAAAAGTTATTTTTTTCTAGCATATCTATTATTGTACAATGATCTTTTAAAGCCATTAAAATAATTTTACACACAACTAATGAGACAGTCCTGCTGTCTTTTCTACGCATGCATCTGACTAAATTCTTTATGGATGAGCTGGGATAAATCTAACATGTCCCAAAAATGAAGAGTTACAAATAAATTAGCTGTTTTGTCATTTCTCAGTTGGTAATCATCATTATTAACCCTCTCCAGCCAAAAAAAAAAAAAAAAAAAAAAAATTCAACCTACAGAAAAGCAATGGAAGAAAGAGTTGAAACCATAAACCTCACCAAGCCCACATATTTTTGTAGGTGCAGACCTAAAGTTATCATGACAACCTGCACAATGCACATGAAATTTCAGCAATTCTGCAGTTTGAGCAGTTCACCATAGAGCCACTCCAGCAGTTCACTAGCTTACCATCAAAACAGAGTGGCCCTTCAAAGAGGCCCATTGCAACTCTTTAGCAAATCCACAGTGTCTTAAGTAAACACTTGTAATTAACTAACTTTGCAAGGGATTCCTTTTATCTCCCAGTTTCCAGTCTCCTAACTTTTGCAACAAAGTGGGCCTGCTGCTGCTGCAAGGGGCTCTCCAGCAGCACAACAGACTCCAAGTCTCTCCTTGATTCCTGTAGTGTCACAGGGATTTGCTGTGGTTTTATCTGAAGATGAACGTACGGTTATTAGGTACTTCCAATGTTTTCCTCCAAAGCCATTGCAAAACATGTCCAAAAGTTAGCAGTGCTGGCTGCTGCTGAGTGCAGATATATTGTATTAGAGAATTGGTTCAGATAAGGTATGTCTTTTTAACTTTTCAACAGTTCCCATTTAACGCATTTTGTTTGCACAGCAGAACACGAATATTGGATTCCTTTCAAAGGAAACTTAATTGAAAGGTTGTATTCCAACCACTAGATTAAATTTATAAATGTGTACGATAGAAACCTCGAAACCTTAACACCAAACAATTTATAGAGCCACTCCCATTTCGTTATATACTTTAAAAATTTGAGCATAGCTCTTCCTCTTCTACCCTTCAACTGCTCATTTCTATCCTTCCAACACCCTAGGACTATGCTAGAAAAAAAAACATTTTATTATCAAACAGATTAGGAAAACTATCCACCTGAAAAATAATGGGTAAAGATTGAGCTAGGGCACTTTTCTTAATCTGGTTCATTGTGTGAATGTGAAAAATTGTTAGCAGTAACAGTATCTTTGTTATCAGCAGAAAAAAAGCCATTTCTGTAAATAGTGAAAGAGAATCTTTCTTCAAATAAATGGGTGTCCAATCTTACTCCTACATATGCTACAACCACCAGCATGCTATTGACAACAATAGCAGCAGACTGAAAAAGCCAATTTCCATTGTTCTGCAGCAACTATGATGATGTCTCAAAATTTTATCAAAAACACAGTCATTAACTTTTTTTTGGATAGAACCTTTCTCCCCCACAGCAATGCCTGGCAAATGAGCTTTCCAGGAGCCTTAGTAATTACAGGTAAAGTTTGAAGGGGCATTAATAAACTGACAGTCAAATTGTTAAGTAATTAATACTTCAAGATATAATATGCCCCTTCAAACAATCAAAGGTTTTTCTGAGATTTCTTCAAGCTTTGCACAAACATTTCACTTTGCCTCAAGAGTTAGTCTACAATAGCAAACTGCCAGAAAGTGAAGACACAGAAGTGCTACAACAGAGCTCTGAAGCAAAGGTTTTCTATAACCTGAAGTGGAAGAGGCTAACACTCAGAAAATATTTGTAAATTAGAGAGGTTCCCTATTTGTTAGCTATCATTTAGCAATGTGTTGGAGATGCACTGTTGTAAATTGTTATAATGCACCATAAACTGTTTAAAAGACCTTTTTTTTTACTATTCATAAATTCTAAGTCACTCAAATAATAAAGTAATTCTCTTGCAAGAGATATTTAAAACCTCATAACCTAAGTACATGCAGAACTCTGTATAAACAAAACAAAACCAAAATTAGTTCCTTAACCAACATAACGTTTCTTCAAGCACTGCAACTTAGCTTTGCAATTCCTCCTCTCCAACCTTATTGGCTAGCAAATGTGCATGAATGATGTAAAAACCACATAAAATCTGTTTTATCCACATAGAAAAGAAAGCTATCACCCTCACAGTGCCCCCACTTTCTCTATCCTAGTATGACCTCTTTTACCTGCTGACTAGCAGACAGTCAATTTTTAAGAAAGACACTTTACATGCTGGAACGCCCTTAAGCATTACAAGAAATGGTAGCTCCTCCAGATATCCTGCAGCACAATAAATGTTCCCCTGCGGTGAGAGTTAGTCCAGCTCAAGTTACCATTGTGACTGACCTGAAGCAGTTACTCGAATCCTGACATCCCAGGCAAGTATTTGATCGCCACCGTATTGTAAGAAGTTTCTCTCAACTCTGTTTTCCTTTCATCTGAATCAAAAGTAAAACATCCCCTGGGCCAATAAATCTACTTTCTAGCTCAGCAATACAGACCACTTACCTGGAGTGTGGATTCAGGCATCTCTTTCAAAAACCATTACATTAATAGCAGCAGCACTACAGATACCCACATGCTAACTAAGCCACCATGTTGAAGGTGCTTTTTCCCCTCTCTGTTCTGTGTACAGGTGGAGGAAATGGTTCCACTAGCAAGAATGATGTTTCTAAGCCTACTTGGAGAATTTGGTGTTGGGACCTCGAGAGCTCTCATCTGAGCTCTGGTTTTTTGCACTGCCTTAGGGCTGTATCTGAAGGAAGAAGATGCAGAGTGGATGAAATACAGATGCCAGAAAGGGTTATTGCACTTGAGAGACATAAAAATGTCTTTGGAGATTTGAGTTTTAGTCTGTTTTGACAGACTTCACAAGTAAGCAGACACTGATCTTCCTTGCTATACACAAACTCTCCTGTAATTTGCTTACACGGATACTGATGACTCAATGGTTTTAAAATTTCAGGAGCTCTAATTAGTAGTGTATATGCTTTGCTCACTAATAAACTTCCTGTCTGTGAATATCCTTGAAAGAGTAACAACTTTTTTTTCCTCATTTGTTTGTAAACATGAGAGCTGACGTATCCATATTCATTCCATTCCCTACAAATACACAAAACTCAATAACATATGTAGGCAGAATGCAACAGTTTTGGGTAGAAATACGAATATGCTCCTTTTCTTTTTTAACTCAGCAAAACCAGTTATCTATAAATTATCCTAACAATTGAATATTTTTTCATTAAATTCAGATTTGATTAGCTCAATAAATTCTCAAACCACTGTTACCTTGTTAAAGGAATTATATGAGGAGTAACATAAACACTATCCAACGATACATTAGCAGAATATAGACTGAAGGATTGCTAAGAAAAACCCTGTAGTATAGGAGTTCAACCCAAAGAAAGTACCCAAGCAGCTGAGGATATGTGAGTGCTTAAGTGCTTTACTGGATCACAGCCAGGGCGCTCATTAATTTGCTGGATTATGCTGCAAGATATGGATAATGCTACAGGAACAGATGATGGGTGTTTCCGGGAAACAAATTACTTAACATTCACTTTGAGTCTATGGCCTTAAAACACAATGGGTATAAATAAAGGCTGGAAGAAAATGCACAGATCAGAAATGCAGATACTTTGGCAAGAATATTACAGAATTAGTAGAATGGTTGAGGTTGGAAGGAACCTCTGAAGGTCACCTGTTCCAACCCCTCTACTCATGCAGGGCCAACTACAGCTGGTTGCCCAGGACCACATGGCCTTTGAGTATCTCTAAGGATGGACACTCTCTGACCTTCCCAGCCTACCTTTTGAGGGTGCCAGTGCTTGGTCACCCTCAAAAACCAAAAAAGTTCCCTCTCATGTTCGGAGAGAACCTCCAGTGTTTCAGTTTGTGCCCAGTGCCTCTGATCCTGTCCCTGGGCACCACTGGAAAGATCCTGGCTTTATCTTTTTTGCACCCCTCCTTCAAGTATTTACGAACATTGATAGAACCCCCCTGAGCCTTCTCCTTCTCCAAGCTCAACAGCCCCAGCTCTCTCAGCTTTCTCTCACAGCAGACACGCTCCAGTCCCTTCATCATCTCTGTGGCCCTTTGTTGGACTCACTCCATGTCTCTCTTGTACTGGGAAGCCCAGAGGTAGACACAGCACTCCAGGGGTGGCCTCACCAGTGCTGAGTGGAGGGGAAGGATCTCCCTCCACCTGTGGGGCAATGCTTTGACTACTGCAGCCCAGGATACCAGTAACCCTCTTTAGGGGAAGGGCACATGGGCATGCGGTAGAAAGGCCTGGGATAAAACTGCCTTTCAAGATAATTGAGATGTACACTGTACACCTCCCAATCTCTAACAGAAATCATAGCTGATTTATTAAAAATTAAATTACTTCTATTACAAATTTAAGTTTATAAAATTTTGTGCAAGATACTAAAGTCATCAGTAAAGAGGAGTGTTCTACATATTTGATAATATTTATTGAGATGGCTTTTTGTATATCAATGTGCTGGTCTTTTCAGTCCTCCTTTACATCACTCAGTTAGTCATGATCATAGTGACTATTCAAAATAACTGACTTCTTAATCTTCCAAGAAAGAAATCAGCAGAGCCCTTCTCAGAACATCTGGTCTAGTGCATATTTCCTTTGATGCAATTAAACCACAACATGCCATGGCTAAGAAACCAAATCCTTTGCTCTCCCTAGACCTATCAGCAATTTGAATGTTATTTATTGGTAAAGGCTCTAGTGATTCCAAGGAATACTTTCTCTGTCAGTCATATTCTAAAAATTGCTGAAGTGCCAGTTTTCTGTTTGAGATATCGCTTTCTGTCATATTGTTTTTTATATGCACATACATCTCTGTGAATTTGTATTTCTATTTGCACTTCTTTCTGACGTCCTACTAAAATCCCCATTTTTAAGTCCTGATGACCAGTGCTGCTCTAGGTGGAAAAAAAATTCTCTAATTCCTTTCTTTTAAAAAAGTTTTCAATTCTAGAAACTGTTAGCATTATGCCAAATGGCATAACTCTAAAATAACCATAGAAGAAAATACTGTATTACATGTTACTGAAGACATGTTCATCTAAATCCACTAAAATCTTGGTTGTTAGAGACTCCAGCATGACACAATGGCAACAGTAGCTCATTCTGCTGCATTAAATACTTGCATACATTAATACACGGATGGAAAGTGCAATGACAGTGGCACCAATAATATTTTAATGGGAAGAGATTTAAAGCAATCAGGAATGAGTCACAACTGAAATGGAGAAATACATCAATGGTAAAAAGTCCTCTTTTATAGGGGAACAAATAAGAACATCTCTAAAACAAAACTGCATAGGTAGAGATCATTAGTAGACACACAGGCCTGTGAAGAGAATTAGGATAAAAATCAGTATTATGTTAGAAGTCCAGTATTTGTGTAGAATAAGGAAATCTCCAAATTAGCCAGAAAAAAACACGTGACAGCAGCTATGTGCAAAACACCGCTAAAACGCTTGTATTAATTTTCAGAATCTTGCATGAATGTGGGCACCAATAACAGAAACCTATGTACTGCTCTTTCAAATCACATTATAACTAAGCCCAAGATAACATTATACCACATTCACATTATAGTTGCTATTCTTTCCCTGTTGAAGTATATTAAGAAACTGGAGAATGAAGAATGAAAGAAAATATACCTGTTGGCACTGATTCTAAATTAATAATAACTTAATTAATGTTAGAAGTGTCAGGTCTCTCTAATTTCTCAATTCTTTTACAGGTGGGCTAGATGAAAAAATTGGTAATGAACACTGAGGAGTCTTAGAAATTGAGGTATCTAAAAAAATAATTTCCTCTATCTGGAACGTGCTTTTTAGTAGCAAAGAACCCAGAAGGTTCCAACAGTCAATTCTGAATTAGATGCACACAATAGATGTGCTAACACAGCCACAATATTGGCCTGAACTATGCGCAGAGCTCAGCTGCATCTGATTCATGCCACATAGATATTCACACATTTAATAATTTTAAACTCTTGGATAGCCTTATTACCTTCAACAGAGTGACTCATATATGTCAGTCTAAGGACAGGCACATAAGCAGTTTCACAATCAAAAGTCAAATTTTAAAGAAAGTTAAAGAGCAGTAATTTTTCTAGATGTTGAACACAAGACTGTCTTGCTCAAGTGTTAAATTACAAACAGAATTTAAAACTGGAACTCAGTAGCTGAATACAGGAGTCAGATATTTTTTGTTTTACATTTTGTAGGAGACATTTCTCTCATCCCATCAGTTTCCACAATCTTTTAAACTCAATGGTTTCACAGTGAGGGGAAAGAAAAAATCATCATTCTGCCTTTCACACTGTATGATGATTGTAAGCCCAAGTTCTTATCTGATGGTTAATATTAACTTCAATTCTGGTTTCATATATCAGCTTGTTATTCCCTCAGTCTGCATTACAGTAGTATCTATGCATCCACATTAGAATTCATATTAAAGCTATAGTCAGTACGCAATCTAGCCAAATAAAAAATTAAATTGAAATTATTATAGTATTATGATAAATTTAATTCTTCCTGCCAATTTTTCAAACAAACTGTTTTCCTATTGCTCTGTACACATATGAAAAATTGGATAGGAAAATTTGAAAATATGCACAAAGTAAACTGCAGAAGAAAAGTCTCTTCCACAAGAACAAGTTAAAAGAAATTGGAGAAATTTATGTTCCTACTTTACAGTGTCTCTTTAAACAGAGTTTAGAATACACATACACCAAATAATCTCCCAGTGTTTAACATAAGCCAATTTAGCATAAAAACTGCTTTCATACTTACCATTTTTTTCAGTTTTCTCTCTGTTACGGGAATAGCCAGGAACTGAAGAAGTTGCAGAATCTTCTGAAGACGTGTTCTCCCTGTGGTCCACAGGAGCAGCGTTTAGCTGGGACCTTCCAAGATGCTGCTGGGGGGGAGAGGGACTTGAAGCAGGATCAGGAGTTGAATTCATTTTAGCTGCCAAAGAAGAGAATAATGACTAAATATCAGACAGTAGGGTCACAATGTAAAACCAAAGTAAAAACTTAAAATCTGAACGTATTTGTATAATTAGTTGAACAAGAAGCCTAAAAAAGGACAAGAAGGGAGATAGCAACTTCAAGATTTATTTATACATTCCTGAGTAATTCCAAGCTTGGGCAGCTATTGTTGAATAAGACTGACCATATATACAGCATTGTGCCAGAATAGGGACTCCCTTTTTTCCTAACTAAATAAGAACTGATTTTCAAATGTAAATAAACACTGAAATTAATTAATCAATCCTGTAAACACTGTATTTAAACAACTTCTTTGAATCTAATGTTCTACTTACACATGCAAGAAATAAAGACTAGCCCCTAACTTTTTACGGACACATCTATAATAATAGAAAAATTCACTTTAGATCAAAGGCCTGGTTAACTGCCATCAACTAATCAGGTGACAGAGAAAGACAACAAATATTAGAAAGCAAAGGAGGAGGAGATGTAGAACTCTGCATGGAAAATGAGAAGGCGGACACCACCAAGGCTGCTCTTTATAGACATTTCCAACTGAAATACACATGGACAAAATAACCTTACTTTATTTACTATATCCATTTTTTTAAAAAAATTGTATTTACATGCCACACTAAGGCAGGGAGGGAAAGGCCTTGTGGCTCCTTACAAGAGAAGGCCTTTTAACTGTAAGCCCTCTCCTAAAGAATGAGGGGATCTCAGTTCATTAGTAAAAAGTTCCTTAAATAAGTAAACTTTAATAAAAGTACTCACTGAAAGTTTAGCTTTTACAAGACAGAAGTGTCAAGATATGCACATACTACTACAGTGTAACATATAGTAACACTTGCTGCTTAAGAGCAACTTCCCTGAAGTCAAGCAACTTTCAAGGAGCATTGTAGAAGGTATGTGTCCACAAACTATAGTTTTTAATTCCGGATAAATACAGAATTAATTCACAGTGCTGACCTGAAGATGTCCCTGTAAAGATGAAAGTAGTATAGCCAAAACCAAAGATACTACATAACTCAGCCAACAACTTTTTCCACTTAAAGAACACTAAAATCACGACGGGGTGCTAAAAGTACCAGCAATATTACAATTCCAAAACATATTCTTTGTAATTTGACAACTTAGTTGCCAAAATTAAGCTTCCCTAAACCAGAATATATTTCACTGATACAAGTAAATGCATTTCTGTATTATGTTTCTACATTAAGTTATAAATAAACCAAGACAGTTCAGTTCAACCTTCAAACAGTCCTCGGAAAACACAGAGATTAAAATACCTTCCCAGTAAACCAGCACGGGTATTTTTAACCATTATACAATCACAAAAGTTACTTTGCCTCCAGTTTTAAACTTGACCTTAGCGCTTTGTCAGAGGGACAGCCAGGGCAGCCAGGCCGCGGCCGCAGCGCGGGGGATGCGCGGCACGGGCGGGTCCGGCTCCAGCCCCTTCCCGAACAGGCACCGGGCGGCACCGGCACTTCTCCGGCACAGGGCGGGGAGCAGGAACTCCCCTCGGCATCAGCCAGCCCGCAAAAACACTCCCGTCCCAACAGCCACGCCGCGCCTATCCTACGAAGGGCACCATCAACTTTCCCTCCCGCGCCAGCAGAAACCAGCCCTTAAGATCTGATTTGAGGATTTCCTCTAAAAGTCTGGGAATGGGAGACAGGGCAAGGCTTTAGGGAGCCCGGGTTTGTTCACAAGCCGGCGGGCGCTGCAGGGGGAGCCGGGAGCCGCCCGGGACCGCCCGCGCTGCGCTGCCGGCAGTGACTCCGCACCCCCCGGGGACGGGCCGGAGTTCGCTCGGCCTCGCTCCCCGCCAGGTCCGGGTGTGCCCGGGCGGCGCTGCCGCCCCGGAAGGGGCCCGGCAGCTCGGGCCGTCCTGCGCGGGGTCCCGCCCCAGACGCTCACCGAGCCCGACAGGGCAAAGTCAGCAGCGCGAACTCCCCCGATGCTCCCCTGCGCCTCCGGAGGCGGCCGGGCACCAACTCGGGCACCAACTGGGGCGCCGCCAGGGCCCTGCAGCCCTCAGGGGCGGCCCCGGCCCGCCCATCGGCCCCGGCCCCCTCCCCTCCCCGTCGCGCCGTGTGAGGGGACGGCGCGGCTGCCACTCACCGCCCGCCGCGCTCGGGGAGGTCTCCGGGGAGGGCCCGCCGGGGCCGGGCGGGGCTGGTGGGAGGAGGAAGAGGCGGAGGCCGCGGCGCAGGGGCGGGCAGCCGGCTGGTGAGGGCGGTGTGACCTGCGCGGGCTCTCCCCGCGCAGCGGCACCGGCAAAGGGACCCCGCTCCGCCGGGCCCTGGGGAACGAGGGGGTGTCACGGAGGCGGCCGGGACGGGCTGGGGCAGCTGCAAAATGGCAGCGCTGGAAGCGGGGCCGGTGCTGAGCGCGCGGGGAGGCGGCGGCAGCTGGAGCGGTCCGGGGTGCGGGCACAGCCCTGCTCGGGAAGGGCCGGCGCTGCTGAAGGGACCGGTGTGGGCGAACAGGGAGCGGCGGGGGCTGCTGCCCTGCAGCCGGGTGGGATGAACCGGAGCTTCCCCCTAAGGCAGTGTTCCTCCGTGGAGAGCAACAGGAGCGAAGGGAAGGAGGGAAAGGGCGGTAACCGAGTAACTAATTCCTCTAAGTTACTACTACATACACCAGCACTTCTGGCACATACATGGAAAGCTCCTTGGCTGGAAGCAAGCTCTGAGCTTACCTGTAAGTGTTGCTGTTGTATTGATAGTAATCTTACCACTTTTTGGAAATAATACATTACTTTTTATTTTCCAGCTACTTAAATAAGTCAAGGTCTCCACATGGGACTTTGAATACCTTTTAATTAAAAAAAAACAACACAGTCAACCTATAAATTCAAAATAGGAGTTACTCAGTTGGTTTTCATACGTTCCAAGTTTGCAGCAGATCATGGAGAGCTCTGATGTGTTTCATTTTTTTAAATGTCAGATCCTACTTCTTGGTGTTGCTGCATGTTGGAGTTGTTTTTAATCCCCAAATAAAAATGTGGCCCCCAATGTCCTCATTATTTCCTTGTCTTGGAAGTCATAAGAAAATTCTTATTTTTACCTAAAGTAAGTTTAAACAAACATGAAGCTTGTGTTTACTTCAAATTAAACTAAAATTTGCAAAAAACCCACCGCATTTAGTTTTAAGAAGATCATTTGCAGTCTGAGTGTAATATGGTTTCATTAGGAACGTGCAATGCCTGCCTTGTGTTATCTGTTGTTACTTTGGGCTGACAGTATGACAACTCTGATATGACAAACTGCTGCTGCAATCTGCTCCCCCTTCTATTCACATTTCCGTCAAGATATTATTTTATACAATTGATTTGATATTTAGTGGGTATGCTTAACAGATGTAACATGCCTTGGGAACAGGTGGAAATGAGGGTGGTAGCTGGAAAAGTAAGTAACAAGGGAGTGTAAAATAAAGCCTCCTCTGCTGCTTGTGCCTGCAACTTTCCAACTGAAGGCACAGTCACACATGGCATAAGTCATTCCAGAGGAGCTCAGTTCAAGGATGAAACTGCCACACTAACTACTAACCTGCTTAATGGTGAGGCTTGATAAAAAATACATTCTGTGTGATCCTACACTGAAGACGCAAATTAGTGCCATTGCTGAATTTGATCAGGTCCTTACTTAAGGCCAGTTTAAACCTTTGCAGTAAATGAATTGTCACATACACCTTACATACTCATTTACATGTTATATAAATACAGATTATGTTACTGAGAGTAAATAGAACTCAGACATGATGACAGCTTTCATTATCAACTCCACTGGTTTCACTTTGGCTTTACTTTATCACAAGTAATGAGTTCCCATTTGGTATTATCACAGTTGCAAATTGTTGCAATTACAGAGAAGAAACATAGAAGTACTGTAATAACTTGGCACAGCACCTTTTTAAATTTCAGATATGACTCATAGTATTAGTAGAATGGTTGAGGTTGGAAGGGACTTCCTGAGGTCAGCTGCTGTTCCCCCCTGCTCATGCAGGACCACCTGGTTGCCCAGGACTGTGTCCACATGGCTCTTAGAGTACCTCTAAGGATGGAGACTCCATCACCTCTCCAGTGCCAGTGCTCAGTCACCCTCCCAGAAAAAAGTGCATTTCCCAATGTTGAGAGGGAACCCTCTGTGTTCCAGTTTGTGCCCATTGCCTCTGGTCCTGTCACTGGGCACCACTAGAAAGATCCTGGTTCCATCCCCTTTGCATTCTCCCTTCGGGTACGTAAGTACATTGATACATAGCCCTGTGCCTTCTCCTCTCCAGGCTGAACAGTCCCAGCTCTTTCAGCCTTTCCTCATAGGAGAGATATTCCAGCTGTAGGAGGGATGCTCCATCTCCTTCGTCATCTTAGAGGTCCTCTGTTGGGCTGACTCAGTATCTCCATGTCTCTTATACTGGGGAGTCCAGAACTGGACACTTGCTTAACTGCATGAGGTTCCTGTCAGCCCAAATTAAAAAAAAGACTAATGCAACAAGAACAAAATAAAAAAGGTTGGAGTTAGCTAGTTTCTTTTTATATTACAAAATCAATAAAACTTTCACAAATATTTTTAAAGTTTTCAAAGTGATGTTTGATTTTAGCTGATTTCTGTAAACATTGTTTACTCACGAGATGATGAAATGCAGTAGAAATGACTGTGTGAACATCTGAGATGCAGTACTGAGATATAGGCTGAAATTAACTGCTTTTCTGTATAATCATCAGTTAGTTCTAGAAATATCCTTGGGGTATCTAATGATCTGATCAACTCATATGTTGCCTCTGTTAAACAGCATGTAATATAAACTGACATTTTCACATTCTGTTGTGAAGTTTGTATTTCAGCATCTAGGCATGTGTTTAGTATTGAAATGTTTAAGAAAAGTGTCTTTTGATTTGTAACAGCAAAGGATCATGCTAAGCAACATTTATTTAAATATAAGATTTTGTTATCAAATCAATCAATTCAAACTGATTTACCTATCATTACTGAAATTCAATCACACTTCTAGCGTTGCTGGCATACAAGTAGTTTCTTGTCAGTCCAGAGGAAAAACTATTTAATCAAACTGTTCCTAAATGAAGAGAGAAAGCAGTGATCATCCCAGAAAACAGACCTGCATGAAGCACGATTCATTCCAATGAATAGCCTTCAGCTCCTTATGTTTGTCATACCACCTCTGAATAGGAGTCCATTTCTTTAGTACATTCAGAAACAGATTTGGTTTCTCTGGACATTTTTGGAATACATTAATCCCAGCAGAAATCTTGTCAGCAGTGCTCTGGTAAGAGAAAGAAGAGCTGAAAAATTCACAGAGAAATGCCATGTGCATCCTCAGTAGTTATGAAAGGAAGTACATTATGAAAATGAAAATATCTGAGTGATGCCAAGTAACCTGTACTAAAAGCTGTCTCAAAGATCATGTCTTTTTTTTTGCCACACCTTACTAATTAGGACAAGAGCTGTTATTTTAAAATAATAGGTTTTGTTGTTTACTCTGTTACACCCATTTTTAACAGTATAATTTAATTGATGGAAGCATTACATCACCATAATATTAGTGCAATAAAAGCTTCAACATTCTTCATGAGCAGCTGGGTACTATTGTTTCTTTAGACTAAGGGACAACCTGAAAACAGAATTTTTTTTAATTTAATTTTATATTTTTTAAGGCAATGTGTAATCAAAAGTGGGAAGTATTTTCTGTCAGAAAGAGCACAATACGTAAGCATGCTGAAACAAGGGACGTAGAATCTGGAGAATCAACAGTATGATGTGAGCAACTAAGATGTTAGTGTCATTTGGGATGGACATGTGGTAGAAAGAATTAATAAAAGATGAGCATGGGAGGAAATGGAAAGAAAAACACAAGAAAGTGGGCACAAAAAGCATGTAAAAATAGGAATTGAGTTTTGTGAAGATGGTGATGAAGACTCTTCTTCCCAGATCTGCATATTAAATACGCCTCTGTCACCTTAGGGTTGGAGCAGCCTTTGCATAAGTACCTGTTTTCATGTGCTAAGATGTGTAGGGTAATGTGACCATCATTCCCTGTCCTGCTCTTTTAACCTCTCTTTGTTCCACTGTCCCTGTGCCAAATACTTTTTGGGTGGCAGCACAAAAGTATTGTTCATCATCACTGCTTTATATAAAAAGCATCATTATCATTCTCCCATCAGCTTTCTCAGCTGTGAGAACAGGGTCAACATTTTCCTTTTTGTGAATACCTATGCTATAGGAAGCTATAGGTGACTTACGTAGCATCAGATCTTCAGTTTTGCCCTTATTGCTCAGCCATGTTTTTAATCATGGACATGCACTGTGAAAGAGGAGAAATTTTCTAAAAATGGTCACAGATATAGCCATATTCACACAGGTGATAAGTAAGGCTGTGAAGGTCTGACACAGCAGCTATTGGGAGGTAAGCCCTGGGCTGGATGCATTCCCTGGAACAAGAAACTCCTCTTCCACTTCCTTAGATGCTCTAGATTTGTTCTATTCACAACTTCACTCTGAGACAGCTAGTGATTTCATTGCTAATCTACAATACAACGGGACTTGGCTCTCTTGACTCTGGAAGCAGCACCTGAATCAAATTGTACTTGTACCGTTCTGCTACAGTCAAGAGAAAATGGGGCAGTTTCCCTACAGGGAAGGAATAGTACCTTAATGTTTATACACAAAAACCCAGCAACAAGTATCAACAAATATGGAACTCTTCTCTTGAATCAGTTTGTTGCCAGAGATTAAATTTGATGTAAAATTAAACTGGACATATTTAAGCACTTAGGATTTCTTGATAGGAATAACTTCTTACTCTACAGTTTGTAAATAGTTTGTCAGTAAATGAAGGTGCATTAAGAAGTACCGTGGTCTCCCTCAAGCAACATATTTAACACAGATAGATTTGCATCAACCTTTCAAATTAAAAAGTATGCCACAAATTCCATCTGTAAATTAAACTATGTGTGTTCTTGCCTTTGCAAGTGGAGCTTCATTTTTTGCTCACAGTGACCTCTAGTGTGAATGGATGAGACAATTCAGTGCAATTCAAGGCAGTGCATGAAGAACTTGGTGTGTGTTCATACTAATACCTGGGTAAGGGGACACATATGTGTGCCATCTGTTTGACTGGAGGACACACTGCTTAAAGCATGCAAAAAGTGAACAGGAAACCATGAAGCTAAAAACATTCCCTCAGCCATAGCAAATAAAGAATTTGGAGATCTTTCATTTCTGTGTAATTTTGGTCAGATTTTTCTTTACCAAAACCTCCATGCATAGTTCAGGTAATTTTCAGACTCCCAAGTGCCAGAGATTGCTTTTACTTTCCGAAGCCTTGCACTCGACTTTGTGTGAGAGATACAAATCAGAAGGCAGTGATGCAAGAATTTCTACAAGAACTGCTGTAAAATGTACAGATTCTCCAAACACTGCCCTCAGTATAGTTATGAATTAACCTCATTATATTACATACATTTTCTTCAACCAAGTATACTGGAGTGACTGTTTCCCTTCTCTCTTCTGCAGAGCAATTTGAATGAACTGGGGGGGAAAAGGCTCTAAAGCAAAGATTTTTCTTTTGGTTTCTCCAAAATTGCAGAAGAAAGTGAAGCAGATCATTATAGAAAGTAAGTTAACAAGAAATATTCCTGATAGTTGGCAGTGTTAAAGTGCAATTTGGTAGTTAAAGAGAATTTAGCTCTGGAATTAGCTAATTCAATCCCTGACTACTAAGAATTAAAGCTATAAACACCTTCTCACATTTCAGCAGGAAATAATCACAGGCTCAATTTGGACAAATAGAAATGACTATTCCTTTTTCAGACAAGTTCACATGGCTTGAAATACAAGGTGTCAATAATTTGCAAAAAACACTACAATTTTTTTTCCTAGAAACTACCTTCTGTCCTTTCCAAGATTCCATCTGCTACACAGCAGCAAACATAGACATGTTGTTCTCCATTCACAAAACATTACATATAAATTTCTGCCTGAAAAACTGCCTTGCTATATCTCAGTTTCAGGCATGTTTAATGTAAAAGAATTCTGTAAGAGAGATTATGCAAAATTTAATTAAGGTTTTAAAAATCTACGAAACTGTCACATTGAAAATTTAATTTCTGACAAGAAATATATGCTATTAGTCATGTCAGATCAAATTCTGTCATATTGTGGCTTTCAGGGTTTTAATCAGGAAGCAGGACTTGTCATGGTAACCGTTTCATAGCATTCCATGTCCAGGTAAGGTGAATTCTCTTTGCAAACTCATAGAGTCTTAGAATCATAGAATGCCCTGGCTTGGAAGGGACCTTAAAGATCATCTAGTTTCAACACCCCTGCCATGGGCAGGGATGCTGCCCACTACAGCAGGTTGCTCAGGAACCCATCCAGCCTGGCCTTGGAACACTTCCAGAGATGGGACATCCACAACTTCTCTGGGCAACCTGTTCAGTGCCTTGCCAACCTCTGAGTAAAGAACTTCTTCCTAGCATGTAACCTAAATGTCCTCTCTGTAGTTTAAAACCATTCCCCCTTGTCCTATCACTACTGGCTCGCATAGAAACTTTCTCTCCATGTTTTTCATAATCTTTCTCTTGATACTGGAAGGTTGCTGTAAGGTGTACACAGAGCCTTCTTCAGACTGAGCAACCCCAGTTCTCAACCTGTCTGCATGGAGGAGGTGCTCCAGCCCTCTTTGTGGCCTTCACTGGTCTTGCTCTAACAGGTCCACGTTTTTCTTGTGCTGGGACCTCAGAGCTGGACACAGTGCTCCAGGAAGAGTATCACGAGGGCAGAGTAGAAGAGGGAAGAATTCCTTGGCCTGCTGGCTGTGCCTCTTTTGATGCAGCCCAGGATGCAGTTGGCCTTCTGGGATGCAAGTGCATACTGCTGGGGCATGTCCAGATTTTGGTCCACCAGAATCTCCAAGTCCTTATCTGAAGGGCTTTCCTCAATGAATTCTCCCAGCCTGGACTCATGTCTGGGATTGCCCTGACCCTGGCTTAGCACCTTGCACTTGGATTGTTGAAACTCATGAGATTCCCATGGTTCCACTTTTTGAGGTTGTCCAGGTTCCTCTGGATGGCAACCCCTCCTTCTGTTGTGTCAACAGCCCCACTCAGGTTGGTGTCATCTGCAAACTTGCTGAGGGTGCATTCGATCCCACTCTCTAGGTCATTGATATTCAAGAGCACTGGTCCAACTCATTTCAAAATATGGCAAAACAGGGTGCCTTTTTCTTTTCAGAAAGTAAAACTGCTTCCCAGACAGCCAGAGCTATGGCAGAGGGAGTAGAGTGACAGAACAATGCAACAGGAAGATGCAGGAAGTCTGCTGTAAGCAAGGATCTGTAGAAAACATATGCATTTAATGAGCTTAATTAACACCATCATAATTCAGAAAGTTGCATTTGCTCACAAGGGAGCTGTTCAGGTCCACAACCGAAGAAGGAAGGGAAGGTCCCTGAATGCAGCCAGAAGAAGGCAGCAAAGTCTGTGAGAGGGCTGGAAAGCACGTGCTGTGAGGAGCAGCTGAGGGCACTGGGTCTGCGTCATTTAAAGCAAAGAAGGCTGAGGGGTGACCTCATTGCTCTCTCCACAGCTGTTCAGCTCCATCCTAAAACACTTGTTCTGACATCAATCAAATTTATAAGATTTCAAGTAGACCTCTGATGTAGTGCATTTACATATGCAAATTATTCTAGTGGACATGCTCTATAAATTGCTTATAGACAGGTAAATTCCTGAATAGCAGGTGTCAGAATGTTGTGATCAGTGGGACATAGTCTAGTTGGAGACCTGTCACTAGTGGTGTCCCCCAAGGGTCCATACGGGGTCTAGTATTTTTTAACTTATTCATCAGTGACTTGGATTAAGGGGCAGATGCCTCAGCAAGTTTACTGAGGACACAAACCTGGGGTATCTGGCTGATACCCCAGAGTGCTGTGCAGCCCTTCAGAAGGATCTTGACAGTTTGGAGAGATGGGCACACTGCTTCACATCTGAACACCTCTGCACACAACAGGCAATGGGAGCTTTGTCTACAGCTTAACAGCAGGGACATGGCACAACACCCTCCTGTCCTTTCCTGTGCCCCTCTGGCACTGGCTCCTGGGCTCCCCTCACTCATGACCCCACCTCTGCATCACCCCACTGCTGCAGCCCAGAGCAGGACTGTACCCTCTCCTTCCCACATCACTCCCACTCCAGGCAGTGCCTTTCTCCTTTTCGCCATCCAACACACACTGGACACAAGAAGTAAAGGTTCAGGCTTTTTTTCCAAAATTTTTTTTCTCCCCAAATCAGTGACTACAGCATGATGAAAAGAACAAGTGCTTCTGATTGATCACACTGATAGTTTTATTTCCACCTGTTAAAAGGAGAGGGAACCAGCAGAGTCTAGCACAGGGGACACAATTAAATATAGAAAAAGGTTGAACTAGACACATTTACACACAAAAAAAGTCTTTATATCACCTATCAGTTATTGCCAATGTGAAACATCACTGGAACTCAAATACATTATGTTTGATGGGATAAAATCAAAACTGTGATGAAATGGCAAATTGCCCATTAAATCTTCAGAACACTGAAAACATGACATTTTCCCCCAAAATCCAGCTGAGTCTGTCCTGAGAAAGGACTTATATACAAATATGCTTATATATAAATGGGATGATATTGGCTGTGAGTTTCTTCTGACGATTTATTTCAAAGCTTTTCATGCAAGCACATTGACAGAAATGTGAAAAGAAAGGAAAATGTTAAAGGATTATTAAATGGAGAATTTCAGAATTGTTATCTGCAAATTTCACATTATTCATTGTCAATTACATAAAAAAATAAAGAGAAAGGGTTCAGTCAATTTAAAATGCAAATTTAAACCTCTGTTCATTACACTCTTATCTTCCCAAGACCTTTTACATACAATTTTTCTACTACATATTTTGTATATACATACATACATATATATATATATATATATATGCATGCTTGTTCAGATTTTATGTATGCATGTCAGTACTCCAATCCTGTTGATTAACATCAAAAGCACTGGAACTTACTAACTCTAACAGTGTCTCTACCCGACATTAAAACGAGTTCAAGGACAAGTTGCAGCTCTTTAATAATGCTGGTTTGTCTTAGCAAATTCAATCATCTATTTGTTCTCGTGATGCCAGATGTAGTTAGACTGTATTCTCACAAGGTGGTGCTGGTCAGCTTGAACTATTTCAACATTGCCACAATCTGCTCTGTAATTAGTGCATGGTACACACAAGGCTCCCACCAGGTGGCAATAATAGTCTTCATTCTTTAAAGCATTTGCTATTATTTTAGATGGTATAAATGTATGTTATGTACTAAGTAGAAGGAAAAAATTGGGTTTTATAATACGGTGATAGAAAATTATTTTCCTGAACTCTCAAGGTACAAACATTTTCCAAAAGTCATTTGTAACTAGGAACAGACAGCAGCATGCAGGGCAATAGCCACTGTTGGATTCTTAACAGCTCTTTCAGTATAAATACATGTAACACATTCCAATTGGTTCCTGAGAAACTGAAATCATTTAAATTTGCCTTTTGATGGAATTGCAGAGAGCAGAGAGTGTGAAATGCTAATTTACTGGTGGGAGCTTAAACCTCACAAAAGTCTCACAATTTTAGCTCAGATTTAGACTGATCAATTTCACACCTTCAGCTACAAAATCAACGCTCTTTCTAGATTTAGTCCAAATGTATTTCTGTAAGTGTTGTGCAACTCCTATCCTGTATTTCTATCCCTGTCCTGTATTTCTGAAAGAGAAAAAACCTGTACAAGTGCACTGTATGACTCCTATTTGCCAGAAGCGGCGGAATTGCTGTCCCTCATTTTTCAAATGCTCTGCACATGGTCAGCAATCTTTGTACAACACAGTACAAACGTGTCCCACCTGCAGAGCTGTGCATCTGCTTAGGCCAGCAGTACAAGTTCTACATACTCAGGATTTCCCAATTTTTTGAAGTCAACATAGAGTTACTGGTCTGACAGCGTCTGTAAAGTCCTTGACCAGTGAGAAAAATCCTCAAATTTCTCCTAGAAAAGTTTCCAGCAAAGAATAGGGCATGTCTGAGGAAACCAAAAGATGTAACAATTGTGGAATCTCAAAACTAGTTGCATGGTAATTGACTTTTCAGCATCTTGTCAGGCACAAACAGGCAATGTGCTCAGTTGTTTACTTGAGTTCCCTAACTGTGAGAAGTTGTAAGTGCCCAAAATGGTCTTCAAAAGCGAAGAAGAGGACATCATCTAATAAGTCAAGCAGACAATCCTAAGGAAAGAGGTGGAGACAAACACTACAAACTTTCTTACACAGAGGAAATAGTTTAGGACAAATGCCTGTTTCTGTTCATACAGTTCAACAAACTGAGGTCATCTCGTGCACTTCACAGGCACTCTTTTTGTATGTTTTAGTCAGCAGAACTCTATATGCCAGCAATATAACCATAATTTAATAATTTCTAAAAATCCTATGCAAGTAAACTACTTTTTCCTGCTCCCTCGTGTAGAGGTATGTACATGCATCAAATTTCATAAATATTTCCAAACCATTTTGCTGTAACTTAAGAAACCAGAATCCTTTCTTGTACATTCTCAATTGTCAACCTATTGCAACTTGTGTGATCACATGGAGTGCACTTTTTGTCCCAAATGCTTACACTTGGCATGAAGAAAATCATGTAGAAAAAGTTGATATCAACATAGGCATTATTTTTCTACTGTAGCTATATAGAATATCAGATAACATTGGTTGAAATAGGGATATTGCATTTGGTTCAGATTAAGGAAATGTAAGGTAAATGTACAAGTTATTGCCTTGAGGTAGTAGGTTATGAACATGACAGCTGGTTTTATCTTGGTATATAATAAAGCACCCATAAATCTGAAAAATTTTATTTATATGAAGTTTTAGACCTCTTTGAACACAAATAGGTATGGCTGCAAAAGTGTCTCTTGAAAGAGAATCTGAGTTGCGTTTTCCTTTCTTTCTCAGTTCACTTTAAACAACACAAGTCTAAACCATTATTTGCTGACTGTAGTCAGTTTATCATACATTGTCTCTGCTGCTCCTTCCTCCTCAGGACTAGGACTCCTCACACTCTTCCCCTGCTCCAGCCTGGGCTCCCTCCCACAGGAGACATTCCTCCATGCAGTTCTCTAACATGAGTCCTTGCATGGGCTGTACTTTTTCACAAACTGCTCCAGCATGGGTCCCTCCCATGGGGGCCATTCTTTGGGAACAGGCTGCTCCAGTGTGGATCCCCTGTGGAGCCACAGGTCATAATTCTTTTATATAATTGCTACCTTTTAACCAGCTAAAAATGGCTATTTGTAAAATTACTCTATTTTTTCCAACTCCCACCTGTTAAGCTGCTGTTGTTTGAGCCAGCAGGCTAAAATCTGCCAGACCTATATTTGTTCACAATGTTTATTTACAAGACTCTTTGTCTGAAATTATTGCTGAATCCTTGTTTTCTTTACACAGCCCTAACTTAAGCCAGATAAACACAATACTGGAAAATGTAGCATTCATCTAGATTCTTAGCCAGTCACGTGTCAGACTGACCCCCTCTATGCACACTGCAATGAACACAGCAGGGATGCACTGCCATCCTGAATATGCCACCTCTCAGGTTCCAGAACGTTTTGCAGATGTATGGCAGTATTTATCTCTTTCCCAAAGTCTTGCAATATTTTCCCTCTTCAAAGAACTTTCTTGCACAACATTTTGTTGTTCATTTCAAATAAAAACACATAGAAAACTAACATTTGGGGGGAGAGGGATAATGCTATGGTGACAACCCTGTAAAAGAGTTATGAATATTTTTAAAATTTATTTCACCAGAAATAGTACTTCTTGATCAAAATAAGTTAAGCACTATTTGGTGGGATGAGAAATCCAGCAAGAGAAGCCCACAGGAAAAGCTGACAGGAAGCTGGGTAGACTTTCTGTTTCAGTTTGAAGAGACTGGAATGTTTGTTAAAGAGGATGAGTTATGAGACAGACCAAACTCCTCTCTCTCAGCAGTTGTAAATTCAAAAATTAAGGGGCTTTAATCGAGGAAGTGCGGAAGAAAAGAAGAAAATAGCAACCCTTTATTAAAAGATATATGTATATTGTCAAGAACAGTAACAAAACATAAAAACAACTAAACAATAGTCCTGTACCCAGAAGTTCCCTTCAAACAAAAGAAAAAGTCTGAACACTTCTCTGTCTTTAGCGCAGTTCTAATCATGGCCGGCAGGGGGCGCTGTTGGATCGCTGGAGGTCCCCACACGGGGGAGGGGTCTGGGGGGTGTCTCGGGTCACGGGAGAAGCCGAGAAAGAAAATGGGGGACCCTTCCCCCAATGGAAGAAAGGGGAAAGGAAAGCAGTTCACCCCCAACAGGACTCACTGTTGTTCTCAGTTGATGGTGCCCTAAAAGCTCCTCCTTTTCTCCAAGTGAGCACAGAGACTCTGATGAAAATGCAGCAGGTCTGGGCTGGAGACAAAAGACAGCTCGCAGGCAAGTTGAAGCCAGCACTCAGGGCTGACCAGGATGGTAAGCCAGAAAGACAGGCTTCAGGCCTTCTCTCCAAATGCACCGAACACAGACCCTGTCTCCGTCTCCGAAAAGAGAACCCAGAAGTCTGAATCTGTCCCCTCCGAGCAGAGCCAGCCACCCTGTCCCAAAGCTCCTCCCATCTTCCCCCAGCCTCTGGTGGGCCATCCGCGAGGAATGCAGCCTGGCTAGCTAGTTCTTTTGTAAGGCTAATTAACTCCCTTCCCCCTTTCCATTCAAACTTTCCTACAGTGGGGGGGCAGGGGAAAGAAAAATTCTCCTGAATTTCTAACCTATAAGGAGGCTAAAGTAATGACTTTTTGTACCTCTTCCCCCCCTCCAAAAAAAATAGCCACCAAAACCCCCCAAGCCAAACAGCTATATAGAACAGTGATTCCTTCACAAAAAATTAATAAGACAAAAACTCCAAAGACAAAAGAATTTAGGATGCAAGTAAAAGCAAAACTACAGCATATATAACCTAAAAGGTCAGGAGGAGGTTTAAAAGCATGATTGTGGTCTCTCCTAATATCAGTCCTCTTACCTTTATATTCCTAATTTCTTCTGTCTTAGGTCCATGCACATTTAAACAAATGCTCACAAAACCTCATCAAGGTACTATCAGCTATCTGGCTTCTAACATGGGCCATTTGTTCCTTTCCACTGATAAATGCAGTTAAAATGCACTTACATCAGTCACAGGTACAGCAAGAGATACACCTTTGACATACACTTCCTAGAAATACTGCTCCTGAAGAACAAATAAATCATATAATTCTGGCTTCCATAGGAAGGAACACTCACACATTTTCAACATGTGACAGACTCTGCTGTTCCCTGTTTGCATTTCCCTGGTTTCCCCAATATATTAATCAGAAGATACCATTATATTCTGTATTGAATTCAGAATTCAGATGTACTTTTTATTGAAGGAGATTACCTAGTTTTCTGAATGGAAATAGAATTTATCAACACATCTTAAAGAAAATATAACATTTCACACAGTTCACTACTGAGGATTGCCTTCAGTCAGTCTCCTGCTGACTTTGTAAACTGCAAAGGAAACTATTGAAAAGAATCAGTATATGATTACAAAAACACAGGACTGGAAGAGATTCAAACTCATTTCTCTAATGCTTCTCTTCCTATACTAATGCAGGATCCATTTCTTTGCTGGAACTGATCCAGGAAAGATTAAATAAAATGACTCCTCACATTCAAAGACAACCTGCTACAGTTCTGCACTTATTTTACCCTTACAATGATTCATTCGACTGGATTGCAAAAAAAAAAATCCCAAACAATAAAACCCCAAGCAACCCAAGACAGAATGTAATACAGTATGTTACATTTTCTGCAGCTAATCTGTGATCTAGGATAGGTCAAAAACAGAATGGATCAAGAAGCCAAAGAAGGGTGAAGAATAACTGGCCATGTAGCAGTACATTGAGGATTACTGTAGATTAAAAAATGATAAATCAAGAATGTCATTCTATTTCAGATAAAGGCAAGTGCCATCATGGCATGTAAGGCATACAGGAGGTAATCCCTTTCACTACTCAGGATTGTAAGGCCACAGCTGCCACACTCCAAAACCCAGGTCCATACTTTGGAAAGAGGAAAATCACATGGATAAAGTCTAGCGGAGACCAGTGAGTGCTCAAAAACCTAGCTGGAATTTAGGAAAAAGGTGGGAAAAGTAGTCTTTCAGCCTTGGCAAAGAAGATACTTCAAAATACGCAAAATCTTGTGCAAAGAGAATGCTTTTAGTGCTCAAGGTAGTAATAACTTGCAGCATGACATTTAAAGTGGATATTAAAATTTTACAGAACCACTGTAGCAGGCCATCTGTGCAACCCTCATCAGAGGATTATTTTTAAGAGGAGGCAATACAAACTTCTATAAGGAATGTCCAGCTATTAGGAATAGTGGTCCAAAGAACAAGATAGTTCAGAGAAGCTATCAACATTTCATACAGCTTTGAGATTTTTATCAACATTCATTTATTCTTCAGATGTAACTAGTTTCTCAGTTTACCACACTTTGTGAACCACTCTTCTTCTAAAGAAGGTTTTAGAAGCCTCAGAACATTTATATGTATTCAATTCCATTTGAATGTTACAATACATCACTTTTTAAATATATGATATTTAGAACATTCCCTTATTACTTCCTACCTCTGTTAATCTCACTAAGTTAATGTAAAAAGGTTTTTCTGCTGGACAGAGCTGAACCCCCTGATCAGACAATCTTATTTTAGTAAGAGCCAAATTTAGTTATCCAATCAGCATAATGCTTTGCTTGTTTAAAACATTTCTTAACTAACACCGTGGTTGATGATATTCACAGTTAGCAAATTAGAAGCCAGTAATACATTTGTCTTTTATTTTTTGTGCTTTTGTTGACGTGCATATGTGAATCATTGCATTAATTAAGCTTCATGCAATAGAAATCTGCTCTTTACATGTGATCAAGGTGTCATCTGGTTTTAAGATAAAACTTTCAATAGCAGAGTGGGAAGAAAAAACGAATCTTCAAGAAAACCTTGGGGCACAGGTTAAAAAAAAAAGGACCAATTTAATTCTTAAGTTAGACTCCCTTTAGTTATCTCATCCTGAACTTCGTTAGTGGAGTGAGAGGGGGCAGGGAAGGGTGTAGCTTTTTTTTTTCTTTTTTCATGTTTTGTGTTGTGGTTTAAGCCCAGCTGGCAACCAAGCCCCACTCCTGCTCACTCACTGCCCCACCAGCAGGACTGGGAAGAGAATCAGAACGGTAAAAGCTGGAAAACTCGTGGGTTGAGATAAAGACAGTTTAATAGAAAAATCAAAAGCCACACACGCAAGCAAAGCAAAACAAGGAATTAATTCACTGCTTCCCATGGGCAGGCAGGTGTTCAGCCATCCCCAGGACAGCAGGGCCACATCACACATAACAGTGACTTGGGAAGACAAACACCATCACTCCCAATGGCCCTCCTTGTTCCCCCCACTTCATCTACTGAGCATGATGTCATATCGTCTGGAATATCCCTTTGGTCTGTTGGGGTCAGCTGTCCTGGCTGTGTCTCCTCCCAGCTTCCCATGCATCCCCAACTTCCTTGCCAGAGTGGCAGTATGGAAAACAGAAAAGGTCTTGGTTCTCTGTAAGCTCTGCTCATCAATAACAGAAACATCTCTGTATTATCAACACTGTGTTCAGCACAAATACAAAACATAGGCCCATACCAGCCACTGTGAAGGAAATTAACTCTACCCCAGCCAAAACCAGCACATCTGTCAAGCCAAAGAAGATCATTTCATTAAAATGCAATTTGAGATTCACAAAATCTTTTAGGCCATAAATTTTTAACTCACCTAATCTTTCCTTTGGGCCATTCTCAAAGTCTTTGGAATATGATAAGATTTTTTGTGGTTAGGGCCCAAGCCACTTGAAATGATTCATAAAAGAACACAGTCTAATAGGGAAAGTTACCTAAATAATTCAATACTGTTATACCCTTTGATAGGTACACGAGGACCAGAAAATTCCTTTGGAGGTTTTGTTTCATTTTCACTTTAGGCAAGAGAACATTTCTCTTCTGAAGCAGAGAAATACTTTGCATTACACTGCCTCAAGTCTGGCACCACAAAGCGTTTTACACACATTGTACCTGACACATTCCATTTGAGCAAGTAGGTCTTCTGTAGGGGGTAGGCAGGCTAAATTGCAAATACAGTTTTCCTGATTGTACTGATACCTTAAAAAAATAAGCTAGGAAAATAATACGGAAATTCTGAGCACCTTCAGGGTGCTTTACCAGGTTAAATGAATTTCATACTTTGAGCTCTGGGGTATCAACATTGTTCTATTTGCTTCTTTGTTCTCTGCAACCTCCTTAGATGAGCTTTGGGAAATTGGGAAGACTGCACAGAGAGAGAATAATTTGCACACAGTATCTGCAGCATAAATTTCAGCAGCCCCCTGTTTTTGAAGTAAAGCATGAAATGTGACCAAAGGAAGAGCTACAGAGCAAGAAGTCCATGTTACAAAATACCATGGTTAGAGCCAGCCCTCGAGAGCCTGCATGGAGACTGATCCTCCTGAAGCAGCATAGCCATTAGCCCACTGGGCTGGGAACTAACCAGCTCATACACAGTGAGAGTTTAGGAACCTCAGCAGTTTGGTCACCAACATTGCTGACTACTCTTTCCTCCATGTTCTTTGTATTATCTCGTAGCCTAATTTACTGATACCTTCCACTTGATCTGTTTGACTCTACTTCTGCATTACTATGGCTAAACAACAACACACTGAGCCTTTTTCAAATTTTTTGTATGTATAATAACATCTTATGAGAGTACTCACAACAAAATTTTCATAGTGTTGCTCTTTATCTGGACTTGTAATTACACAGTTTAATTAAATTTTGTTTGACATGCATCCATGTTTTTTCTTAGTCTTTATTTGCAATCTATAGTAATGATAGTGGCAATCTTCACCAGCATATATTGCAGTTGGACGAGAAGATTGGTGTAGGTCCCTTCCAACTGAACTGTTCTATTCCCAAAGATAATTTTCTGAAGTCATCTACAGAAAAGATGGGGGGGAATGACTTACAAAGCTCACTAAAACTTGTCTGAGGCCTTAAGAAAGTACAAAAGCACTCCATGTTATTGGGACAGAAGTCTATGTTTACATAACCTTAATTACTCAGGTTGTTACTGAACTCTGAGCAGTGTACTTTAAGACAATAATGGCTTTTATACCCTTCCTAAGGACAAACATTGTAAAGACAGAGCTAATATCATTAACCCTGACTAAACTTTCTGCTTCTTATAGCCTTTTTATTGAGTGTAGTTGAAATTGCCTTTAAAGTGGTATAAGGAGACCAAAACTATATGGACAATTAATAATTTTTTTTTGGTCTTACCATTAGATTAATTACACCTGATACAATTAATTTTTAAACTTGAGAAATGTTTTTATTTTCCTATATTGTACATTTACCCGTCACTTAACAGAGATTAAATATACTTCTATTAAGTATGAAAGCATCTAAATTCTGCACCACCAGAAGTCTACAGACAGCTAGGTAAAACTTCAGTTATTTTGCTTCTGAGTATTTAAAAGAATATACAGGAATATAGGAGGAATTTCAGTATATTTGCTGACTAAGCTAGCGCATCTCAGGGATGAATAATGAAAGGGCCCATTTCACCTTCCACAAGGTATACTCGCTGATTCCAATATCTTCTCCTTTAGTTAGCAACTGGTCCTAACCAGTTTCTACCTCTCAAGAAAAGACCACATTCAGGATTCAAAGTCCTACACTCTCTTTGAAGAGAGTTGCTTCCAAGTGAGAAATAGCTCAGTCACACCCTAGTTTCCAAAGATAAACAAATACTTGGATCCTCTTCTCTTTTAATAGGGAAAATGGGAAGGAATTTATCAGATTACCTGTTCATTTCCTGAATCACCCTTTCTTTCTTCACAAAGATGAACTTCACGAGAGAGCAACCTTTTTTCACTCTACAAGAAAGACACCCTCAGGGAATTCCTCAGTATGCCCCCCAAACAAAGACCTTGCAGTTATCTGTATAACAGCAGTAAAATATTTCTTGATTTGTATACTGGTTGAAGATTTACATCACTGTGCATAACAGAAGCTGTGGTATTTCTTAAAGGGCATTTCCAACTAACTGGTATCCTTTGAAATGATGCATAACCTTGTATTATGTCCTGAAGCTGCAGTTTTGAATACACAGATACAAGAAAAGTACATCTATTTCTAAACACATAAATAACTACATATTATGTACTTATCTATTTTGGGGGGATCTGTGCACTAACTAGGTATAACCACTAATAGAATTCTTGGGAAACTACATATTTACTACCAACATAATTGTTGGGGAATTGACTAATTACTATAAACTGTATGTAACTATTCATTCTGAATTCATTGTTTCCCTTTCCAACAACAGCCTTTGGCAGACACTGAGAGAAGTGTCCAGAAAAGAAGTCAACATGGTTGTTCTTTCAGGAATCCTACCCCAACCTTTAGCCATGCATGAGCTCCAAACCAGTAATCTGTGCCTTTGTATGTAGTAATCCTGCAAGTGTGTAGCAGAGCCCAGGTGGCCAGTGAGGTGGCACCAGATCCCTGGGGAGTGTAGAGGATGTATAATGTAATGTAACTGTATGTAATCTTCAGTCTGATTAAATTCTGATATTAATTGAAAGCTCAGTAAAGTATATTTTTATTTCTTTTTTCCTTTGCACATAAAGTTTCTGTAACAGGAATGATACAACTCAGAGTTGACATAGATAATAGTATCAATATATACAATATACGATATTATAAGAGGTTGTCTTTGGAAAGTTAAGGTGATAATTAAACAACTCATCCTTAAATAGAAAGAATCATTGTCATGGTTTGAGATAGTCCCGAAATCCAATTCCCTAGCTCCATCCCCCCTCCCACATCTCAACCTCATGTGAGATGGGCTTTTCCAGACAAAACACACCAGACTCAAAGTGGGGGAAAGGGAATATATTACAGTGACTGTACAAATAAACACCATATCACATTATACACACGATTGCAACTATCTCTACCATGACATATAGTATTTACAATGGACCAGATCTCTTCTCCCCTCCAAATAAAAGTCCAGGAGGGAAAGAAGGACAGATCCCTTCCAGTCCTTAAGCAGCAGGATCTTCTAATGCAGCAGGTTCTGTCTCTCTTCTCCACATGCAGCAGCTGATAGCTGGCTTTCTGCCAGCACCCACAAGGGAGGTATCCAAGCCTCTCTCTTGGCCCCATCGCCTCCAACCGAGGGGTCTTCCGTGGACTTCGTAACCCCAGACAAGGTCGTATCACCACGTCATATCACGAAGACACAGGGGGGTCTTTGTGACGGTCTGGTATCACCAGGAGACTCAGCTCCTTGCTTGCAGGGCCTCTGTGCTCTGCCTCTCAGGCTGCCACCATGGCAGCAGTGCGAGGGGGGGGGAGCCAAGGTCAACTCCCCCCGCATTCCATCTGGCCGTCCCGGTCCAGCTCCCGGGACTCTCTGAGCTTCTCAGCTCCTCTCTCTCTCTCCGGTGCTGCTGTACTCCAAGGCTCGTCTAAAATAGGAGTCCATGTCCCTCTTCTCCAAGAGGGGTCTCAAGGGAGTTTTGGGGGGCTGGTACAGTCGTACCCCAAACTCTGTCTCTCTGCTGCTCTCTTTCTCCCGGCTCTGTCTTCCAGGAGTCTTCTCTGTGGTGCTGCAGGTTGTTTCTGCTGCTCCTCCAGTTCAGGTCCTTATCAGTCCTGGCTCTCTGCCACCGTTTCTCTGGTCAGTGCCTGCTGCTGCTCTGCACCCATGGAGAAAACATTCTCCCGGCATAACTACAGGCACCTAGCCCAGCTTTATGCTGTTCCAGGTCTCTGCAGCCCCCAGCCGGGGCTGGGAGGGCCCAGAGGGCCCCCTCGTGGCTCACAACATGGCCACCTCTCCTACAACCAAAAACTACAACTCCTCTCTTCCGGTCTGGTTGTGATATGTTTACATTTTCACAGGAGCGCCTATTGGGCAAAACTTCAAAACTTCTAGGGGTTTCCACCCCTTGGGGTCTACCACTTTTCAGCCTCTGGGGAAAATCAAAGTCCAAACCACTACAATCATGAAGACAAGAAAAGTTTCACCAAAATGTCATGGTTTTAACAACCTTGTTTAGCAGCTTTGTTCCAACAAAGCTCTGAATAGCTCAGTGCAGCATATACTAAAGCAAGTGTGAGTGAGCCACAGGCACACATCCTCAGAGAATTCCTTCTAAGAAGTATAATGGCTGTTATTTTTACCCTTTTAATCCATAGCCTCTCCTTATTACAGCTAATCATCTCAACATGTGCATTAAAGAGGGCTATGCAGGTAGCATGAGAAATCAGTTGCCATCCAAAGCCCTGGTGCTTACTTCTATAGCAGCATCTTTGACCAAACAAGGGTTAATATATTGCGAATCTTCAGTTTTCCCCTTCGTTTCAGCACGAGTCAAATTGTTTATTGCCTTATTCCACAGCATAGTCATTAACTTCATCTATTTATATTGTCATTTTTAATTTGATATGTGACTGCACACCAAGGCAGCTTTTAACCAAGTCAGCAGTACATAAAGCCTATAATAAATCCTAATTTCAGGGTGTATATTCCCAGAAGACTCTTCACCCTCTATTAAGGAATACGTGACTTCTCTGAAACAGGTGCAAGAAAACATGAAAAGTGCATACATATCTGCTCAGAAACAAGCTCACACACAAAAGAAAGGAATATTGTACAGTCTACCCAATGCAATACAGAAATGTAATTTAGGACTTTTAAAACTACATATTTCAGCTCTTAATTAGTCTGATTCCTTTGGTGCTATTGATATCCCTGCATGGTAATTATTCCCTATTAGAAGCATATGTTTGTAACACATGCTATTTCTGGATATTCTACCAACACGCACCTAAGGCAGAACTCATCAATAGGGTGAGAGAGAGGGGGAGAACATCTCCGAGGACATACACTACAACTTGTCTTATTGTTATTTCTACCATTTGGATAAGTTTTGATTGTGACAAAATATGTGTTGTAGAAAGAATCTGTAGGATGCACACAGGGCTGTCAGCAGGTGTAGGCAGGTTTTGCTGTTGCCCAAACTGAACAGTATTCTCCACCAGTTACGGTCCCACCTTACGAGCTGTGGACACCAGCACTAGTTCCCCTTTTGGTTCAGCAGATACACATTGTGAGTTTTCAAATTCAGAAGTGTGGTAGGTGATTTTTTTTGTGTGCATTGATGCCACTGTCAATTTTGTACATGACTGCACAGCAAGACAGATTCTCCTGTGGTATGTAAGAGGCACCTCTGCTTCAGGGCCAAGGTAGCCTTGCCAGAGATTCAACCATGGCACAGAGAGGGAGTTCAGGCATTCCATATACAGGCACTTAGCAGCCGGCTCTCTGAATAAAACACAGCTCAACAACAGAAATTTGTTTCAGCTCTTTCCAACAATCTTTAATCTGAATAAATACTGTTTCTTTTAAAATTTATATGACTATGAAATGAAAATTCACTGCAAGTTTCACAATGCTGCAATAACTTAGAAGAATAAGCCTCATTCCATTTCAATGACTGAGTCTCCCAGGCTTTCTGAAAGAGATGTCTTCAATCCAACTTTTCCAGAAAAATTATTCCCGTAAAAGATCACACCCAAATCCTTTAAAGTGCATAATTACAGCCAGTCTACTTAAAGTTGCTCCTAAAAGTAATTTTTCCTTGCCTGTCATGACCAGTGTTAACATTAATAATAACCGGTGCTGAGCAGTAAGAAGTTTTGAATATTGCCATATATTGTACATAATTGTACTGCTGCTATGCACTGTTATATAGTTGCCTGCAGATGGCTGCATTTCAATGAGAAGAAACCATAGTGTGCAAAAGAAAATAAATCTGTTCTTCCATGTGTATTTCTGATTTCTAAACAATAATATTAATAATAACGACAACAAAAATAATAAAGAATAATCAATGCACTGCTTTTATATTTACAGCAGCAGATGGTCTGGTCCCCTGTGTGTAAATCAGTTTCAAAAGTGCTCTAGGATTTTTTTTCATAATATAATGTAAAAGCTTAAAGCATTGCAATTATTCAGAGCTGAAGCTTTAAAAACTTCTCACACTTTGAGTTTTAACTGAGCAAGACCACCTCTGTTTGCAAGAGATTTTTATTGTGATTAAAAGGTAAATGTAAAGCAAGGATTTAAATATTCTTCTGCTATTCTGCAGGCTTAAATCTCTGTACAATGAGCATATCAATATTAAAAATGAATTAACTTTTCAATTATGGCCTGTCCTTGAAATTTTATTTTGCTTTCTACTTAATATAGTTACTGCAGTATGAGTACAATAAAGTCAAGGTGCCTCTAATTCTAAATTGCATAGTCATGAAGTTACCAAAAGGTTTTAAATGCATTTTTAAAATGTTACTTCAAAGACTCAGTTTTATTCCTCCTGAACTAAATGAAGAATTTGCATTGATTTTAGGGAATTCAGAACAGAGCTGAATGTTTTCTTGTTGATATCTCACATAGCACTTTTCAGATTCAATATTTCAATCTTCTTTGCTGATCCCTAAAAGCAGAGTTAGGAAGCTGGTAACACACTAGCCAAACAACCAGTAATAATAAATCAGCCAACAGCTGGGCAAAATACTTCTCTTCCTTTACTGACATCTTCTGTATTTCACAACTGCGTACTCCATGTGTGTTGTTCAGAAGCTTCCTACATCAGCAGGGACACCACAGTTACCAGGATATATCAGGATTAATTTCTGGCTGACCCACAGAATTCCTGTGTGAACTTGGGCAGGACCCAGTAATTTTCTTCCAGTAATGTAAAAAACACTGCTGGAAATAAACAAGAAAACCAAAACCAGGCTGGATTATAAATCTTTACTTTCACTTAATACTTGAGTCTCTTGGATATTCCATGTCCCCTAAGGGCATTTAGTTCTATCCACTGCATCTGTGCAGTGCAGACAGTGCAATGGGTCCCTCAGTTTCTAGACATGAGTGGATATCAAATCCCACACTCTCAAAAGGACGCTCTAGGGTTCATGAAGTGATGATTGCTCTCCAGCTAAAGGGAACAGCAGCTATAGAGCCATGTCTGACAGGAAGCTAATAATTTTTGATTGTGCAGATAAGAGGATCACCTAACCTGACTTTTAAATGATGCCAAATTTATGTTAACTCAAAAAAAAGCTCAAACACTTCTATTAATGAAAAATACTGAGAAACAAAGTACTAGTTAAGTTATGAAATTCACCTTCTTATTTATTTTCCAGTACTTTCAAGTAAAAATTATTTAATAAGAAAATAATTTTCGTGTAGCAACCCTATGAACCAGCTCATTATAAGCGAATTCTATACAGAACATCCTACCTTTCTTCAGAACACAACACTGCATCCTTGCACAAGACATAACACTAATACAAATCCATGCATGTGTTATTTAAGAGCTCCAATTTCCTCTCTCCCTGACCAGGCCAGAACTTAGACCCCAAATTCCTATTCCCAGTCCTATTAAGAACTGTTAGATAGCAGCTAAAGCATAAAAAGCTGCTCATTATGGTTTCATTAATCCAGACTTGGAACACAGCCACCAATAAATGTGTTGGCATTTTTAAAGAGCATAAATTTCAAACATTTATACCTGAAATTGTGTTGGAAAATGGAACAAATTAACTATATGAAGTAATTAATACCAACTGGAATATTCAATTCTTATTGATTTTAAAATCAAAAGCAGCATTTTCTCTACACAGGAGGAGTTTTTAGGGCTTTTCTGGCTACAAGAATTCCTTTAGTTTCTTTAGTTTCTGTTTGAAATCCCTCCCTTTGGAAAGACATTTGTTTAAATGTTGCTCCACACGGTCCAGCAATGCATGTTCCCTTTTAGTCTCAAAAGGTGTTTCTGACTGTTTAATTCCCTTTACTGTTAAATTGTCTGTTCCTCTCAGATTTGGATTTAAAGCATTCAGTGTGACCATCAATAGTGTTAGTTTTATCCGCATGACTCAAGTGTTCCGTTTTAAAATTTCTGTCCCTGTAAGGCTGCCCAGAGCTGTCTCTCTGATGAACCCCATAAACCCATTTCTTCTAGCATGATTTGAGGCTGATGCTTGTTTCTTGTGTTTGTGGTTCCTCTTTCAAATTTATTTTTCTGTAGCCATCTTGTCTTACTAAACTAAGTACAAACCTAGCTCCCCAGCAACAATAACAACAAAACTAAAAACCAAATAGAATGGTAAACCTGGTTATTTTCTCCTTGATTCTGGGCCTATTTACTCAAATACTGCATAAGCTATCAACATAACAGAGACAATTATCAGGACTGTTCCCACTCCCTGAGGTCTTGCTATTTGGCTAACAGAAATACACTTCTGCTGCATTCACTGAGTCAGTCACTGAATCTGGATCAACTGAAATATGGTCATGAACAGCGTTTTAGTAAAGTTGCGTTCACAGTCGATGTATGTTGGCGCAGAGGAGTCAGTCTGGTTTGAAACCCACAGCAAAGTCTGGGCCCGGGAGCCTCAAGCTGCTATTCTGTTCCATCCTGACAAAACAACGAGGTTTTAGATGGCATTAGGGTTTACAGGCGTCTGGCACGGATGGTGAGTGCGAACGAGTTAATCTGGCAATTCCGTGTCTAATTCTTCTGTGCGACAGTCGGGCGCAACACAGAAAATTAAACGGGAACATCCTCCTCATCGCTCCATGCCGGACGTGCCCCGCACCTGCGGAAGTGGGGAGGCGAGCGAGGGGACGCCTGAGGTAACCCCGCGCACACCGCCTGGTGTGCGGGGCAAGGTTCCCGGAGCAGGAGCCCCCGGGGAACCCTCCGGAGCCGCGCTCCCGAGCATGCCGAGCATCCCGGGCGGCCGGCGCTTCCCGGCGCGGCGGCGGCGGCAGCGGGGCGGGGCTGCGGGAGGGCCCGGCCGCCACCGCCCCGAGGGCGGGCCGCCGGTGACAGCTGGGGAGGGACCCGGCGCCGGCAGCGAGGTGCGGCTGCCGGGCGGTGCTTCGCCGCCGCTCCGCTGCTCCGTCCGCATCGCCACAGCGGGTCCCTCCCGGGGAAGGAGCGGGCGAGGGCTTGGCCGGGCCCTGTCGCCCTCGTCGGCCGCGGCGTGGGTGAGTGGCGGCGGCGGGAGGCACGAGTGGGGGATGCGGAGGCGGCGCGGGGACGGGCTGGGGGGGATGAAGGACGGACGTACGGACGGACGGATGGACGGATGGATAGATGGATGGATAGATAGATGGATGGAGGATGCTGTCGCGCTCGGAGACTTTGGTCGTGCGAGGTGCCTGAGGGGAAAAAAAGTGCATCCTGGGGCGGGGCGAGGCCGTGTCCCGCTCCGCTCGCCCGTCCGTGCAGGCGACTCGACGGGCGAGGAAGCCCCGGGAATGACGGCCGGTCCTTGGCGGGGCTGGGCGCTGCCTGTGCCCAGGCGAGGCGAGGCGGCTCCTGCCCCGCCGGCCCCCGCCCTCCCGCAGCTCCCCCGCAGCCATCAGCGGGCCGGGGCGCGGCCGCGGAGGAGCTGCCTGTGCTCCCCCATCCCCGCCGGGCCCCGCGGACGGTCCCGCGGCCGCCGGTACGTGCGGCAGGTCGGGATGGCGGTGCGGAGCATCCCGGCCCCGCCGCGGCTCTGCCGCCCGCCCCCGTCCCGGGCTGTACCGGCGGTGCCGGGGGGTCCCCCGGGGCAGGCTCCGGAGCGTTACACATGCTCCTGCAAGCCGAACCCTGCGGGCAGGGGTCTTCTAGGAGAAAACCCGAGGCCTGCCCTGGAGAACTGGAAGGATGAGGCCTTTATTTTTTTTTTTTTTTTGCAGGGTGCTGGCTGGCTGATATTTACATAATATCTCTGCTTAAATGTGACCTCGTCCCTAATTGGAGGCTTCCTTTCCGTTTTCTATGGCAACACTAGGGAACAGATCACTCTGGGGAGGCTGGGTGAGAGGAGTATCTGCAGACACTGTAATTTTTCTCACTTGGTTCCCCATCAAGACTGGTTTGTTCTAGTGAATGGGTGAGGTTTTGAGAAAAGTTCTTTCCCTCAGCCCTTAAAGCAGTTGCTAGGCCTGCAAATCACTGAAGATTTGCAGGAGCACTAAATTAGAGAGAGGATGAAGTGGACACAGGTTTAACTAACAAGCAAGAATTATTTTTGTTAGGTATTTACAGATTATCAGTCCGTATTTACTGGTCTGACTGATGACTTCCATGCACCACACTGCCTAATCAAACAATCCCAAGAAATTACGCTAATTTTAACTGATGGTATTTATTTATTTTAAAATGGGTACGATTTTTAGAAGGAAGTCTAGAAAATTTTGTAGAGTGGAAGAAAATGAGTCCCACTTCATTCCAAGATTCGTTTTGCTCCATGAGATGCTTGCCCTCTGCTTAGGACCCATCATGTGTATGCAGTAATGTCTCTTCTTACATGGTTGGTCTCACTGACAGTTAGCTTGATGTGCATATGTATTTATGCAGAAATTGGATTCTGTAATGCTTATTAGGGTCTGCTGTGTTTCATCTCTGTGAGATGCCAGCTTCTGTTTCAGGTTTTCTATGGCAAGGGGGGGAATATGCTTTGTGTTGGTTTTCCAAAGCCTGATGAAAATAAATGTTTTGTGATTGTAAGACACACTAATTCGTGATGCATTTAGGCAGGAAGATTTTTATAAAGACTTTTAAATTCTGCTTATTATCTTTTGAGATGCCGTTTTTGTTCTGCACTGAAAATACACATGCCTTACTGTTAATAATGCTAAAATGAGTTAATGTGATACAGTAGCTGTGATACTCTGTACAGTTTAGAACATTTGTTTTCAATTTCTGCTCTGTTTGTATTTCTTTGTGCATTGGGATGACTTTGTTTCTTGCTCCTGCGGTAGTGTGGGGTCTTTTGAGGTTTGGGTTTTTTGTTTCTGGATGGGTGCAGGTGGTAAGGTTGTTAATACAAAGTGAATAGATACTTTGAAGGTTTAAACGGAAGGGCTGAGAATCCTGGATCTTCTAGAAGAGGTGATTCTTCTTATGGGTGGAGAGGCCACTGTTTGGAGAGGTGCTCTGCAAGTTCAAGGAGGCCAGCCCTAGAACTCCTTCAATGAGACACTGGGGCCTGTCTGCTACAGGCTGAGATAAAAGCACTGTAAGAGGTCATTGGCGTAGAGATTTCCCTGACATATTTAAGCTCTCCTGCATTCGTATAAAAGCTTTTTATTTCCATTTGCTTTTTGGAAATGCTCTGGGCAATGCTTGCTCTCCACTTAAATGTATGTTCCTTTAGTGTCTTAGATTGTTGTTACGGGAATGCAAGAATTGGAAATATCCTCAAAAGAGGCCATGTGTTGAAACTGAGGTATAAATGAGGCTTGACTTGGGAAGAGATGCACTCTGGTAAAATGTTAATCTTAGTACACAGTGATGGAATAGAGGTTCCTCAGGATTTTTCTCCTATACATCCATCTCATTCAAGCTCACTTTTTGTTTTCCATAGTTAGTACATTTATGTCCCCAACACCATCTTTGTTACAGTTTATCCCTGTCAATTGCTGCTTTTAAATATTATTTGTTAGTATGTACATGTTTATAGTTATCTTCATGTATATATAAATAGATGCGGGAGTAGCAAGTATATGAAGGAAAGAATTGGGCCTGGGCCATATTTCTGGAGAGTGTAAGGCCAGATGGCACTGGCATAAATACATGTTAGGGAACAGAAAATACTGAAGAATGTGAGGTTGGATTGCGCCTTTGTATAGAAGCAAAGTTTGTTGTATGCTGCCTCCATCTAAGAGGAGATGTGGACAGTTACCACTGATTACTGCATCTCTGTTTATCTAGTAATTTATTAATTTTGAACCAAAGTTTCTTTGCCATCAAGCAAAGAAAACGTCAAATCCTTCCTCATGTCCTTGTCTGCAATTCTGATTCTTTTTTCCTCTCAACTTTCATTAACTCTGTTCTACTTCATTTTGAAGGGACAATATTCAACCTTAATTGCAGCTTTGTGTACTGATATGCACAAACGCATTCCATCTCTTTTGTTTTTCATTAAAAAATTCCCTATTTAGAACAGTTGCTGATTTATGGTACTTATTGCAATGTTACTCAGCATTAGAAAGGAAAATTGGTTTCATGGCCTTTGTTTCATAGTTTATTCACAGGTCACAATAAAATGTCATGAGTTCATGATCTAAAAAAGTGGGAGTTTTCCATCTTGAGAAGTCTTCTTCCTGTATACAAATTTTGTAACTTACTTCTGTTTAAGTTTTGCTAAGATTTTTTAAAATATGAAATGTTATCAGCCCTAACTTTAGTAATAGGGAAAATGTCTACAGTAGTTCACTAAAAATGGTATAGATTTATTGTCAATGGGGCCAAATGGAAACACTGTAGTAGTTTAATTTTTTATTCAGTCTTTTTCAGTGATACTTCCATCCTTTGTACACTATTATAAATCATAGACCTTTTTTTTTTAGCACAGGGAATGCTTTTGTAGGCGTTTCTTAGAGATTGCTAAAACTTGGTTGGTTACTTCCTTACTTGCAGTATTTCATCTCTTTGTTCATCTAATAAGAACGGGAGCTGAAGAGAAACTTCTGCTATGTGCTGTGTGATGTTTCCTCTTTTTCTTTCAACAAAACACCAGCCTCATAGATGTGTCATTTAGTTCCAGAGCTACCTTTGGATTTGATGCATTCTTTCTTTACCATATAGACTCTGAAACACATGCATAAACGCAAAGGAAGAGCCAAATGCATTTGGGAAGCTTGCACCTGCAGCTGTTAAGTTAGATGGGGTGGATATGGTGCTTGATATAGTGAGAAATACAATGTGAATTTTGTTCTTTTATTTTTGGTGTTTTGTTAGGCACAGAAACTTGTAGTCACTCTGTATTGTTTTCACAATGGGAAAGTATATGTCAATGAAGACAAAGATATAGAGTGGTAATTTCTAATTTGTCTCTCTGCATTTTCTTGGTTTTAAGAGAGGGGTGCCTAATACATGTTATATAAAAACATACTGTCTTATTAACATGGTGAATAACTTGATAAACTGAAACCAGTTTCTAGAGGTGAAAGTCTGAAAGTGAAGCAAAAATCACTTAAATGGTGAAATGTTTAGAAACAGTGAATGGACTTTTTTATACTGGTTATATCATCCTCAAAAAAGCACAGTCAACATTGTTTTGCTTTGCTTTGGCTTTACTTTGTTTTTAGTGAAAGATGCCTGAAAGGCCCTTTGTTTTGTTCTGATAAGAGAATTTTGATGTAAACATTAGTTAATTTGTTTCCTGCAGATGTTTTTAAAAACCTATATATTTAGTCTGCGAGCTGGCATTCTGTAATCAGTGTAAAATTAAGAGAGGCAATATTTACATTATCAGCCCAATACGTATTTGTTCATGTGTTGCTTACTTGTTCCCTACTAAATGCTGAATGTAACCACAACTGTAGAGGATCAAGATGTGTCTCATAACTCTTTGAGGTTTCTGCTCTTTTTTCTTCTCACTTTTAGTACATCTTAACAACATGTTGCCCACTTTTTAGCACCCTACCTTGACAGTAAGGAAAATCAGAAAGCATGTTTTTCATATTTCTTACTGCCATTTCAACTTAACTTTCGTCTTCTTGGATAACTGACAGTTGCCCTCCATTTCAGTTGTCCTTGACAAGACATCAGTATTGAATGCTTTTAGTTGCTCTTATCAGAGCTGGTACCTTTCCATTCACTACGGAAGTGTCGGTAGAGCCACCCGGCCGTATTTTGCAGTTTCACTTTTGCTTTGGCACTGACGCTCAGCATGTGCTGCAGATGAAATGCATGGCTTCCTGGGTGTAACCTCAATAAACGGTGTCCCTTTGGCTAAAGTCAACGTGGGTGCCAGCCTTCATTATGGGCACTGTCTGCATATCTGATTGCTTTGACCTTGCTGTGCAGGTGAGGAAATGATTTTTTTATTTTCCCCCTGTGAGTATAATGGTCTCAAGTTTAATCCTAACATATCCATTTATTTTAAGGTGAAGTGGGCCAAGTGGTATGTTGGTGTAATTGAAACTGAGGTGCTATTATTGTGGTTATTACTGTTTATTTGGTGAGAAAAAGAGTGAGCCACTGCAGAGCAATCTTCCATGAGTTCTTTCAAAATTACCTTAATTCTCTTCTTCAACAATCAGAACAAGGAGTATCTTATCTATCTAAAATAGACCACTTTAATATGAGCCTGAGATTTTATCTTCTTTTTCTATTTTCTATCTACATCAGTATCCAGCATCTGGTAGCTATTTATTTACTGCACTGTAATGCTTCTGTTTATGCGAAAAAGTGTCCAATATTTTGCATTTCTTCTCGCTAGCTTGCAATTGAACTGCCACCCAAAAGTATAAGCCTTATGCTCTTGTGAACTACTGATTCTCTGAACAAGCTTGTTATCCACGTTTATAAATACTTGTGGCAATGGGATGCACGTGTATCCTGAGTCTAATCAGGACACGTTTCTAGGGTGGAGGTTTTACTTTGTGAGACAGTGGTTCTCATTCTGTCTGAGTCCCTAAGCCGTAAATACTTCTATAATTTTGAAGTAACTCCTTCATGTAGTTCTTTATGCACTATCTGGCTGTAAACACTGTCTTGTCCCTACCAGGATGGAGACAGTGTGTTGTGTTCCTTCTCTAAATTGCTTGGAAAGCAAAGATGAAACCCTAAGAACCTTTTTTCCCTATCGAGGTGTAAAGCACCACTTTCACAATGTTTTCACAATGTTTTGACCTTATGTTGATCTACTTGAGTCACATCTTGGCATTTCCTGTAGAACAGATCGTGTCTCAATCATTCATTGCTAAGCTCGTTAGGTATAGACTGTATTATAATTATACTCTGCTAATTTAGTGTAGCAGACCTTCGTTTCTTAAAAAAGAATGTGGTAATTTTTCCTCTTATATAATTTTCTGGACTCCCTGTTTTTTAAGCCAAAAAGAAAGATCTGCAAGTACATTTTATGCCACTTTCTTATATTGACGTTCTTTGAGATTCACTTATTTTAAGAAAGAGCAGGGTGATGCTCTATCTGCACTATGGCAAAAGAAAATAATTCAGCAGACCAGTGGGGATGATGGACTTAATTCTCACAAAGGCAGACTTCAGCTTCTCCGTGCAGCATAATCCTTCTCAAGATAATCATCCTATTAGTTTTTCCATGAGGCTTTGGCCACTACCATGTAGAACAGGGAGGGAGGATGGGATGCTGTGCCCCAACACTTATTGTCTGTTCTGGTAATTCTGAGTATTTTAGTGAAGTGGCAAACTCTTACTAAAAACTTTAATTACATTTACTGTAGCCTGGCTTCCTACGGAAATGAGACTTAAATGCTTCTGCTGTCTCTCAGTCTCTTATGACTAATTTTTGCATTTGTTGGCTAATTTCAAACTACATTTGTAAGAAGGGTTGAAGTCTCAAAAATAAATCTGCTGCTCCAGAACTCAAGATGTATATACTTGACTAGGAAGGTTAGATGAGCATTTTTGTATTTTTAATCAAGTTTCACTGATAAATGGCATGAATTTGAATTTTTTGCAATGAGTTACCTTGAAAAATGAGTATTTTTGGACCATTTTTTTTTGTTCCTGACATCTCATTATGTCCCCTTATTAATGTTTTCTAGTTTGATTTGGTAGTGGGGTTTTTTTGTTTGCTTGATTGGTTTGACTTTTGGTGTGTCTTTGTTTATTTTTAATGGATTGCCATCATATGTTAAAATTTCTTAGGACTTTTTAGATTCTGCATTCTACCAGCTGGGAGGTCAGTGTTATTACTGCCTCTTTCAGTAAAACCCCAAAGCTTTCCTGCATTCAGCTAATTGTACCAACCCTGCCTTTGTGTTAGTAGCATATACTCTGTGTATATATTATTTTTTGCAGATTTTTTTTGTCCACTGTGTAAGGAAACCCTAAATATTTTGAGTTTTCTTTTTCTACTTTTTTTCTCCATCTTTTCACTGTAGCCTTTCCTAGATGACTTGTAGTCTAGAAAGTAGATGCCTATTTCTGCATCACAGAGGGGAACCATGACCACAGCCACACTTAGATATATCTGAGCTAGATTTAGTCTATCTTTTTAGCAAGCTATTAGGAATCTAGGTATTGAGTAACAAAACTGTGGCTTTTAAGAATAAAAACAGTAAATGTGGAGAATTTTGTGTCCATTCACAACTGTGCACTCAGAAAACACTCCAAGGATTACCTTACAGCTAAATGTGTGTGCAGAGACAGTGTATCTGACGCACTGGGTGAAATAGAAGATTCCTGCGTGCTGGCACCATAACATAATTGCATAATGATGACAGATTATGCTTTGCAAGGGGGTGTATTGGAGATGTGTCTGATTTAAACGGCGTTTAAGCTCTAATCAGAGTACTTAGTGTACTTAATGTATATATTGTCCAGGAATTGACAGAGGCTAATCCTTGAAACAGCACAAAAGCAACACAGGATTTTAATTATTTGCTGTTTCCTCACACAAAGCAGAGGAATACCTAAAACCTTTAGAGGGATGTGTTCTCATGTCACTTGAGGTAATAAACACTGTGCATTTCTTACAGATTTAGATCTGCAAATCTAAAATCCTGTTGGATATCAGTGAAGCAGAGCCTTAAATATCATGATCGCCAAGAATGATAATTCTCATTTGCAGAAAAAATGCCCAAAGTGTACCGTACATTTGCTCTCTCATATTCAGTTTTTCTAGATTTTGTGCATCTGATGCAAAAATGCATTGCTGTTTCAGCTGCCACAATCAGCTGTAGCTGGCATGTTGAGTAAGGGAGCTGGAAAAAATCCATGGTCCTGCACTGGAATGCAGTAATTGCCAGCTCCTCACTGGGAGGTGGGACCAAATGTGTGAATCTGTCACAGCACGAAGATCTGTGGAATAACTCTCCAATTCTAGTTATTTCAGATACTCTGAAATGATTTTTGTTGGTTTACAATATATTGGGAGAGGGAAGAATTAAAATGGATGTAGTATTCTGAACTGTCTGTAAGAGAATAACTATTTCCATGGTTGGTTTTCATGTGAAAACAAGTCTGAAGAAGCTGTATGGAAAGTAGGTAAGTCAAGAATTCTGAGAAAGATGCAGAAGGAGGTGAGTGAGTTAAAAGAGTATGCTGCAGAGAAAATAAGAAAGAGTGGGCGTCTATGTAGGCAGCTTTGTTGATGTCAAAATGCTACATGTTCTTATTTTGTTGTGCTTTTTCGTGATGGAGGAGTGGATGTTCTGCACATGTCATTCTGTTTTCTGATTTAACTTTTTTTTTAATGTGGAAGGAATCATTAAGTATGAGATACATTCTTTAGCAATGAAACTGCACAATGTGAAACTTTAATTTTAGTGGGGTTTGAATTAAACAAACTATTTTTCTTTGTCCTGTTTTATATTGCCTGAGATACACCCCACCCCATAGGTGATAAAACTGTTTTCATGGCTTCTCTCTTGCAAAGGCTTTAGCTTTTTTAAGCAGGAAAGTAAGAACCCTCTTGATAATGACTGGTTTGATTCTAATCTCAGTTACAGTCTGTATAACATGTATCTATCATCCATACATCCATCAGCTTTATTGCATGTGTTCTGAATTTACACTGGGTGTAAATAACAACTGGTCAAGGCAGAGGGGTTCACGGTAGTAGTTGCAGTCATTGTGACTGTGACCTCTGTGCATGGGAAGGGCTGCTACAGTTTTGGTGCTTTAATTACATATATATCATTCTTTAATCTGCAGTAAAGTTTAAACATTGGATTTTCCCCCCAGCTTTTAGCATGGCCCATGCTGCAAGTGTTTCTGACTGATAAAACCTACCCTGAAAAATGGGACTGTAAGTTGGTACTTGTATATATTTTAAGGATTTTAGAAGATAAATATGACTTTGGGGCCACAGACCAAAATTTTAGTAATTGATGAAGTACTCAGACCTTCTTCTATAGTATTCTATATATATGTTAATATAAAACTAACACAGTACTTTTATGAATTAAAATGTGAATAAATTCAGTCAAGTTGTCATGTAGTTCTGAGACTCATTAAACGTACCTGTGGATATCTGTGTCACAAAGCTTTATATCATCCATGCATGTGTTGTTAGGACTTCGTTGGTTGTGCTTAGTTTTGTTGTCAGTTCAAGACCCAAGCCCTTCACATTTGAACTTCTCCCTTAGCATTTTTCGGTAAGCTTCAGTGTTTCTGGGGAGCATTAGTCTTCATTCCCTGATGTGTTTGGCTTTAACTGCGTGTGCTCTCTGAGTCTTTTCTATTTGGTGGCATATGTCAGGCCTGGATGAAGTTTTCCAGAGGGTGGACTGACCATATAGAAGGCACTGGAGATGCACAAGCAATTCTCTGTTTTTTTTCTGAACCTTGGAGTTGTCGACTGGTGTGATTTTGCCAGTATTGATAATTGCTGTAGATTCTTGATAGACTGACCCTTTGGGTGCAGGACAGATGGTATATACTTATTACATCCCAGTCCCAAGCAGATTTTGGATGACAAGAAACGATTGTGCCTTTGAAGCAGGGGAATTCTTACAGTGTGTGCATGCAATATTTCCCTCTCAGATGTTGTGCATTGGGTGCTGAGGTCTTCTTATCTGTTTTTGGCAAATAGGATTTAACTTTCTCTAAGTAACAGATTGTCTTTCTTAATGTTTTGAGAACCTTCTTGTTAATTTTTGCTCTAGCTTGTGAAACTGTGCTTGGCTTCAAGGTCTTTGGTGGAAACGCTGCATGCCACATGCATTTAGTGGGCTGAAGACACTGTATACAAACACCATTGGAACGTGATCATGGACATTGCTGTCCTCACTTTAACTTGCTATGTAAATGGCACGTATGCTGCTCCAGAGGAAAAAAAGACCTCACTTTTTATCTTTGTAAAAGCCACTGTTATGGAGATGATAAACATTTCATCTTAAAGTAAATTTTGAGGAGGTGAGACTCAGCCTGATTGTGTCCTGAATCTGTTGAAGCAAACTGCAGGCCTGTTCTGCATATGAGCTTTAGCAGGATCTCAACTTAGAGACCTGTGATACACTGGAGTTACCTTGTCTTGTGACTCTTCCCAGGTAACACATAAAATTGATTGACTGGTCAATCAAAAGATCAAGAGCAGAGAGATGGCTTGTAACACATGCTGAAATTCCTGAACAAGGTTTCTGTGACTGTTAATAATTCCAGCTCTATGGAAAACTGTCCAGTCATTCCAGATTTGTTTCCTCTCTTTTTTCAGGTAAATGTTTTCAGTATGCTCAAGTGAGATGTTATGGCTCATTGATAGCAAAAGTGGTTCCCTTTGCAGTCTGGTCATGCTCACCCACTCACAATCCTCTGACTGCAGATCCCCTGGTTTGTTCCTGCTTTCCTCTCCTTGCCCACTTTTGTCCCTTTGAGTTACAGCCAGTATACAAGACCAAATGCTCTCTAGCTTGACATCTCTTTACAGAGACTTCATCCAGTCCATTAAGGACTATTTATTTCTTCAGATATTTTTAAAACCTATCCCAGCACCATTTTCTTTGCTGTATTGAAGCTTATAGATCACATTGGAGCAGCAGGTTTTGTGATGCACTGGTTAGCCAATATTCTGCAATGTATTATCTAGAGTTGTTTGACTTAGATGAGGAGGATGTTGGAGAAATGGTGCCAGCTGTGTGGCTGAAGACTTAAAGGCTGTTTAAATACACATAAACTAATAAATAGCTGAGTCCAAGAGGAATGTGGGAAATGAGTTGCCGGAAATCCTGGCTTGTCGAGCTGTAGAGTGGCACTGAACACTGTCAGCCCTTGGTTCTGTCATCTGGGCTTCAAACTCTACTGGGCAATACCTATGCAAATGTGAAAATGAAGCTTTATCCTATAATCATGGCAAGCAGAGGTTCAAACCCAGCTCTGGATCCCAGGTATCTTTTCTGCATGCTGTTAGTTCTGCTCATAAACAGCTTTGAATAAGCTTACGATATTGGTCTCAATGGGACTGTCAGGTTAAAATAATGTTTTGTTTTTAGCAATTTACAGTTTCGAGTAAATCAATTAAATATCAAAGCTTCATTACTTAAGCAATTCAATTACATTTTGCATTTCTTTCTCTGGTTTTGTAATATTGGAGTAGACTGCTGTGGTGTTTGTGTTGAAAATCACGTATACAATTATTTTTTTTTAATACAAGGAAGAAAAAAGAGCATTTCTAATGACATTGGGGGGCACAGGGGCCTTAACCTGCAGAATATGGCCAGACTTGTATATTTGTGTGGTATGCCTTGGGTATGCCTGTAGTAATGCTGCACAATGCAGTTCAGAATTGATGTCCACACAACTGCAACTAGCAAAGAGACAATCTGCCAGCTGGATCAGAATTTGACTCTGCTTCCATTCCTGAGTATATGTGTGGGGAATAATAGTCTCTCTGCAGAGATTTATTTCTTCTTTTAATGCCAGGGGAATTTGATTTGCTGCTTCTGTGTTTGGAGTACTGGCTATGGAAGTATGTCAAGGAGACAAAACTATCATCCTGTTCCTGATAAGGCAGAAAGCAGTGTGCTCAAAACTGGTGGTTGTTTAGCTATCCTTCTGCCTATCCACATGGCAGGAAAGGAATAAATTCTTTTGTCGTCCTTCTACATGAGATACTGAGCCAGCAGGAAAATGGCATGTTCATAGTGTTGATCTGTAAGTGGGAGCTCAGCTTTGCATTTTCTAACATGGCTAAAACCCATTCTATTTTTGATAAGTAGAATTTATATTCTGATGTTTCATGTCTCCATACAATAATCTGCATACTATTGTATACTTAGTTGATACACCTCCTTTCTTTTCTTCATAGCATGATTTCTCACTTACTGAAGTTTTCTTCCTTCTTTATTTATGAAGCACATTAGTCTCCTGTGTAACTTGAATTTAATCTTTTTCTGATGTCTGTTTCATTCTATGTTTCCTTTTTACATAATTACTTCTTTTCTTCCATTGAGATTATCTGCCTTTGTAGGAGAGACTATACATTTCAGTCTGCACAGATCATCTGTATGTACATTTGTGTAATGCACTTTTATGAATATTCATAATGTCTTTATATTATGCATTTTTAATAATACATGTTAGTAATTAGATTCAAATTTACCCTTATAATGCCAAAGAAACATATTTTATAATAACATTACTGGTGCTAAGCATGGAATTTCTGAACTCAACATCAGCTTTTTGCTTGAAGATCATGTCATGTTGGATTACTTTAAATTTACAGAGAATTTACAGTGTTTTTGTTTAATAACTTTTTTCCTGAATTGCCCTTACACTAAGAAAAGTGACCTTTTTTCTTTCTTTAAATAGTAATCTACTTTTTTCTAATTTCTGATTTTTGCTTTTAGTCAGCTTACTACTAGCTTACTACTTTCTTTTTCTCTGTGAGTGAGTGTAACCACCCTTCTAAATTTTAAATATGTTATAAATTTTTTATTCAGAGTTTGAGGCTCAGTCAACATGCTGAGTCATTGTTTAATGCCGGGTTTTCCAATAATTGTATTGTTTGCTTCTTGAACATATAGATTAGCTTTCTTGAGCTTGAGAAGAATACTAAAAGTCAGTCTTTATCAAAGCCGCATTTATAGAAAATTATCTTTTAGACTTTCCTTCTCAATCTTTCATCCATTTGTGCCGTATATGATCTACACAAAGCCCTAAGTGAAACGTGCTTGTGAGATGGTTCAGTGCCTGGCCCCTTTTGTGCAGTTCATCCGAATGACCAGGTCAGTGGAGGAGGATTCATGTCTCCCTCTCTCCCAGACTGAGCTGCATTAAAATTAATGTGTTTCATGTGAACAACCAAGCCAATACGAAATTTTCTGATAGAACAGAGTACATTATTTGTTGTGTTTTTTTCCCCTGTAATCAAATTTTTTTGATAAAAATATTTAAGTAAAATAAATGTAAACTGTTTATCTCTGAGACACCTCATTGTTTCCTTTGTGAAGAGCCAAATTAGTAAAAGAACTTTCCACTGGACTTTAGCTTTAGCTTTGCAGGGAAATAATTAGCATTTGAAGCCAAAATACTGTGTTTATGGTCTGTTGGCCTCGTTTGGTTTTGGGAATGCCATGTCTACGTGCCTGGTATAGTCGCTGTCCTCTGAATCTTGAAATCTGTGGACCAGATATAATAACAGAGAAAGGCATCCTAGTGCCCCAGAGAAAATGTGATGATCAGAAACTACATCTCTTTGAAATTTTTAATGCTTTCCCTGTATATACAGTATCAATAGACATCATTAGAGAAAGCAACTAGTGACACTGAAATTCAAAGTATTTTAATACATATATAATTTTTGCATTTTGATCATTTGTTGAGATGAACTTCAAGCTAAGAACCCTCTAAACACAGCCAAATCTAGAAACAACCGGTACTGAAACGTGTGATGCAGTGACAAATTGTAATGATTATTTCTTAATTATTTCTTCTGTTTGTAGTTGGGCCTTCTTGTTTTCTACATTTCTGTTTTGCATTTCATGCTGTGCTTGATTTCAAACAGTACTATGATTGTATTTGGCAAGGTGTTTACAGTAGATGAATTGGGTCAAGAAGCATGTTCTGAACGGCTTCATCCTTTTCCCTGCTCCTTTTGCCATCTAATGTGTTGCTTTTTACACACACTTTTTGTCACTACAGCTGTCTTTCAGCATGCAGGAGTGAACTAAACTGCTCTTAGCATTTCATTAATGCCACTTTGGATCAGTGGGCAGATGTTGCCGAGTGACCGGCACTCACCCCAGCTCCCGCTGATCCCCATGTTCCATATGTGCCTGCAAGGCAGGTGGCTGGATACAGGACTCTCAGCTGGGGAAGCTGGACTCACAGCTGGGGAAGCTGGACTCACAGCTGGAGAAGCTGGACTCACAACTGGAGAAGCCTGACTCTCGGCGGATGCTCTCTAAAAGAGGAAGACATTTCTAAGATGTATGAGCTTTCTTGTCGGAAGATTTTCAAGGCAAAAAGAGGCCACTGTGGTAATAACTCAACATATGATTTGAGTCCTGAAGCATCTTTCAGTACTTTCTGCCTGTGTTCCTTGACTTATAAATGTAGGCATCTGCTCTCTCTGTGAATGCTCTAGTGTCAAAGAACTTATCAATTTCTTTACTTATCTAATTCCATTGACTAGTTATTCCCCTGCCTCAGGAATCTCTTCTTAGTAACACTGACTATGGCTGTGTAGCAAATACAATGCAAATAAAGATAAAGCTTCTGTGTTATAAATATGAGCTAAATTAGGCAGAAGTTTATTTTTAGGTTACTGATTATATTGGTTATCACCGTGTTTAACAAGAGTGTTCTTTGTGCTGTGCAGCAATTTTTACAATGAAATTGTACTCTCATCATTGAGTTGACATGAAAGAGCAGGGAACTTGCTGGCAGGCATATCTGGGTTAGGCTGCAGTAACTCATTAGAAGCTCCTAAAGTAGGATTACATAAATGGGACCCTATCTTCTCAGGTTAAATATAGTTCTGTAGTTTAATCTAATATGTGACTGCCGTAGGTTGACTGGCAGTAGTAGCCTGATTTATCCACCTTTTCAGTGCTATGCTTAAAAACAAGACAATAAAAACATAAATAAAATTCACAGGTGAGTCTTTAATGGACTTCATTGTGAATTTATTGCTGTTATTTAGGTTGTCTTGTTTTAAATGAAAATATTAATTAGCTAGTCAGGTTGGAATAAATTTGAAATACATACATCACACTTTTTGGTAATCTATTTTTTCTTTAATCAAGATATAAAAAATGTCTTACTTTTACTGGTTTAGGCTGAAGGGTGCTTCAGCAAAAGATTGAGTTAGTTATAAAAATCTACAAAATGAAATGTATAATTTTGTATTATATCACAATTCTGAAGAAGTAAAGGAAATGTATTCGATATATAGGCCTCTTTTTTTGAACTGCTAGATCTACATTAAAATTATGAACTGAGCCATGAACTCCTAGAAGCAGTGTTCCTTAGTAAGATGTTGAGTATATTTATTTTAAATTATTTCTCTATACTTGTATCATTATTTATAAGCACCATTTTCTAGGGACATTATCCATCACTTCCACTTTCCATTCAAAAGGTTGAAAAAAACCCCCAGGCAAAACAAAACAAAACAAAATCCACAAATGCTCTTTTCCTAACGTGAGAGTTCAGGTAAGTTTTAAATATCTTTATTTCTCTTGACCTGCAGTCAAAAAATGAATTTTTTTTTATATAGTTGGCAGGATCCATATTTGTGTGTGTTTATTTATATGGGCCTGTGTATATTACTGGTTATACACAGCAGTCAGATGGATTGAAAAGATTCTTGCCAGTGCTTTGATTTAACCTTTTGGTCTCAAAAAGCACTGTGATGTTCGTCCTGACAGCAGGAGTATGAATTAGCTGCTGGGTGAGCTGTTGGGGCTCTGACCAACCTGGTCTAGTGGAAGGTGTCCCTGCCCATGGCAGGATGGTTGGAACTAGATGACCTTTAAGGTCCCTTCCAATCCAAACCAGTCTGTGATTCTAAGCAGCACCGCATTTCATGGTGCTGAACTCTTCAACTTCTGCCTGTTACACCAGGAGTTGCATTTCTTAGTGTAGCATTGCATTTTATCTGTGAATGTGGGGGCACACCAGAGGTAAGGTTGTGTTCTGTTCCAAATAGGAAGCCACTGCCATGTCTGCTGGAGGTGCACCTGCACATCTAGAACCGAGCACGGTCTGGCGTGAGTGAAAGCCTTAGCTGAAGACGTGAAAAGCATAATTCATATTCATAATGACTGTTGAATTTTTTTCTCAGATAAACTTGTACAAGTGTGATAAGGTCATGCCATGTCCACCAAGTACAGTCCAGTTACAAGTTCAAGTTATAGTAGTAAACTTATTTTTTTTAGAAACAAATCTGCGAATAGCTGGGAATCTCAGTCTTACTTTTAATTCACTGCTGCAGCAAATTTCCTGGATTTACTATGTTGTTGCATTCTAAACAGAGGCTTTACATTAGCAAGTTAGTGAGGACACAAAACAGTTATTTTCACACTCTTCATTTTAATAATGAAAAAGAAATTATTTATTGGTCTTAAGTTTTAATTTTAAAGACTAGGAGCTGTAGAAGTTGTACTTGGTATGTGTGGAATAAACCAAATTCTCACAGGAGGATTTCCTTTAGAAATACCTCACTGTTATGACAGTCTTCTAAAGACAGAAATAAATTTACTTCATGCATTATAAATGTAAAAAGCAAGGGCTTTTGTAAGTAACGCAGTTACAAACCAGTGGGAAGACTGCTTCTTGTTAGCTTACACATTGCTTGTAAGTTTGTCAATATTGCAGTTCATCACTCTCTTCACCACATCATATGGGACAAATCTTTGACTGATAAATGTTTTTGGGGTACCTCTGGGTTTTTCTGGTGAAGGGAGCTGAGATATCTTAGAACAACAGTAAGGAAATATGCCTCTCTGCTAAATAACAATGAGAATTTAGTACTTGAGATCAAGAGCACATTGATATAAGGTATTTTCAGTAGAGCTTTCCTAAATATAGTATCCAATATCAGTGCTGGGGAAAATGTGGGGTATTTTAAAACTTGTAGGGGAAAAATATACTTGGTTATTGCAACAAATTCTGCTTCCATTGACTCTAAACTTCTTTTTTAATCCTCAGGTATAAGGCAAAAAACCCCCCACAAAAGCAACAGCAAAAAAACCCAAACAAAAACCCCTCCCCATAACCCCCCACAAAAACAACAGCAAAAAAACCCAAACAAAAACCCCTCCCCATAACCCCCCAAAACCACAAACAACCAAAAAAAAACCCTGAAAAATTGAAAGGTTTTATTATAAAATATTTTTTTACAAACATTTCTTAATTAAAATTGATTTCCTTGTTTTTCATCTTTTTTTTATTATTTTACCAGGCACAGAGCAGCATTTGGGAAGGACTTCTAGTTAACCAGTAAATTTTAAACAATCTTGGCTTTTTGTTTGCTTCCCAGAAAAAAACTTCTTAGATTGCATCTGAAAATACAGCTAATACTTCCTTAGCTTTCTCTGAAATTTTAGTTCTTTGGAACAAGGACTACCCTGTACTATTAATTCTATCTTTGTTGTCAAGGCAATAAATGTGATAATGCATCCAGTATGTTCTAGCATGTGTTAAAAGTATTGTGGACAGGCGACATATGCTTTAACAAGATGTGGCTTTGCTGCTTTGAGTCTGTCTCTCCTTGAGCTTTTTATCTGCACCAGCTTAAGTTGCGTTTTTTTCATCTGGACGAGACTCTTACAGTATTTTAACAGCTGTGTTTTTGATCCCTAGGTGAAGACAGCAACTTTGTGTGACAAGCAGTCCCATTTTCCACTAGGTTCTCCTTGCATTTCTGGAATTTCAAGCAATAATGATTGTTAATGTTAAAAATAAATTACTTTGTCCAGATTGACTTTGAAATTGATTGTTTTTCAACTCGCACAGTAACTGATCTCTCCTTAGAGGGTCTATGTTTAGTACTTTGATAGTTGCTCTAGAAATAAGTACCGTAATAACAAAATTATTGTCAGACAGATTTTAATTTTGGAGTATGCAAATGAACACAAATTGCCCTCTACTGTCTGTAAGGAATTCAGCATCTTTCTTACTATCAAGATGTTTTGCAGGTGTTACTATAAAAATAGCTTCTATCAGAAGTCAGTTTACCTAATTTACATTTTAAATTACTTGGAGTACAATATTTGCCTGAAATATGACCCATGCCTTATAATTAGGGTTGTACATTCACAATTTTCATATTTAAGTTAGAAAATGTGGAGAGGAGCTGTAAGAGAGTGGTTTGTAAGGTCAGCAGTGACAGGGCAGCTGTAATTCTGTCTGGAATTTCCCAGGCAGAAGAATGTGCAGATGCTCTGCGTTGAATTGCCATTGCCTGCCCTCGGTGGTTACTAAATGCATCAGATTTACTGTTTTCATGGGCAGTAACTTCTATTTCTTAGAAGTCTTGGCTTGCTCACTATGCTTCACGTATGTGTAGAGCTTTGGTCCAGATTTTTTTTATGTTATTGGCAAATACGCAAATTCTTTCTAAGCAGGAAAACTAAAAATGTTCAGGTAAAATCCAGGTCACTGCTGCCTTGCATCGTATTTTATGCCTCTAGTTTTGAATGGTCCTTGCTGTGAGAAAGACTTTCTCTAATGCTTTGTGCTGACTGTTTCATATCTGTGTCTTGCTCTTGCTGGTGATGCCACAACTAGAATTTCAGTGAATTGGAGCACTTATGAACAGCATTTTATTAGTGTGAAACAAATTTTATTTATCTATTTAGTTATGAATCCCTCTCTCAAGATCATTAAATAACACCTGTATACATCTAATTTTTTTGCTAAGAAGACTGCTCACGGTGTTACTCCATATTATTTTCTGATGTCAGATTATGTGATAGTTGTAAATATAGTGGGTCAATGGGCATGCATGGATTCTGGCCTTGTGGATTTGTTTTCCCCTCACCTAAAACCAAGCAGGATACTCTTTGTTAAAATTCCTAGATCACAGTGATTTTATTGAGCCAGAGAGAAAGAAAAGAAAAGCAATATTATAGCATGGACACAGTCCTATGGTTTATCTAAAAGCACGAGTGACAAAAAGAGCAGCAACTGAAATGTGTAATGGGCTTGGCATTGTCCGTGTGACCTTTGTAGCATGCCGTCATTGCTGTGTAGCTTCCAACACATTTTTGCAGAACTACCTTGTAGAGTTTGCACCAATGCAGCGTGTTTCTCCATTGTCATCCTGAATTCCTTCTTCCCTCTGCTACCGTTCTTTTTTTTATGATAATTTTCAAAAAAACAACCATCCTTTCTCTTCTGTATTACTTTTACGTTCTGAATTTCCACGCCTCTGAGGCAGAAGTTAGGAGACGTGCTGTTATTTATGTATGCTCTGTTCTCAGCTGTCTCTGGGTTGGCACCTGTGCTGCTGTTGGAGGCAGGACACTGTGCTGGATGGGGCTGAACCCATCCAAACCAGCGTGGTGGTTCTTAGCAGCACAAGATTCTTTGGTCTTCGTGTAGTGCTTAGGAGGGGCTATCTACAAGTCTTGGGTATAGTACACACATTGATGGCTGATTTTAGTGGACTCATACGAATATGTGGGGTCACAGGAATAAATGAGATAAATTAAGGTGCAATTATAAGGTGGAAAGGGAGACAACAGACCATGCTATAAAAATAACAATAATAATAAACTTTAAAAAAAAAATTGAACGGGGAAGGACCTATGTCTTGGAAAAGCACAAAGGAAAGGTGGTTTTAAAACTCTTCTATAACTCTTCATAACCAAACAATTTCTTCTTCCTCTGGAGTAATAAAACTTTGCTTATAACCTATGTTCAGTATCTCACAGGCTCAACTGCTGACTTCCATTCTCTGCCCTATGCTTTCAGGTTGCAGCTTCCCATTTGCTTCCTGTTTGTTCCTGGAGAAGGAAACCATCTCATAGTAATGTCCTGATCAGGATCTTTTTTAGTTTATCTTTTCAGAAGGGTATCAAATAAAACGAGTTTAATTTTTTAAAGGTCTCTTCTGAGACACAACTTATCTTTTTCTGATCTGTTTTACTTAGCACTAGCATCTGCCCATTTCTGTCCTTATTATATCAGATCAGGTCATATCATTGCTTTTTCAAATATGTTTTCAGTTTTCTTTTATATTATTCTATAAAGGACTTGCAGGTATTGGAAAATCCAACAGTATGTGCAGAATATTTTTCAGTGCCCAAATAAATTAGATTGTTCCTCTCTCCTTAATGCCTCCTCTCTTTAAAAATCTCTGTAGTGTTTCTAATAAAGGGTTCAAAGTCTGATAACAGTGGAAATTCTAGGAACTCTCTACCACTTCAGATTTAAAAATCCTTTTTCCAAATGCATCCATTTGCTGCAGATATAAAGGGATGAGGATACAGATGTTAGCAATGTTTTGGAACACGGAATAAATGAAATAGTGTTAATTTCTTTCTCCAAACAAAAATGATGAATAGAAAATGCTGCCTTTTAGGCAAGAACTCTATGTAAAATCAAAATAACATCAATGTCAGTCCTTGGGTCTGTTTGCAACAAGCTGTAAAGTACAATTCATTGCATTTCTATGTCTAATTCTATACTTTCAGCTAGATCACTATGAGTGTTTACAAATAGCTGGAAAAAATGATCACATCTATTTGGCCATGTGTTTTTAAATTTAAAAAAACTCTTGTGGACTCTAGGATATAAAATCTCTTTAGATGTTTAGTAGGCAGAAGTGAATGAAAAAACTGGAAGTGGGCTACTGATACAGTTTAGGTCTTAATTTCATAAGTTTTGGAAGTCAACACTGCAATTGAATGAGGTTTTCCAACTCCCCTGCCATACCCAGCTTCTTTTTATTCTGCCAATATCTCCTTTGTGCTGGCTCCAGCATTTTTTAGATTATGAGATGAATTGGCTGAGAGCGAGCGATAAATGTTAAAGATATGGAGAATGGAAAATGCCTCACTTTTTGCTTGAATTGGTTCTCTCTTTTGGCTTACCACAGCTGTGCTGGCTCAAGCTAGGGATAAAAATATTTCTCCTTAAGGTTTACGTTGGCTTAAAGTGTCCATGAAACTATGGCCTTAATTTCAGCATGTAGCATGAGGAGTGTCAGTGTGCATCCTTCTGGGGATTGCCTCTGATAATGCTAACCAGAAACTTCTCCCAGGATGATATTTTCTTCAGGTACATGGCTCAACACTCATCTTCTGTATCCTTTTCTGTGCTGTTCCTAATGACAGCTATGTCCAAGAGCAACAGGGACACGAGTGACCTAATCACTGGTGCTCCACATCTGCCCTTGCTAAGTTTAATCATTTTCACTGCATCTGTGCTGAATTCTGTGACAAGTGTTTGCTTCTGTAAAGTCAAGATCAGTGGTAGGGTGCTGGGCCTGACTGTCTGTGTGCAGCAACAACACCGGGCCATCCTTACACAATCTGGAAGGAGGTTGTAGCCAGGTGGGGGTTGGTCTCTTCTCCCAGGCAGCTATGAGTAAGACAAGAGGGCATGGTCTTAAGATATGCCAGGGGAGATTTAGGTTAGATATTAGGAAGAAATTCTTTACAGAGAGGGTAATCAGGTATTGGAATGGGCTGCCCAGGGAAGTGGTGGATTCTCCGTCCCTGGAGGTTTTTAAGGTGAGACTGGATGTGGCACTTAGTGCCATGGTCTAGTAACCATGGTGGTAGTGGATCAAGGGTTGATGATCTCAAAGGTCCTTTCCAACCCGGCTGATTCTATGATTCTGTGATTCTATGAACCACCAGTAGGTGCTGGTCTAGTGAGGAGGTAGGGAAAGCATGCACAAAGACATTGAGTTATGCAGATCTAAAGGTGAAATTCTTGACATGTCTGCATAGTAACTTCCACTTTGGAAGAGTCTGAGTTTGTGTGTCCGTAGCTCAGGTGTTAAATTTTTCCGAGTTATAATAGAGACCTTATTGCTAAACCAGTCACTGTTCACCAGCCTTTAAATTAATCTGTGTTCCCAAATGGGACTAAGTCAGTAGGTGCTTCTTACTGAAGTATGATGGCAAATTGGTTGCCTTAAGAAATGCAATTACTGGATTTTTGCTCATAAATACCATCAGAGGAAGAGGTAGTAGAGTCCTTTTCTGTGTCTGTAGAAGTCTTTTGTTCAAATCAGAACTAACCCTCATAAAAAATATTACTGGATGCCAGTTTTCTATTGAAACTAGGTCACTTTGTATAAAATAATTAAAGATTTATTGGTCCTTAGGGAAGGACCTAGATCTCTAGACTAATGTTTGAGGCCCTCAGTGGAGAAAAATGAATCAGTGGTTTGCTGGGCAAGCATTGCAATCATTATAACTGTGTGAAGGGCGGTTACAACATGGTCTTTCAATTGCATATAAAGATAAAAAAATTGATACCTGCTTTATTTTTTAAGAAAAGGCCATGGGGAATTGAACTACAAAAGAGGATTTAGAGCTGTATTAAGTGGAGATACCTGCCTTAGGAAATCTTAGTCACAGAAATACAGCTTATTGCCTGTTTTCTGCTGAGGATTGTATAGGGAGGAAAAAGTGAACTTTCCTATTTATTCTGCAGGCAGAGGAATGACCAGAGGCTGCAAATTCTGGATGTTTTCTGGTGCTGCAATTGCCAAAACCCTCTGTGGACCTACCCTGAAATCATTAATTTCAAATTATGCAAGACAATCACCATTATCACATGGTGCACCTTCCAGCAGTTCAGGGTGCTGCCACCTCAAATATTAACAATAACCTTGAAATTAGAAGCCATGTCTATTTTTCTTCATTCTCAGTAACAACTCTGGACAGTCCTGGAAACCTATACTATTTATCTTTGAAATCTGCTTAAATGACAGTAAATTGAATGCTGGGAGTACTTATGACCTAAGATGTTTGTTCACTTTTGGCTGATCTGAATTCTCTGGGCAATTGGTGTTGTCTAGAAAAATTGAATTCGTTACCTGGTGCGCAACAAGCCATTAATCACACACTTGAGAGAGACACCGATTATTTATTTCATAGTTGCACAAGCCTGGGTGCTCGGAGGTATTCCACAAATCAAGCACCCCAACTATCAAAACTTTTTACTATTTATACATTTGAGCAAAAAAAGACATTAATGTTCACTGGCTACAAGATACATACTTCTGTTTGTTATTAGTTAGTATTCTATCTTCTGTTGGTTAATAATTCTTTCGAGTCTCATGCTAATTAGTCCACATGTTCAGTCTTTCTCTTCTTTTGGGTTGGTGGGTTTCTTGAATCAGTGGTCCATGAGTCAGTGGGCCTCCAACTCCCCCTGTCAGAATTACCTTTTACCTAGTTGGAGCTGATTCAGCACTGTTGCTGAGTTGTCTTTATTAGTTTCTTCCTTATCTTGTGAGTTCTGCCAAATGTCCTTGTGGCCTGTAAATTCTGCATTCTTCATGTCCACTATCAGTGGTACATCTTTCTTCCCAGGCTTTGTTAACCTCCCCCTAGGTCTGGGAGCATTGTAACATGTTGAGCCCTAAACCTTAACAATGCAATTCTACTGACGAGTAATTTGTCTTTCTAACACCTGGACATCGCGTACAGCTTGCTGGTTGGCTGCTCTCTGTTTCATGGATTAAATCTCCTTTCTTGTTGTTCAGGTTTGAAACTATACAAAATGTATGAAGTATACAAAGATCAAACATCAAAGAACATGCTTTCTTAAGAAAATTTTTACATATTCAACATTTTGCAACATTGGAATAGCAGAGCCACAATTAAAACAAAACATAATGAGTCATATCAAGGAATGGTAAAAAGTTTAATGGCAGATTCTTTATCAAGTGCTTCTCATTCATTCATTAATTTATTTGAAGTGTTTCACGTTAACCATATTTAAAAAGACAGTCTGCTAAGTGACAGCAGTTGGTGATGGTTCTCAACTGCAGCAGAACCCCAGCAAGTAAAACAAAGCAGTGTAACACTGACTGTTAAAAAGAGAGGACTTGATGCTATCACAGATTGTAAAGTTTTCTTATTGCTCTGAACAGTGAACCAATTAATGGGGTTTTTTGGTACCTATGTACATCAGTATCAAATATTTTCTCTGTGTGCATGGAATAATTTATTTTTGGATTTTTTTTGAGGGCTTTTTTTCCCCCTCTAGTTGGGAGCATCTCACTTTTTTACCCACAAAGCTCGTTGCCTCAGTTGAGTAAATAATTTCAATTAGCTTTCTGAAATGCATTAAAACAGTAAATGAAATCCCTTCCAGCTGACAGTAAAATACATTCTCTGAGCATATAAATGTAGCATTTTCTGGTATTCTAACACTCCTTTCCTTTGCAGACCTATACTCTCTTCAGTTTTATCTTGCTGTAATAATTCTCTCATTGCCTTTCTTTTCTGCAAATATTATAAACCCACTGGAGTGATGGGGAAGGTGGATAAGGTGATTGAATTTTCATTTTCAATTGTGTCTATGTAATACAGGTCACCTCTTCCAGGAGGGTTTGTATACTGAAATAACATTAGTTTTTTATTGTTTAATTTCTATTATTTAAAGTGAAATGATTTCATTACCACTGGTTGGAAATTCTGATTGTCCTCTAAACTGTGGTGCAGATGATCCAACAGAAGAAGGGGATGACATCCAGGGGGACCTCATGAGGTTCAACAAGTCCAAGTGCAAGGTGATGCACCTGGGATGGGGCAATCCCAGTTGTTAGTACAGACAGCGAGAAGAACTCATTGAGAACCACGCTGCAGAGAGGACTTGGGGAATCTGGTGTATGAGAAGCTGGACATGAGCCAACAGTGTGAACTTGCAGCCGAGAGAGCCAAGTGTATCCTGAGCTGCATCAAGAGGAGTGTCAAGGGAGGGGATTCTGCCCCTCTGCTATGTTCTCGTGAGAGCCCACCTGGAGTACTGCATCCAGGTCTGGGGTCCTCAGCACGAGAAAGATGTGGACCTGTTGGACTGGGTCCAGAGGGGGCCATGAAGATGCTCAGAGGGCAGGAGCGCCTCTCCTATGCGGATAAATTTGGGCCTGTTCAGCCTGGAAAAGATAAGGCTCCACAGAGACCTCTATAGAAACCTTCCAGTACCTTAAAGGGGGCTTATAAAAAAGAGGGAGAGGGACTTTTTACAAGGCCAGATAGTGATAGGACAAGGGGGAATGGTTTTAAGCTAAAAGGAGATTTAAATTAGACGTTAAGAAGAAATTCTTTACTGTGACAGTGGTGAGACACTGGCACAGGTTGCCCAGAGAAATTGTGGATGCCCCATTCCTGGAAGTGTTCAAGGCCACATTGGATGGGGCCCTGGGCAACCTGATCCCTGTCCATGGCTGCGTGGTTGAAACTAGATGAACCAAGTCCCTTCCAAGCCAAGCCATTCCGTGATTCTATGATTCTATGATTTTAATCTTTTCCTAAAGTAGGCAGATGAAGAAGAAATATCAATTATGTATGGAATTGTAGATGGTAATGGTTTATAGTCACCAGGTATGCTGAAGATGGTGCTGACATTAAACTTTGCCTTTTACCATAAAGAGAAACAGTATAAACAGACTCCTAAATAACTGTTCTTATTGAATAAGAATTGTTACTTCTTAACTTAAATTTTTAAAATATTTTTATTTTTACAATGTCATGACAATGTTGCAATGTTACATAGTTTTTCCATCTTACTGTGACATAACATAAAATTTAATTGTATTATTTAATGACTGTTAGAATAGTTCTTCTCCTTTCTCCTCCTTAATATGTCTTTCTGTAGGCAGATACTGTGCAGAGCAGTGGTAGGTAGAAGCAATGCTCTGATGCAGTTCTCTCTTAGTCTGGTGCAGGCAACCAAGTATCTCCGGAGTCCATTGGAAAGCAAGGCAGGACTTGCAAGTTAGTGCATGTAGCTGGGACTGCTATACAGTCAGGACTTCCCTACTAAACTAGCACATGTATTTATGCAAGGCTTTCCTGATACTTTGTGTTGTCAGGAAGGCAAAAACTGTTCTGTTTATGTCAATGTACCAAGCAAAGCAGACTTTCTGCAGAATGATAAATGACAGGTTTTTAATATTTATTGACACAGCTGCAGTAATGCTGTTACTGAAGGAATGAAAATAATTATTTTTAATTTTTTTAAAATGAAATCACATTATCAAGTAGCAGGACTTCATTTAAACAGGGAAGATTATATCATGTTACTTCTTATACTACTTATTCATTCATTTGGCACGTTGTTATTTTGATTTTAAACATTTGCCAAAGGCTAAGTTCTTGGTTGTTAGTCACGAGTATATACACATCTTTGTCCCATACTGGTACATTTTACTGTCAGTCTACACCTATGCAGGAGAGAGGATCTTCTGATCTGATGATATTCTGACAGAGTATAAGGTCTCAGGCTTTACAAACAGATACATAGATTAGCATTTTTAAAAACTGCTGAAGAGCTCTGTCCTCTGGTACATTGATGAATACTATACGTTGGTGAACTTTGATGAATACTATAATTTACAAGGAAGAAACAAATGAGGATGTTTTTTGTTCTGTACTTGAGTTTGAAGGACAGTTTGTGCAAGTATACAAATTTTTTGGCAATGAAACATTTTAGCTAAGTAGTGTAGCCCTTCTATTTCATAACACAAAAATTTCATAGTGATTTTAGAAGTTGGTTTTATAAGGCAAATAAAATATTTTCTTCATTTTTTTCATGACGATAAATAGATATACATTTGGATTTGTTAAGCCATTTTAAATTGAAAGAGGGTAGATTCAGACTAGATATAATTAATTATTTTTTTTACAATGAGGGTGGTGAAACACTGGAACTGGGTGCCAAGAGAGGCAGTAGATGGCCCATCCCTGGAAACAGTCAAGGCTGAATTGGATGGGGCTTCGAGCCACTTGGTCTAGTTGAAGATGGCCCTGCTCATTGCTGGAGGATTAGACTAAATTATGTTTAAAGGTCCCTTCCAACCCAAACTGTTTTCTGTGATGCACAGTGTTAGTCCCTCGTGTATACTCCATTCCGTACCCAACAACAGCTAGCAAAAACCAAAATGAAAGAAGGAAAACAGTGTTTTGTTTATCTGACTGCATTATCTCCTCCTAATATTTTTAAGTTTCCTAATTATCTGCCCAATATCTTTACATCTGTTACATCTTTTCACATCTCTTCAGTTTGTGAAGAAATAAACTGCCTCCCAAGATAAAACTTGAGTCAGATATTCCATTTAATTCTTCAATGGACTGTGTTGTAGATGCCCTTGCATAATGCCCTCGGGTCCAGTAGTAGCTGCTCGTTTCTCTGGAGTTGTGTAACAGGAAAGTTTGTCCCAGATAGCAAATGATTCCAGGCATATTTACTTCTACCAGGGTTGGACTGGATTTGTTTTCTTCAAAACACTATTTTTTTAAAAATAATTTTGATATTCTTGAAAAGCATAGTGCAGCTTTACAGTGTGGTTCTAGTGTGCCTCAGACTGAGTCAAAAAGTTGTAATCCAGCATGGTTCAGTGTTCATGTCAGTCACTGAGTGCTCTGAGATGCAGCAGGGTTTCAGTTTCAGTTCATGGTGCTCACCAAGAATGAAACACGGGCTGTTCCATAAATGAATGAAATGCAATTCGCTCTTCTGCCAGAAAGTGCTCCTTTCTTGTTTTAAAGATAATTCAAAGAAAAGCACCATTTCCAAATATTTTTTCCTCCAAATATATGTGTATCCTAATAGTTCAGATAACTTCACAGTCTGATCATCTGACTGTAATCGCAGTGTTTTACTGACAGATTTCTAAGCTTCTTAGTCACCTTGCAGATGAACAACCAGATCTAAAATTTAGGTTTTCTAGAAATGCGGAAGGGTTGCTCTTTCTTAAATAGTGCTTCAGATGAAATGAAGTTTGACTATGTTTAAAACCAGCAAAATCCAGCTGCTCTGAATTTCCTCTGCAGATTTTTAGAGTTCTACAATTACACTTATTTTGTTCTTTACAGGGCAACAAACTATGGTAGAAGTCAATAGCAAAGTTCTTAATGTTCTTGATGGAGCCAGGAAGTTAATAAAATTATTCGAGTCATGATCTGTATACTGTCCGAAGGCAGCAGCATAGCCAGAATAGAAAACAGTGTTTTCAATAGTCTCTTCCTCCTATCTGGATTATGTGTATCTGTAAAAAAATTTCAAATTAAAAAGAGAAGCATTGTGAATCAAGTGTTTGGTTTCTAAATATCATTTACTGTATTAATTCAGTTACTTACTGTAATTACCAATACGATTTTCTGTGGTAAAGGACTGTTTTTTACTTCCCAATAGGAATTATTTTTCTTTTTAAAAGAAAAATTTTTCTTTTTAAAAGATGCATTTGATAAGAAGAAAATCACTTTACATAAATGCTGTATTGTAATTCTGCTTTTATAACCTATTACCATTTAAGTGTTTCATTTTTTACAGTCAGGGAGTACTTACTTTTTTACTTCTCCTGCACTTTAAAAGCATTAGCATGGATTATGTTCTACTGGAATACTTATGAAGGCTTTTTTGGGGAGGAGGGTTGTGGGGTGTGGCAGTAGTCCATTCTGCATCTCAACTGCATACGGCTGTTCAAGAATGAATTGCTATAAAAGTGTGTGGTGTTTTTGTAGTACTAAGGTATCGGCAGGATTTTACACTTGTCATCTCAGTTGATTTTTGAGAGGGTTAGGAAAGGTTGGAGGGACATGACGCTGGTAATACCGAGGTCAGTGAAGTGCATCTTTTATCCTGACACCCTGGCAATATCAGACTAGAGAACTGCTCATGACTCACCTTCTCTGAGAGAATTGCTCTTTCCAGTACATGTAATAGTCTTAATTTTTTTGGACAGAGGGTGTCTGATGATAACCCAGGGTGCTTCTCAGGATTTCATCAGATTAATTCACAGTTACAGGAAGCTCAAAGAGCCTTCCCGGTTGTCCTGTCATACGTGAACTGTTCGACTACGTGGGCAAATTAAAAGAAAACTTGGCAAGAGCAAAGATGGAACAACACCGCTGACAATAATTAACTCTGCCATAAATAATCATCAATAATATAAAAGTTCTGACCAACTGTATGATTTAATTGCTGTTGTAAGGAAAGCCCACTGATCTACAAACCTTTGGAAATTTTCATTTTTTCTTTAGGTGTTCTTGTTTTTTTTTAACCTCCGTTAGCTTATAATTTAAGTGTGCAGTACCAGGACAGGTTTGTAGCCCTTCAGGGTTTTTTTCAGAGCTGAGAATTCTCTCCAGATCTTCACAGATTTTAAAGAAGATTTAGAAAAGCCTTTGTACTCATTAACATTTAGATATATTTTCTGGAGTTTTCCCAGCAAGACCTAATATAATGAGAAATAGTATCTTTATAAGTTCGGAAAAGAACAAATAAGAAGATGGTATACTGAGTCAAGCAGAATAAAGTTGCCAGAAGTAACTAGAAACCCAGTAACTTATTTAGGGAGACAGGATTTTGTTATTTATCTATCATTACCAACATAGGTGATTTACATGTAGAAAACAATAATAAAATAAATTCTCCTTAACAGTAGGCTTAACTCTATGTATAGCCTTAACTCTACGTATAGATGGTTACAGGAAAATAGGAATAAAGCTAACAGGTAATGAAAAGGAAGTTAATTAAATTATAATTAGAGAAAGTATTCTAATATATTTGATAGAATCCCCTTTTGTATCTTGCATTAAGCCAAAATGGGTAATGTTGCAAATACAAGTGTATTAAATGCCATCAGGATCAGTAATGCAAAAACTCAATTGAAAATTCTCTTTGTGTGCAAAGTGGAGCTTGTGAAGAATTGTGATACAAATGCATGTAAGACACTACAGGAGATGGTCTGAAAATTGTTGCTTGATTTTTATGGTGCCACTATAAAATAAAAAGAACCCAGCATGTCAGGGGGCAGCCTGCCAGTGGAAAAGCAGTCTGAAAATTGTCTCGTTAACCAAATTCATCAGCACCTGTTCTGGCACTTTTTGAGCAATTTTGAAAGCAAAGAATTAGCCTGATTGGTTGGTTATTGTGGTTTCTTTGCCTCCAGGCTACCCATCTTCCCAGTTAGGAAAATCCTTATGTTCACCACAGCTGTCTGTCTTCCCGCCCCCTCAGCAAATCAACAAAAAATGCCCCCCCCACACCCCTTTGTTTGTTTCTAACAGGAGTCCTGTTAGAAATCCAAGACCACCAGGTACATCTTGAATTGCAGAAATGCTGGTTGCTCAGTTGGTAAGATCTTTGGCAATAAATAATCAATAAATAATTTCTCAAGGTGTGGGGTGAATCTCCTCAAGAGTTTTGCCAGTTTAAAACACTGATGCATTGTTTTTTGTTATTTCTGTAGAAGAAGTCCATTCTATATAATGTTTTCTACATCGAGGGAATTTTTTTATTTTTATGTGTGCACACAGAAATGCTCATTTTTTTTACAGAGAGAATAGTTGGTGTTTTGGTGAGTTTTTTTGCTTCTGTTCTCTCTTTTCAGCGCTGGCAGCTGGTTAGAGAGAGCAGGAGGTAAAAATGTGTCGTGTATAATGGGATATAGATCAAATAGATTATTTGAGGAAAAAAGTTTCAGGTTTTGTTACTGGCCTCTAATGAAAAGAAATGTTATAATGTATTCTTAAATGCTACAACTTTAAAATTCCTATAGGTACTTAATATTTGGGGTTGGAATACACATATGTGTTTCAGTGTAATTCACAGATTTATGGGCTTTTGATGTGAAAGGATAAGATTATGATTTATATCTGCACTGTATGAAGGGCAAGTGATCAAAGTATCAGCTATGTTGTTCTCTAGAGTACTTGTGACCTGATTATCCTTCAGTCATGCAATTCCAGTGCTCTAAATTGAACATCCTACATGAGGAAAACACCTGCACAGGAACTGCAGATAGCAATTTGAACTCTTGAAAATGGGGCAGTGTGTGTATTCCTCTTGTTTAGGGGATGATTTATCTGACTAAAACTCCTTTGAAGATGGAAGATTTTGATGCCTTGCCTTGCTACTTAGCAATGTTACGACTATTTTATATCCTATCTATAGCCTTGTAGGGAATATTGCAGGCTCCTCACTCTTTCTGCAGCCAGCTGAATTGTTTGCAACTAAAGCACAGAGATCAACCATACTTTTAAATTTTGCTGGATGAAAGCTTAATATACTGCTGCGGATCTGTATGAAGCCAATAACTCAAATATACTGTGGGGTATGTATGCTGGTGCATTAAGTTTCCTGGATACCACCAGTAGCTGCAAATACTATCTGTGAGTTTGTTGGCTCTCACAGGATTACCTAGGGGGCCTTCTCCTTTCTCTCCTTTCTAAAAGGTAGATACCTTCACTCCCTTACCTTCTCTCTCTTTTGTGCTTTCCTTCTTGTTTTTAGCTGTTTCACCAGCCCCATATTTTCTTCCAAGCACCACTGCACATTCAGGAGTGGTTTACATAGTGAAAGGTACAAGTCCTGTAAATCAATGTATCCAAAACTTAAATGGCAACTTAGTGGAGACGCTGCATTTCTGTTGTGCTTTCTGGTCTATTTAATGTTAATGCAAGTTGTGCATGAATAACAACAGATTGGGATTTTATTTAAAAAAAGTGCAATACTGCAAGCAAAAGTATTACCAAGGATGCTATTGAAGATGCAGCTAGACTGTTTTATGAAGGAATAATATGATCTAATGATATACCAGCAGGTGTGGAGTTGAAAATACATGTAATTTGTTTTTTCATTGGTAGCCTATAATCCTGCTCTGTAAAGAAAATGAAATCTTTATAATTAATTGTTAAAAATTAGAGAGGATGGAATGAGATGTGCTCTGAGTTTAGGATTGTTTTTCTATGAAAATGGTTCGAGAGCTAAAAGTATTGTGTATTTTTGAGAGGGAGTTATACTACTTCATCCCAATGTATGCCTTAGAATTTTCCTTTGGTCCCAAAGATAGAATGTATAGTCATTGGGTGAGTTTATTCATAGTGTTAAAAACCAGTTAGAAATAAAGTATGTTGATACCTTTAGACAAAGAAACCTCAACATACCAATGTCTGAGAAAGATTCTAAGTAGGTTTACACTCTTACATAGTGTTTGCTGTAAAGTCTAATGGGATATTAAGAGAAGAAAGTTGAGGCAACTAAGAAATTCATGCCTTACCTCAAGCAAAAGTAAGGCTTTTATAACAAGATTAGTAACAGTTGTCAATGATGAGATTTAAGGGGATTGTCCCAGTTTGTTCTTTCAGAGACTGTTTGTGTAATCTCAGGCAGGTTTTAAATTCTTTTTTTCCTCAGTTCCCAACTCAGAGGATTCCTTACAGAAAATATAACCAATTTCTTCTTCTTCTTCTTCTTTTGTTTGTTTGGTTGGTTGGTTTTTGTTGTTTAGTTTTGTTTGTTTTCGTTTGTTCAACCTTTCATGTTATATACACATACATACCTATATATTTAAAAAACCCAAACACTAAACTTCTCTTCAGAGCTTTTCTTTCTTAATTTCTCTTCTAGGGAAGCTTCAAGCTGTTAGGGCTTGGGATTTCAGTAGAAATAGAGAGACAGAAGCTATGAGACAGTAATTTTCTTCAGGATTCCTTTTATTTCATTTTAAGAGAAAAAATCCCAACCAAGTTACTGTTAGCCAAGCTTCCTAAGTGCTTAAGTTTATTCCTTCCTGTTGTAAAGTCTATGTACACACACAATTGCATGTTGAGGTGTCAGATATATGAAGCCATTTTCAGTAGAAAGTGCTGCTAGACTTCCTTCTGGCCTTGCTTTGCTGGACCTTTTCCCTTTTTATAGTGTGGTTACATGGACTGAGGGAGCTACAGCCTGGTTGATGTGGGCTGATCTGTGCTGCTGTTCTGGTACTTCCCTTGTTGGATAAAAGACATAACTATTCTTGTGTAGATGATAATAATTACAAGAGCCTGAACAACCCCTCTTAAATCTAGACTTCTGTGTCTCCTTTCTGATAATGGAGAATTGACTATTATACAAAATAAATACGTATAAAGTAGGACATGTAGACCTATAGAATTATAGAATAGAATTGTCAAGGGTGGAAAAAACCTTTGAGATCAAGTGCAACGATTTCTGCTAATAGTTATTGCTTTAAAGGAGTTGTATGGTATAATTTTACATTTGGAATTTAGCTATTCAGTAGACAATGGAGGTCTGTAGAACTTTGAATATCTTTCATGGAGCATTGCTGATATGCATAGAACTTTGCTGAAATAATGGAATGTATGTGTCATTCATATATAATTTCCACATCTAGTTTGTTGTTTCCTCTTTAAAACAAACATTTATAGATTTTTTTTTTTAACCTTTGTCACTGTAATATTAATATCAAGAATATAAATAGTAATATCATATGTAATATGAATATCAGCTGTGTGGTGCTGTAATAGTGTTGTGTGTGCTGTGTCTTGTGACTTTGAGTGTGTGTGTGGGTATCTGATGAATATTCGTGTCATGTACTTGCTACTGCAACCAAATGAAAGAATAAAAATCTTCACCAATCAGTAGTTCTTCCAGACTGAAGTGTGTTGGTTGCCAGTGGAAATGGGGAAGAAAGTGTAAATTTCAGTGATTTGTAAAGCAGAATTACTAGTGATAGATTAACAAGTATAAGTAAACACATTTTTTATCAGTGTCCTTTTGAGGATTCATGTTTGCTGTAAGGTAGCATAAAAATGATCTATTTGGATTTTTGGATGAAAGGTGATGCAATTGATGGTAATTTTGCTGATTATAATTATTGAGGTATTTGGATTCTTACTCACCCAACTGTTTTCATTTTTTTCCCCATCTGCTCTGAGTTTTAAACTTTTCTGAATTTTTCAAAAAATTGAACAGCCATGATAAATGTCATGGAGTAAGAAAAATCATGCCGTGCCTTAGCTAAGAATTTTCTTAAGCCTTCACTAAAAAGTAGTTCCAGCGATGCTGAGGAAAAGCCCTCAAGGTATGAGTCAAAAAAACAAAGTATCAAACAGGACTTGTTATTCTTACAGCTTTAAGAAACCTGCTGTATAAATTGCTGTCAGATTGCTTTTTCTTTTCTCTTTCGTGTTTTTTTTCTGTGCATTTCAACATGACAACTTGACATGATAATATAAAGATTGTAACCGGTCTTTAGGTATTCATTTCATCCCTCCTTTTCCCAGAGGGTGCTTTTATGTCCATTATTAGTTTAAGCTAGAGATAGACTCGTTCTCTATTCTTATCCAATGAAAAAAATGTATAAAGAGTTTGCAAAGAAACAGAAAGAAACTAACAGCATAGCCTTTTTAAGCAGTACTCACTTCTAAAAGGAAATCATTAAAACTTGATAGAACTCGTATTTGGATGAAGTGTTCTAAAGTAAGACTCGTAATATGGTCCTGTGCTAATCTCCCTGTCATTCAATAACTTTTTAATCTAATTAATCAGATTTATGGAAAATAAGACAGAAATTAAGGTTATGTTGTTGGGTTTTTGTTTTGTTTTGTTTTTCCTTTAGTAAGACACTGAATGTTTGCAGCTGAAACACTGGATTACTGGAAGCCTGCTCTTATAGGACTGGCTGCAATGCACAGACCCTTAGTCTAATATTTGATCTCAAATAATGACCAGAACCATGTTTCAGAGAAAGAATAAGAAACCAGAAGTACAGTTCTCATTGTAATCTTGAGCTGACCCATTTTTATATGTTTTTGTAACAGTTAAAGAGAAGTTATACTTCATTTTATCTAACACAACATCTAGGGTCCTGAGTATGAGTAAGCTGAGTCTGGAGTAACAGTAAAGGCAGGACAAGAACCTGATATATTCCCACTTACTCTTCCATCCTCCAGCTGTTGCAGCTTAGTGATTTTCTGTGCTGCATGTGATTTCTTTGTATTTAGCAACTGACTGGATTGTTTTTCCTCAGAAATTCATCCATTCTCTCTGTCGACCTATATACATTTCTAGAGCAGCAGATCCTTTCAATTTTCATTGCTTTGCTGCCTGTTCCTTGAAAGGCCACCTTCCTTGTTGTTTTTTTTTTCCCCTAAGTCTGCACCCTACTATATTTTTATTTTAGAAGAGAATGGCCAGTTGATTCTTAACCATCTTATATGAATATCCTCCTCCAAACTGCTTCTCTTCTAAACTGAAGAGCTCTACACAAATTTTCCTTCCATGGGAGCTCTTCCATACTTTTTATCTCATTTTCCCTCATTTCCTTTGTTCTTATGTTTATCCCAAGACATCTGCTGTTGGATTTGTACCCGGTTAGTGCCAGAAAAAGCATGCTAAACTAGATGATCTCGGTCTGAGCCAGTATAGTTATGCTTAAGTTCTTCATCAGCAAGTGCTGTTGTTTACTATTGCATATTGGATAAACAATACAGATGATGAATCTGTGAGTAATTAAGAAAAATACATTCAGAAGAAAAAGAAGTCTGGTCCTCCCACCTACGGTAGAGTGTACCAAGATTTAAATCTAACAAGAGTACTAAATGCTCATGTTTGGGCCAGCAGTTTGATCAGACTGGTACGCAGATATAAGAACAGATTTTGCTCCATTTTTTTTCAGATATAATATCCTGACTTGAATTCATTTGACTCATCTGTTATGATGGAGAAGTTCTAGGAGGGTCTTACTGTGATGACCCTCTGTGAATTTTGGTAATCTCTTTCTAACCTTTATGTTTACCTGTAAATGAAAGTAATGCAGTAAGATTTCTGGCAGGTTATGTACAGACAACAAAGATTTACATGCTGGTTATATCTGAAAAAACTATGAAAAACTACCTTTGTATTCTAGTTTTTATTCCTGTTGCATACCTTTCCAGCTTATGACTTTGTAGTGAAGATGTAATGTTTTGTGTCGCCAGGGCTGGTAGATGGAAGGGAATCGCTTAAACTCTGTGTACTTTGTGTCCTGAAGCACTTCAAAACCTTCTTTTTTTGTTACTTGGTATGTTGTTTTTTGGGGGGGGGGTGTTGTTTTTTGATAGGTGTTGAAGGTCTATAATGCCTTGTTTTTCATTTATTACTGTGGAAGTTGTGAGATAATTTCTTTAAGTTCACAGCCCTTAGGCTTTAATGTGTGACCTCTGATTTTTAAGATATCTTAATGGACATTTCTCTCTTCCAATTAATTTTCATCTTATAGTTTGAAAACTGTAATTTAACTTACAGCTTCAGGTGAGAAAGCTGCCTGAAGTGAGATTATAGTTATGAAAAAAACAGTGCTGTGCACCATTCATTAAAATCCATTGCGTATTTAAAAAAACAATTCTATATAATCTAAATATTTAGTATGAAAATTCAGCTGCGTCATTTGACTGTCATACTTACTGTTTTGACAGCACTATTCTCTATATGCTTGTGATTTGTTGACAACTGAATAACAGCATGCATATGATAGATCTTACTTCTTTGAGGCATTTCTAATCATTACCTATGTTTCAAATGATATGTCTGGAATTTCCTTCAACATTCCAGATTATTTAGGAGTCTGAAACTCTATTCTTCCTTGTTTTAGAAGTGTAGTGGCAAGAGAGAGAAAATAAAGGAATTGACAGGTTGTTGGATGCCTTGTGCCACAGTTGCTACCAATGTGTGACTATCTCGCAGATTGAGGAATATGATGCAGATGCCAACTGTGAGCATTTTATTTTTTTATGTATATATTCTATTAACCTTTTCTATCAGGGCAAAATGGTTTTGATTGCTGCAGTCTTTGGTAGGTTTTTACCATTCCCTCCACATAAGAAAGAAGTAGAGTTTGATTACTTTTCTATTTATTTTTGTCTCTGCAGTTTAGAGAATAACAAAGACCAAATGCTGCCAACATAGGATTTGTCCAACTACTCCATATCTAAGTTATTTTAATATCCAAATGCAAATGCTTTATTGACCAAAATCTTAGCTCTGAGCAGTGAGGAAGGATTAATGTCAGTAGTGAGTACTCAAATTTCTTTTGCATGTGATAGATTCTTGTTGAACAGAAGATCAGGAGCTTAACTTGTATAATGTTTCTTGTAAATGGGGAGATAGCTTTAAGGACTGAATTAATTACCTGGTTCTTTTCAGTTGGGTGTCTAATTCCCAAGTGGTCTCAAAATCCCCCTCTCTCCCTCATGTATATTAATAGAGAAACATGTTCTTTGATTAACAGTTGTACAATATGGGCTTCCTTAACCAAGATCAATTTATCCATGCAGAATTGGAATGTGGTCATAACATAGAGCAGTACAAAATAAAAGATGATAAAGAAATCAATGCAGTGACCTGACTGATACATCATAGTCAAGCTGTGTCATTAAAATGTGCAAAAAACTGTTTGGAGTTCAGTATTCTGTATTTTCTTCTAATATCAGTGAAAAATACTGATATATAGGAAGCAAAGAAAGTGCAAAGCTGATGTTATTCATGTACAGATAAGGTACAAAATCAGATCTTAAAATAGCATATGTGTTTAGTTTGCGTTTTTTTATCATGATAAAATACATGATCTATGAAAGTACCAACAATTTTCAAGTCCTTAATACACTTTTCAAATGCATTTTATAAAGGCAGATCTGTCAAACAAATGTGCTGTATCTCAGCGCGTCATGTCAGTCCTGGGCGCTGAAGGATTTGGTTTTGGAAAGTCTTTAGTATTGTCAACTCTTTCGTAGTGAACAGGAGTTTGTATTCTGTGTTCTTCTGTATCAAAGCCGCTGTAATCACTCTGTAGAAGTTTGCAGTTAGTTGAACAAACACAACATTTATGTATTCTGTTCAGCCAATGGATGTTTGCCATTTCCAGAGCAATGCCAGTTAAATTAAAACTCTCAGTGTGTGTATCTTTTTTCATTTTTTCTTCTCAGAAGTTATGGTGCTGAGAAGCTTGAATAATTATAGAGGAGTCAGTAGAATACTGATCAGTTATTTATTTTATAATGAACTGGTCCTTAAAGAGGAGATTGTCTGTATTGTCCTTGAGCACATAGAGAAAAATCACTGCTGGTGCCTGTGCAAATAGGCCCCCCATTGTTTAAGATTTGAGGTGATAAGGCAGATGCTCTTTGAGTTAAAATGCATATTGAGTTGGAATAAATTTGTAACAGTTGATTCAGTTGGGTGTTTATCTTGTCCTCATTGCACTGTGTCCATGTTTTAGTATGCTCAAATATTAAATGTTCGTGAGCTGTATTGTATATGCTGATCTGCAAGGGTTTAGAAGAACATCTATCAGGTGCTACACTGGAACAGAGAACATGTTTTTCTTTTTCTTATTCATTTGTATTTGATTTTTCCTGCTCAGATGGAAGACGTGGCAACTAATCCTGCCCCATCTGGCCAAAGACCTATGACAAAGTGGTGTTCTTTTCAGCAGTAAAGCTGGAGAAAATTTATAACATTTGATTTTGTTAAAATGTTTATGGTGTGTTTTAGAAGCGTGTGAAGACAGTGATAGTTGTTCACCACTTGTGTGTTTATACAAACACTACTATTTATTTTCTCATCTCCCCTATCCTTCTTTGACTAAATTAGTGAATTAAAATGGAAATATATATAATGATGAAAAAAAGTACATGAAAAGTATAATGATGAAAAAAAGTCAGTGAAATGATTTTTGTTTGGTCTGTGGATGTTAGTTTGGGCTAAGTTGTAGTAACTGCAGATCCAGTGTCTAGCAGTTAATAAGGAAAACAGGAAGGGAAAATATAGTCTGTGTTAATTGTCTTGGAGGATACATTGTAGAAGGTCAGGGATAGCAGATTCTTAAAGGAAAGAGTGGGTTCTGCAAGTTTCAAGAAAAATTAATGCTTAGTGGAAGAAACTTTTCTCAGAACAGCCTCAGTTGTCAGCATGGGTCAATTTTCAGTGCACCATGAGCAACACAGAATATGTTGTGCAGAATGTTCTATACTAGTGAGAAATGAGTTGGAATAGGCTGTCAGGGAAGGGGGGGCAGTTGCAGGATGCATCCTTGAAGGTTTTCAAGACAGACCGAATAAAGCCCTGAGCAATCTCGTCAGACCTCAGAGCTGCCCACTGAGCAGGAGGTTGAAATAGAGAACCCATGAGGTCCTGACAAATCATGCTATCCTGTCACCTGGAAAACCAGGAATTCTCTCCAGCAACACTGCACACTGTTAACTATCACTGCTATTCAAGCAGGGGAACATTGGTAATACAAAAAAAAAAAACAAACCAAACTTTTGATTTTTAACCATTAAGCTAGTTCTGTAATAGCAAACTTGAGACTCTTTCTTCCTACCCAGACTCTCATACTGAAGTAATCAGTTGACTAAGACCTGGATCTTCAGATGGAGACTATAAGGGAATATATGAATCCATTATTTATCCCAGGAGCATTCTTCTTGATCTGCTCACTGCAGCTGTTTTGGCCTGGCAGGACTAGTAGCATCCAAACCAAAATACTAAAATGAATTTAACAGCTCTGACATAATGTTGCCTGCATTGTTAAATTCAGTGGAAAGCCAGTATTTTTTGTGCACATTTCTGTGAAGAGCAATGGCTTAAAAAGAAAAAATGTGTTTGTTACAAAATCAGTGTTGTCAACATGTTGGTTTCATTTAGTAGCTTCCTGCTACAAATATTCAACACCAATCTGCTTGACACCAGCTATGAGCTTAGAGTCACATGGGAAGGCTCGGTCTTGCCAGAGCCTTCCTGGAAAACAAAAATACCTGCAATAGTCCTTGCACCTGTTGATGTCTTGCATAAGAGCAAGGTGTACTGCCAGAAAAACTAGAATTAAACATTTAAAGGGGAAAAAAATGGTGAACATCCCCACCTACCCAACTGGTTCCTTAAAAATGTGTCAGAATGTGTGAGCACATCTATTTGTGCGTGTTTTGTATGTCATGTACAGCTGTTTTCAGAAGGTATTGAGTTAACAAATCTTTGGCATTCTTAGAATCATAGAATCGACTGGGTTGGAAAAGATGTTTGAGGTCATCAAGTCCAACCCTTGATCCAACACTGCTGTGGTTACTAGACCATGGCAGGAAGTGCCACATCCAGTCTCATTATAAAAACCTCCAGGGATGGTGAATCCACCTGGGCAGCCCATTCCAATGTCTGATTACTCTCTCTGTAAAAAAATTTTTCCTAATATCCAACCTAAACCTCCCCTGGCACAGTTTAAGACCATGCCCTCTTGTCCTACTGCTGGTTGCCTGGGAGAAGAGACTGATGCCCACCTGGCTTCAACCTCTTTTCAGGTCATTGTAGGGACTGATGAGGTCTCCCCTGAGCCTCCTCCAGGCTACACAACCCCAGCTCCCTCAGCCTCTCCTCACAGGACTTGTGCTCAAGTCCCTTCACCAGCCTCCTTGCTCTTCTCTTGTTTTGCCCATGGTGTTTGCATCCTGATTGGCAGCTCATCAAAATACAAATAAGTAGTTCTCAATTGTTCTGAAGTCCTGTCATTTATATGTTAATAAAATTTTAAAAATCATATGCAAGGATAGGAAAACGTAGATTTTCTGCCTCATTTGACAATCACTTCAGGGGGTAAATTTAAATTCTGACTTAAAATTTAGTTCTGTATATCTGAGATACATAATGACATTTTATTTGTAGTTCTTGATGAATATAGAGTTTTAATTAGAAACTATTAAAAGCAGTTAATGGAAAAATAAGGCTTTTTACTTGGTTGGGGTGTTTTGGTTTTGAGACATTTTTAACACTTTGAATTCAATGAATACTTTCTAGGTTGTTTGTTTTAGAGAACCAAGATTTTATTTCATGTGTAGGCTTTCAAGCCCAGGTGATTAAAGACATTCAGTTATAAACTAAAATGAATGAAGACAATGTGTGGTTTCGATTGAAATTTGGTACCCTGGCTAATTTCTGCCCCTAAAAAGAGAGAAGCCCCGCTCTACAGTGCTGTGTTTAAAGCATGCACAAAAAATACTGCAAGTATGGTGATAAAGCAAGTGCAGTGAACATTAGATGATGGCCCTTTCAAGATGCCTTGAGAGTCCTCTAAACAATCAAATTATCTTAGCCTGCATTTAAGTGACCCTTAAATTAGTGGCAAGACGTTTGAGAAGTACTCTTACAGAACTGACATGGAATGCAGAGATAAATTTATATATCCATACTCCTTGCCCCCCCCAAAAAAAAAAAAATCTGTAAAGGAATTTAAAAAGATTTGGAAATTACTTGGTTCATTGTTCTTAACAGTAGGATGGATAGATAAAGCACCACGATATATTTGTTCAACCTGTTCTTAACTGCCTGCCTGAAGGAGATGTCTCCTCAGAAAGATTTGATATGTCTTTCTCATTTATCTCTCTCTCTCATTAACCAGTTTTATTGGTTCCCTTCTCTCCCTTGCAGTATCTATCGTAAGTCTTAACTCCTTTATCATCTACTTCCCAGTTAACTCAGTGAGGATTTTATTCTTTTTTTTCTGTTAGTAACAACCTTTCACAGATACAAAGATTGTTACTTCTCTGTCTTCTTTTATTCAAGGTTAACAATCCCAATTATTTTCAGCCATTTCTTTTAGGATGTTTCTCATGGCTTTTATCTAGATGTCTTAAATAGCCTATTTCTGCACAAAATTGGATGCGGTACTTTAGACTGAAGGTGATGATGGGAATCATCTCACATGGGAGGCTTATTCTTGAATGTACCAGCTGTGATTTGCCTGTTTGCAGATGTGGTATGCTTTAGGCACTAGTTTGTCTGCTTTTTGAGACCCATGTATGTTATCAAGTTCCTGAAAGCATTTATGGGTGTGCTTGTATTGGGTTTCTGTGGCCAGGTCTTGGTAGCAGTGGGGATACAAGGGTGGCTTTTGTGAGAAGCTGCCAAAAGCTTCCCCCATGTCCGACAGAGCCAATGCCAACTGGCTCCTGGATAGATCCACTGCTGGCCGAGGCTGAACCAGTCAGAAATTATAGTAATGCCTCTGTGATAACATATTTAAGAAGGAAAAAAAGTTATTGCACAGATGTAATTGCAGCCAGGGAAGAGTGGAGTGAGAACATGTGAGAGGAACAACCCTGCAGACACCAAGGTCAGTGCAGAAGGAGGGGCAGGAGGTGCTCCAGGCGCTGGGGCTGAGGTTCCCCTGCAGGCTGTGGTGCAGAACATGGTGGAGCAGCTGTCCCCCTGCAGCCCAGGGATGCAGAGATCTACTTGCAGCCCGTGGAGGAGCCCATGCCGGAGCAGGTTTTTCCTGGGTAAGACTTGTGACCCTGTGGGGGACCCACGCTGGAGCAGCTTGTGCCTGAAGGACTGCACCCCATGGAATAGTGACTCATGTTGGAGCAGTTTGTGGAAAACCATTGCCAGTGGGAGAGACTTCATGCTGGAGCAGGGGAAGGACTCCTCTCCCCGAGCAGCAGCAGGAACATGTGATGAACTGACTGTAATCCCCATTCACTGTCTCCCTGCGCTGCTGAGTGGGAGGAGGTAGAGCCCAGGAAGGAGGGAGGGGTGGAGGGAAGGTGTTTTTAAGATTTATTTTACTTTCATTATCCTGCTCTGATTTTGCTAGTAATACATTCAGTTAATATTTCCAAGCTGAGTTTGTTTTGCTCGTGACAGTATTCAGTGAGTGATCTCTCACAGTCCTTAACTCATGAACATTTCATTATATTTTTTCTCCCCTGTACACTTGTAGAGAGGAGTGATAGAGTGGCTTTGGTGGGCATCTGGCATCCAGCCAGGGTCAACCCATTACAGCACTACTTGGGACCCTCTAGATTGTCTGGGAAAGATGTGATAATATAAAAATGCCTTCTTGGATTTCCTGTCCTAAACTTTTCTAGGCATAATTCTAGACTAGTTTATCCTTTTTTATATTGAATTTTTTTTTAGATAAAAAGTGTTTTATTACCCACGGAACATAATATATAGATATGACCATAGAATCATTTCAGTTGAAAAAGACCTTGAAGGTCATTGAGTCCAACTGTTAACCCAGCACTGCTGTTAAACCCTGTCCCTAAGCAGTACATGTGCACATCTTTTAGATACCTCCAGGGATAATGACTCCACCACTTCTCTGGGCAGCGTTTTCCAATGCTTTACAACCCTTTCCATGAAGAAATTTTTCCTCATGTCTAATCTAAACCTCCCCTGGGGAAACTTGAGACCATTTCCTTTTGCCCTGTCACTTGTTACCTGGGAGAAGAGACTGACCCCCACCTGGCTACAACCTCCTTTTGAGGAGTTGTAGAGAGTGATAAGGTCTCCCCTGAGCTTCTTTTTCTCCAAGCTGAACAGCTCCAGCTCCTGCAGCTGCTTCACAGACTTGTCTTCCAGACCCTTCTCGAGCTCCATTGTCTTTCTCTGAACATGCTCCAACACCTCAGTGTTCTTCCTGAACTGAGGGCCCCAGAACTGGCCAGAGTACTTGAGGCGTGGCCTCATCAGTGCTGAATACAGTGCTGAATCACTGCCCTGGTCCAGCTGGCCACACTGTTTCTGATAGAAGCCTGGATACCACTGGCCTTTCTGGCCACCTGGGCACATACTGACTCATGTTCAGCCACTGTTGACCAGCACCCTCAGGTCCTTTTTTACCACTCTTCTCCCAGCCTGTAGCACTGTAGGCTTCCCAGCCCTTGGCCTTGTTGAACTTCAAAAAATTGGCCTCAGCTGATAATCCAGCCTGTCCAGATCCCTCTGCAGAGCCTTCCTACTCTCCTGCAGATCAACACTCCCACCCAACTTGGTGTCATCTGCAAACTGACTGAGGGTGCACCTTGTCCAGGTCATCACTAAAGATATTTAACAGGACTGGCCCTAGTACTGAGCCCTGGGGAACACCGCTGGTGACCGGCTGCCAGCTGGATTTAACTCCATTCACTAACACTCTCTGGGCCCAGACATCCATTCCAGTGCACCCATCCATGCCATGAGCAGCCAGTGTCTCTAGGAGAGTGCTGTGGGAGGCAGTGCCAAAGGCTTTACTAAAGTCTAGGGTAACTAATGCATGGTTGTATTTCAACTTTATCTTTAAAGGGAATTCCAATTTGGTATCTTATGCCCTACTGGCTGTTAGCTAAGAAACGTGAAAGCTGGTGTTAAGACTAATGAAAAACCTGTTTAAGTGCCTTTACTGGATGCATTTGTTGGTTTACAGCTATCTGAATGCTCTGAGAAATGCTACTGTTCTCTATGGTGCTGTGAGTAATGGTGGTGATTTCTGAGCTGGTGGAAGGGCACTGGGGGGTGCTCACGTAGCTGGGTGGCTGCCTTGGGCACAGGGCTGAGGCTCACGGGGATATTTGCCCAGGAGAGTGGTGCCCCGCAGTTGATGTTCACCGAGAGGCGCTAATGATCCAACAAAGCCAGCAAGCTGCTGTGCTTAATACAGTTATCATCTGTGCTGTAGATTGGATTTTAATTAAATTTCTTAATTAGGCCAAAATCCAATAAATCTACAAATAGTAATTAGCAGGACACAGCTGTTTTATAACTTGTTATCCTGCTTTTGTGGTTTAGACAAGATCTGACTTGAATAAAAGTTATTCTATCTTCTCATGTTTGTTGTAAAAAAAAAAATTACTTGCCCATATTGTTTTAATTCTGGCCTCATTTTGGAGACCACCAATTATTAAAAAAATATTTTAAAAAGGACTATGTTATGTAAATATATTTTTGTGCTATATTAGAATATTATGTATCAACTTTTAACCTGGATTTCTATTGATCAATGCATTCATATTATGGATTCATTAAGTGTTGTTTTCTGTCTTAGAAATCTATGGTGCTGCTTGTGAATGATAACCTCAGTTCTAAATGGTCAATCATCAATTTTCTCAACGTTATAAGTTTTTACTGGGATTATGTAAATAGTACTTAGAATTTTTTTAAGTAAATCTGTTCCTTAACAAGAATAACTGGAGATATTCTTCAGGTAATAACACATTCCCAAAGAGTGCTTTAAGGGGTTTTCCTTTTATTCCATACCTCCAGCCTATGCAATTAGAGCAGATTGCACTAAAATTTCCACAATTACTAAGTTTCTTGGAGCTTAGAATAACAAGTAGTGTGTGCATAGGAGAATAGTAAATCATTTGCCTCCCTCTGCAAACATGCTGATGAATTGCTTGTATCTGTACTAAGACATATTTTTAAAACATTGAAACCAAAAGGGAAGGGATAATTTATCCTATTGCAGTACAGCAGCCAGAGGATAAAGTGATGATTTCCTTTCTGTAACCCTCTGTGTGAAATAGTACCCAAAAATATAAACTATCTTATAGGTAAATTTTATTTTTTCCCCAAATGTTACTGCTTGGCTTGGTATTTAAAGATTGATAATAATTAGATGACTAAGTCCCACATATTGTATCCAATTAACCTTATATAAATTATTTAAAAAAATTTTTAAAAACAATTTCTCCTTTTTGTTAAGTATTCAGTGGTCTGAAATTAATTAGCTTTGAACACATCAAATTTGAAATACAATGACATTTCATCCTTAGCCATATTTCGGTATAAAGTTTAATTGAATTTTGTTTGTTTTACAGCAGCTGCTATGCTTTCAGCAAACAAATTGTCTTTGTTGAAGAGCACTGTGAGGAATCCCATAAGGATTTAAAAGAGCTTCTAGGGTGAATGTTGGCTGTATGCTAGAATAAATTTACTGCAGGTTTGCTTAAAGTGTTACATGTGGAAATGAAGAATTGTGATATCTAATAGATTTTAAATTATGATGGATACATGCAACCTAGTGAACAGCTTCCTTAAAAGCCTTTGTGCTGTACTGAACAAAAACCAGCAAACCCAACACCCTGGTTGGCACAGAGAGTGGTAATTAAGACACTACCACATAAATGGTAATGTCCAGAGCATTGGTCCTGTATAGGCCTACCTTTTAACAGAGGAAATCCATCCCAGAGATGCAAGTTCAAAGTATACATCTATCTATTTTGACTCCTTAAAGACTTCTAAATGATATGTTATTAAAATGATACGTTTTCCTGTTTAAGAGAGAAAATGCATAAGAACTGTCATGTTGGTAAAAAAACCCATTTTGGATGTGTATATGTATATTTAATATATATATATATATATAAACATATAAATTATTGCTGTGTAGATAAGGACTAAGTATAAGCCAGCTTTTGTATGCCTTCAATATATTTTATCAGCAACATGTGCGCTTCTGCTGATGGTTGCACTTTCCTTGACTTTACTGTTCCATTATGCCTAATAAATATGGATATTTTGATATAGTAGCATGCATATGTTAGTTCTCTTTTTCTAGCATATCTTTGCTGACTCAAGCAGCAGTCTGTTTCATCTGAAACTTTATTTGCTGGGAGGTGTTTATATAAATACACAGTAAAAAAGGGGTGGTATAAAGCCAAGTGATTTATCAGATCTGGGAAAAACAAAGGGAAAAATCCCCAACAAACAAATCTGAAACCAGGCAAAGAATTTTTCAGAACGTTTCTGTTCAGCATTCAAATTATAGATAGTAATGCTGCATAAAGTTTTTTGGGCAGCTTGGTCTAGCTGAAGGTCTCTGCCCATGCAGAGGGGGTTAGACCTACATCATCTTTCAGGTCCCTTCCAACCAAAGTGTTCTATGGCAGTTTTATGTTTTTCATGAAAGGTGGTGTAATAAAGAAAGTGAAAAATAAATTAATTCTTTTAACTCTGTCAAGAAAACAGATCTGGTCATAGATAGTATTGCAGATAATTTTATTTGAGATAAACCATCTTAACTGATTTCCAAATAAAAATATTTGGTACAATGTTTTTGGTATTGCAAAGAATTTGACTTGATATTTCCGAACATAATGTTAGAATATTAATTTCAAAATTAGCTTGTTATAGAGCAAACAAGTTTAAAGCAGATTTACACTTCTCTCGGAACTGGGCTTGCTCCTTTCCCCTCCCCCCCCCAAATTTTGTAGGGCAACAGAACACTTAAAAAAAATTGAAAAAAGGTGTGCATATGAGAGAATGAACCAGCAAAAGAAAGGGGATGGTTCACTCTGCACAGGCGTGGAAATGACAGAACAACACTGAGCTGCAGTTAAGGATGCTGAGCTTGAACTTTGTGAGCTGGGAAAGTAAAATAAGCTGAGCTGTTAGTACAGGCAGGCCAGCAAGGATTTTAAGCTCAACACATCATGATAATGAGAACTGCAAGGAACTCCTTTGTGGAAGTGTTAGAAGCAGGTTTGTGTCTGTGTCTGGTCCCCATACTTGTGTTCTTGAGAGGTGGATGTTTTGCACATTTGTATGAACAGATCTCTGAAATGCTGAAGGGAGTAACAGACACAGGAAAACCCACCATACCAGGGTATGTCTCATATTCACAGTGCCCTTCAGGCTGGCTCCTCCCCATGTCACTGCTATGGAATGTGGCTGTTTTACTGGGATTTTGCACATTCCAGCTCAAGTTCCTCCTGACTTTAGTGAACACCAGTGTAACGCTTTGGTGGGGTCATTGCTTCTGAGGCTGAGACCAGAGTATTAGGTCCAAGAAATGAACTTTCCCTCCAAAATCTGCAAATTTCTGGCTACATCATTTAATGACAGCATTCTGCTTTGGTGTATAGCATATGTGTTATTGTGTGTATGTAAATTTATATATATATAAGATAAAAATGTTTTAGGAGAGGAAGAAAAAAGGATTTCAGACTCAGGCTTTCGTAAGTGTGTTTCTACTTTTAATTTACTTAGTGGAACAAGATTAGTGTCTCTAATGTATCTTGAGAAGGCTATGGCAGCCATATTTTTAGGACACAGATTTTCACAGCTGGTATTTTCATCTCCTGCTAGGGAGGGTAGAAGCAAAACTTAATGATATAATAGTGAAGGCAAAGCTCTGTTAAATATAACTCAGTGGATTCCTACCTTTCTGTTCGTTACTGACTAAAATCCTTCCAACACACTTTCTTCAATATTGATTGTAGATGTTTGCTCCTCAGGAAAGGTCAGTGACTCTGTACTGTCAAGGCAATGTCTGCAGGCAGTGACACTTGCCTAGCTTCTGTTAAATCCAACTGATGTCAGTGGAAGAGTTAGACAGGGTCTTGGGCGTGCAACCTTTAATCGGGTCTAAACACAAGAAGCCACCTTCAAAGGCCAGCTTATACTGAGCTAAGAAGACCTATTCTGACTTTATTAGGTGTAAATCAGCCAGAACATCTCTAGAAGAAAAGATGTGTAGATATGGCATATAGAGGATATTAATGTGATAAGGATGATAGAAAGAAGTGATGAGGTGTTTGTCTCCAATGAGAAAAAAGAGAGACAGTTCCTTCTCTTTAGAATGTGAAGATGGGAGGAGATGGGGCAGAGTGAGAATATAATATTGTAAATTAAAAGAAACATATATTGAGTTGGCAGTTTTTGTGACAATAGTTTTAGGCTTTCCTTTATACATGTGGGGTGTGGCTTTGGTGCTGCTATTGAATTGAAGAACTAAATCTACTGAAGAACCAAAAATGTCAAAGGCCTTTGCTCTTTCTGTGCATAGGAGTAACTGAAAGACAGCTTGCAGTGTTCAGTCTTAGGGATTGAAAAATCTGTAGTAGATAAGTTGCATTTATCAACATATATTGATTGCCTGTTTTAAGAAATACCACTGTTTCTTTGCTTCCCTGGTTACCCAAATACCTTTTAACTGGTAGATACATTTTCCTTAATAGTTTTAAAATTATATATGTTGTAAAGTGTGCCATTATCAGACTCATGGTAAAGATATCTGAAGAATTCAGTTTGGTAAATAACTGGGCTGGAATTAACAGAGAACTAGAATTCAGCAGCCATCATTCTTACACATTACTGCATCTCTACAGCACTCCCTTATAATGCTCTTGGTGAAGTGGCTGGAGAGGGATGTAATTTTATCACTGGGTAATTGTTCCATAACGGCAAGTACCTGAAGAGCATTTGTGTTGGATTTTTTTCTCCCATAACCCATTACTATGATTTTAATTGGAAGCAGCTCTTTGTTCACGTAAAACTAGCGTGAAGTCCTTTACTGAAAGATAGTGGTGTCTTTGTATCAAACAGTGCCTGTTTCAAGCTGTTACGCTTGTCTTTGTTTAATTGAACTTCCTTACATTTCTAGGAGAAGGAAACTTTTACTGTCTCCTCCTGCGAATCCCTTTAACATTCTGCCTCTGAAACGAAAAATATCCCTTTTATGAGTAAGTGGAATAATAGGCTAGCTGGATTCTGATACTTATTAAATGTTAAGTCTGTGTCAAAATCTGCAACAGAGCACTGAGAAGCACAGAATTTACAGACGTACAAGCTTGTGTCATTTTTATTATCATAATGAAGTCTTCATTGTGCACACGGCAACTCCGTGCTTCATAGCTGCCATGTAATTCTGGGAAAATGTGGATATTTGTAACTTTGCTGTTAGAACTGAAGCATTTACTAAGAACAGGCTACAAACCTTGCTTCAGAGAGGGTGCTCAGTTTGTACCTTCACAGAGCTAACTGATGCCTTTGGGTATGGGAGCGCGGTTTTCTGCCGAGGCAGGGTTAACAATTGAGCTGCAGTTACACCAAGCACACACGACTGGGCTGCCCCAAGTCCCTTTCACAATTTGCTGCTGAGTCATTGGGTGACCTTGTGTAAACCTCTTCCCTTGGCGTGCTCTGACTGCAAAGGAGGAGCACTAGCAATGACCTGCGTAGTTATTCTTGGATGAGGAGTTCTGTGAAACTGCAGGTTGGAAGTAAATTATTTGTTTTGTGTCATGCTTTATTTACCTAATGGTAGGCATCGTGTGTCAGTAATGAAAAGGAAGATGGGGGTATATGTAAGGGACAGAGAGATCTGTGACAGAAGATTGATAACTGGTCTGTGGACAGGGTGTGGAATGACATTATCTTTGCCTTTCTTGACTTTAGGGTATATGCTGGTTAACCCTTCAACGCTGATTCAAAATTAAGAGGACTGTATTTTAGAAAGCCAAAAGAGTATTAAGAAAAGCCAGTGATGAAACTTAAAAATCAAATAAGATAATTTAATGTTACTTTTAATTTGACTAGATATGACTTTTTGTCTGCATACATGTCTGTGCTTGGGAATGCACATCTTATAGAAACAGAGATAGTAGCATGATGGTGGACTGTCTCTGTAACTGGTCTTTGACATCTTCTCTACCCCCTCTTTATGGTCCTGTTCAGAGAGAATATATTTTAGCTTCACAGATATTTTATCTATTTCAGGATCTGTCTTATAAAGGGAAGGACTGCCATAGAGCTTCAAGAAAAGTTTTGTGACAAGCTTGTCAAAACCTCTGAAAAATAAAACACATACCAGGAACTATTAGTGTTGTGATGTAGTGCAAATTTCTTACAAGTACATTAGGGAATTAAAAGCAAACACTATTACTTGTAACAATGGTCACATTTGGCAATTTTCAAACTCATACCAAATGCTGATGTGAAACTTTGTTACTTTTTAATTAATCATGTAAAAGTTAAGTTAAATAAATACATTCTAGCCTTTGCATAAAGGATTTTCAGAGTTAAGATATAAGAAACAGGCAAGGTTGTTTAGACTTTAGGAATCCAGTTGTTTCTTTAGAGGGCCGTTGTATGTGTTTGCTTTTGCTCGTATAAATGTAAAATTAATGTCATACATATTTATATACTACATTAATTACTGAAGCCAAACAGCAAATAAGCAAGCCATATGTGAGAGAAGCTAAAAGGCCTGAATAGGCCAATAAATCTTGCACTAGAGTCAAGTTTTATAAATACTAGGCTCTGTGGAGGACCATTGAAAAAGTAGGAGTTCTTTTGGGAAGCTGAAACCTTTGCTTTTCCATTGTGTAAAGGACTTTAGGCATACAAATGCCTGTAATTGCCTTATCAGTGACAGATATATGAAGAATCCTTGTTCAGACTTCTAAAGTGAAATATCTCTAATATCTGAAATAGTGAGGAAGAGAGTGAGTCCGTGAGTAAGTTTGTATTCCTTTCGAGGGCCAGTCCAGTTGGTGATCTTACATCAGCAATCTCAGTACTTTGATAAGGCAGCCCTGAACACTGTGTGTGGGAGTAGGGAAGAAAAATGTTCTTGTAAACCTTCATTGCTCCAGCCTATATCTATGAGTAAGCTGTATAAGAGAGGGACAAAATAACTCTGACTGCTGGGTAAGTCCAGGGCACAAAAAGTAGTACTCAGCAGCTTCAAACTGATCTGGAAGCCAAGCCCTGCCAATATAGAGCAGTGGCCCAACATCTCCCTCCGTTCTTGTCCCATTCAAATGGGGACTCTATAGAGTCTGTGTGAGCTGAACTCCCTACTGGTGTAGCACCAGGAAGACAGAGCAAGGGGTATCAAACCAAAGAATGAGAGTTGTGTAGAACTGTTTTTGAAGCCTGTGCATGGCTGGAAATTCTCGTGGGATCTGTTCATCAGACAGAAGACTATAGAGAGGGTGTTGAAGAGCATTAATTTGTTCTTACAGGTTCTTAAAACTCTCTTGTGTTTAAGGCTGTATAAAGAAAAGAATATTTCAGGAAGTTTCTTAATGCATTCAACACTGGTCCTACTGAAGTACTAGACCCCCCAATTTTATACTTTGCTGAGATGATGTAGTATGGATGATTCTAGAAACCTTGATGCTCCCATTTCTCTTAGATTTATATAAGTCCTGTGGTAACATCAACATTACTGTTATACACATAAAAGGATAGTCTATTTTTGTAAGGTCTGAGCAGCCTAAGACCTCTTACCTGTATGGAACCTATTTAGGAGTTTATTTGATGTGAGAGAAGGGGTCTCAGACAGAAAAGCCTCCGGGAAGTAAGTTGGCTTCTTTGACAGACTTGGGAACAAAAAGAGGCCACAAACTTTGTCACCAGTGGTGTCACCAGTCTCAACCTTCAGCAAATCTGTGTTGGGGAAAATATATTTATGTTGAGTGATCTTTTTTTTTTTTTTTTTAATTGTATAAAAAGACTTGTTCTTAGTGTGAGTGAGGCTGTGTGGTCTCTGGCCATGCTCACTGAAAACTCATTGCATCTGTTTTTTAAAAGCTTTGATGTGCTTGATATTTAATGAATACAGAATGTAATTCATAACTTTATTAGTTAATTATAGTAGTCTTAAAGGACATAATTTCACATGGATAGCTCTCCCTCACCCAATTACTACTTCATCCCAGTCATCTTAATTATTGAGAAAGTTTTTGTATAACTTTATTACACATAAGCACTATGTAACACAGAGAATTTAGATTTGCCTAGTTTTGCATACAAAAGCAACTATGTCCTCCACTTTGCACACCACAGTTGTCATTAAAATATATTAAATACGGTGATTAACTTATTTTCCAAATGTGTTATATGGTGTTAAGTCCACTGTACAAGTAGGTAACACTCAAAGTCTTCTGAAACACACACTCAAATTCCTATTGCTTCCTACTTCAGAAAAAAAGAGAAAGAGTAGGAAGATTTGTCTTTGCATTGACAATCCAATTAAAACAGCAAGGTGGCAGGAATGATATCAATTCCTATGAAAGCACTGTTTCATGATGCACTGCCTACCAGTCATTGGTAGCCCTCCATCTGGGAATTGTGGCATAATAATCTACAGTAAGACAAAAAGGACAGCTCAGAAACAAATTTGAATTGTTGACCTATTTTTGGTAATCCACCATTGCTGACAGAAGTTTAAATGATCCTAAAGGGTGACTTATTATGGGGATGCCAAAACAGAAAGCTGTAATACAGAGGAGGAAAGGGAATGATTACTTTTATATCTGTCATTGTTTCCAGTATCCAAATACAAATTCTGTGTTTTGTCCACCAAAGAGTTATTTTGCAATAAAAAGAAGAGATCAGGAAAGTTTCTGTCTGGATTCCTGGTAGTCATCAAAAGAGTATTTGTCAGCAAGAACTTGCTGCTTATCCTGTCATTGATTTCTGCTATATCAACTTCAAAGTTGATACTGAAAATAAGTAACAAAAAGTTTCTGAAGTCATTCTGCCCTCTCTAAGTTTGTTCACTATGTAAAGGATGGAGATGGTGGTTATACATTTTGCACAGTGTATGTTGCTGAGAATATGTAGAGTGGTCTATAAAGGTCATGCCACAGTATTTGCCTTTTTGACACAAGTCTTTGTGTTGAAAGGGGTTGACTCTGTGGCATGATCTGTGTGATTTCTGCCTTGGGCCATGATGTATTCTCATTGAAGCCTCCATTTAGATTTTCTTTGCTTTCAGGGGATCCCTTTAAGTACCTCAGTTTTTTTTCCCCCAGTCTGCTTTTGTTGCAACCACTGCACAAGACAGCACGTTTTTGGTTGTAATACTGTGTATTAGGCAGAGATCAAATGGGTAAAGGAAAGAGCAAGTCGTGTATATTGGGCACAAGTGTTTGTTGCTGACATGTTAAATCTCATTCATGAAGGGCTGTATCTGTGCTACAGTTATTTATGTGTAAATAAATTCTTTGCTCTACTGGGAATCCCAGGGAATCTGGTACTGAAGCAAATATCACAGTCTTCAAAATCAAAGACTGGAGGGAACAATGGGAAGTTGGAGCCTTCTGGCATGTAATTTGTATGCTTGACAAATAGATCTCTTACTGAGAAGTTATAAATCAAATTAATATTATGATATAAAGCTTTAGAGTGGAAAACAAGGCACCGTAGTAAAATGTAATTTTTTTTTGAAAGAAGTATGCTTTTTTAATCCTTGAACATTTGGTAGTAAGAAGGAACCCCTTCCCTCCCTTCTCTGTTGATTAGAATAACTTCTGATAAAAAGACAGTGGTAATGCACACAGTCCTGTTACAAAACATTTGCCAAGTGAAATTCCTCGTAACTACTGCAGAGAATTCAGAGATATGTTCAGCACTGTTTATCCAAAGAAATTGCCTTTTATTTGGGTCAGTCTTATCACTGTCTACCTTGTTTTATGCTTAGTCATTTTAAAACCAAAAAGCCTTGTTTCCAAAAGGTCTCCAAAATGTGGATCAGCTGTGCAAGGATATAGGGAGGACTTCCAAAATATTCAGGGAAACTGCTTTGCTATTACCACATGCTAAGGATGGGTTTGCTGTTTATCTTATTTTTCCTGCTCTGAAGATTATGGTTAAACCCAGCTTCTTCCTGTTTGTGGTGTGGAGGACAGGAGGAAGGGTTAGTACCTCTCTTCTGCAGAAAAAAGTGTTGTTTTGAGATCTCCACCCCTTAGTGGATAGAAGATAGAAGATTCTGCATATATGGACTGCATGCAACATTACCCCAATTGTCAGAGGAATTGTCCTCAGCTGTTCTACTATCCAAGAAGAAATCTAAAATATCTGTCCACCTTAGTAGTTATTTTTTAAACCTTCTGCAAGTAATACACTCAATGTTTAAGAGTTAAAATGGTCTCAGATTTCCCATGTGAACAGATACGACTAAAATCTCTGAGCATCTGAGTGCTTTGCCTATTCTGGGAATCCCAAGGAAGGGCTGGAGGCTGGCATCAGTGTTTACTCTCTTACCTTTAAACTTATGTTGCTCTCAAGATACGATGCTACCTGACACGATGGAGTAACGTGTGAGAGACAGAATTTTCACCAAAGAATCTATGTATTACAGTTTGTGATTAAAGAACCTGAACAAACAACCTTAAATCCTTTCCAGCCTTTCCTAACTATTTGGGAAGCGTTGACAAATGTTGCAAGCCATGACCATGTAAACAGAAAAAACCCTTTCATTTTTATAACCCTGAACTTTTTCTAGAGAGCTATTATATAATAAAGAACATAAGTGGATCAACTTTCTTTATTTAGCATGCACTGCCATAACTACAGGATATGAACATGTTGGTGACTTTATTGTGTTGAGTAAAATTAGTAATTTATCAAACATAGCTCATCTCTCAAATTAGTTCTATAATAGTATTGGTTTTTTGAGGAGCTTTTGGTGTGCATGGTATATTTTGAGTTCGAATGAATTTCAGCAGCTATAGTTTATGCTCTGTTTGTTTGTAGATTAACAGATCCATGTGCACAGTAACAACTTCCCCTCTTTATCCTTCTCCTCCACTGTTAGAAATAGCTTTAGCTTAGCACTTGCTAGAAGTGAGAAATTAAGTATCCAATTATTTTAAGTTATTTTTGTATTAAGATATTTTTTAAGAAGCTGTAGGAAGATTACTGAAGGATTATTGGGTTGTAAATTTCCAGTGGTTGCTGGTAATTAGTTGTGAATAGCACTCTAACAACTTGTAGTGACTGGCATAATTAAATGCTTCAAATTTGCTGTAGTTTTTGCAAGACTTATTGCCAATTAGTCTTCTTTTTTAATCTCACTGGTATGCTATGCTATTGAAACATCTACTTTCAAAACTAAGTACTGTCACATCAATATATTTTTTAATATGCTATTATTACTGTAACTTATGCAGATTCTAGATCTATGTTTCATGCTTCCCTCAATACTTTTGTAAACACTGTTCTTTTTATATAGTGAGGCCAATAATATTATTAAGATGCTTTTTATTTCCAAATTTACTAAAGAATTTAAATACAACTATTAATCTTAACAATGAGCTTTCTAGAATCTAATAAGTTCCCCTTTAGAAGAATTGATATTGCAGAATGAATACATCTGCTAAAAGATAGGTGCATTTTTCAAGGTCGACAAATTGTCTGTGGTTTTCTATCTTTTTTTTTTCTTTTGAGACTTGTGGGTATGGGTCTGTTTTGTTGTCATCTTACTGGCCTGATTGCTGTCTTTACTTGTCTTTGACAAGAAAATTCTTGCTTTCTCTTAGGAGTTTCTACATTACATGTTAATGTGGGAAAACCTTCTCTTTCCCTTTTGTTCAAATGTATTCAGATTGCTAACTGAAAGCCAGAAGAAAGAAAAAAAATGTTGTTTTATGTGGAAAAACAATATTGGAATATTAAAGAACAGGGCAACTCAAAAAGAATGATGAAGATAGGATGAAGGGAGACATATCTGACGTAATTAAAAAATAGAGGTTCTTGGCCTCTGTCTCTGCCTGAGGAGTTTTGTTACTATGTAAATAAATTGAATTCCTCTTTCCAATGTTCTGTGCTACTTAAATATGCTGACTAAGCTGTTTCAGCACTTTGATCTTCTGCCATGATCTGGCCCCAGCTGTACTTTCATCCTCTTCAAAGGTATTCTCTCACAGCTATGAATTTGGCCCTAAGGAAATGAGTGTGTAGATTTCCTTTCTTTCTCCATTAAATACTACCTAGATGGCTGTCTTTATTGAACAAATAAGCTGGTAAATAATTCCCCACTAACAACAGAATCTACTTGGTAACCTTAAACAAAGCCCTAGAGATAAGTGCAATATTTCCCAGTAAAGGAAATTATTTAGGAGTTATGTTTTTGGGACTGGTGTCATTGGATGGAATCCTAAAGTATTTTATGTGAAGTGCAGCTGTTTGTGAAGACTTGAAAAGTGGACATGGTAGTGGACACATCCATCATGTTTCATTGCAGTTCAGACAGGGTATTCTGTCTGGCTTCCAGCTCTCTTGCCCAAAAGGCAAGAGTTTGCCCTGTTCTGTGTCCTATCTGCCAGCCCTCTGCTTTGGAGATCCTGTATGGCCATGCCTGCTTAAGAAATTGCTGAAATCGTTTGCCTTGTTCAGTTCACTTGCCCTCAATCTTTAACATAAAGGGTATACCATGAGAAGATTTATTACTGAGGAGACTTTACTTTCTTTGCTGTACTCCATAGCGTAAATAAAAATGCTGTTAAAGGTGTTTAGAGACTCTAGGAAAACTGAGGTAGATGATACTCGTTAAGGAACTTGACTTTCTTTAATCTTTCAGCCTGCTATTTTCCATAAAGATATCTCCATAATGATAATTTTATTTCTGTAAATAGATTTTTCTGTACATGGTAAATATGAATCCAAACTAACATGTAGTGAACATCAGCAAAAGTTTGAATGCTTCTGTTGTTTCCTCTTAAGATAAAAGTATGTTGAAATGTTATAAAGAAATGTGAAGTAAGCCAATATTAAGGCTTTGTACCTCTCTTTCAGTTTTTTGTTTTCAGAGAGGAAATTGTGATCATTGTCTTTGCTGTACAGGAGAACAGAATTCAGATTTTTGAAAATTCAGTCTTTACCTATTTTCAAAGGACACATGATAACTTCCTTATGTTGATATATTTTGGTACAAGATTTATGGCAATGGCCAGTCTGTATGTGACATGGTAATTTAGGCCTGTAGTCCAAAACCCAGTAGCTTGTGTTGAAATGGAATACAAACTTAGTATTAGCTAGGCTGAGTTAACAGTCTGGATTGACCTGGTCTAATTGCCAAGTAGTTTAGCAGCTTCCATTATGCTTTCATTGAAGGCCATCTAGCAAAGGCCACCAATGCACATGTGTTTTAAAGGAAATAAGATGCCACACTTGTAATTTCTGCAATATCTTATTCTGCTTAATTTTGTTACCCTGTGTAAATATTTTTCCATTGTATTGCTACCATCAAAGCTGTCAATCAAATCTGATTTGTATTAAATCTCTTCTTTTTGGTTTAACAGATGATGTCGCCAATATTGCTCAGGAATCTCCCCTTGATGATGAAGAAGAGAATGTGCCAACAGGAGTAGGAGTTGCAGTTTGGAAAGAACAAACATATCTAGTGACTCAGCTACTGGTGCTGCTCAGTCTTCACCTCTTTATGTTAAAATTGAACACAATTGCCTCAGAAACCTGTGGAAAAGAGAAAGGTACTGTGCATTGCCAGCATATTGGGTGGGTAGAAAGAGAACAAATCTGCAATACAGATAAAATGTTATCGATTTATTAGAGACAACATAATTTCAAGTTTGAAGTTTTTTTTCCTCAGTACTTTTTTGTACTGAGAAAGACTTTAAACCCAACCAGATTTTGTAGGCAGTGAAATAAATTGAATCTATATGAAGCTTTTGTCTTTGCTTGAGGTGCTTTGGTTCTCTTCACATAGAGGCTTCCTGGATTCACTGAATAGATTTCTTGATATTATGAACATTTTCTTACTTGTGATTTTTTTAAAATAAATTTTGTAAGTAATTTCCTCACCAGCACCACTACCCATGGCATCTAAAGGGTGCTTAGTGTCTTATGTTTGTCATATGCTTGCTAACTTGACCACTCTTTTACTTCAGCTGTATCTGTCACCATTATAAAGAAGAAAGGCTTTGATTGCTTTGGTCTCAGTCAGATGCTAAGCTCCTTTGACAGACTTTCCCAACTTCCTGTTGACTTATATGTGTTTATAATGTGCATATGTCTGGGTATTCAGCAGGCAGCTATATATGCCATGCATAAAACCCGTCACAATATTTTGTCTGCTTCAAGGATCATCTACTATATGGGGAAAATTATCCAATTCCTCCTATTAGAGAAGTATGGTAAGGATGACAGCTTAATGCAGTGACTAATTTGGGGGTTTTTCATCTTGTGGTAGTCCTGCAGTGGAACTGCAGTGATGATAGAGTTATTAGAATTAGAAATATTAGGAAATAAGCAACCCACACTCTCTATAACTGTTGTTTCTGCAGCAAAATGCTGCAGTGAGTCCCTAGAAATGATATTTTTATCTAGAAAGATATCGAGAATATAGTTGAAGTTTGCCAGAAAACCGTAATGCAAAAAGAATGAGAAACTTCAGTCATAGATGTATCTAAAAAATGATCTTTACATCTAAGTAATAATATCAGAAAGTAGATGGTGCTGATTTTGAAAAGAATTAAAATGCTGAGCTCTAAACCCAGCTGATAAATATTATAACTTGGCTTTCTTCGAAGGTGAATGCATTTTGATTTTTAAATTTCAAAGGAATACCATTTAAAAGTTATTTTACTCCTGTTGGACTTTAGACTGTTTATTCCTGTACATCCAAACAGTTGAACATAAATTAAAAAAATGATTTAGACATATTTTATTTAGCTGACTCTGCTTGATGAAAATGGAAAATTCCAAACATAGAGAGTCTTCGACAGCTAATGTATTTTGTAAAATGATTTTGTCTTATGCAAATTACCTGTAAGGAGGCCTCCTAGTACTTGGAACTAGCTTATGTGGGTTTTCATTCTCTGGATTGCTTATGCATATTTGCCTAATGCTACAGAAAACCCCCTCTACATATCTGGCTCCTATTTGTCTTATTTGATTACTCATGTCAATGTCTTTTTATTTGTTTAGGCTATTTCTGATCTCTCCAACCTGTCTCCTCAGAATGGTGGTGTTCTCCCAAGCATTCATGCAGGAATGGTGCTGCTACATCATGCAGCTGTGTGCTAGCACTTTGCTTTAGAGAATGACTGGCTGCTTCTGTGAAAATTTAGCACTGCTGTAGCATACCTGGTCCCTAAATAGGGCCAGGCACTTTTTTTTAAATGGCCCTTTCTTTCTTTTGCTGACTGATCATGAAATCTACCAAAAATTGGTATTTTTCCCCTTTCTTTGAATTGATAGACATTAAAATGAGATAAACTTTAGTATTATTCTCATGTTTCCATTTTTTTCTTAACATCCTTTGAACAATCCATCTGTGCTGACTAATCCTCTGTACAAATATTACTTATGTTCACTGCCACACTATTACAGATCCATTATTCTCCAAACACAGAAAACAAGTACTATAATATGTTTGTGTCTGAAAAGTTTTTCTCACTTGCAAATATAAGAAGGTAATACATTTGGGTAGCTGATAGCTGTACAGCTGCTGGCAGAATTCCCACACAGGTTTTGCCATTAGATAAGCCTGTGGCTGGTAATGGTCGTGTTGAGATAAGATAGGTATCATTTCACTTAGTCATCTAAAACTAATCCTCTATGTGTTGAGTGTTTCCAAGAGGTCTTAAAAAGAAAATTAAGCAAACTTTTCTGACAACTTGGTAGGGTCTCTCGAATATATAAAACTTGCATCCAGTATTAAGCAAAACAGATCTTCAGTATTTTATGAAGCTCCTTGTATATTCATAAATGAATATGAATGGAAAAAGAAGGTATGAACCATGAGAAAACTACATGGTGTGCATTCAGTAAATAATAGTGAGAGGCCATAAAGTTGACAGTTCTGACAATTCCTTAGGTTATACCATTTTTGGTATGTTTTTCTCAAGACATAGGCTCTCTCATGGTTATGGTGGTCTTTCTAGCTTTTTTGTTTGCTCTTCAATTAATTTTTAACATCAATAGTTTTGAATGTGTTATGAATATTAAATACCTTTGATAGTGTGATTTGATAGCAATATATGTGTGTGTGTGTGGGAAAGGCCTGTTTTATGCACAGCATTGTGTAAATGTTGATTTCCAGGAGAATAATTTTGTAGGATACTAAATTACCTGCAACTTACCCTTTCTGAAGGAAACCCATCATGTGCACATATGCTCATACTATATTTATACTTACATATGTTCAGTATGAGGATCTTTGTATTACAAGTAGTCTTATGCAAAACTGTATTTTAAAATGTGCTATTATGTGTTGCCATATCGTAATGAACTTGGACAATAACAATCAATTTCATGTTCTTGCTCAGTAACTCAGTGCTGCAGTTCTGCAGTCAAGTACTCTAGGGTGGCATAATGTGTTATTTTGAGGAAACTTCTTTCTATCAGACCTTTGTTTAATCTTTCTCTACCTTGTGTGATGTTTTTGCATACCTTATATTTTACTTAAAATTTGGAGTCAGTGTACCTGAAAAATATTACATGCTAAAAAAGTTCCATTTCCCAGCTGAATTCACTTTTTATTTAGTGTGGACTGTGATCTTTGTTTGTGTCAGAAAATAAACTTTAACACAAACCAGAAAGTCTACCTAAAGTTTGTTTGAAAAGTAGTAGAATCACATTTATTCACATTTCCTTTTGAAAAATGTATTAGTAGCTTTCATGTGTGTTGGTTATAGCAGGAAACAGAAATGAGGTCAGCAAAATATGGAGAGGAATCAATATCTCATAGGACCATACATGTGAGTTTAGAAACTGAGTTGAATAAAGCAGAGCATCAGCTTAGCAATGTTAGTCAGCAAATACAACCCACCACAAGGAAGGTAAAAAACCTGTTCCAGTGAATACACTCTTTTGGGTGGAGTAGCATAAATATACTTCATGACTGCAGAATTGACCAACTGAGTTCTGATTTGTGCTGAAAAATTGCTTGCTCATCAGAGATATTAATGTGAAGATACAGTATTAGTGTAGGATACTAGATGGTAGCATTTTTCAGATATTCTCCTAGGTTCTGTCTTACTTTCTGAGAGTATTTTGGTATTGAAAAATAAGTTTTGTCAGCTGCAAAGTCTGAAACCTATTTCACTGATTGAATCTTTTTAATCCTCTTTACCTGAATTATTTTTAGATGTTGAGACTCTGGTTAGAGATTGTATCCAAATGAAAGAAAGATACATTAAGCATTTAATAGAAAAAACACCACATTATTAAAACTAGAAGTTTTACTGGATATTGAAATTTATCACATGTTTATCATTAGGACAACCCAGGGACCAAGCCCAGCCAGCATGGGTTCATGAAAGGCAGGTCCTGCTTGACCAACCTGATCTCCTAAGACAGGGTGATCACTTAGTGGATGAGGGTAAGGCTGCGGATGTCTCTACCTGGACTTCAGTAAAGTATTGGACACTACTTCCCACAGCATTCTCCTGGAGAAACTGTCTGCTCATGGTTTGGACAGCTGCACTATTCGCTGGGCAAAAAACTGTCAGATGTCCAGGCCCAGAGAGTGGTAGAGAATGGAGTTAAATCCAGCTGGTGGCTGGTCACCAGTGGTGTCCCCCAGGGCTCAGTACTGGGGGTTAGTATCCTGTTTAGTATCTCTATCAATGACCTGCATGTGGGGACCCTCTGTCAGTTCACAGATAACACTAAGCTGTGTGGGAGTGTTGATCTGCTGGAGGGCAGGAAGGCTCTGCACAGTGATCTGGACAGGCTGGATTGATGGGCCAAGACCAAGTTTTTGAGGTTCAACAAGGCAAAGTACTGGGACCTGCCCTTTGATCACAACATCTCTGTGCAGCACTACAAGCCTAGGGGTGAGAGGCTGGAAGGCGACCCAGTGGAAAAGGACCTGGGAGTGCTGCTCAACAGTGGCTGAACATGAACCAGCAGAGTGCCCAGGTGGCCAAGAAGGCCAATGCCATCCTGGCTTGTATCAGAAGTAGTGTGGTCAGGAGGACCAGGACAGTGATTGTCCCCCTGTACTCGGCGCTGAGGAGGCTGCACATTGAGTACTGCATTCAGCTTTAAACCCATCACTGCAAGAAAGGCATTGAGATGCTGGAGCAAGTCCAGGGAAGGCCATCAAAGCTTCAGAAGGGTCTGGAGCACAAGTTTTACATGGAGTGGCTGGGGGAGCTGGGAGTGTTTAGATTGGAGATCAGAGTGAGGAACTCTCCACAACTACCTGAAAGCAGATTGTAGTGAGGTGAGAGTTTGTCTCTTCTTCCAGATAACAAGTGACAGGACCAGAGAAAATGGCCTCAAGTTGCACTAGGGGAGTTATAAATTGGATATTAGGAAATATTTCTTCGTTGAAAGGGTTCAGGCATTGAAACAGGCTACTCAGGGAAGTGGTGGAATGTTCCAAAAAAATGTGGATGTGGCACCTGGGGACATGGCTTAGTGGTGATCATGGCAATGTTGGGTTAATGGTTGGACTTAAAAGTCTTGTTTAACTTTAGCAATTACATGATTATATGATTACAGTGCCCTGCCTTGGGGCCAGTAGTGGTTTATGATCCAGGATGAATTCTCTCTATTTACATCCTAGAAAAGGGGGATAAGAGGAGCTGACAACTAAAGTTTGTTAAAGAGTGTGACAGACTAGTGAGTCTGAGAGGGATTCCTATGTAGACACAATGATGGGTTTTGGTCCTTCCTCTGAAGTCAGGACCATCAGGGATGTAAATCTGTGTATAGTCCTGAAGATGACCAGGATGGAAAATGTTGAGAGTGGAGGGGATAAGAGACAATTAAGTTATTTGCATAGTAAAAAAGTTTAGATTTGTTTAGTTGGCAACCCCTGAACAGAGTGCTGTGTGGGCTTGATAAGCACCTTTGCACAACAACCCTGTTAGCCTGTGCACTACTTGCTATGAAAAATCAGAGTAAAAGTTTGGGGGGGGGAGAAATTCTGGTTGCCTTATGTGAAATTTAACTTTATATTAAGTAATGCAAAGGGGAACCAGGTGAGGGAACATACGATGATGCAAATGACAAGTCTCCGATCTGTGGCAGAGGCATTTCTATTGCTTCATTGAGGAGCTTGCATTTCTGTATTGAGGAGATACTGTATTGCCTTCAGGTTGTTTCAGACGAGAGGTGGAAAGGGATGCAAAAGGATTAAAGTACTTTAGTATGCTTCTGAGAGTTAACCTGGTATTGTTTTGCCTTTGGGGTCAGTTGCACTTTATTCCATCTGTTCCAACTGTGGCGGTTTAATATTTCTGTGCTTTTCAGGAAACTGTGGAAAGCTGACTTCCCATCTTTCTCAGGTAAAACAACTTGTGTTAAACTGCTTGCAATAGTGCAGTTGTAACAATTTCCTGCACAAGCATAATTTTATATTTCCCCTGCCTTACATTTAGTGATGTAAGAAGATTATGAATGTTTGGGGTTTTTTTCAAGTTAATAAAAGTCAATGGGAGGGTGGAGCAGGGAAAAGGATTGTGGAAAGCATTTTCCAGGTATGTTATTACAACCCAAGAAAAAAAAAAAGAGATTTTGTAGTAGAAGGGAGGGGGAGAGTACTTGGACATTTCAATTAACTTGCAGCAACCAATGCAAGATTTAGAAGTGCACAGTGAAAGGAAACACATAACCTAGCTATTTACTGGTAAAGACCTACATATCTCAAAGGAAACATATAGTGATTTCCTATCCTTAATTCCTTGCAAACTTTGGAAGTGTTAGTGAAGATATTTGTAACTTGATGTTTCTAGATTTCTACTGATAAAAAAATAGTAAGTAGTATATGTTTGTAGAATAACCATTTGAATTGATATTCTTGGGGAGGGAAATGAACGTGTTTACACTTAAGAGCTCCCTGTTTTCACATTGTTCTTTGAAACAGGGATCATTTCAATATTTCCCCTTTCTGGTACAAGGGCAATGTATGCAGGTAACAACTAAGTCTAGATTTACATGTAACTTTAAGCTCACATCTCACCCTTACATTTTATTTCTTCCTTTTCTGTTATATGCTCCTCTTTCTTTCCTTTTTTCTATATTTGAGAACCGGTGGTTGTGGGGAAAGAGCAGACAAAGAGGGGATAGGACTCTCACTTAAGTTAGTGATAACAAGTGGGCTGCATCTTGAGAAGATTAGTTCTCTTTCTTCCTCTATTAGAGCCTTCTTAAGCAGACTCCATTCTGGTAGTCCATTCCCCAGTGTATATGCCATCCACCACCCACACCACCTCTTCTTTTTTTTTCCCCTGCTTTGGAAACAAATAGTTAAAATTTTGGTAGTATAGCTTTGTTATGTAAGAGGTGAAAAACTGTGGTGTTAGTGCCATATCTTAAAGCAGAATCTTCACAGTTTCATCTAAAGTTTAGGGAGATGGTGTGTGATGTAGAAAGAATAGTTCTTTTGGCAATACCTATTTCCATATTTTTCCATTGAGTCTTCATTCAGACTAAGTGTGCCTGTAAAGTCACTGCCAGCACCCTAGCTTTTGAGGCTTCCCTCTGCCACCTCTTTTAGGGGATGAAGTGGGAAGAGGAACAGAACTAAACACTAAGATCAATTCATAGCAGAAATTATATGAATATGAACATATTTTTACACAATTGGCTGCAAAGTTAGGATTGCTACTGTGTCCAATTTACATGATAATGCAACTTGAATAAAGATTTTTGTCCATGGTCAGAGATGATTTACAGAACCATTTAGACCTTGCAGAGAACAGCCTTCTTTGCAGGCACCATGGGAAGAAGGAGGTTGTGTTCATAAGCAACGAAGCATAAACATCTTTCATTCGAGCACTGGGGTTTCTGTAAGCTTTAGGTGACATGTCTTGGCTTCACCTTGTGTAAAACACTGTGCCATCTTCACGGTCTGCTCTCTGAAGCAGTATAGTGAAATGAAATCTTGATTTCTTAATGAAGGAAAAGATGTTATATAGGTGAAGAGAGATAAGGATGTTTTCTTGAGGCTGAACAATAAGTTACTTTTTAATTCCCCTAAATGTCCAAAACAGCCTGACTATGACAGCATTCAGCGATTTAGGATACACTGCTAGCAGTATTGTGCCCTCATAAATTGCATAATCCCCTTAAGTTGCATGTGCAACTTGCATACTAGGGAGCTCCAAGTTGCATGTGCAAGTAACTTCTGTTCTGTCCAACACTCTTTCAAATTCAGGAAGCTTTATTTCTGTATATATATGCATGTATATATATATTTTTTTGTGTGTGGATTAATTTAATTTCTTTACTTAAAAATACTTTTGGACAGTCTAATCTGGACAGCAGGCAGTCTTACAGTCTATAGTAGTGTGTCATAGAGTAATTCTGGGGGTTTATATTTACATCTAGTTGCCTGTTTCTCTCTTTTTAAGCTAACTATGACTGAATGTGTCGTTGTTTTTTAACATTCTGAGGGATGCTATCCTTAAAATTATGAAGTTGATACCTGTATCTGGATAAATATATTTTCTGCAAGTCTTCATGGCCACCACATTCAACTCTAAGCATCTTCAGAAAGCACATTCCTACTTCTGGTGGCCAATTTGCCAACACTATTGCCAACAAGTCTGGAATGGTTTGAATCAAATTTGCTGGCAGTTATCAGAAGGGTATTTTATTGGTAGTCTTCTCACGGTGGTGAAGCATTTTCTGTTTGTGAACATGGGAAGACTGTTACACAAAGGAAGCCTTTAGATCACAGTTTCTCTTCTGTGCTTTTCTTATGCTTTGTCATGCTTGTCTCTGTCCTGTTTAAACCAGGGAGAGAAACGAAAGTTTGTCTCCAGGCTCTTGCTGTGTTAGTTTCTAGCTGTGCTTTTTGCTGCCTGTCATTTTAAGCTGCTGCACTGCTCCCTTTCAAAATTTAGAGTTGAGAGAGCAAAGAGGCTACTGTCTGGCTGAAATAACCAGTTTAAATATTTTATTCCAGGTGATGCAGTTCTATCAGCCAGAGTGAATTAAACTCTTCACTGCAATGAACATTCACTCAAATTACAACCCTTGAAATACCAATGTTATCTGTCTGATTATCAGAGCACTGTTGTGAGAAAGTTAACAGATCTTCTGAGGGATTTGCAGCTTTGTGGAACACTAAATTTGGTGATTCCTGACAAAAGCAGTTGCAAAGTCTTTCTAGTTCTCATAAGCTTAATTTCTCATAACCAAAATCCATCAAGCCTTAGCCCATATGTTGCCCATAAACTAGTGATAATTATTGTTATCATCCAGCTAGATTTGAAACTGGATTTAAATGTGGGGTGTCTTACTTTAGGAACATTGAAGTTAAGCAGAAGTCCTTGATACAGTAATCAAACATAAGGTTGAGGTCCTAAATTCCTGAACACAGGTAGATACTTTTTGGGGATTCTGTGACTCTTCCTGAACTGGCAGTTCAGGAATTAAGAAACTTGGCTTTAAAAGTGGAGCACAATGGGAACTTTGGAAAAAATAAAGCATGTTCTTTTACCATTCTTCCTCTATTACTGGAATAGGCTGATATCTTCATTTTGGCTAGGAGTTCTGATTTTAATGAGATGTGTCGAAGTTGAGCCAGCCCTTGGTAGGTGAAGAAGTTTTGTCATTAACCTGCTCAGCATTATAACTTCCTTTATGGTGCTGACTGATGTGTTCATGCTGCTCTGCACACAGCTGTGTGATTCTTCTGTGCTGGAGCAGTGAGGTGGGAATGTGAGCTGTCTGGCACAGTGTGAGGTAGCTTGCAAGTTTAATGAAGGTAGAGAATAGCACATAATAATTATTGAAATCAGAGATAGTGCAATGAAATCATGCCACCTCTATTTGCCTCATTGCTCAGTTGTAACTAATATCACATCCAGATACACCTTTTCTCATCCTTTCACCTACCTGACCTCTTAAGTCCATCCTATTGATTTACAAAATAATAAATATTCAAGATGGAATAAAGTGTTAGACAACTCTAAGTTTTCTCTCATTGAATTCCACCTCTCTCTTGAGTCATCAAATTGGGAATCTGAACCTCTCCCCACAAGCCTGTCAGTTGTCTTGCACATTTTCTACACAGCTGTCCTCCCTAAATTTTTCATTTTTCTAGTTTCAGGTTTCAACTATTCTCTCCCTTTACAATAAAAATAATAGTAATGATAATGATGGGTTTAAAAAACATCTAAAGGAAGCTTCCTGCAAAAATCAGGTGAATAGCTAAACAAAAGTGGTCCAGTATAATTCAAAATCTTAAATTTGGCATAATGATTAATCTGTGGGTTGTCACTGACAGTCAATAAAGATATTAGAATCTGCCTCTCTAGTTGCCATTTATCTAGGTCTAATTTAGAAATGCTAAAACTCCACATTCTTGTTCTTAAATATTATGCTTTAAATGGAGTGCTGCTCCTCAGTGAAAGCCCAGGGATCTCCCTGCATCACATCCAGGGCACAATGAGAAGAGCTGGAGGCTGGGCACACATTGTGCTGGACAGCAGGCACCTTGTCAGGTGTCCTGCCTGTGCTTGAAAGAAAGGAATTGGCACAGAGATCAGAGGAACAGCTCTGCCCACAGCTGCCTCTCTGGAGTTGCAGTGAACCCAGCACTCTAAAGCTCTCTTGCCGTGTAACAGAGCCGAGTTTTGAAGGTTGTGGAGGGAGGACATTGTTTTATTATTTTTAGTTACATTTGAACTTTGCCTTTTTATGCTAGTGTCTTTTTAATTTTATATGTGTCACAGGACTGCTGTTCGTAGCATTTTGTCTTTTAATATGGTTAGTGGAGCGATTTTAATGATTTAATGAATCCTCAAAACAGTTCTGTAAGTGAAATTGGGTAAATATTAATAAAGAATGTATATTCATTGAAGACAATGAATATTTTTATTTACTTTAAAGTCAGGGCATCAAGCTCATAAATTTTTGAGAAGTGATCCAGGTTAAGTTTTCAGTAACTACCAGTGTATTGAAGTGTTGTGTAGTGCAGAATGGAGGTGCAGGATTCCTTGCCTTCCTCCTGGCTTGTCCTCTTCAGCTTAGACATTCGCTTTCACTTGTGAAAATTCCTTGTAAATGAAGAACTAGATTTGTTTTTTGGTTTTTTTTTTTGTTTGTTTGTTTGTTTGTTTTTTTGTAGGATGCTTATGTCTTCCACTAGAATGAAGCCATTAATGTACTGGCAGTACATTACGCAGTAGTACCAATCAAAAACAATAATTCAGTGTTATGTGGTTGTTAGTAGTAGGTACAAATACAGTTGAGTGTGTGCATAGGGTCTAAATGAGTTTGATATCAGCAGGATTGCGTTACTGTGAGCTTTTTTGGGAAAAAAACAATGCAAAAATGCTTAGAGTTTCTTAGTGATTGCTTTCCATATAGTATGGCCCTATAGGTGTATTGTTATTGATGCAAAAATGACTCAGGACTGTGGGCTGTGAATCTGTAAAAAGGAATGGGGAGCTGTCAGATAACAATAAAGATGTTTTTGGTTTTATCTACCAAAAAATCACAAGTGATACTTACAGAAGTGTTTCACAGTAAGGAAACTCTGTATTTCCCTAAGTGGGATAGGATTTAAAATAACCTTCAAAGGTTCTACTGTTACAGAAATAGATCTATCTCTGTAGGTAGCTAACAAATGGGTATTTAAAATGTGACTAGTCTACAATATACTTAGAAAATTATTCTTATAATTTGTATTCACATTTTTTTGCCTGAGAAGAGTATTATTTTACAATCCTGTAGAGGTGCTTTTGCTTTTATCAATTCAGTCATGTTTTATTACATAGAACTGAGAATTGAAGCAGTAAATGTAGGTCATCTGAACCTGTGAGAAATGTGCCTTGGGCATCAGCAGCTCTGAACGTTGTCTTTCCCATACAGTCACTGCTTGATTATCACTGTTTTTTTAAACTATAACATTGGTGAAACTGGCAGTTACTTCTGAAGTTAACATTGTACCTGTGTCCACTGCATTTACTATTGTCGGGTTCTAGGATTATAAAATCTATTTTAAATTTCTTGAATATCAGAGTTGTACTATACTAAGAATGTACTTAAATCTCATATTCACAAGCAAAGAGTTTTGGGTAGCCGGTAGTAAGCTCTGCAGTATTATAAGAGAAAGGTTGAAGTAAAATGGAAAAACCACTATTTATGTGGAAGTGAAGTGTCTAGATGAAGAAGCTTTTTATTTCTCTCCAGTACCTGAGTTATGGCTTGGTGTTTCAGCTGAGATGACTCATTCACAACTTCACCTTCCAAAAATTATGTTGCAGCTGACTAATGTTGTTCAGATCTGAATTAAGACTGGAATGCTGAATTTTGGTTGATATAATATAGTAAATTTTTCTTCTTATCATGTTATCTTATCTCTATTTATTACTTGATTTTATAGGTGTACTTTTCCTGTTGATTACTGTTTGTTACTGAAAGACTCACTCTCTAAAGATATAACCTTTCCTTTATTTTTGTGTATTCAGTACAGAATCATGTTTAGAGACTTGCATTTCTTTAAATGGAATTATGTTTCACTAGAAGATATTAGGTTCTCTCTTTCCTTCTCTGATTTTTCATGCTACACTTCCACATTTTTGCAGTAATTAATTTTTCTTTTTTTTTTGGTATTAGGTTTTATTGATATTTAACATCTAGAAGGACCATATAGCACTTCATTTCTTAGTTTGAGGATTTTTTTGATAAAACCAGGGAAGAGATTGAAGTAATGATAAAAAAATCCTTTAAATCTGTTAAGCAAATAGAAGAGAAATTGGAAGTTAGGAATGGAACATTGTTCAGATCATTAGTTTTCTAGGTACATTAAGAATTTGGATTTCCCCAAACATCCAGCAAAAATCATGTTAAATATTTTGATCTTTTAGACACCAATCTCCCAAACTATTGAACAGTTGATTCAAATCCAATCAAGTTTATATAATTTGTTGTTATTGTTTTTCTTGAATTACAAATGCCCCTATACTTATCAAGTAAAGTGAGGAACTTGATACATTCCAGAGACTGCTGTCAATATAACTTGTGATTGAGAATCCATTACTCTTCCTATCCTTTTTTTTTTGGTCAGATATAAAATACATTCAAATGATCCTAAGGTTTGCAAGAAGTGTGTAGAACTCACAGTGCAGGAAGTGGCTATTTTTGTTCACAAGTGATTGTGGGACTGTATCATGGTGGCGTCATGAGTTTGCCTCTCAACTGACATATGGTGAGTTAATAAATAGGTTGTTGGTTGCAGCTTCTACGTCAGTAAAATAATATTTTGTTAGAGTAGAATATTTTTCCTTATATTTTTCTCCCTGTGTTTACAAGCTGCCTGGTAGGTTTTTTTTTATCCTAACCTTTATCTGAACATTAAGTATGGGTACTCAAATATCAGGGAATGTATGCACTCACTGGTTCTAACCCTTTCATTTGGGAATGGAGATCCACCCTTTTCTGCTGTAGCCCTGGTGTGCCTGGGGTATGTGCCTCTCTGTGTATATAGAGAGCCTTTGCGTTGCCATAGTTCCTGCTTTTGAAATAGGTAGGGCTGGAAGATGTATCTAGGGAAGATTAAAAAGGGAGAAACTTTTCTATGCCCACCAATGCAGCTTGATGGTGATGATGGTGGGAGTTTCTTGTTTGTTTGTTTGTTTTTATTATTTGGGGTTTTTTGTTTGTTTATTTTTTTGTGTTTTGTTTTTTGTGGGTGTTTTTGGTTCCTTCTTTTTGTTTTGTTTTGTAGTTTTGGAGGCTTGTTATGCTTAGTTAGGTTTGGAGGTGAAGGGTTTGATCTCCTCCGACCCTTTCATGTCCATAAGAGAAGCGGGTGATTTTCTTCAGGTTCTGTGTCTATGTTTTTATTTTACTTGAAAGATACAATTTTCAACTGTTGTGAGTTATAGGAAAAAGATTGAGAACAATGCTTTGAGAATTTTTTAAATTCTAAAGAGTACTTCGAAGTGTAGTACTGAATTGTTTATTTTTAAGGCTAATTTAAGTGCTAAATGCAATTTGAACTGCTTTAAATAATGCATATTATATTTAGACCTGCACATTTTCAAAAGCAGACAACAGTATGATACTGGTACCTGATTGTAAGACCTTATTTATTAAGGGCTCTGAGTGATGATGACTCTGATAGAATATAAACTCTGCAGACATTGAGAGTTATGCCTGACCAGGACTTCAGTGACAGGCCATCTTCTTCTGTACATAATTATAAGTTTAAATGTTCATATTGAATTGCTTAGTATATTCATAATATGCTTGGAAACATGGCATGGTCAGGAGAGGTTGTTATTACTGAGCAAAATATATGTGGCAATTTCAAAATGCTCCACATTTCAAATCTCTTTTTCTGTTTTCTGGATGTTGTGTATATCCACACAGAGCAGTTACTTCACTTTCCTCATTTTACTGATGGAGAAGCAAAAACTTAAATGTATTTTCCAAACTGTAATTGGAAAGGGGATTGGGGGATCTAATGAGGTTAAAAATCATGCAGCCAGGCCAGTGAGGCATGGTTTTGGTTTCCTTAACTAAATTAATAATCTACTGAATTAAATAATATATAATTTGACTGCATCAGGAATTCTGTGTAAAGATTTCAGGATTAATTCCTTGATAGAATCTGAATACCCCAGATACCCTTTGAGATAAGGAACAACTCATTTCCCTTTGCACCATTGTAAATACTGTGGAATTATTATAGGTTGGATTTGCATATCTATGTTATTTTAGATTTTCTTTACAAATAGTCCAGGGAAATAATGCAAGCAACTGATTTTTAATCCAATTTTTTCATACAGTTAAGGATTTTGGATGAAATATACTGGTTTAATAGTGCTTAGTTTTAGCCTTTAACATCATAGAAACTCCATAGATTACTGGCATGAAATTTCTTTATTAAGAACAACAATTCCTCACATTTCTTCTACTCACTGAAGAGTTCCTTGTTTTAAGTTAGTGTAAGAATATTTCTGATTTATTTTTCTTCAATAAACTATTACGTGTAAAATCACAATAGCACCAGTGTTTATTTGTTTTGTAAGGTAGGCCTGATACATAAATAAAGTTAAAATGCATTTATGTTTCTTATTTTTTCATAAATTATTAAAAATGCTAAATATAAAGAATATAAGGAACAGATAAAATTTTATTGAGTAGGATAAACTGATAGATTATTATATTTCAAAGGAAATACATCTGATATCACAGAGCAAAACAACTACTTCACTCAAATTACTTTAACAAATAATTGGTAAAATTGGTCTTTTTTCAACAGCTTTTTATGAAGGAAAGAATTCGATGGCAATATTGTCAAACAGATTGAGACTTTTTGTCCTGAGTTCTGTTTGCTTTTCATGTGATTTGACTTGTCATTTTGGGCAAGATATTTAACTCACCGCCTGATTACTAGTCCTTGAAAAGGAGAATAAAACTTACTGTGGTTTTTTTGTCTGTACACAACCCTTTAGAAAGCATGTGCTAAGGAATGCATGGGATTTTCATTCTAATACAATTTCTAAAATAACTTCCAGGCAGAAGTAGATTGGAAAGAGCAACTTATTATTTGAAGGCAATTTGATAGCAATTTATTTGGACATATAATACTCCAGGAATGTCGTTCAGTATTAAAGTAGGAAGTCTTCTGCTTTGTCGACAATTTAATGATGAAATTATGTGGATGTTTAGAATGAGCAGAGGACATGGGTTTGGAAACTAATTCAGCATTGATAGCATTTGTTCCTCAGTCTGTTCTTGTAGAGCACCAGGTTATACTTAGATGAGAGCAGAGAGGAAAAAAAGTCGCATATTAAGCTTCTATAACTACTTATGAAGCAAACTAATCATGGGATTTCCTAATTATTGGAATTAGGCTTCTTTGTCTGCTATTGATATTCTCCTTGAATATTACAAAAAGGTGATTTAAATAATTGAATACTTTTTAAGCTTAGAGCATGCTTGGAAATGAAAATGAAGTTAAATACTTTTGCGTCTTGATTATAGCTTTTCAAACAGTATCAGCCCTGAACATAAGCAGTTTACATATATGATATTTTAAGAAACATTTTAAAAATTATTTTCCCATTTTGTGATACCTTTTTCATAGATACTGATGCTGTGAGACTTGCATAATACATTTATGCATTATAACTGATACAAAAGGGTGAGAAATGCTCTCTTCTTACTACTGGAAACAAACTATTCCCACTGAAACACTAACCTCAGTTAACTTACGGTTTTTTATGTGCCTCTTGGGAATCCTGAGCATGGTTCTAGTCAGACCTTGAATAAGATATGATTTTTATTTATATACTGTATTTATCATAAATGTAAAGAATTTTATTTCTGTGGACATCAGAATACAGTGAATTGGGTTTAGAGGCGGTGAAATATTGGGTAACTTCTTATCTGTTTCTTTCAAACTCTAGTGCACTATGCAATATAGTATGTAATACAAAGAAGTTCAGTGTGCTTTAAAACCTGAATATTAAATCTGATGTTTAATTCTGCTCAGTGCTGTAGCCTAATTCTGTTCCCACTACTTTGTTCCTTCCAGGACATGAGAGACTGCTCCCATGATGGCAGAGGTTTGTGGGAAAGATTTTGTTGAACACTACACGACTCTTAAATGCTAAAAGCAGAAGGCACTAGCTGGTAGCTCAGTGTGGAGCAAAAATTTTATTTTAAACTTCAAAAATAATTATGTCAAAGAAAAGTCGTGCCAAGGGAGAGAAGTCCGAGATGGAGATTGAAGCCCTGCAAGCTGCTAATGAGGAGCTACGAACTAAACTAACCAACATCCAGATAGAATTTCAACAAGAAAAAAGCAAGGTATTTGTCTATCTATATTTTCTGATCATTCTTCTTAACAGTAGCACTGTTAGAAACCAGCAGAGTTTCATACTAAAATGCATTAACCTTAAAAGAAAAACTTGACAAAGTAGTGAAATCAGAAGAATCACTGATAAACTGAAATTGGTGCCAACTCTTCTAAATGACATGCAAAAGGAAGTGAATATCCCCAAACATCCAGTCGCTGAAATTTGCAGTCATAGCAATGTAAATGGCATTAGCTTACTATGACTTAAAGGCAAGGGAGTTTTGTCATTTATCTTAGCACTGAAGACTGTATGTCGTAGAAAGAAAAATCTTTTGTCTTCAAAATCAAACATCAGCACCTTATTCAAAATGCATCACTATGGAAATTATCTGTGTAGGAGTCCTGATTTGCTTTGCTGAGGTTATGATGCATCTGATTGCTAATGAAACAGATCCATCAATATTTATCTGTCCAGCACATGTTCAACAGGTATTTTGGTAATCAAGAGAACGCCTAGAAGAAATTATTAATTCATGAAGTACAGATATATTTATAAAGATTAGTATTTACTTTTATATATCTCTGTAGACAGTTGAAAATATGGACAAGGCAGTAAGCTTATTTCTATTCTATTAGTTTTTTAGTCTCAATGAGTGCATTTGACTTTGCACAAGACAGTTCTGGAGATTAATCCATGTGCAAATGGATTTATCTGTGTTTGTTTGGTGATATTGTAGTTGCAAGTGTCCAAAGACTTACCAGTGGAAAAAGTATGCACTGAAAATGTGTCCACTTTATATAACATAGCTTTGTTCTAGCCTTGGTTTTTTTATATGTGTAAAATGTGAAACACTTGAATAACAGTATTTCTGTATGTTCCAGTTTCCTTAATAACCTTATGTGTTACTCAACTTTGAATGGTCTTATTTTTCATATTTTAATTTACAAAGGAAACCAAAAAATGCCTGAAAATGCAATCTTCAGAATTTATTTCTTACAGAAGAAAAAGAAATAATAAAGCTTTAATTTTTGTTTGATGCAATAGGTTCAGTATATATCAGCCAACTAAATCTGTGTTGCCTTGGAAATTTTTCTTCTTTCCAGACTAAAGCAAAAAGTTATATCTCTTATACATCAGGAGTACTGACGAGTGAACAGAAATGACAGGGGTTTTGCTATTGGCTTCCTCATCCAACTTATCCTGCTCTTTTTTGATATAATGAGAATAAATTTTAAAATAAGTGGCACAAACTACTTGTGCTTCTTAAAATCACACACCATGGAATTTACTAGTGGCTGATACCCTCTATAGTTTTCTGGGTGACAAATTGTGTTATTTCACTGTCATTTTTAGCATCTCATTGTTCCTATTTGGAGACTTGTTAGCTCATGGTAGATTACATTTATGTTAGTAAATTCTTCTTTTTAGTTATTTTTTCTTATTTCCTATTTTGTTCTGTATGACTTTTTATATACAAATGTGAATTTTATTATAATTTTTTAAATTGTATTAAAAAGAGCACATGATTACAAAGTTATCTTATACCTTGAACAGAAGAATGAATTAATTTTGAGTCCTTAAAGTACTTGGATTCTAAAAAAATCCACGAAAATATTACATGAACGCTAGGAAGAGTTTAGCCCTGATATACTTCCAGGTTTGATGCTTTACCTGTAACAACATCACGTTTAACTTTGATTCAACTAAGAATGAGGTGTAATTACAAAACCATAACAGCTGCAGGAATGTTTTCTATAACGTCTGTTTACTTACCTGTATTCAATGCAGTAAGATTTGCTTCAGTTTGGTTACTTGTTCATCTTTCTGCAGCTTGAGAATGTCATATTTTCTAGTATGTTGAGGTTGTTATCAGAGACACATCTGTGTATTGTGCACATACATCTGCAGAGAAATGAGAGAGCTCACATATGTAATCTGTAGATGGATATGAAAGAGGAAATTACAACTAGTGATTGCATTGCAGGCTGCAGTAGATTCTGCAATATGTTGGAGTGCGTTTCTGGGAGGATGCAAGCGGGGAAGGAGATCTTCAACCTCTTTCCCACACCTTTGCTGTGGTGCTTGCTCTAAATCATTTAAGTAGATTTGAACCATGCAGTTTATTTCCCAGCCTTCTCTCAGTCTGTGCAGCATTTATACAGGATGCCTTGACTGACAAGATGAGTAAATCAAAGCCATAGGGATTTTTCTGGTTTAGACTGTAGTTTAAAAATGAGGAACAAAACCAACAGAAATTATGTCTTGGTATCAGAAAAGTAAAAACACTGTACTTAGAGAATTCTAAATAAATTAGATAGCTTTAGTGGCACAGGAGTAATAGAGAAGTACTGAAGCTGCTAAACAGACAGCACTGAGGCCCATGGGACATAAACTGTGTCAGGAAAGGTAACAAACTCTTTTGGGGCAAATTAATTTAATTTTCCTAAATTATTTTGTCCCTCATGCATATGCCTATATTAATGTTTTGTCTGAGAAGGAACATTCTAATTGATGAGAGATGTCAGAAATGGAAATTAGTCTTACCATACTTCTGCCTGCAAAATACTGCTTTCTCTGAAATAAAATTTTACCCCAGAGACATCCAAAACTTCGTGCATATTTTCCAAGTTCATTTTGTTTCACTGTTTGTTGATCCATTTATAAAAATTTCTTCTCTAAAGTTGTTTTCCTGCATGCTTATGCAATACCTGATCCAAAACTGATACGTTTGCAGGTCTTCAAAAGTGCGTCATCGTAGGTCTTGCTTGGTGGTGTTTTGGGCATCAGACATATGAGTAGCTGGGTTCATTTATGAATGGGTGAAGAAAAAGCTGTGGCCCTGCTTTAGTTCCTGTGTACTGCCTCTTGTTTTGGGAACACTTGTTTGATAGCTTTGGGCAGCCTGTTGATAGATAGCATGTCCTCCTGGACTGTAGGTTTGCTGCCATCTATGGAGATGCTGGAGAAGGAAATGCATGAACTGAACAGGGGTTCACATACTGCCCTTGCTTGGCTACTGAAAAAACTTGGTTGGAAGACATCCAAAATTTGGGTATTGAGTAACCAAGAGAGTTGACCGAAGCACAAAAATTATACTTATTTCAACGTAAGTGGAGGCAGGACTTGCTCTGACTGAATCTTAAAGTCTGGTACAGTGAGCACAAGGAGCTGCAGTGAGTGAGCATGGTCTTGGCAGTCAGCTCAGTGGTTTTTTTAAATGCTTGTACCGAGATACATGAATATTTGGGAAAAAGTATTACAAAGTACCTATTCCTACTGAGATAGTTAGCATAAATTAGAAGGTAGTTTTCGGATACTCCAAGTAATACTCTGTTCTTGACAGCAAGGTGTTGTAGTGTTTGCTGTCACTATTACTCCATCTTCACCCAGTTTAGTTATTGTTTTTAAATATCCATTTTCTGCTTGTGACCGTGCCTTTATACTTGAGATCACAACATCTGGAAATTAGGATAAATGAGATGTTTCAACTCAGTTGCCACTATATCACCTCACAATTGCCTAGATTGTTTTCATAAACCTCATGCTTTTCCCAGATTTCTTTGGGGTTTTTGAGCTTTGATGTTGGATGTTGAATCTGTTGTAGGCAGAAAAAAAAAATCTGTTTTCAATGTGGGAAATTTAAAAAAAAAAAAGAGAGCATGTCATACAATCAAGACAGTTTTATTTACTGGGGATTACAAAAGTAATATGGAAAATAGTTACGGGCAGTAAGGATGGAAAAACTCTAAATACAGCTGTTGATTTGAGTATCCAGACATTCTGAATATATATATATATGTATATATAAATTGTTATTCCCATAAGCTATGTATGGATTAAGAAAGGAGCCAGTTAATTTGCTGAACTATAAGGACTCTACTGAATAGCAAGGAGAAATTATGGTATTATGTTTGGGAGTTAAATATGGTAACCTTCTTGGAGCAGGGAAATGGCTGAAGTGTTGGTGAATCAAGACACTACTGAGTGGGATTCAGAGCAGGTGCATCCCTTTGGGTAGGCTGTTTCCTGACTGCAGTTGAAGGGCATTTGAATTCAGCTATTCTCTACACTTGATATATAAAAGTAAATTCTGAATACTTAAAAAAAAAATCACTGAAACAAGAGAATTTTGGACATCTGAAAAACATTGGACAGTAAATAATGAAGTTATTAGGAATAGATGTAGCAGCATTACTTCAACCAGAATTCGAAATAATTAAATGAGTGAACATGCTAGCCATGATAGTGCAATTTCTAACCCAGGTAAAACAGTCAAGAGAAGTGAGACATTATTAAACAGATGTTAAGCAATGATTATCATTAGTTTAGCTGGAATTTTGTTAGAAGAAGTTGACAGAAAACACAGTGGAAGAGATCCTAAAAAATTTTGATGGTGCAATTCTACTCACAACTGTAGTAGAACCTTTAAAATTAATGTATCTTATCAGATTATGAGTGTTCTGGTTTTAGTTGAGATAGATTTAATTTTCTTCATGGTAGCTTGTATGGAGCTATGTTTTGGATTTGTGCTGAACAGTGCTGATAACACAGTAATGTTTTAGTTATTGCTGAGCAGAGCTTACACAGAGGGCTTTTCTGCTTCTCACCCCTCTCCACCAGAGAGGAAGCTGGGGATGGTGTTTTCATTTGCATCACTGGTCTTTTTTGGGCTTTATTTTCCTCTCTATTTTTTTCTCTTACAATGTTTTTATTATATTTTGTATCTAGTATTAGTTTTTTCTCTCTAATTCTTTAACTGTTCTTGCATCAAACCACTTTCATCCTTCCAAATCTCCCTCACCCCACCAGAGCGGGGCAAAGTGAGAGAGCAGCTGTGTGCTGCTCAGTTGCTGGTTGGGGTTAAACCACATAACTGAACAGTGAGTACAAATTCATTTAGACAATGTCTGATATGGTGGAGTCGTGTCTGACTGGACATTGCCTAGACCTTCTGGCTCTGGTTGACCCTGCTTTGACCAGGGCTGTTCTAGATGACCTCTGGAGATTCTCTGCAACCTCAACTGTTCTATGACTCTATATTCCTAAATCCAGGCACAAGCTATCTAAGTACAGTTCAATTAATTTTTAAAAAGCTAGTTTAGATGCATGAATATTTTTAAATGGAAGACCAGTAAACATGTACCTTTTTTTCCTTTCCCTTGAAGCTTGCAAGTATTTGAAAGGTAAATCTCTTTAGTGTAATTTAAATAGCAGAGGGTCCTAAGACATCCTGGATGATTTTTCTTCCTAGCATGTCATTTTCATTGTGCTGGATAATCTGTGTATTTCTTCTTGAAATCCATGGGGAACAAACCAGTGGGATTGAAGATAGGTAGGCAAATAGAGAACTTTGTCAGGAAACACAAACAAACTGAAACTCAACCAAACAGAAAACTTCAAGGTTTTGTTCTTAGTTGTTGAAGAAGCTAAGAATCTAGGCTGAAATCTGCAAATCATGACAAATATCTTGTGTCTTGGGTTGCTATTACAAATACGTTTCTGTCCCCCCTCAATATTTGTCTGTTGTGTTGATAAAAATGGAACTGGTGTTAGATCTGCCTTTTTCATAGTGACATCTTTTGTTGCTCATGTCACAAAAGTCTTACCTAAGTGACTAATTTTAATGGCATGATCCAGTGCAGGCTTAAATTGTAGTAGAAAGGCTGTTAGCTGAACACTAGATTACACTAGAAGTGTGCTTGAACAGGAGTAGAGTTTATATATGTTTTAGAAAAAACAGAGCATGCGGGCTTTTGTTCTTTTTGAAAGAAAGTTGCTCTTGCATAGGTTTTTTTTAAATAAACAGTAGCATCTTTGCCTGTCAGCCTCACCCCTAATAACTTGCCTTTCTGACAGTTGGCAATAAATTGCCTACCATAATGTGAGTTCACAGAATCACAGAACTGTTAGAGTCGAAAGAAACTTCTGGAGATCATCCAGTCCCATCCCCCTGCCAAAGCAGGGTCACCTAGAGCAGGTTACACAGGAACATGTCCAGATGGGTTTTGAATGTCTTCAGAGAGGGAGACTCCACAGCCTCCCTTGGGAGCCCGTTCCAGGGCTCTGCCACCCTCAGTGTAAAGAAATTCTTTCTCATGTTGAGGCAGCACTTCTTGTGTTTTAGTTTATGGCCACTGTTCCTCATCCTATCGCTGAGTATCACTGAAAAGAGTCTGTCACCATCCTCTTAACAGCCATCTTTGACATATTTGTATATATTGATGAGATCCCCTCTCTTCTCTGGACTAAACAGGCCCAGCTCCCATGGTCTCTCCTTATAAAAGAGATGCTCCAGTCCTTCAGTCATCTTTGTGGCTCCTTGCTGGGCCCTCTCCAGTAGCTCCTTGTCTTTCTTGAACTGTGGAGGCCAGAACTGAGCATAGTATTCCAGATGTGGCCTCATTACAGCCACCTCCCTTGAGCTGCTGGCCACACTCTTCCTTATGCACTCTGGGATACCATTGGTCCTCCTGGCCACTAGGGCACACTGCCAGCTCATAGTCAACTTGGCATCCACCCAGACTCCCAAGTCCTTCTTTCAGAGCTGCTCTCCAGCAAGTCAGATCCCAACCTGTAGCAGTACTTGGGGTTATTCCTCCTCAGGTGCATGACCCTACACTCGCCCCTGTTGAACCTCATTAGGTTTCTCTCCGCTGAACTCTCCAGCCTGTCAAGGTCCACTTGAATGGCAGCACAGCCTTCAGGTGTATCAACCACCCCCCACAGTTTTGTATCATCAGCAAACTTACTGAGGGTACATTCTATCACTTTGTCCAGGTCATTGACAAGCAAGTTCAATAAGATTCAACCCATCCTCCTTATCCCTGGAGAATGTCACTGACTAAAGGCCTCCAATTGGATTCTAATCTGCTGATTATGATCCTCTGAGCTCTGCAATTCAGCGAGTTCTTGGTCCACCTCACTGTCCTTTCATCTAACCCACATTTCCTGAGCTTACCCAGAAGGATGTTATGAAAGACAGTGTCACAAGCCTTGCTGAAGTCAAGGTAGACAACACTCACTACTCTACCCTGGTCGACCCACCCTGCCAGACCATCAGAGGGCTATCACATTGGTCAAGTATGATCTTCCCTTGGTGAATCCATGCTACCGCTACTTCCAATGACCTTTTCTTTTACACACAAGTTTGCAGTTCCTGACAAAAAGCAGTGTGGAGAGTATTCCTCATGTGATTGACTATTGTGCCACAAATAAAAAAAAATTGCATTTAAATCCATGAGAAAAAAAATGAGGTAATCTTATCCATTTTTATTGGGGAAATGGTTCGGTAGCACTCAGAAACACATATGATTTAATAGAGTATTGCCTTTTAGAAATGCATAATTTTAAAATTATGCCATTGACTCCAGTCTTATAGCTGAACTGTTATTTTTCTGTCTCAAGTTCACAAAGCACCTTGTCATGGAAAACAATACCACATGCAAATACCCTATGAAAATATAATCATATTGTTTTAAAGAAAATCCTGCTTTCAGGCACTTTTCAGACATAAGAAAGAAGAAGCAATGATGTTTAGCATTATTTTTTGAAGAAGTTAGCTTCTGTTATGGGAACAGCATTGTATCAATGTGCACTAATTATTAAAGATTTAATTTAGAAAGGTAGAAAATAGCTGGTTTATTGGTGCCATGATGTCCTACCTAAATTTGTTTCCTTACTGACTTAATTTCTTGGGTAGAATACTTTTCTTCATTAAAAAAAAAAGTGCTGGAAATTAAAAAAAAGAGAAATTGCTTTAAAGTTTAAGTTCATTTTGAAACTGAAACTTAGGCATATGGGAAAATGCCACACTACTATTTTCATTCAGTCAGCTGCTCTGGAAGCCAGGCATGTACAGAACTGCATAGTGTGCAGGAGAGAGGGATGGAGGAAAACGGTAAGGACAGCTTATGGCTTTCAGGGAGGATCTAACAGACAGATTTAACTTTCCATCTTCTCTGATAAGAAGCAGTAACAAAAAAAGACTTTTTAAAGACCTTCAGAATAAGGATGCATCTTTTTTTCTGGGTCGTGGGGTGTGATAAGCATTTAAGATGCTGGGTAAAAATCTAAGATTTTTAGAAGGATTCTAATTCTTCTTGTTTAAATTGCTCTTGCTGAAGCTTTTAGGTAAAATTAATTGTGATATATGATAATACTCTCTTACTCTGAATGGTTTATTATGTGTTCTCACAGACAGCAATAATGCATATAGATGTTGCCTTCATTCAGTGAAAGACAAGAAAAATGGAGCAAATATGTCATTTTGTGTAACTCAGCGCTCCTCCAAATTTTCAAAATACATTTCTCATATATTAAAAATGCTTTTAAGAAGTTACACCCATGAATGTGTTGTATTGAAAACTGCCTTTCAGTTGCATGCTTTATGTACAGTATGACTAATTTAAAATTACTGTAGTTCTGGAGGTATATTAAACATGTTTATATATGCCATTTCCCCATGTTGTCATTAGTAGGTTTCATAGCTCAGTTTCATTTCAATTTTCTTTGCTCATCAGTAAGGCAATACATGAATAATGAGTGTTGTTTCATTTGCAAATTTATTTATAAACTCATCCACTTCTGATGGTAAATAGGTGAGTAAATGACAGCTTTGTTATAGCATCATGGAATAGTTTGACTTGGAAGGGACCTTTAAAGATCATCTATTCTATTCTATCATCATCTATTGCCAGGGATTCTCCTATGGAATGCAAGCACTGAAAATCAGTGCTATCCACTGTAGGCTTGGAACCAGAAGAAATAACACATGGTTACATTGTGCAGATAATTTCCAATAGCCAGACGCCAGACTTACCATTTTGGGAAAACTCCTCCACCTCTCTCTCTCTTAATAAAGATATGTTATCAGAATCATCTTGGAATAGAGTAACAATATCTGTGCAATAAAATCTGCTTCTGCCAATATCTGTTTCAGAGCTGTTACCTTTTCCACAGATGTAATTATAGCGTTCTTCCAACTCGTGTTTAGTCCACACTGCATCTAGGCAACTTTCATAAAAATGTAGATACCTTTCCTTCTGCTCCTGCTCCAGTCTATTTCCTTTTTTTGGTTTATATATACATATATATATGTGTATGTGTGTGTTTGTGTATATATTTTTTTTTTAATCAAGTGTAAGTTTGAGTTGGTTAATTCTCAAAGTTACTATTCAAAATAACACCTTCTGCACAGGGAAGGGTCTGCTGTCTCTGCTGTCTGAAGACTTCAGGTCAAGTTGTGGTGGGTTGATCCTGGCTGGGCACCAGACGCCCACCAAAGCTGCTCTATGCCTGTCCTCCTCATCTGGGCAGGGGAGACAAAGTAGAATGAAAGGCTCGTGGGTTGAGATAAGGACAATGAGAGATTACTAACAAGGCATAAGAAACTTGACTTGGAGAAGATTAATTTATTTCCAAGAAATAACAGAGTAAGGTAGTGAGAGATGAAACTAAATATAAATCTAAATCACCTTCCCCCCACCCCTTCCTTCTTTCAACTTTAGTCACAAATTCTTTACCTTCTCCCAGCCAGTAGTGCAGGGGGACAAGGAATGGAGGCTGTGGTCAGTTTGTCGCACAATGTCTGCCACTCCTTCCTCCTCAGGTGAGGACTGCTCACACTCTTTCCCTGCTCCAGCATGGAGTCCCTCTCATGGGAGACAGTCCTCCATGAACTTCTCCTAGGTGAGTTCTTCCCAGGGGCTGTAGTTCTTCACGAACTGTTCCAGCATGGTCCCTCCCATAGGGAGGGGAGTGATCTCATGGGACACAAGTCCTGCCAACAAACCTGCTCTAGTGTGGGCTCCTCTCTCCATGGTCCTGCCAGGAGCCTGCTCCAGCATGGGCTTCCCACAAGGTCTCAGCCTCCTTTGGGCACATCCACCTGCTCCCATGAGGTATCCTCCAGGGGACTGCAGGTTGATGTCTGTGGACATCCACAGGTTTCAGGGACACAGCTGACTCACCATGATCTGCACTGTGGGTTACAGGGGAATCTTGGCTCCGATGCCTGGAGCACCTCTTCCCCCTCCTTCTGGCCTGACCTCGGTGCAGAGCTGTGCCTCTCACATATTGTCTCTTCTCTCTCCAGCTGCAGTTACACAAGCTTTTTTCCTCTTAACTGTGTTATTCTAGAGGTCCTACCACTGTTGCTGATTGGCTTGGCCTTGGCCAGCAAGTCCATCTTGGAGCCAGACAGCGTTGGCTCTCTCAAAATGGGAGAAAGGTCTGGCAACTCCTCACAGAGGCCACCTCTGCATCCCCGTAGCCTACCAAAACCTTGCCACATAAATCCAATACATTAGTTCAGGCTCTGGAAATTCTGTGGTCGATGTGGTGCATTTGAAGAGTAACATGTTGGACTTATTTTATGGTCACTCTTAGACTAAGTAGTAATCTTGGATTCACTTAATATGTTTTATCTGAGACTTTTGAGTTAAAATATCCCATTTTTCCTAAAGCAAGCCCACAAAAGTACCTGTTTAGCTCTCTATAAACAATGCAGGTTTCTGGCCCTTTGGTGTTTAATAAACCCTTTGCTTTTGTTTTAGCTGTATAATCCAGAACCATGCAAAATATTATTTGTTTTAATTAAACTTTCACAGTAAGTGATCATCTGAATATTAATAGAAATCTCCCATACTTTCTGCAATATCTGAGGCAAGTTGCAATTTTGGCTTAGTTTAGTGTAAATTAAATGCATGACATGACTACAGATCCCACCTTTGTGTAACATAGGTACAAGCAGATGTGACATTGACTGACATCCTGCTGCTCAGTAGCTTCTTTTTCCCTGAATCACTGTTTAGTATGTATGTTTGTATTGCTACTCAAGGTTAAAACACAAGTCTTTGGAACCTCTGACTCTGACTTTGTTTTAAATGAGAAATACACGGATGGAGCCCACGTTTCGACAGTCACTGTGATAGGGATGGTACTATGCCTGATGAAATACATTATAGCCTTTCTGGTATACTGCCATAGACCAGCGAGATTCTTTTATTTAGTTTTTTTTCTTCTAATTTAATATCCCACTTGGAAGGAGGATTGCTTTCCATGCAGCCTTCTGAGCATCATTTTATAATGAGATTTCATCACAGTGGGTATTATTATATGAGGCTTTAAGATTTTTCTCCTACTCCCTCCCCGGCCCTTAGAGTCACTGGCCTATATTTTTTGAAATATCTGGGGACATGAGTAGTCTCAGTTTTGGAGTGAGGTTTGAGGTCCATTGAATAGACTTGATTTTTCAGAAGACCAATTCTTTTTGCTTATCTAATAATTGACTTTGCCATTAAAAAAGCTAAGAAATTAAGAAATACAAAATAAAAGTATTTCCAGCATAAACACAAACTCTTTTCTCTGTGTTTCATTCATTTTCCATTTACTTACAGAGTGCAATAGAGGGGTTATGGGTGAGAGTAGTCTGGGGTGGTTGGTGTAGGAAATAAGGAGATAACTAGATTGTATGTTGCTCAGTTTTGTTTTATTCCTAAAACTGTGAGAACTCATTGCCAATTGCACATACCCCTAGCATATTCCTGAACATGCACATGGCTTTTTCCCAGTCCTGGTTCTCTAGCTATTTATGGGATAGAGAGGTGTAAGATGTGCAGTCCTTGTTTTTGAATATTGAGGACAGGTTTTTAATAACCTTTCAGAAAAAGCTTCCTTGGTGACTTTTAAAAGAGTGGTAGTGCTAGTTAATAAGTATTTTTTTGTTGTTCCAGGTGGGAAAACTGAGAGAAAAAATCCAAGAGGTTAAACAAGAAAGGGAGCAGGAGCAGCACAAGCACACCGCCTATGTTTCTGAGCTGAAAGCCAAGCTCCACGAGGAGAAAATGAAAGAGCTTCAGAGTGTCAGAGAGCTACTGATCCGGCAGCACGAGCAGGAGGTGGCAAGAATGGTGAAAATCAAAGATGGTGAAATTCAGCGTTTGCAGTCAACAGTCAATGTCCTGCGGGACGGGGCGGCTGACAAAGTGAAGACGGCGCTGCTGAGCGAAGCAAAGGAGGAGGCTCGCAAGGCGTTCGACGGTGAACGAATGAAGTTGCAACAAGAGATCTTGGAGCTAAAATCTGGCAAAAAGCAGCTCGAAGAAGCTTTGAACAACATCATGCAAGCGGATAAAATGAAGGCTGCGGACCTGCGCACGGCTTATCAGTCCCACCAGGATGAGATCCATAGAATAAAGCGGGAATGTGAGAGAGAGATCCGCAGGCTGGTAAGTTCAGTAAGGAATGCTGTTTATTTCAGTTTATAGCAGGTATTAGTATATGGCTATATGTGCCCATAAATACCAAAGCAGTCTTTGGCAGTAACATCTTTCATTAGTGCTGACTGCTACAATGGGCCACCATTTCCACTACTTTTTCCTCCTTAGAGCAAAGATGAGCCTTGGCTCTATGTGTTACCCAACCCAGTCCAAAGCTTTATGTCCCACCAAATGGAAATGAGCCTACCAATTCTTTCCAGGATGAATTTTCTCAACAGATTAAAGAGATAGATTTTCCCTTTCCTACTTGCTCAACTGTGCTCCCAGTGACCCTAACAAGTCAGGCATTGCTCATTTGACAATGCAAGAACACCTCTGTGAGATGGCAAAACTACCTCCTCATAGAGCTTTTATATTTAAATTGGAGGAACTAATTGCGCCAAAACAAGACAGTGTCTTTGCTTCTTCTGCATCTTTATCCAGGTCATTCAATTTTAATAATTGTTGCCCTTTTTTAAGTTTCAAATTTTCTATGTTTTTTCTATAGCAGCAGAAAAGTTAGGGCCTGGGACAGCAGGCTTTTTTTTCACACTTCATAAACCCTAGGACTTCAGCACAGATGGCAGACTATGCTGTTTGTATAACATGGAAAACCAGGCGACATTTCCTGACAGTGGGTGCCCCAAATATTTCAAATTATTCAGCTTTGTAAGATGTAAAGAATCTAAGACGTGCTGTACACAGTAGTGCATTTAGGGACGTCCTAATCAAATGATACTTCTGTTTGGTACCATGATATTTTCCATATGTATGTATATATCTAATCATTAATCTACACAAACTAGCAGTACAATAGCTATGCAAATAAAATCTAAAATTATAATAAGCATAATATTTATCTTATGTCAAGAAATACAGACTTTAAATAGAATGATACACCAGTTTCCTTAAGAAAATATCTTGTCAGTTTGTATTTGCACAGATATGACCTCTTATTTCTTGTATTCCTTAGGAAAAATTATGGTGAGGCCAAGCTACAAACATGTAATATCAGTTTAATGGTGGTGATTTTCTGTCTGAGACAATGAAAGCTTTTAATGCAATTAATATTTATGCTTTAAATGAATTAGATTTTGATCAAGTCTCATGGGAATTATTTCCATCATTAATTAAAGACCACTGCAAAGACTGACAATGTGGAGTTTCTGCAAACATAGTTTCTTTCATATTTTGTTCTGTATGATAATGTAGAATTCTAAAATCATGACTATGAAGTACAGGCAATTTTAAAAAGTGTTAATGAGGAGAGAAAGCTGGTACATTCTGGTATGTGTTTTTCTGAAGAAAATTTTCTAAATGAATTTAACCTTCTCAAATAGGGTTTTCTCAGTAAGAAATGGTGAGGTAAGGCACATAGCAGTGCACCCCAAATCTATCATGCCAAGTTGCCCCAGTAAACACACCTTTGCCATGCCTTTGAGTGCTATTTTAAAGGAAACACCTAATTCTTCTTCAAGAGTAGAAGCTTTCAGACTTTGCAGTGTAAGGGTGATGAAGAAGGGCACTCTGTTTTCTGTGTAGCACAAAAAAATCCTGTCAAGTCATTCAGAATTTTAATTGGAGCCTTGCAGGGCTTCTGTTTTTCAGTACATCTAAAAAGGTGAATGTGTTGGAGTAGTGTGTAGAATACTGTGGTTTCCTATTCCCAGCACCAGAGGAAGCCTGATGTTGGTCCCAGGGGCTTTCATGGGAAATATTCATATCTTCCTTCAGGAGTCTGGTGCTGCCTTGTAGTGCCTCAACTCCTTTCATATAATGAATTTCAATTTTTGCATTAAATTGTATGATTTGTTTTTTTTTTTTTTTTTTGAGAAGTGTTTCTTCTAGGAATTCATAGCAATTTAGGCAGTTGTTATTGCATAGGGCAGTCTTTAAATCTGGGGCGAGGTAAAAAAAATTGCAGGGTTCCTGGATGCTGCTCTGTTCCTTTGAGAGAGCAAGTGGGATTATAGAATCTGATCATCAGGATATTTCCCTCTCTCCTTTCCCTTCCATTTTAATTAGTTCAAGGGATGCTTGACTTCAATTTCAATTTAACCCTGTCAGGTCTGGATTTGGGGTTCTCAGTTGGTTTCTACTCTAGTGGGATGAAATGGCAAGGATGTGACAGTCAGTGTTATTAATATTAGCACTTCTGTAACTGAGCTTCAATTAATGTGCTCTTTGGTATGTCTGTAGTGTGTTATGGCACTATTAAGAAATCAGCATCTTTGGGATTAACAGCCTAAATGGGCTGGTCATACTGTAATTCAAATTCAAATAGAGTAATTCAGGATGCAGTCTGATTGTCTTGTCAGACTTGGCTGCTTTATTTTGCATTTCAGATCACGAGTTACTTTTGCAAATATATTTCTTATAGATAATGCAGCTGGAAAAAAAACACCAGTATTTTTGCCATTAATTGAAATACCCATGACTAATTGAATAAAATCTTGCAATTCTTGGCTGTTATCAAAAAATAAGTATTGAGAAAGGAAAATAACAAAATCCATTGTCTATGCATGTATGGATACAATTGCATTGAGTACATGAACTGGTATGCTATTATTGTACAAATGTCAGTATTTTAGAAATATGATTAATCAATTATGAGATTGTCTTCATAGTTCTGAATTGAGCCATGAAAAATACTCAATAAACCTCAATAGACACAAGACTGAATGAGGAATAATAGGGGAAAGGAAAATAGCTATTTGTCAAAAAATAATAACCACTTTTTCTCTGTGCAGAATGAAACTATATTGGAATTTGTCAGTTCCTGCATCTGGCAATATAGCAGTGATATAAATGTTTTCATTAATTTAAGAAATTCTAATTGATGTGGATTTTATTCCCTCACCTCCCAAGAAAATATATTCTCATTGTATATATGCATAAACACAATGTGTTGTCAGCTAAGAAGCCAGAAATATAAATAGCTAGCAACAAACTGGAGAAACAAATGAAATAGATGTCTTAAAAATAAAGAGAGATCTTGGGAAATCAGATAAGAAAGCAACAGATATTACTTTATTTTTTCAGCCCATATTTTGAGTTTGAACAGTTGTATTGTTCTATAGAATGAAAACTATGTTGATACAGATTCAGATACTTATAAATAGAATTAACATTAAAAAACAACAAATGAAAGTAAAGGAAAAAAATCAGAAATAGCAAACTGAAAAATAATCTCCATGAAGGAAAAATGTTAAAGCCTGTTTTTATGGATCAGGTTGTTTGTTTTTTTTTTAAAAAGGTATACAAAATCATAGTTGAATTTTTTGTTCATGTAGTTTCAATATCAACAGACTCAAAGCATACATCCCGCTGAGGGCTGCATATGCAAGCATGTACATACCTAAATAACACTGTGTCAACAACCTTCTGTTTTAATGACATCCTTGTAAGAGGTATGTCTGCTTCCCTTCTGAGGTCTGGTCTAAGGTAAGTTTAATATAGACCTGATTAATGGTCACAAGAAGTTGAGTTTATTAAGTTGTTTTAATAAAGTAGGTTGAAGAGCAGAACTGTACTACCAAGGCATTTAATGTTTTAATTTAAATTTAGAAAAGTATGCAAAATAACAGTTTACTTCAGCCAGTTTTTCCTAGGCCTCGATTAAGCTTGTCATTTAACTGACTTACTTGGTTTTGAAGTCAGGAGTAAAGTTAGTTTTCAGGGGTAAGTAAAGTCTCTCTCTTTTGCCTGACATTGTTGAAATAGCATGTTCACATTGTTGGAAACGGACCAACCTTCCTCTGTTATCAGCACAGCTGGGAAGGAAGGCGTGGCTATTAACTGTATCATATTAGTTAGAGGTTACATTTATTCTGGGACTACTGGCACACTATTTTTAAGAAGGCCCTTACTTTGCAAGGCATATTTTCCTAGGTACTGTTTTTACAGAGATAAGAATAATGGACATTTTACAATGCTTGCCTTGGAAAATACATGCAAAAGCCCAGTCATTGAATTATGGCATCACTGATCTACTCGTTTATAGTATTTCCTGAATAAGAAAGAAACTGAATGTTTATTTTGTGAACTCTGTTAATATAAACATAATCTTTAAACTTTGGAATAATTAGATGACACTTGCATCCTGCATTTTGTGGTGTATGGTTTTAGTAAATATTATTTCTTCTATTAGAAATGTCTTTAACATCAAAACTATGCAACAGCTAAATACCACTTTCAACAGCTAAATACCATTGTGCACTGTTAAAATCTTTACACATGCAGTCTTCCTAAATATTCTTAAACATCTTATCTTGAAATTAATTGAAAGACTTATCTCACTTCAATGTAAAATAGTCCCAGTTTTCTTAACCACAGAATCATTATGAAAGATTCCACTGATCTTATTACATGCACAATAAGGTCCTTGTTTAAGAGAGCACACAGTACACCAGATGAATTAAATTTACATATTTCAATTGTATTTTCAAATAGCCTCATAAAAATTGTCTGAAGGGTAATGTGACAGTACTGCAGATTCATAGTTGCAAGCAAAAAATCCTTTTGCTGTTAATAGAATCAAAGTAAAAGAAATTGTTTTCACTAGTGATTTTCAGAAGTTCCTGCTCAGCCATGATTTATGGAGACAGATGCACTATTTAAGCATCCTTAGTCTCCTTAGTCCAAATTATCTTGCTGCATAAATTAAAAACTCCTTCCAATGTGAAATCCTTCTTCTGTTTGGTGTTTGCCAAATATATATATAATGCAGTACGTGGAAAAATATAATTCAAACTAATAGATTAAGCAGTTTTTAAAGATAGAAATCAATGCAGTTTGACTGAAAATTCAAGGGAAAAAAACCCTTATGGAATAAGCTTATATACCATTTATATTGATATTTTTAAATATTATAATTTCAGTTTTGTGTATGTATAACCCTTCATCTCATGATTTAAATGAAAGCTTCTGAAAGACTGAGGGTAACATCTTTTCAGAATTAAGGATTAGCTATTCCCATTCAGGACAAAACAAAATTTCAAGTCATGTCTTTCACAAATCCTATTTTCTAACCTTGCACAGCTCTTAATGTGTTTGTTTGTAAGTCCCTAGTGTATTATGTAGCATTGACATTCCATATGTGAACTGTAGTATCATACAATCATGGAAAAATTTAGCTGGTGAGCGTCCTCTCAAGGTCAGCTGGTCCAATGTTCTGCTGAAAACAGTGCTGCCTTGAAAGTTGGATCAGGTTGATCTGGGCCTCCTCTGGTTCAATTTGAAAATCTCCCAAGATGGAATTAGACAGTCTCTGGGACAGCCTGCCCCCATGCCCAGTCACTGTGAAATTTCTTTCTTCCTCTTTCTGTAACTTGGATTGTCGCTCCAATCCTTTTGCTGTGCATCGTGGAGAAATGTCTGCTTTGTTCATCCCTGTGTCCCCCTTGAGATAGCTGAAGGGGTATCTGCAATTGTAATGCATCCTGCCTTCTTCCCTTGGCTGGCTGAATGAGCCTGGCACCTTCACCCATTCCTTGAATGCTGTGTGCTGCAGCCCCATAATGGTCTTACTGGCCTTCCTCCAGTTATATGGCACTTATGCCAGTTTGTCAATACATTTTTTTGTGCTGGTGAGCCCCAAAGTAGCGTGGTTTCACAAGTGCTTAATAAAAGGCTAAATTGCTTCTCTGTTCTTCTGGCTACGCTCCTCCTGGTTTGGCACAGTGTAAAGTTAACTTCAATCAGTGCAAGCTCTCACCACTGACCCATATCCAACTTGCCCTGCAGGACACCAAAGTCTCTCCTTTTTTCTTTCTTCATCTTTATTCCCATTGCAGAACTGGCAACTTCAGTTGGCATCCAACCTTTTCTGTTGCAGGCAATTGAACTCTCCCAGGGACAGGACATTGTATCTGTCTTAGGTTTTTTGCCTCATTTCTCCAGCGTGTCTAAGTCCCTCTAATGGTGTTCCTGTCCTCTAGTGTAGTAACAGCTCTCCCAAATTTGGTATCATCCACAAATTTGAGGAAGATGCATTCCACTTCTTCATCTGGGCAACTGGTGAAGCTGTTGAAATGTGTTATTCCCTTTGGTTTTCAAAGGATAAAATTTAGAAGACAAAAAAAAAAAAAAAAACTTCTACGTTGTAAGAGATTCAGCAACTCTTTTTCAGTAAAACCTGAAAAATAGTAGAAGCAGAAGTTTAACACTCCACCAAAAACCAAAATTATATACTTTGCAGTGGTAGCAACAATTTTCTAACAACATTCACATTCTCCCACATTCCCATTACTAGGATTTTGCCATTTTAAGGCAGTGAAATTCGTATCTTTATGTTACATACAGCTCTGGGGGCAATGCGGAGACCTTTTGCCTCCAAAAATTCTGGAGCAGGACAGTTGGCTGTTGTCAGGGCACTACCTGACCCTTCGCTGGCCTGAGGAGAAGGGTGGAGCCTGGCTTTACTCACTTCACCTGTGCAGTGGCACACACATAGGAGTTCTGATTCCTAACCAAAGTCTCAAATTTGGAAGGCTGAGCTTTGAATCATCCAGTGCAGTTGTGCCTGGTTGGGTAGAGCCTGCTGTAGCCTCTGCTTCTTCTCAGCCACTTAAACCCGCGTGTATTTCACACACAGCTGCTGATACCAAATAGTAGTTGCTCCCCTGGATTTTACCATCTGTTTGAGATGCATGTTTCAGCTGCATTCCAAGGCTGAGCTAATCTCCTTCAAGGACCCTTCCATCACCTCCAGCACTGTAGGACTGCAAATAATACTTGGCTTTCTGTCCTCTGAAGATTTATGCTTGTCCTCTCAGGAGCTAACAGGACAGCATTCCAGCCAGACCTTGTTTTAGCCTGAACCAAGCAGATATAATAAAACCTTTTTTTACAGTGCAGGCTCAGCATTTTATGTTTGTTCTTAGTATTTTCTAAAAAGTCTATTAGGGTAAGTAGGTCACAAAGTTGACTTCTATATCTCTGTGAAAAACATGGAACAGTATTAAAAATCCACAAAAGTTGCCTATGGTGTGGCACCTGGACAAAAATATTCTAAAGTTTGTGTTACTTAGTTCTGCTACATTTTTCATGTTTACAACTGCTTGTTCATTATAGCTCTGTTAATGAACACTTGGGATAGGTAACAGGAGAAATCCAGTTATAGAGGTTGTAATTGGCTACAATAATGACTTTTGAGAAAGATGTGAGAAACCTGCTATCAGTAAGTTCTGGAATTTTCTGCCCATGTGGCATTTCTTGTATAATTTATCAAAACTTTTAATATATATTCCTTGCCTATAAAATTTAAACAATTTAAAAAAATTATGGAAAAAGCTAGGGGAAGAAAATATTGACTGTTGGTTTAGAAAAATTACACATTAAATTAAGAATAAGTCATATCTACCTGTGTCTGTGAGCCTCAATACTCCACTGAATGGCTGTCATGTTTTGTCCCTTTTCCCCCTAAGATTCCTAAATAAGCAGCAAACATTTATTTAACTAGCTGACCCTGTCTGGTGTAGAGAATGCTGTGCATAACACTGGAATATTACAATTCCTCCCTCCAGGTGGGCTTTCAGCTTGGGATATTTTTGTTAGATCTTAGTGTCCCTTTATAAATGTAAAAGATGTTAATTCCATTTGGTTTAATCTTTACCTGCTTTTTTGAGTAGCATCTCCTTTTTGTTCTTCCTAGTAACCAGCAATACCTCTTCTGTCAAGATAGCCCTATTTTCAATGTCAGGCATTTAGTATGAAGATTAATTAAACTTCTGGAGAAGAGCACTGTAGAATTTTTTTCTGCAGTTGACCAGGAGATAAATTTGACAAGGATGGTTAAAGAGGAAAGTCTTACACTTGGCAATGCAGCAGCTGGCTTTTTCCACTTTGGAAACTGAGTATGTCACTGCCTTGATAGATGTGGCTTTTAATTCCCTGGGAATTTCTCTTTCAACTTTGTGTGAGGCTAAAGTTCCCCCAAAGGTCTCTGACTTTCATTCACTGTAGCTATTGAAGTGTGGAATAATTGGCAGAGGATACTTTTTCCAACGATTGGCTTGGTTTTCTTTCATGTTTGATAAATATTATTAAAAGACTCATTTCTGCTCATTTCTCTCAGCTGTTAGGAGGCAGTTAGATACCTGTTCTTAGGAACCTGGGTAATTTTGATACAGGCTATAAATGCTAGCTCTTCTTGGCATAATGTGTGTAGTGTCTGTGTTCAGCACCTAACATATGATAGCACAAAACCCTTTAAGAATTGATACTTTAGAAAGCTCTAATTTTAACCAAGAACTTCAGAGTTACCTATGCTACTCAAGGTGATTTCTCAGTAATTTCCCTCTGCGTGTGCTTGTGAATGATCTTATTTTCTTTAAAATAGTCTTTCAGAGGATATTTCTGCTACTTTTCTTCTCAAGGCATGTAATTGAAAACGTGTGCTAACCTCATGTTGCTCAGACTTTTTGTATTGAATTGTACCATGCATAAAAAAAAAATCACAATTCTAAAGTCATTTAAAATCTATACAAAACAGAATGTAAAAGAGTTCATGTGACCTTGTTGTACTTTGTAGCTGCAAACTGTGGGCAAATTTGTTTTAAACTCAGAACAAATTTGAAAACAAAGCAGCCAGTTGGAAGGAATTTCTGGAATAATATATTTGATTTAACACAATACCTGTGAGTCCAGTGCATGGATTGGGATCTCATTGTGCTAAATATGTTGGAAGAAAAGATGGTATCTTAGTGAGAGGTCTCAAACAAGTTGTAGTACGAGCAGGATCACACAAAAGGAATGGTAGGAGATTAGTGCAGTCAGGTTCCAGTTGCCACATGTTGTTCCTTCAAGTAGGAACAGTGCCATGGAGGGAAACATGAAAATGCTTCTTAGTTTGATCAACTGAAGTGTTTCTGTGCCTGAAAGCTTTCTTTCCAACTCTGTCACTTAGTCTAATAAAAAATATTACTTCTCTTTTAGACCATGTAGAGTCTTAGACAATCTTGGCTATGATAGTGTTGCTTCCATAATATGTGCTTGATCAAAATAGCAAGCAGTAGGAAACCTTTACTAATCCATTTGGATTTTCATTTGCCTAATGGAAGATACTCTTCTCCCCACTAAAACAGAGGCATGTAATACATGGTATAATATACATACCTAAGGCATACCTAATTATATTAGGCTGTTTTCCTTTATGTTGCCACCTTTTTTTTTCTTTCATGTAACAAAATATGGCTCCGGTGGTTCTCTAGTGGGACAGAACTGACATGGAGACTTTGAGCTTTTACAACTATTAGAATATATAAGACTAGGTTAAACTAAAGTCTTTTTAAGTGGTTGACCTTTCTTCTATGGCAGCTTTTGTTCAGTTTAAACCTAAACCATCTTTTTCCTAGACATATACCTCCTCTTTCATTACCTTCTGGGCCCTTGACCTGCTATCTCTCCCACGTGGAACTGAGGGATGTTGCATTGCTGTAAAATATTTCTCTTCCTTTTTTCTGCACTCTGGAGCAATTTGTATTCTCTGTTGAGAAAGCAGGCAGGGAGGATGAACAAATTTGCTCTGTACTGTGCAAGTCTGTAAAAGTAGTAAGTTCTTTTGGTCAGGAATTGGGATAAATTTAAGAAAATTGAGACATTAACTAGGTTGATGTAGTTACACCGGATAAATAAAGGGTGTACCTGTTCCCTTGAAGATAGGAGAATGGTATTGATCCCAAGGCTTCTGAAACAGAGGTGTTCTTAATGCAGTTCTATTCGTCTTTATCGGTTCGTGCTAAGTTGAGTTGCTTAGAAATTCTTTGTTCTGGTAGTTTGTGCTTGTAAAAAAGTGCTGTTGCAATGTTCTGTATATTTGTGTGTGTGCACACATACAAATGTTTACAGGAGTAAGAGGTTCTCTAGTGTTTACCTGCAACTTAAAATAGATTTGTAGTCATTACAATTATATTACAATTTTTAATTATTTTCAGCATCTCAAAGATTTTTCTATTTGATGGGGTGTTTGGGGTTTTTTTTCTGAAAGTTTCCCCACGTGTAGATTTTATGGTGGGAGAAAGACTAGTAAGAAGAGCAGAGGAGAATTCTCTCTTCCCTAACCTCCACCCAGAGCCATGCTCTTTCCTGGCATTTCTCTCTTAATCTGTGTGAGCTTGTGTGATCAATGGAAGTGTGCGAGGAGGGTGACACGGGTGTGACTGCACTGGTCACACCTGTTTCAAACAATCAGTTCAGCAGACACATTGAGATTGTGCTTTCTTTTTTCTTCCAACTTAAAACATATGTCATTGCATTTACCATTTCAGTTGCGGAATTTTATAGAGTATGAAATATGCTGCTAATTGGGTAACTGAAATTACAGCTGCCTGTGTAAACTTGGGTCTTCTTATGAAATGTGTGCCTTGCATGGAAAAATTCCTGTGTCAGTTATATGGATGTTCAGTGCAAACACCTGTGTAAGTGAAAGTGAAACTCTCCACAGTATTTAGTTACATGACATTTTTCCTCCCAATGGCTCCCTGACAGATCGGTGTGCATGACAGATAGCATTCAGTAAATGAAGCAGCTGCTTAATTTTTGTCATTGTTCACTGCACAGTCCCTCTGAAACCCCGCATGTTGCAAATTCTTCCATTAATAAAAACTGCATTCTTTTCCTGCAAGTCCTTTTTGACAGTCTTGTGAGACTTGAAAGTCTCACAAATGTGAATTCACATACTGGGAAGTATTGTTTTTATTTACTGTGTGAGTAGTTGGGACCCAGCAACTTTTCCATATCAGGAAATAAATCTCCATCAGAACCAATCTTCATCAGTTCCAGTTAGAACTTAAAAGTAGTCTAGACCAGATTACTCCAAATCTGACCTTTTTATCTTTGATCATGGTTCAACCAGGCCATCTCCTGCCACTCAGATTCCTTACACAAATGCATTTCATGTGCTTTGTAGACTGTGAAAGGATTAAGGAAAGAATCCTGAAGAAGCAAATTGCATCCAATCATGTAATCTCATTGTGTTAATCCTGTACATCACTTAGACTGAACTATAAATTACTTCCAACACTTCCTTTTTTTTTTTTAATCTTCTTTTTGTTTTGATGTAACTTGAAATAAAGTTACTATGGATGTAGGACTATAATAAACAAGTGTATGATTTAACAAGTTCATGATTTCATTTTATTTTATCAAATAAGGTTATAATAGTCTTATTTTCAAAATTCTATGGGTTTCTGTTGGCCAAGAAAATAGTTTTGTAAACTGAAGGTGATACAGCACAGTTCCAACAAATATATTGTAAATGGTTAACATTCTTTTTAAGAAATCTGTTTCTATAGTAACTGCTGCAGATTGTCACTTCCTCTAGGATTTGGAATAGTACCAAAGTGAATTTAACACTGATGCTGTGAGGTACAAATCCTATGAGAGCTTCAGTAGATCACTGCGAGCAGTGTGCTTTATTTGGTATGGAGATGTATGAACACACAGTTCAGTAACCATAGAGGGTGTTTAAGAACTATTTCTTCCTACCCTTTATTCCAATGCTCTGTGTGCTTTTACTTTTTTCCTTCTGCACAAAGACTAGTCCTCGTTTGATCTTATAACAAGGGCACATAAAAGACATAGGTATGCTTCAGATTTTCAGTTTTAATATTGTGTATGTATACACTACTAATTTTTAAATACCTGTGGAGAGATTTACCACATGTGATTTTCACTAATAAAGAGAGAGTCAATATGGGGCAAATGTTTATGGCTTAAGCTTTGAAACAAAGCCCGGGTAAGTTTTAAAAGGTGTGTTTGTGTGTTATCTTGTACTAGTCCTTTTCCTTCTGAAACATAGTGAAGGGAGATTTTAATTCTTACAGAAGTATGTATCCTCAGATGAAGTGGATGTTTTCAGTGCTTATGTATTCTGTTTCACTGTATCTTTGCATCTGATTTCATTTGTCTCTTGAGTTGAAACCTTACCAAGCAAACTCATGATCAAGTGAAAGCTGAAACTTAAGGAGAGAGGAAAAGGCTTCAGAAGAGATATATTTTCTTTTTTTGGCACTCACAGTTTGGGTGCTGATAAAATTCTCACAGAAACAGAACTTTGTTTTTGCAAGTTTGTAGGTATGCAGTCAGTGAGCAGTTGGGGATGTTACAGAAACTTCCTTCTTGCATTATTTCTTTCCAGATGGACGAGATAAAAGGCAAAGACAGGGTGATTCTAGCTCTGGAGAAAGACCTTGGTGTCCAGGCAGGCCATACACAGAAACTACTCCTTCAGAAAGAAGCTTTGGATGAACAACTTGTCCAAGTGAAGGAGGCAGAACGATACCATAGTAGTCCTAAGAGAGAGCTTCCTGCAGGAGTAGGGGATATCACTGAACTCATGGGAAGTCCGGTAAGAAAATTGTTTTTTCTTCACATGTTTGACACAGGGTAATTGCTGCCTGGCTGTTCACGTTGGGTTTGTGGTTACTTTTAAAGTACTGCAAGGACCAATTAATGGTAAATGGCCCTGCACTGCACTGTGCTGTTTCACTGAAAATTTAGAAACTCCTTGGACCTCTTAAATTGCAAAGAATGTTGAAAAATATGTGGATATAAAACTTTTAGAATTTACATTGTGATCTCCAGCTGTGAACCCCAGTATTTCCTTACTATTTCATTACTCCAGGAATATTTTAACCATTGGCAAATAGTTACTCTGCTTCTCAAAACTTGACTCATGTGATTTTAATCTGTGTCCTATACACTAGAATTGTTTTAGCTGAGAGTAAGGAATCTGGTGAGAAGTAACCTGTTATACATGAAATATTATTTATCTACTGTTTGGTTTTGGTGTTTTGGGGTTTTTTTTCTTTTTTTTTTAATTGTTAGACCTTTACATACATTTCACAAGCAGACACTGTTCATGTAGCATATTCACAGGATGTTATTGTTTAGTGTTTCGGTTAATTAAAGTAGGTTTTCCAGACACTGATGTATGAGTGTATTTTAAATTTACACAATCTACTTGCTAAACCATGATATTAAATTAAGGATAGTAAAATATTTTTTTAAAGATAATTTTATATGTCTCTATGTTTTTGATGTAAAGGAGCAGCATTTGGATGAACGAGATGTGCGGAGATTTCAGTTAAAAATCGCTGAACTGAATGCTGTAATAAGGAAGCTGGAAGACAGAAATACTCTCTTAGCAGATGAAAGAAATGAACTGGTAAATTAATTAGTAATAACACAGATGGTGACTGGGAGGGCATCTGTATAGCAAAAGATTTAATGTTGGAAAGTCAGTATTATAAATAATTTACAAATTAGTCCTGTTGGTTTCAATCAATTATGTCTAAATATAACAGAGATTTCTACAGAAATTCATCTTGTGATCATAGAAGACATGGATGGAATCTTTCTTGTTCCTCAAAAATAAAAATGTACAAATTTATTTTAAGGTCATTGTAATCAAATTGACTGATATCTTGCCTGTGGCACTGTGTAAGGATGTTGTGTAAAACATGCATAATCTATGCACTTAAATTACTGTATTAATATTTTTGAAATTTGACATTGTTTTTATGACAAGCTTATATTAGCTAGGAGTTAAAAAAGCTTTCTTGTGTTAGTGATGAAATATCTGCCATTACTCAAGGGAAATCTCTTAAGTAGGTGAAATTATCCTAGGAGAGGGATAGTAACTTACAAAAGAAAGGATATGACATGAATTTTAAGAATGAATTTTATTAGCTTGCTACTTAATTGCTTGTTCTGAGGTTAATGGTAAAACTCCCATTGACTGCAATGGGAGATGAGTTTCACAACAGGAATTTTTACACATGTCCTATAATGCCCTAATTCTAGTGGTGGTAGAAAAGATTTTTCATTCTAAACAGATGGAGCCTATGTATCTGATTGTAAAATAATTCTTTATGTATGGTGAGGGCTGAAGTGGTGCCATATGTCAGTCCTATAGATGAGTGAACATTGACATCTTTGTGAAGCATTGACATCTTCCTCCTTGCTTTGTCAGACTTAGCTCTTCATGTTGAGATGAGAAGGCTTTGCTTTACAATAAAGGGACTTGATTTAGTTATGACATCTCAATGATTATTAGAAAATCTAATTCTTGAAATTTTCTTGTCCAACATCTTGCCTGAATCTATATTAATAAAGGTTGAACAATTGAACAATGCTAGGCTAAATTTGAATGAATTTAGAACATGATTGTGTCTTTTTCATTAAACTTTTCATCTCTAAATAGTTTTATAGTCTAAACAGCCCATTCACAGGCCAAAAATTGATTCCTGGTTAACAATTTAAGTTTCTTGGCATAAGAAGAACATGTGTTTTAGCCTGGGTATATTTTGCCGTTTTTCCTACTTAGCCTTGGTGTTTGTTGTTATGGGTTTTTTCACCTCAGTTTTCCTGGTACAGTTGCTTTTCTCTGCTCTGTACTCTCAAGAACATCTTGCCTTTTTTTCAAGATAATTCAGCCTCCTAGTCCTTTCTGTGAGCATAAGTAATTCAAAACATCCCTGAAGAAATCTGTATCCTTCAGATAGTGTCCCTCTAGATAGTGTCCCTCTATGACTCGGTCAAGTGCTCTTCTTGATTCTTGATTTAGAGATGTAAGAAATATATTTTGGAAGAGATATGGAGTAGGTTTTATCATATTGTGAGACAATATTACTTAAAATAATATCAGTAATATCAGTAAGGCCATATGATTAGGCACTGTGAAAAATAATTGTCTTTTGAGAATGAAATAGCCAAGCAAGTACTCAGTGGAATTATCTCAGCAAAAAGACTGTCTTTTTCTCATGTCCAGTTAAAACTCAGTAAATTCAAAAATCTTTTGATTGGGAAAAAATAGATTTTTTTTTTTTCCAAACAAAGCAACTCATTAAATAGAGTGAAATATTGAATACACACAAATACAAGAAAGAGCAGCAATTTGCTTTGTGTAATTGTCTAACATCGTAAAACCACAGGAACAAAATTGAGCAGCTTGAAAATGTCAGCAGAATGCTGAGATTGAATCTGTGCCCTCTGGCTGACTTTCTCATTGCTCTAATTACACATTAGGTGAAGGTTTTTTTAAAGTAGAGAAGAAAGAGTATCCCTTCTACTGAGGGATAATTGGTGAGAACAACTTGCTTAGAGACCTAGTTGGTCACAAGAAGCTTATATACATTGAGATTAGTTTGTAAAGAAATCACTGTTACGGATCATCATAAGTGTCTGGCAAGAGAAAAATTCAGTGACCAGATCTAGTGTTTTGGTAGACTGTAAAAAAAGGCCATGCCTTATTAGTTTGGACTCCTGTAGTTCCTAGTTCAGCAGTAGTCTATTATCAGATGCCACTTAGCAAAAGTGCTAAACTTTCTGAATGAAGAAAGGCAAGTGAAAACACAGCTATTTCTTCTTTCTTGCAATGGTAAACTAAAGCTCAGCTAACTTTGTTCCTTTGCCATGTACAGCTGAAACGTTCTCGGGAGACAGAAAGTCAGCTGAAGCCTTTGGTAGAAAAAAATAAGAGGATGAGCAAAAAAAATGATGATATGTTGCAAAGTATCCAGAGAATGGAAGAAAAAATTAAAAATCTATCAAGGGAAAATGTAGAACTGGTAAGTGATTGTCTCTGATGTCATGTTATAAGAACACATTGCACACATCTACTTTGAGGTGGAAGTGCCTGTGAGGCTTTTATTCCAACTCAAACGGATCAGTCTCCACAGTGGGATGGTGCAACTGTCAAATACAGACAATGGAGCTGAATATTCATATTCTAAATTCAGAGAGGCATGTGCTTTGTGTTGTATAAATTCACAGTGATTAAGGAAAAGGATCACAGATAGATAAAATATTTTGCAGGCTATAAAAAATTATGACTAAAAATCAGCTTTAATAAATACTGCTTTTATGATTAGAAGTCAGAACTGAATTTGAGTGCGTGTACTATGCTAGATCATTGAATTCACTTCTCTGCTAATTTTTCTGTGTAGTTCGATTCTGTTTTAAAATATTTTATGTGAGAGATTAACACTAAGGCATGCAGAATGTGTATTTTTTTTGGTTGAAAGAGGTCTTGTGTTGTAATGGAGTATGCACTGATTAATCCAAAGAATTCTTGATTGCTACATCACACCTGAGAATTTTTCTCTAGTTACAGCAAGACACTTTAAAATATTCTTTTGTTGTGTTTTTTTTTTTTTTGTAGAAAGAGAAGTTATCTGCACAACCAGCGCTGAAGAGGCACACATCTTTGAATGATCTCAGCAGCACACGAGAGGAACAAGAAATTGAATTCCTTAGACTGCAAGTCAAAGAACAACAGCATGTTATTGATGATCTCACAGTGGTAATGTTCATGACTGGTATACACATGTGCATGCACACACATCTGTAGGCAAGCTAAAGATGTGAGACGAGTGTCTTAAGTCCAGTTGTAGTAGTAATACAGAAATAGTTTTTTGGTGTCAAAGGGTTCTTGTTATTTCTCAGGTAGTGAATGAATTTCTTTGGAATGTGTATGAATTTTTGTATTATAAAGTATTTACTTATTATGAGCTGCTCATGAAGAAAGTGCATCATCATTCCATTATTTACTTGCCAAATTGGGTGCCAACAACTGAGAAACTTGAGGAAAGGACACTTTCCAGAACTTAATGACTAAAATGTCTTGGATGTAAATCCTGGTGCAAACCCAAGCACTAGAACTTCTCCTAAAAGAAAGGAGCATGCATGATGGCAATAATTTCCCCTGGCTAAGCATCTCTACCTGAGCTGGCCACACTGGCTGTCCTTATAACAAATGGGGAGAAATATGCACTGTTCATCAAACCAAAGGTAGCGGCACAATTTAGCGTTAGAGTTGCACAGCTGCTGCCTTCTGACTCTGAAGGTTTCTTAAGGTGATGCTCATAGATGTTTGCACTATTTGATCAGGAATGTTTCAAGTTGTGTTAGAGGTGTCTAGTGCTATTAAGTGCAATTTATGATATCCCTTTCTGGTGCTGGCAGAAATTCTATATCATCTCTGAGAGACCTTTGCCCTTCTGGAGCAGCATCTGGAACTCAGGCAGACTCAGACATCTCAAATGGCACTTCTGACAGTTACAAAATGATAAAAAGAATTTAAGAGCATTCCATCTAAATAGAAAATGAAACAATTGGATGCAGCTTTGAAGATAAAAATAGAGGATCCAAAAAGATAAAACAACAAGATGTGTTATTGCTGTATCTGGAACATTGTCTCTATTCTTGGCAGTTCCCTGAGATTTTGACCCAGGATTTTTCTCTGAAATCAGTGCCGAAAGTTGATGTCTGAGTTCATTCTCCAGTGGCACAGTGTTCCAAGCAGTAGGATGTTACTCAGAAGCTCTGATGTAGGGTCTAGTTCACAAAGCAGTGCTGCTTTACCTTCCAAATACAACTGTACAGGCAGGGACTGTGATATGATATTAAATGTGCAGTATATGGCAGATATAACCTCTCTTATATTTCAGTGTAAAGTGGGTATGAAAGGACTCTCTTTTTACTGTCTCAGATAGTGATGTGAGGAAATATAATGTATCCTGACTGGTCAAATAGTATTAACTTGTGTTTAGTGTGAAAGTAAAATAAATAAATATTTTAAACTATGGTTTCATTTTTGCTGTTTTTCCTATTTACAGATACTATTCCACTTGCAGAAATAAGTAAAATTATTAACTAGGGTACTGCTTTGGTTGGCAGTACGAACTAATTGAGGTTTTGCCTTCTATGTGAATGCAGTGGAATTCTGCACTTCATTATGCTTTTGAGCTATCATTTCTGGCCCAAACTACCCTCTACAGAATACAAATGTATCATAGTTATCAAGAACGACTCAAATGTCCCATACCTGATTAGTATAAAAATCATCAGCTTAACTCCAGCTGAGACCAATATGATACAGAGAAATAAGAACATTAGTCTTAGGCAATAGGGTTGTCTGAACTGATTAACAGTGTCCTCTGTCGGATACTTTTGATGCTGTTGAAACCATGCCAACTTGAGTTCTCCCACAGTAGTGGTGTTCTGGTTAATTCTGAAAAGGAAAAATGTCAAGAGAAACTTAGATGACTGCAAAATATGCTGGTGGCTTTTAATTGGCATTATTATTGTTCTGGTAGCTTGATGTATTATTGAGATAGTAAATTAATCAGTCTTCTTACAAACAAGATTAGAAACAGGAAGGACTGGAGTTTTGGAAGTGTTTGTTCATTCTGCACTGAAGTCAGATGAGAGGAAAATCCATCTGTTTGGACACCTGCTTGGGAGGCAGGAGACCCTAGTTAACGTGCCTTAACTAGGTACCTGAGAAGACAGGATTTTTGTTCAACAGTATAAAATTCAACTGTCTGATTTTGACTTTAGCTTAAATTATTATATTATTCTACAGCATGAAATACCTGCACCATTCTACCTTAGTAATCATTATTTTTCCTATTTTTCAAACCACATGTATTCAAGATGCTATATGAGTTGCTGTGCTTTTCTAAATTATTTTTTTTTTCCAAAACTTAATTCCTGGAACAATGTGCTGATAATTAATTGTATTGTATTTTCCACTGGGAGCTTCCTATTTGTCCAGTTTCTGAACTGAATGTGAAGCAAATAACTCTGAATAGAAAAATACCATGTAGTGAGCAATAACTGCTAGCGAAGCACTTGGAACTGCAATCAGTCTTTCAAAAACAGAGGTGCTGCAAACAAAGATGCAGAGCTAAGGAAAGAATCAGGAAAAAACCAAGAAGACAGAGCACCTGCCTCCTGTGTTGTTGGGGGTTTTTTGCTTGCTCCTTTGCATTTTTTTTTACCTTCTCTTCTTCCTCTTCTCCTTTGGAATTCAAGGCAGTATTCTTGGATTTAGATATACATAAGTCTTGCATTTCCAGTCACAACCACCTCGTGTTATGGTATAGTTAATTGTGAACTTGCACCAAAGTCTCACCAGAAAAAAGACACTGACTAAGTTGACAGACTGAGAATGTCTTTGGATTTGAGACTTTTGCCCTACAAGGATAAGTCACATATAACACTGCTTATGTATGCTCGTATATCAGAGTATGCCTGATACAATGACTTGTAATTACTAAGACTGGACTAATTTTTGGCTACAGACCTGCTTCTTCAGGATGATTGAACACTGGAGTGAGACTGTGAATTCTGTTTCCATAGTGAGCTTCTTGGTAAAAGAGTCAAAGGAACTTTCAGAAATCTGTGCCCAGTATTTAACAAAACCTTTTCTTGCCAACTTCCCATCAAATGCTTGAAGGATATGGCTGAAGGTTTGTCTGCTACAGGGATAAAGCTGCAGTACAGGGTGGTGTTCTATCAACACGGAGTTATTCAAAAGGATAAAGACATTGTGTTAGCTTTACCATAGGCTTTAAGAAAATGTTAATGACATTTCTTTGTGTTAGACATATCTAAGTATAGTTTTAAAACAAACCCATACCAAAATGTTCTCTTTCCTTCTAGGAAAGAGAACGGTTATTGCGGTCTAAAAAACAGAGGAGGAAAAGTCTGAAGCCTCCAAAGGTGAGCAAACCTTCGGTTATTAATGCATTTCTGTTGTTGTGAACAACACCTGTTTCAAGTACCGCCTGAATTTAAAGCTCTACTTAATGGGAAAAAACCATATAATTCTTCTGTTTTCTCTGTTGAGTGCTTAATTTTTTTTAGGATAATTCAGGAGCTGCAAGTTTTGTACTGCACACAAGTGATGTTGTTTTGGGGTTTGTTTTAAACAAACAGTAAAATTACCCTTTTAGCCACTGTGGGCTGAATATTCAAGTGGCTTAAGGCCTAAATGACTCAATGACTTGAAACAACAAACATTTCAAAGGACAAATGCTCGGTCGTTTTACAAGAACATACACCCTTTAAACTACCAACATAGTGCTTAATCACAGTGAAAAACTTTGACTCATGCTAGGGATGTTAATGAACTCATATTTTTGTATATGATATATAAATAGTAAGAAGATTCCAACGACTCTGCTCTAGAATACAAAGTACAAGACAAAAATTTAGATTGTAGAAACAGGAAAGTTTTGCTTTGGAATGTACCTTCAGTGTTTATTGTAACACGTGCTTAAAGTAATTAATTTGCTGAATAATTTTTTTTGTGAAGTTGAACATTAACAACCTGGAGCATGTGAGGGGAGGGAAATGGGGTTAAGAGGGAAAAAATGGAAGTGAAGAGTGGAGATATCATTATCGTTTATATGGTAGCTTAAGATACATGTCATAAATGGGTGCCTGTTGTCAGTGTGTTCTGCGTAATCTATTCCTGGTAACCTCCAGGTGGTGCTTTTTTATTGCTCTGCATTCTCTTAATGCCTGTACTCTGAAAAATACATTCTTTGGGATTCTCTGTTCCACTGGTAATGTCTTGAAATTTTTCTTCTAATAATGGTGTGTCTTTTAGATGGTAAAAAAGAAAAATTCAAAAGTAACCATAGATCTTCCCAAATATATTTGCAGCAAACATAAACCATTCTTTCTTGGTGTAGTATAACTGGAAATTTGTGTGTTGAGATCAATTTTTAAAAAAGTATGTTAAATCATATATATATATATGTATGTAACTTATGCTGTACTTTTTATAACCCTCTCCAATAATTAGCTTTTATCTGACTTTAACTTAAATGTGTAGGATCTTTTGTTAAATTGTGAAGTTCCTAATTAAATGAACTAGTTAATTTAATTTTTAGGCATTGATAACTGGTGGTGCTGATTTCTGTAGGCTGAAAACTTCAATAACTATGCATTTATATCTTAAAAATCTGTGTTAATAGAACTTCAGCTGACATAGACTCTGTACCCTTTCCTTTTACCTTTTTGTCTTGAGCAACCTGATGCTTTTGTTGTGTCTTCTTTTCCTTATGGAACGAAACAAGAGTTGAACAACATGAGGATTGGAGAGAATGTGCATGATACCATTAAAAAAATTGTGGCAGTGCTGTTCTTTTTGTGCTAAGCGTACTATAATTGGGGGAATTCTGAAGAGTTTACTGCAGAATGAGCAGCAGAGTTAGTGGGGGTGTGCTTCTTATTTAGGATATGATAGATACTTCAGAAAGAATGAATTAATCAGTACCACAATCTTCCTACAGTTTTTTCTTTAAACAATCTCTGTAGAATGAGCTCATCTCTTACTCAGATGAGCTGCTGAGATTGTACCATCATCTTCTCCATTGTTGTAGCCTCTTCCAAGAATCCAGATGAAAATGGTAGAATTCATTTAACCAAGCATTGCAAATGTTTGTTATATGTCATTAACGGACGTGAGATACAGACATCTCACTCTGGGCAGAATGTTAGCATTAAATGGTTGGAAGTAGATATGTAAACAGGCCGTGTGAATTTTGTCCTAAAATTGCCTGTTTCTCTCCATGGATTATAAAAGCAGTCTAAGATGAGTTGCTCTATATAGAGACATGCACAGCGTAAGTGTATTTCTTTCTATGGTCTGTGTAATATCTTTATAACATAAGATGATACAACCTGTATAGAATAGTAGCAAAATTATGGATGTATCTGTCCCAGCCAAACACTCAGAATAAGAAATTACTGATCTAAATCTTTGGCTTTGCTTTTCTAAGGATGGTGAAATGCAAAATTAGCATTAACACAGTGAATTGTCAAGTTAGGCTGTGGAGTTGTATCTATTTCCAGATGTGTCCCACTTCCCTTGGCAAATCGAAAGATGAAATAACTCATGAGAATAAGATTTCATGAAAGTGGTCAGATAAGCTCAAACTGGCAGGTATAGAAAGATTCATTTTTTGTTCTAATAACCAGGAACTTGGCACACAGGGTGAAGATTTGCACTCATCTACTGTTGCAGCTTCTCCTAAACAGATATTTCTACACTCCAGCTTCTTTAATTTCTGAGGTGCTCTGACTGCACAGTGCGTGTGGTTGTTCCTAATATGAGTATTTTCCTGACAGTGATTCCTGTTACCTGGAACAGGATCCATGGCGTGTCTTTCTCCATCCTTGAGACAGCTTGCGTGAATGATCTGCCGGGCCAGTCCAGTAGCCTTTACAGCCCTGAACATCAGTTCAGCTGAAAAGTTTTTGAAAATTTTAATTTTATGCTTTTGTTTCGTTTTTTGCTCTTGTAATTAGATGTCTGTGTTATTTCTGGAGCTCTGTAGGTGCACTAGGTTACTGTTGCTAGTGTAGCTTTGACTGAGCACTCTTTTAATTCCCAATGGGGCATAGGAGTCCATGCAACAACTGGCTCTGGTTCCCTGAGGAAAGGAGCAGCCAGGTGGGATGGGCTTTATAACCTCTGTGCTTGCAAGGTGTTTAGAGGAGTAACGTAGCAACTCTGTATAGTCAGGTACTGAAGGACAGTTTTTTCTGAGGTGAAGCAGCCTAAACTGGTGGAGGTTTATTTGGATTTTTTTATACTAATGGGCCATTGGACTTGCTAGGAAAAAAACTGTGATTCACCAGGTGAATCTTTTGCTGTTTAAAGCACAATTTTTTTCAAGGAGCTTCTTTTTTTCCCATTTTTTTTGTGGTGAAATAACTAAGAAACTTCAGAAACAGTATTTTTTTATGTTTTGTTTATTTTTGACATGTAGAATGGAGTTACAGTGATTTCATGACTGATGGAGTCATGCATTTAAAATAAGACATATTTGCCCAGCTTGTTTGGAAAGTGCAGGACTCTACGGATTTATGTCTTTGTTTAAACTTTAATAAATAAACTGTATTCATGGTAGTGGAAAGCCTGCACACTGGTGTGATGGGGTTCATATTTCTTGTTTTATATTTTTCTTTTTTTCTCTGCCTCTGTGCTTTGGTGTGCCTGTATTTTTCTGGCTGCCAAGAAATGACATATAAGCATGAAGGTAAGAAGTTACTGAGTAGCAAATCTGATTGCATTACAAGGAAATATATCTCAGATCATTTTTATCATGTTCAATTAAGTACTTGAAAATGAGATATTTAAATGTAAAATGAAACTACTTTAGCAACAGAGAAATCAGATTATATTGAAATTTGCATATAATGCAGTCTGTGTGTCACTATTGATTTATAGCATTGTAAACTTTGATGTTTACTGAGCACCATACTTCAGTAGAAGCATTAATACTCGAGTTAAAAAACCCTAATGCATAATTTTACTTTAAAATTATGTGAAAACATTGATATAAATCTACATGAAAAATACTTGCTATTAAATGCATGGCAGTAGTCGGTGGAAACTAGAATTCAAATCAGAATTTTTCAGTAATTTACATGACTATTTTCTCAGTTAAGAACTTATGATTTAGAAATAACAAATGTATATAACAAATCAATATAAAAGAATCTAAGTCGTTGAGAAACTTGTAAGAAAAGTTTGAATGAAAGCTGAATTTACATAGTTTATAGTTACAAAAATCCAAGTGTAGTGCGTTTCTATATACTTTTCAAAGATTATTGTGATTAAGCTTTTGAGCCATGTGTGAAATATGCTTTGGAGTTGGTGTATTTATTGATGCCTTAGTATTTATTACAGTGTTTATCAACAACTGTATGACTCAGACGTCTTTTTTTCCCGTTTTTTCTCTCTCTGCAACTGTTCCCTTGCCAGTTAATTTGGCAAGGTTTTGCTTAATTTCTGGTTTTGTTGTAAATCAGTTCCTGTAACTAGTTACTTCAGATACTAGATGATCAACAATAAACGCTGCTTTTTTGTAATTATGTTAAGAAGCAATTCATACATGTGCAAGAAATATACAATGGCTAAATACTTTATCTCTAATGCCATGGAAAGTGTCTGCTCCAAAAAGTGATAAATGTATAGAATCTCTAAAAAGGAAGGAATCATTAAAAATAAATAAAGTGGTTCACTTGTAACTCCAAATATGATAGGCAGTCTGTATAGTATTTAACAGGTTTTGACTTTTAACTCTCCTTTGAGTGTTGGGGTTTTTTAATGTGATGGGAAATACTAATTTTCTTTCATAATTCCCTCACATCTAATGATCAAGTGATTTATTTATTTATATATGCAAATTATTTCCCCCTCCTTTTGCTACTAGTGAAATGTTTAAAGACAGGTAAGTGTCTGTTGTCACAGCAATGTCATTGCTTTCAGCGTCTTCTCAAACCTGTATACCTTTATATAAAGTCAAAGCCACTTTTGTTTTGCTATTTTATTTTCACTCCTTGGAACAGCATATATAGGTGTGTGCCTGCAGGATGAAAGGAAGACATATAGTTAACCTGAGTTACCTAAGTGACTGTATAGCAGAGGTATAGCAAAAAAACCCCACAGGTATGGTAGGTCTAATTGTCAGTTTTAACTGAGCTGCTCCTGACCATCATGGTACTGGGTTCTCTGTGCCATATATATGACAATAAATTGGAGTTTTGTCATTTTGGAGGCCAAACACCCTTGAAGCAGGAGGCATGAGCAGGGTCAGCTGTTCTTCTGTTGTCTGAGTTGTTTGTCCTTGGCTGGGCTCCTCCAAAGCACATGGTGGTTCTGAGCTCCATCCACAGGCAGGCAGATGTGGGCAGAAGAGCAGGATATAGAAGAATCAGCGTAGGAGTCTGTATGAAGCTTTGTTCCGGGTTTGCTTTCAGTATCTTTGAGTAAAGCGTATCTGCACTGCAAAGTGAGGATGTGGTTTTCATTGAAATCTCTGGGGTTTTGTTTACCTTCCACCATCTTCTTTACCTTCATAAGATCTAGCTTCATCTCTATGAAACTATGTGCAGATCAGTTTGGAGTCAAAAAAGTGAGTTGAGCTTGCAACTTGTATTGTAAATTTGTCTTCCTTACAACTTGAAGATAGCAGCATTTCTTTAGCCCTATTTTCAACTTTCAATATTTATTTGTAGTGTTACTCTTAGATGGTTGTGGGCTGCAACCAGTATTCAGTGCGGGAGAAATTCTGGATGGGCCATCTCTCAGGGACTAATTGCACCTCTGTTTTTGTGGTAAACCTTTGTACTTACTAAAGAGGAGTCTGAAATGTTTGTAATTCAAGTGTAAGAGAACACATTAGCTTTCTGGATAAGTCTTTATATTTTTAGAATACAGCTTAAACCTTTTCCCTGTGTCCTTTGTTTTGTTAAGTAGGACAGAAAGGTAAACTGATGAATGCTGGAGGAAAGGATTGAATTATCCCAGGGAACTGTTTGTCTTAAGCATCTTAGACATAGCCTGTTGAAAGGATCACAGTGCTTCCTAAAAAACTGAGAAAAGGATAATTTGTCTTTGCAGCACTGTAGCACTATAACTACAATCCTTTTCTTCTGAGTACACAAAGTAGTGGTCTAGCAGCTCGCAAAAGGAAAGCTGTTTCTAAAGGTTGTTCGGAAGCTCTTTACCTTTTGTGCCACATCATTTTTGTATGCATGCATAGGGATAAGCATAGTCTGTTTAGAAAAGATGTGGCTTTTGGGGTTTTTGTGCATTTTTTGAGTGCATAACATCTTTTCAAGAGGAGATTTTATTAGAACTGGTTCATTTAAGTACATGGTCTGAACGAAATTTTTAAAACACTGATAGAAGGGCTCATCTTAAGTGAAGCAATTAAGTGATTCAGGACAGGGTCTTGGAGCTGTCCGTGGCAGTTGGAGTGGAATAAGCTGTACTGTGAAACTATTATGGGGTTGTTCAGCTTATGAGTAATGAGGCTGTGACCTGGTGGACCGTGGTGACCAGGGCTGCAGACTGTAAATGGAGCACATGGTGTCATGCATGCAGGCACGAAGTCACACCTATAAGCTTGATTTTATGGTACTACTTAAATCAATATAGAGTATTTTGGCTGTTGATGAGATCTGTGCTAAGCTAAAAGAATGCACTAAGCATTACAGGGCTTTGTGAAGTGAAGACACTATTTATGTAGACATACTGGAAAAGTCTCTAAAGTTAGATAAGTCTCAAAGATGGCAGACAAGAGTAAATATTTGGAATTTATCATGAGATGCAGCATTATAAATAAAAACTTTCAGAACCTTGAATTAAATTTATAGCTCAGAATTCCACTCAGTGAATTTGGTTTTGCTGAAGTGTAGGATTCATGATGTTTGGAAAAACAACTGATAACATTTTTCACCCTTTAGGCATTTTTAATGAACAAAATATTATCTTATTACATACAACCTGTATGTTTTTAAAAAAAACAAATAACAAACTGGAACATCAAGATACGTGACTCAGCATCAAGCAGTGGCAAAAAATATAGAGATGGATAGACAGATCTTTCTTCATCTTCTTACAACCACCTCTCTTCACTATCATCCTGTCTAGGATGCTTCATAACCTGACTCCATTTTTCCAGCAACACTCTTTTAAAAAATTTTCTTAATTTTCTTGCTTCTCTGAAATTGTGTTGGATCATTAGAATTCTTATGTGGTGTAAAAAGTTGTACTTTTTGTACAACTTTGTACTTTAATGTTTCCTATTTTGGAAGGAAAAATACTTGAAAAACTGGTTTTTTCTAATTGAATGTATAAGTAAATTTTTTTTTTGACCAGTGGCGTTTCCATGGAACTTTTCTGCTTTCTGAACATGTGTTAGGAAATTGACAGAAAGGGAAACTCCTAAAATAGTGACTTGTATATAAAATATCACATTTTCACAATTAATATTGTACTATTCACTTCCACTGACTACTCATTTTCTTTAATTTTCTGTAAGCATGCATGTAATTGATAACAATGTGTGAAATTCTTAAAATCTCCAGTGAAATGCTGTTTTTCCCCAGGCATGTCTTTTTGATTAGTCTTAATACTGGAGAGCAAACTCTTTGAAAGAATTGAGAATGATGGTATTGAAAAAATAAATGGTAAGCAGTAGTTTATACTTTTAAGTAGGAGTTTACGAAACAGATATTATAAATTAATCTGTCTTCTCTTTTTACCGTTAGTATGAAAAATTAAATTTGTTCCACATTGATCCCCAGAATATTTTTTTCCTTTTGGTTACATGTCTTATATGTTGCATCGTACTGGCTTGCTTTCTTCTGAACAGATATTGCATTCCTCTACTGTGAATCTTGTAAGAACTGTTTTGATAACTAGCTTTTATGGCTTTCCTAAAGCATTATTCTATTGGCAATTACCCGGTACTGCATGCAGTTCAGTTCTTGGAGGTTCTTACACAAATGATGTTGAAAAAGTAGCTTGTTCAATCAGAGAACAAGAGTTTACAATGGAGTTTTTTTTCCTCCTAAATTCTAAAAAAGAAGACCTTGAGTCATTGGGATTTTCCAGCTGTTTTGCTAGTAACTGAAAAAAACTAATTTTTCAGAGGCATGTTGTGGAGACATTTTTTGGATTTGATGAAGAATCTGTTGATTCGGAAACATCATCTGTAACTTCATACAACACAGATAAAACAGACAGGACACCAGCAACACCAGAAGAAGATTTGGAAGATGTAAGTAGTACTGATTTGTTCTTAAGTTCTATAAAAAATTGACACTGAACTATAAATGTAAACTTTTTTACAGTTGTTGTTCCACAGGAACTGTGAAAGATTTGGCAGAAAAATCCTTTGGTTTTTTTCAAGTCCAGTAACATATACACTTCACAGTAGAATTAATAAGATAATATTCTGCCTGACAGATTTGGCAGATATTGTGCTGAGAAATAAAATTGTTTTTCTCAAACTCTTTGTTTTTAGTCAAAAGAAAATGAATAGGCAAACTGCTTTGCCAAAAGTCAATAGTTCTTAGACAATAGTTTGCCTTTCAACCTTATAATTTATTTGACTGTTTTGATACAACCAGGAGTTTCTTTCTTTGCTCATAATACTCAGAGAGGCTTTTGCAATTCATGAAGACTTAAATGATCATAGGTAGTAAATACCCACTGACATGTTTTATCTCAGCTCTGTGATATACAGTGCTGCTGGCCTACTTTAGAAGATTGCGGGTGTGAGGACAAAGCATGAATTAGATGCTTTTTTTCATCCTTCTTTCTTGTTCACTAACTTATAAACCTAACTTGTGTGCCTAATGCTCCTCAGCCAAAAGGAGCTTCCTTTTTTTCTAGATTTAATATTTAATAATATTGTAATCTCTTTTCCTTGGAACTCAAGTTTCTGGAGCAAAAATTAATTAAAGGGAAGGACATTTCTTGTCCTCAGCATTATAGGAAAGACCTTGTAAGTGTTCAAGTCAGTTGCTCAAAATTCAAAGGAGATCAAGATTTTAAAAATACTTCACATTAAAAAAATAAATTTAAGGAAACGTGGCTTTTGAAATGTAACTTCTGTGTTAGTGTGGTTTACCCTGGCATTGTAGAGAAAAAGTGTAAGGAGGGAGGGATGGACTGCATGAGTCCCTTCTGAAGCTCCTGTGGTATGGAGTTGCTGAAGAGAGTGGTGAATAAAACTGTTTTCTCTCATCTTTCCCCAGACAGTTTTTTCCCATTTTTGTACATTGCTGCCTTATATAGTAACGTACAGTGTCCTGAAATTGTGTGTAAAGACAGTTACTCATCATCCTTCCTTCTTTTCTTTTCCACGTTTTTCAGGATTTCAAACCTTTATTAAACTGAGACTCAGTATGAGTTATGTTGCTTATGTTTGTGAGTCTATCTGTCTATATAGACAAACCCATTATATATATTTATACAAAACCACTTTTTTTCCCCCTGTTCATTAAGAGCACACCTAAAGAAGAAGCTGAACTAAGATTCTGCCAGCTAACAAGAGAGTATCAAGCTTTGCAACGAGCATATGCATTGCTTCAAGAGCAAGTTGGCGGAACCCTGGATGCAGAGAGAGAAGCAAGGGTAATTTTTTAACTGAATTTCCTTTAACTCTGAAATAATCAAAAAAGCTGAAACAACTTGTAACAGCAGGAGGTATTTTTGCAGGTCACTGAAATGCAAAGCACAATGTTTTTGAGGATTAGAGGATATCATCACTAAGGCAAAAATTTAGATTAATCTGGTGTAATCAGAATAAAGATGTCATATTTTATTCTTGCATGGATAATCTATTACAGATTTCAGTAGTAAGACAGTGTTATTGAGAGTGATATCCTAGTTGAACCCGCAATTTGGATAGTGACATGATGGTTTTAAATGAATTGCAGGATAGGTTGTTGTAAGTACTTAGGTACTTTCATCATATATTAAAAATATGACCCAAATCTGAAAAAGATAGTTTTTATTGAAGTGCTTTTTTGAATATATGAAATCATAATTTGTTTTTTAAAATCTTAGATTGAGAGTATTCTTTCACCAGAAAGTACCTAGAAAGTACCTAGCTAACTATGTCTGCTATTGGATCAGCATGTGTGTTTACTCTCTCTGAAATAAATGTTTTTACTTTCGCACTAGTCTCTACTTGTAGGCATTATAGGTGTGAGAGAGTATTTGCCCTTCTGCCACCACTGTGTTTTACCATTTAGTGGTGCAGAGGTGAGGTCAGCAGAAGTCATGCTAGCATTTTCCATTCTTTTTTTTCCAAACTGGAGATGAGCAAAATAACTTCATAATGAGCTGGGTGAGCTTTAACTCAGTCCTCAGATCTATTCAGTGAACAGAAGTGGCATCAAAAAAAAGAACTGAGTTAACTAGCAGCAAAACTTCTACTTTATTTCAACTCCTTGCAGATAGCAGCATGTCTAGAATTGTGGCATGTTTGCAAGTCACCCTCTGCTTGAATAACTATTGTGATCAATGACTAAAGAACATATAAAATCTAAATGGGCAATAAATAGCTATAGAGCTGGAAACTTCATCATCTTCACCTGATGTCCTTCATTCTGCATGAAGTACAGCATGAAATTGTAGATCAGTGACTACTGAGAGAGTTGACTGATGTCATTGCAGGGCCACTCTTACAGAGTGACACTCAGTTATCTTTGAAGGGTCATGGCAATTGTGTGAGGTTCTTGAGGACTGTAAGAAAGCAAATGTCGCTCTTGTCTTCAAGAAAGGCAACAGGAGACAAGTGGACAGTGAGGTGGACTGAATATTGGCTGAAATAGCTTAGAGGGTTGTGGTCAGTGGCAGAAAGTTCAGCTGGAGGTGTTTCACCTCCAAGTTTGCAGATGATACAAAACTGAAAGGAGTGGTTGGTACATGAGATGGTTGTGCTGCCATTCAGAGGAACCACTTAACTACCTGAAGAAATGTGTGAAGAGGAATCTCATTAAATTCAACCAAGAGAAGGAAAACTGGGAAGAATAGCTCCATGTGCCAGCACAGACTTGGGGCTGGCTTGCTGGGAAACAGTTTTGCACAAAATAAAGTGGGAGCTTCTGGTGGACACCAAGTTGAACATGAGCTGGCAGTGTGCCCTTGCAGCAGTGAGGGCCAGCAGCCTCCTGGGCTGCATAAGGAAGAAAGTCCCGAGCAGACCAATGGAGGTGATCCTTCCTCTCTGCTCATGATTGAGTGATGTCTGGAGTGCTGAATCACAAAGATGATTAAGGTCTTGGAGAACCTGATACACAAGGCTGAAAGGGCTGGGACTATTCAGTCTGGGTAAAAGAAAGCTCAGGGGTAAATGCCTGAGGGAGGGAGTAAAGAAGATGGAACCAGCTTTGAGCACAGAGATTGGCCAGGTGATCGAACCTCAATGAGAGTGTAATTCTAAAAAATGTTTAAGCATTAAAAAAACACTAACCTCCTTCCCCTACAACTTCCTCGAACCCCCAAAATGAGAAATGTATTAAATACTATGAATTATTACATGTTACTGACTTGCCACATGTGGCCTACACTGTACTGTGCCACTGCAACATGTTGCTAATAATGCAGAAAGGCATTTTAACGTGGTTTAAAAGTTACTGGTGGGAAAGAACTCAATTTAATGGTAGGAGCTGCCACTAGCTTAATTGTTCCACTGCTTAAAACAATTAATAAAATATTCACAAAATTCTATATTAATAGTTATTAGGCATACATGTGCACTGTATGATCCACATCCTTTTCTCTTGCAAACATTTTAAAATCCACTTACTGAATATTTTCATGTGTAGAAACAATATGCTTGTGGGAACAGAATTTCTATATGTTAATAAGCAAAGCTTTCAAGGTAAAATTAGAGAAGAATGTAGACTACTGGACATCATCTGGAGTTGTTTACAGCTAAAAATGTTAACGTATTACCCTCAGAGCCTGAATTTAGAAGATTCAGGGTTTACCTTAAAATGTGTCAGCTTTTCTGTGTTTTTTTTTTTTCCAAGGTTCTTTGTAGTGGCTCTAAAGTTCTTTCCTTTTTTTATTTCCCCTGTGAAATATAGTTCTTCTAATAGTAGAATTATTGCTTTATTTGTTAGAGTTCTCAGCATCTTACAAATGCCTAGTCACTTATGACACTCTCTTTTTAAGTAGGACACTTAGCCAAGGAAAGCAATAAGGACTTCGGAGATCACTTCTCAAGATAAAATAGGGATGGAGGGCGTTATTCCGTTTACTATTAAAGTACAATTTCAGGGGCAGTCATGTATTTGACACTTAGGAGAGGCCATTATGTATTTCCTTTGCCTTCATGGGCTTTTTTAAAATTTTATTTTGTAGGCATTTGCAGATTGTCCCTTTTGTAGACTTGGAAATTATTGTTATTTCTTTTTAGTGGTGTTTTGGTGTTTTTTGTCATATCCTTCCAAATCCATCTTTTGAGTGAGTCAGAAAGTAGCTTTTTGTGTGATTTATTTTGTAGGACCCAGTGTTCTTGTGGGATGAACATTTCCTATTATTTTTAGATGAGGCTTAAGGTGAACAACAAGGACCCAAAGATGCAAAGACGTAGAAGGAAATCCTCGTGGGAATTTTTTAACTGTTTGGGTGAAAACTACCTGAAATAGGGTGGGAAAAGTAATTGCAGTAGCTCAAAGAGCCTCAGTGACTGAGGGTCTCTGGAAACAGGTTGTTTTATATCTGTTTTGTTTAGTACCTTTTATGATCCAGTTCCTTATAAGGCATCACTGGATTCAGCGAGTAATACCTACTGTAGTGTAATAGTTAATGTAATAATTAAGTAGAACAAGGAGAACTGACCAGTGTATGCTTATGTATGGGATATATAAATTATTTGGCATCAATATATTTTATTTACCTAAAGGCGTTTTTCAGTTCTTAATACAGATCTCTTACTCCCTTGTCCCTTTTTTCCCCAATGCCTTGAATTACTAAAGCTTATGAATAGCTTCTTAGAGCTTTTTCATTTCCTAAGTTTTTGTTTCCCCCCTGGGAAGAGCTTTGTCACTGAATGTGTGATGATAACATCTTTCTAAGCTAGGAAGGAAAAATCCTGTTAATCTGACAGCTTTAAATATTTCGTAACATAAACACAAAAGCAATTATTTTAATGAAAAGCATTAAAAGCTGACTGGACAGCCCATAAAGCAGTATAAAGTATCTTTACTTTGAGTCTGTGTGTAATTAAATCTGCCTGTCTACCTGCATGTGCCTGCACACACACGCATTTTTTGATTTTTTTCCCCCTCCCAGACTCGCGAACAACTGCAAGCTGATCTTCTCAGGTGTCAGGCAAAAATTGAGGACCTCGAGAAAGCTCTAATCGAGAAAGGACAGGTAAAAGGCTCTCTTAATGTCCTCTACCACATCATTTTCTCTGCTGCCTGCAGTGGTGCCCTTGCCATCTTCATTGCTTACTGGTGTGTTAGTGTGAATGATGCGGCTTAATTGCGACTGCAGCAATAGATTGCTTAAGTAAAGGGAAGTATTTTACAGCCTAAGAAAATGTCATTATAGATTAATTTTCTAACACATAATGCACTAAAGCATAGTATCAAAAAAAAGTCTACATGCATTGTAAGTTCTGTTCCCATTGTCATTTGGTGAAGGCCTTTCTCCTGTTTTCCATTTTGTAAATATTTGTTATAAAATCCAATAAAATAAATGCTCTATATTTGTACTGGAGAATATTTTTGATGAGTAGCACAGAAAAATTAAGAAACCCCAAACTTGTAGACATGCTAGAGAAATGTACCACTGAGTGTGTCAGGTTACTGGAAGCCACTCATGGTGTTACTCTCCTGGGTTTAAATTACTGGAGAACCCAACTGCTTTCGAATTCCCAAACTATCACACAAAGTAAAAGCAAGCCTTATGCTTCAGTATATATAATGTATGTAAATACTTGACAAAGATGTGACTACTGATGCATATTTAATAATGTCTAGGCTCTTCAGAAAGTCTGATTAAAGTTATGAGCATGCATTTGCGAATCGTTCAGTTGCATAACTGCTAGAATTCACTGAAGAAGTTGGGGAGATTTATTTTATGCTTTATTGTTTGAAATAAGAATTTAAAAATTGCAGGTTGTTTATGATAATAAGATATAGCTATCTATAGATACATTTGTTCAATCCTGTAGCATTGAACAAAAACAATCTACAAATAATGCTAAGTGAATAATGTCACTATCTTTATGGTTTATTCTTTGTAAGAAAAATTTTCTGTAAGATTCTGTATAAATGCAAAGGTTTGGGGACCATATTCAAATTAAGGGCAAAAGTAATTTATGCTAGCTTCCACACCAATTGCAATTTTCTTAGTGTATTCCATATAAATACAATATTACTACAAGTAGGGAATATTTTGTCAATCTAAAACCAATGGCCTACTGAGCTTCTGGAAGAATAAATGAGATGGAAAACTTCTTGAGGATCTGCTGCTGACATTTTGGTGTGTTGACAAGAAAGGTGTTGTGGGCCAATTGCTGTGTAGTCAAAAATGTTAACAAAATAGTTGACTATTCCCGTGTATAATGTAAGTACTGTGTATGTAAGTAAGATAAATGAACTTGGATACATGTGTAGGAAATTACTTCTGTGATTTTTTTCTTCAAGAGTGTTATGTCCGAAAGGTATACCTGGAAATTAGAATTTAATTACTTACCACTTTAAGATTCAGAACCACATTTTCACTCTATCTCTCAGTAATCCTGAGAAGGTGAACAGGGATGTGACAGGGAGCAGCATGATGGTGTCTTTAGTGGGCTGGTTTGTACTCTGAGCATTAGCTTTACACAGAGGGGTTTACAGTGTGTCCCTGGGAGCTCTAGCACCTGCTTGGTTCTCCTGACCTCTTAGTATTTACATTCAACAAAATAAATGGTTGTGATGATAAACTGAATTCCTTGTGCAGTATGTGATTTTTTTTTTAATTTATTTTATTATTATTTTGTCATTTAGATGGTCATGGTAGGGATGATGATTTATTAATAAGTGTGAAGTGTTCATTTGGGAAATCAATCCCTAAAGTGCTTTTTAAAGGAAACAATGAATCAGAAGTTCCAAGTGTATTATCCCAGAAAATTTTAGTCTTATTTTACCCCTTTAGGGAACAGAAGCAGAAAAGTCCTTCACAATTTTCCTGAAGTCAAATTCAGAGCAGGAGATTAGAATCTTATTGTTAAAAAATTATATGAAGCTTGCTTTATAAAACAATTTGTGTGTAATTTCAAAGTAGCTGTCAAAAGCCCTTGTTAATTCCTCTTCTGCTGGATCTGTCAGTATTTCCTCAGAAGTAAAACAAAACTAATAATCCATTTCTGCAAGGTACATTGATGTGCATGCATAAGAAAATTTATATTAAGTGAAAAACATTCTTATGAAATATTAATAGTGGTAAATAATAAATCTAAAACTATTGGAGTATGTAATGTGCCAGATGGATGAATGTTCAACTCTCTGTGATCTGGTGTGTAAGTAGAATTCCTGCAGAGTTTAGGTTTTTTTCAGAAAGTCGAGTCGGACTTCATCAAGAAAGAAACAAAAGTTAATTTTCAATAGGGCAAATTAATCTGTTTTTTCTACTTGTGTGAACTTGTGCTGAACCTGCAGGTCTGGTGCAACTGTTGAACCTGCCTTTTACCACATCCATGCATTGAGATATTCACCCTAAGCCTGTGTGTGCAACTCTTTGTTCAACTCTTGACCTTAGTAAAATGCCAGTTAAATGTTAAAGCAGACATTGGATTTTATTCTCAACAGTTTTTTTAATTGGCTTCAAAAATTCTTGAGAAATGTAATACCTTTTTGATTCCCATTTCAGTATGTTATTCTTATAGCACCACAACCCTGAAGACCTTGTTTATCCCATGAAAATTAAAAAGCACTTGTGCATTCTTGCTTATGAGTGGAAAAAGGAGAAAAATGGTAGAATATGAAACTATATTAGACAATATAGAAAAATCAACTTTAAACTTTTTTTAAAAAAGCTAATTGGAGTAAATATAATGTTTCAGTAAATATAATGTTTTAGTTGACATTTCAAGGCTATTTCATGGGCTGAGATATCCAGATTTCATTGATTTCTTGTGCAACATCGATGTACAAATACCTTGCTGACAAAGAAGGTATCATCCTTAATATTTAAGTAAATGCATTTAGATTTTAAATAAATTGTCCCTTGAACCTAGAAGATAATTCAATCTAGAGTTACTATGGCATTTTATGTGTTGAATATTGCTTTATTAAACATCTTAAAGCAGCATGAGAAAGGTTATGTGAATAGTTTTCTCTACAGGCAAAAAAAAAGCTAGTTTGGCTGTTATAATCCATTAAATCTGAATGTGCAGATGTGGATGGCAGTGAGGTTTTGTAGCTTGAGTTTTTAAAGGGATATTTGATGAGGCCTTTTAAAGGCATGGGAAAACCTAAAAGGAAAGATCAGCTTTGGAACAAGGGATCAATTAGAAATACGGTTTTTTAAATGGAGTACAGAATATCTTATATCACTTCCCTTCCTCCACAGCTTTGAATTCCTTGTCACAAACACTATGTATTAGCCAGATTCTCACATTTTTGGCAGAGGGTAATTATCTGTATATTGCTGAAACTTATTTTCAGTCATTTGGGGTAATTAATGTTTTTCTTCCCTTTCTCCCTTAGTATTTGCATTTCACTACTCAAAATGGGATGATTTTGCAAGAAAGTTCCCAAACCTTTGCAATGGAAATAGTTTAGAGTTCAGCTGAGTAAATAAATGTTTTTAAAATGACATAAAATATTGTATAACTGTGGTCTCCCACAATTGCTACATGTAAAGATTATAATTATATGCTTATTAGGAAAAAACAGACTCTGCAACAGCAAACAGAAGAAACATTTATTTTCACTGTAGTATAAAATGCCATATATCCTTGAAATATTTATGCTAGCTTTATTTTTCAATGTGTGACCATTTTATACTTGAAACTACAATGATGTCTGAAATCCTGTAATTATTGTGGCCATTAATTTGTCTGTTTAACAAAATATACATATATCTATTTAATCCTCTTCTTCCTCATAGGATTCAAAATGGGTAGAAGAAAAGCAGCTGTTAATTAGAACAAATCAGGAGTTGCTAGAGAAGGTATGTGGGAATATTTTCACCATTGCTGCCCTTTATTATAAAAGACATTGAATGCACTGAGTACTGGAACATCAACATGAAATTGCTTACTTTATTTCTAGGCAGAAACAGAAATTTAAATGAAAGTCTTTGATTAAAGTACAAATATGCCCTTGTACTCTTCAGGAATTGAAGTTGCTCTTTATTGTGGCCAACAGTAGATCCCAAGCTGGCTGATGTTTCTCATGTCCAGCAAAACACACAGTTACACAAAGATTATTATTGTCCTGATCATTAGCAAAATTGCCTGTTTCCTTCAACCTTCCACTTTTTACAGGTTTTCTACACATTAAGTAATACTGATTGATTTAAGACTTACTGTATTTACAGTCTGGGATACTCAGAGCTGAGCATCTGCATTGTTCTTCATTGATAATAGTGGGAAAGTTAGCTAGTACTCAGGAAATCAAAGATTAATTTTATTAGTTAGTAGTAACTAAATAATTAGTTAGTAACTTAATGTTAATACAAAAATAACTAAAGGAAAAATCATGTCTAAAAGTAGCTAGAGCCAAGCTAGATTTAATTTATTCAGACACTTACATGGGGATTATAAATGTTGCAGTGCATTATTGCAGATGTTACACTTCTGTTTAGTTTCATACAAAGAAAGGATCACCCAGTTAAACTAGACAGTAGACCAAAGCTATTAGTCAGCATAATTAATATTCAGTTTTGAAGTTCTGTTTTGTCATTGTTAGTGCCCCAAAGCACAATTCTGGAAAATTAAAGAGTGGGCATTAAAACCCCTCCATTATTGTCTTTCATATATTATAAATAATAGATGTCTAGTTAGGCAAATACAATGAGAACAGTCTACCCAGATGTTAATGTAATTCAGATTACTTTGCTTGATTTTAAAAGAAAACTTGTATTGCTTAACTTATCAGATATAGTATTCATATCAATTTTCATGCAACTTCCAGATTACTATTCTAAGAGAACATTGACCATTTGCTGCTGGCAGTTCTCAAAAGTACTTTCTGATGTGGTGTTCCTTCTTTAGCTGCAAGACATGGCCCAATGTGTAACGAGAAACTGAAATAATTAGGTTTTGTCTAAACTTGGTGCAGTATCTTTTCTACAGGGTGTTACCGTGTTGTGTTTGTCTTATAGATTTACAGAATGGAACAAGAAGAACATCAGCTGAAGAATGAGATGCAAGATGCAAAAGACCAGAATGAGCTGTTAGAATTCAGAGTGCTAGAGCTTGAAGTAAGAGATTCTCTCTGTTGCAAACTCTCAAATGGAGCAGAAATTATGTTTGAACCCAAGCTGAAATTCCTGTAAAGATTACTGGTGTCTGGTGCATGTTTAAGGGAAGTCACTTAGGTATCTATTTTTTAAATATTGTATCTTGGGATAATGAGATTTGATGCCACTGCCTTAATGTGTTTTGGAGAGAATGCTCACTAATGTTTATAAAGATGTAATATAGCTAATATAAATTGCATATAGTTTGGTTTTCATCTAATAAAATATTTTGTTTTGCAATATTTTGCCTTTTTTATTTGTTTCATTTCCATAACTGCTCCTTTCCTGCATGTAAAATCACTTGGTATGTATACTATAGCCTTGTTTGGCATTGATTACATTAACACACCTTCTCACATCTTGCATGCAGTGATCTGACTAAAGATCTGACACATTCATCACATCAATGTATAATTGCTTTAAATTACGCTGATTTGATTGACCGCATTCATACAAATTAAATTTATCTTAAAAATAATACAATATATGCTTTGAAAGAATTTCTCTTACCTGAAATCCATTTTCTGATGGTTTAAACTGGTCATGGACTGGAAATAATTGGCCAATGAAAAATGAAAACAAAAAACCCTCTGACAAAGTCAAAGTAAAGTAGTGAAGCACAAGTACAACTTCTGTGTATGTCAAACTAATATGTTGCCCATAGCAAACAAATTCTGTACTTTGCATAAATGAAATAAAAATTACAAAATTATTTGTTAATAACAATTTGAACATGTAGGCTGTGATTACAATAGAAAACAATGGTTCTCATCACCTGATAAATTGGGCTCATGTTGAATTTAGTAACACTAAACTAGTGTGTGTGATGCACAGTTGTCACGCAGTTGTGTTGCCTGATGACACATCATTCAAAGATCATCAGCATTCTTAACACCACTTAGAATAAACTCTCCAAGAAACCTGTCATTGTCACTCCTCCATAATTTTTATCACCCAGCACGTTTCACCAAAAATCTCGGCATGTGTAGCTTCTCTGATAAAGATGGAAATGCCGTGTCTTCCTGTTATGCGGACGTTCTTTTTGTCTTTGACATTTCTTAATCTTTTTCTCATCCTTTTTCAACCATATGTTTTGATGTCGTAGCCCATTATATTCAGAGTCATGAATTTAGGTTATTAGAATTTCAGTAGATGTTCAGAAGAATAAATATGCTTTCTAATACATATATTTATATTTTATTAAAAGAACTGTAAAGTAAGATAGAGAACAATTTAGTATTTGAATTGGCAGCTACACTAGAAACTGCTTCCTAAAATGTCAGTGTTCTTAGAAGTAAAACCGTTGAAAAAAAATTCTTAGGAAAAAACAAATGTTCTTCAGTACATCCTTCATTAGTGTATTTTTCACATGGAAGAATCACATCAGAAAAAGCTCAGTGTGTCTTGTTGAATTTTGTCATGTGCCAAAGCTTTAAAAACTTGTTTCGGAGAATAACAGTGGAGGTATTTTTGTATGATTACAAGAAAAGATTTTTTTCCCCAGTAGTCAAGCATGTAGACACAAATGTGACTGACAATGCAATGCTTTAGGAAAACCATCAATGCTTCTGATAATCAGGACAATATTTTTTAGAGCAATTAAATTATTTCAGATGAAAATTAGGCTAAAGTAGAAAACACAATCATTTGTTTAAAATTTAATGCAAGCAAATTTAAGTGAGTTTAATGCAATTACAACTGATTAATTTTTAACAATGTAGAAAATGATAACAATTTGGACAAGAATTAAGCTTCTGGTTTTGGGTTATGACAACTAAGTCATTTAAGTGCATTTCAGAATTAGGCTGTTAATGTAAATATTATTTAAAATATTATTTAAAATAAAGCCTGTTTGGGGGGAAAATGTATAGACTGTGGAGATTTTCCTCTCTACATTGTAGTTTCAAATTAGGTTTAATCTAGTTCATGAACAAGATTTGCCATGCTTTGTAAGTTGCTTAAGTGAATGGATGCAGCCCGCCTGCCATATCAATTAAAGTGCCTCGTTTTGTAGTTTAGAAAATGGAGCTACACATGGTCATAAAAACTAAAATATTTGCAGTAGTGCTCTCTCTCAGAAAATGAAACTGTTGATGCCAAAGCCTCCTCTTGTAACATGGAGATGAAATCTGGTGTTCCTCGCTTATGTTCCCATGGCCAGAGAGAAGTCAGAGTAAGACCTGGTGCCTGGGTTGCCCAGAGCCTTCAATCCAGTCATTTTCACAAGCACATTAAAATTTAATTTAAGTAAAATTGCTTGTTTATTGCTTTACTCTATTTCTGCCTTTGAAGAAATAATAGGCTGGTATTTTGAAGAAATGCATAAAACTCAAGTAGATGGACTGGATAAGTTTTAGAAATACTATAGTTTTAGATAAATGGGAATTTATAATTTTTGGTTTGGGCACAAAGAACATCATAACTGTAGAATAGCACTGCCTTTCAACATTTTCTAACATCCTGGGTTGTACAGTAAATATGAATTGAGATTTTAAATACTCTAAAAGGAAGGCTGACTGTAGAATAAACAGGGAGCTGCTGATACACAGCTTTAGTTTTAGTGAGAAAATCTTCAGTGATAATGCTATTCCATGATGGAATTTAAATTTTTTTTCTGCAGTTTCTTCTTTTAAATTGTTTTTTTTGTTCCACGAAAGAAAGCGATAGTTAAATAAGGTTATAATCAACATAAAAACCTGCAGAGTATTTTAGAGCTTCTGTCAATTAGGGCCACTGTTGCAAGGGTTCCTGCAGCTGAGGAGTGTCTGGTAACTGCAGAAACTAAGTGTGCATGGAGTCAGTTGGCAGCTAACGCCATTTTTGTGTTTAGCTAAAGCCAAAATTCTTCAAATATGGTAAAAATATGAGGAAATATCATATATTTGGAATGTGAACAGGAATCTGCCTTTTTAATGTGCAAGTATGTTTTGTAAAGGTGGGGAATAAATGTTTACAGATAATCACACATGTTGTTTTTAAATAAATCTTTCCTCAGGAGAGAGAGCGAAGGTCACCAGCATTTAACCTTCATATAACCACCTTCCCTGAAAACAATGGAAGTGCACTTCAACTGTTCTGTCATCAGGAAGGAATAAAGGTATATGCAGAGCATTAGAAACAATTGGATGGCTAGGAACTTTTTTGGAATGACCAACCTAATATCCAAACAAATTGTTTGGCATTTGCCAGGGGAGAAAACATGAAAAAATAAATTTAGTAAGAAAAGATATTTTTAACCGGGGAAAGGATTTCATAAGAATCTGTTTGGGTAGTCAATCAGGAGTTCCTCAATGAAAATGATCCATCAAAGTAATTTACATTCGGTCTGGGGAAGAATGTGGAAGTTGATGTGATTCATTGTCAGACTTGCTACACTACATTGTTCTTGATATTAAATGTTTTCATCTAAGTTCAGAAATATGACATTCAGCTATTATTTTATACCCAATTTAGTGAAGCATTTTGGGTTTTGAGTGAATATGCTTAAGTTTTTTGCCTAGGCCAGGGCCTTGAAGCATGAGCTGCCTGATCCAAACGTAGATAGCTGGAACTCTATCATTTTAGATCAAGCACAAGACAAACATCAGGATCTCCCTTGGTTAGCTTTTGCTAAGAGGAAGCAAGAATTACTCTTTTCACTTCTGTTCCCCCATGAATAGGCTAGCTGTGACACTTGATTTGCATGCTGCTTCAGCTAAGATTGAATTCAGACGTGCTGTCAGTAATATTGCACAACAGGCCAGGGTAACTTTTCTACAAGTAACTAAGGCATAATCTTAGTGCCACAGTGATTTATGCTAATATTTTTAATTGTGTTTACAAGTCCTCTTATAAGAGGCTTGCTCCTATTTAGTGCCTTAATGAGCACAGTACGATCTCTAGAGGAAATGAACTGAAATTGTAGGCTGCGTATTTTTAGGAAGCTCAGTAGTCTAAAAAAAAAAAAAAGTTAAAACCTCATTCTTACCTGCAGGTTTGGTTGGATACTCATCTCCCTAACCACATCAAGAGTCATCAGTTAGTGCATTACCTTTCAAATAGAACCTCCATGGGATGCCAGACCTGCTTTTAGCTTATCCATTATTCTAACTCGCATGTTGGCTGTAAGCGGGAACAGTGTACCAGAATCTAGAATTCCTATTTTTCCCCATTGTCTACTGTGACAGTCATTAACAGCAATGTTCTTTTCAGGCTGACCTTCAGTTTACTTACCTGTAAGGAGAGGCAGTCACCTAACAGGAGCATACTGACACTGCTGACCTTTTATCTGCTTTTAGTGGTTTTCAAAGTTGTTAGCCATTGGTAGCACGGTAGATTCCAAAATGATGCAAAATCTGGTTTGGTTTCTAATTCATCCTTTATACTTCATATGGAAATAAATTAATTAGAATGATTATTTCTGGCTCAATAGATGCAAAACTTCGTGTGTCTTAGTGAATTCAATTTCTCACTAGCATTACTGTTTGGCTAAAGAAGTTTCCATTCAACATTGTCATTGCTGATCATAATCAATATTTTGTTTTTAACATCATTCCAAACACAAGTGTATTAAGATGTGCACCACTCTAGAGTTAGTGATGTGCAGTGTTAAATAACTAAGATAACATTTGGAAACACCAGTGAAGTGTTTGGGAAGAGATGAAAGAGAGGGAGGGAACTTCTCAGGATCGAACAACTTGAACACAACACTTTACTGGACTTATTTGTATGTTCTCTCCCACATCTGTGTCTAGTCTTCAGGAAATCTTTCATTTCATTTTGAACCTTCCTCACTGGAGTCTGTTGATTATAGAATCATGAGCTAATATATTCTGATGTAGCTATGTAATTTGCAAGCATAGCTGGTTTAGCTTTAAAAAGTGTTAAAGATTGATTATCCTGACTACCGACATAATGCAGTTGCCCAAAGCATAAATGCAAAGCAGCACGTTATGTACTGGAAGCAATGAAATAAGTGAGCCAAGATCCTTGTGAAATACTGGCCTCTTCTAAGCAGTGCTAAATATGAGTAGAAGTTGAGGGTGGCAGCGTTTAACAAAGCTGATTTGCTTTATGTATGTGTATTAAGCATTTTGGGCTCACACGAACTGATGTTTTCCCATGTTGTCAAACCTTCCTACTTTTTAATAACATAGCTGCATACAACCTGTCAACGGAAATGATCCCTGGTCCACGTGAACTTGTGGCCCATACTTGGAATAATTCAGGAGAATGTGATTAGGGCAGGTTAGACAGTTCCATGACCCCTTCCAACAATTTTTTAAAGTAGAAAATAGTGTTCTGGGACCTGGAATGGACCCCGGCACAGTGCAAAATAAAAACATCATGTGAATTTATTTCTTTCTCTCTCTCCTTTTTTTTTTTTTTGATCAGAGCAGTGTTTCTCTTTATTTCAGTGGCTGGGCCTTAATAAGGAGGGGTTGTTCAGTTCTTTTTGTGGATCTGAGAGCTGACTGGCAGAGAAACATAGCTTTCTACTCACAAAGGTTATGAGCGGATGGTGTTTGGAGGAGCATGTTCAGCCCTCTGCACACGTTCCCTTCTGGCACTGTAAGGCTGATTTGAAACTCCATACTTTTGTTTAACAATGAAAATAAAAAGCAAACAGCAAATCACCCAGTGAACCTTCTTAGCAATTGTTTTGTTCATGCTCTCTGTCCTTTTAACTTCTGTAGGTTGATGTGGTTGATGCTCCACTCCAAACAAACAAAAAAAAATGGTTTTTAAACCTTTTGTCTTTAAACACTCTTTTAAGCCTGTTTATCAGTTTTGATCGTTGCTCTACATGCATTAGCAGGATGATAAATGTGAGTGGTGCAGGAACAGTCTGCCCTCATGCACAGACATTCAGGTTGCTTGCTGTAATCAAAAGTGACATTTTGTTTTGTCTTTGAAAGTATTAATAACACTTTTGTAATTGTGATACAAAACTAATGTTTCACTTATTTGTACTCTTTTTGCATGCAGAAGTGAATAAACAGTACATAAAATGTAACATATATAATCTATTTCTCACCTACTTTAAAAAAAATAAGTGTTGAACATCTTTTTCAGGATGTGAACATATCTGAACTTATGAAGAAATTAGATATTCTTGGAGATAATGGGGTAACAAATTTTTAATTTTAAATATGCCTTCAGTTTTATGGTTAATTTAATGCATTTTTTCTCCATAGCTGATAATAACATCCAAGAAAATATAGAGGGTGATTTTTATATGCCTATATGTATTTGTATGAAGAATATGAATGGTTAGGTACTGCTTTTACAAACTTGAAATCTTTCAGTTAAACTGATACCAGTGAAAAGTGTATTTTTTGAAGCTAGGATTTGATCTTGACTGAATGATGTAGAAAAAGGCACTGAAGTAGGCAGAGGGAAAAGATAATACCCAGACTAGATATAAAAGGAAATAAAACCAGATTTAAAACGGAAATGAAAGCCAGACCGAGTTGTTGGCGAAGTTTTTTCTTTTGAGTAGTAATAGTAGCACCTACTACTGTGAAGACTGTTTTCTGCCAGGAGTGGATTTTCTGGGAGAAAGGCAAGGCAAGGATAACTGTGTCCCTTTCTTTTTCTACAGTGCCAAATATAGAATAAAATCTTGGTCATGCAGTTGTGGCACAAACATCCAGGGACCTGGGTCCAGTTTATAGCTAGCTTTAAGATATTAAGGTCTTTACAATGCTAGTTTTAAGTTCTAGATTTACATGTTATGTTGAAAATTCTATGGAGGTTTCTATGGTACTTGATCTTTGCATTGTTTTCATTAATGGGAAGTCTAGCTCTGAAAGTGCACGAAGGGGAGATTCACTTGCTGTAGGGCCATAGGCCAATTAACAGGCCTAAGGGAAAAAAAAATTCAAAATTGCTGACAGAAACCACTTAATTTTCATCAAATAATAAATTGTTGCAAAAGTGTTGGGGAGGTATTGTACTGAAATTGAGTGGACACTAAGCACTCCTGGTTTAACTTTTAATACTTTTAATAATGGGATACTTTTTTGGTCATTTCTATAATTCTAAATGTTATAAATTATTTATTTTTTGAAGTACCGTTATTTCTTGTGTTAAAGGATGAATTTTTGACCCAATTTAAAATGTATATTTTTGTATTTTAGAATTTGAGAAATGAAGAGCAGGTTGCAATAATCCAAGCTGGGACTGTGCTTTCCCTCTGTGAAAAGGTAGAATTCTGTAAATGTTTTTCTCTGCTGAAAATTGAACATTCCTTCTACGATATCACATGCCAGGGAAGCATGATTTTTCTGTTTGGGTCATCTGGAGTTGTGCATGTATTCATCCTTACATGAATGTTGGGACTGTGATGTCTTGAGGTAAAATCAATCTTAGAAAACCCCCCAGTTTAAAAATAAAGACCTGTTTTAGAGATATTCCCCATGAAGTACTAAAAAGCCACTTAACACAAGAGGTTTCATTCTCAGAAGTGCCGATGTCCTCAGTGCTCTGGGAACACGTTGCTGTGACATCCTTGGTGAGGTGCCCATGGTCCATCTCAGGCTCATTTCTGTGGATGACTGAAAAAGCTCAGAGTAGTCAGTGGTCCTTTCCTCTGTAAAGTAGTGGGCATAGAGAAAAAGCAGTTTGGGCAAGGTAAGTGTTCAGTCAGGTCACTCATTTCTGCATGACTAGTTCTTTTCTTCTCAGTTACAGAGGGGATATAATCTGTATATGAATAGGGGTGATATTTAGAACTAAGCAAGACTTGCATATTTCTCTAAAGAACCTCTGTCCATCCTTTTCATATGTTCTTGTTAAGGCTTTCCTAGATGCATTCTTCAAATTCAGAATCAGAGCTTTGAAATTAAAATTCGAGCATTTTGCAATAATTACTTTATTTGGTATAATTTTGATAATCTACTTATCTAAATATCTTGAAGTAGATAATCTACATTAGGTAATTTAAAAATCATTAATTTGAGTGAGTGATTGCTATAAGCAAAGTAAAAATGAGGAAAAGTTCTAAAATCCATATCTTTTTCATTGTAGCATTAAAAGGAAAGGGGATGATTTTAGCCCTTTAAATCCAAAAATGAAATGGGAAGAACCTCAGTATAAAAGGTTAAGATAGAGACTCCTAAATGTCTCCCTTGGTTCCAGAAAGGCTTACAGGCATAGGAAGGTCAGAACCAACATTTAGTTTTGCATATCATTCATACCTTCAAAAAAATGAGACCTCTAATTTTTGCAAATAGCCCTTCACTTGATTGAGGGTAGCTGTGAGAGATGCCCATTTCAAGGGTTCAGAATGCTCACGGTCTTGCTGAATATCAGAGGTGAGGCTTCCCTTAGGAATATCTTCAGCTTGTCACCTTCAAAATGAAGAAAACAAAGATGGTGAAAATAGAATACCTGGGGAATATAAGGTTCCTGTTCATTTTTTTTTTCCTGTAGAAAGTTAAGTAGTGTGAGAAAATTCTCTTATATCAATTTATAGAAACGGCAAGAAAACTTTCGCAGGACAAGGAAACTTACAGAAAAGAATCCTTTATTTGCAGCGCTGGGTGCAGTCCCAAGCCCCCCGCCTGGAAAAGCACACCCCTCCAAGAGCCCGTGTCTTTTTTATACTCTTTAGTTACCCAATATCTTGAATATTCAGCAGGTAACAAGTATTTTACCTTAAAGGGTACTTTTCAAACCGGCGGGTGGGTGTCACCCTCCCACCTGATTGGTTCCTCACTTGATTGGTCCCACCTGATTGGATCAGGGCATACCCCCTGTACATCTTGATTGATTGGTGACGTACCCCTCTGTACATGTACAGGGGGACCCCCCTGTACACAAAGACACGTGGCCGATGTAAATTTTCCATCTATATATTGTATCCTACCTCGGCCGCAATATTCCCTTGGTGTACAGCCCTGACGGGGCCTTTCACCTTACAATCTTCGCGAGACGCCTGAAATAAAATTAAATGGGAGGTAAGAAGGAAGTCCCAACACCCCGTTTCCCACTTACATAACTTTACTTATAATAAAACCAGATTATTTTATTTCTCATAGTAGGTAAAACAATTTTCCCTTTTTTATTCACCGGTCTCTTAAAAAGTGGAAGATCCAAAATGATGAAATAATGAATTTACATTTTGTGTATTTGTAAACTTATGTTTGAAATTTCGTATCTAAATCTTTGGGGAAAAAATCTGGTGTGTCATTAATTCCTTTGAGTCTGAGCCCTGATGAATTCACCAAAACTCTAAATTAAAAAAGGTGATGTGCAGTGCTTACTAAAAGAATTAAAGCAAATATGAATAGTCCAATGTTAGTAAGCAAGGCATTTGAGGAAAGTGATAATTATCAATGGCAAAGTTACATCTGGTTTTAATGGGAGCTGGTGCTACAAAAGGAAGCATTAGTCTAAACTGTGCTCTCTGTAAACTAGTCATTGATCCTTATTGTAGACCAGTAGGGAAATGAAATAAAACGATTAATTCAGAACTGAGCTTGCCCATCCATTCCAATAAACTTAAATGTGAAATATTAATATAATCCCAATGATGGTGAGTGATTAAGCAAGAAACTTGTATCCATGCATTTAGCTATTACAATATGTGATTTTTTTCTTTAGAAAGCAAAGAATACCATTCTTCTTAATTGTTATTGGTTTTTTGGTCACCAGAATGGTGAGGGATTCATTGTAGCAATTACAAGAACCTCCATCTGTCTGTCTGTCTGTCTCTCTGTTTTGCTTTTCCCTCTACATTACTGATTTATTAGAAGTGAGCCTCTTCCCATGAAAAGTGCAGCAAACTGTGCAAAATCAAGGATTGAATTTTCCACCTTGTCTTTTGTTTAAATTACCCTCTGAAAAAATGAAGGAGTGGATGCCTGAAGTCAGATGATGGTTTTGCAAATCGGGCCAACAAGCATTGTGCTTGTTGGTATATCACGTTAAGAAACGGATTGATTTTGCATTTTGACCCAAGTCTATTTTGTATCTTGAACTTTACAGGGGGAAAAAAAAATTGATTTACTGTAGGAAAGCAACCTCCACTTGCTAGTCCTTAGTATGTTCTTGCAGTCTTCCATTCTGCCTGTGTTCTCACAACCTGTTTATTCATGTGAAACTTTGAAGTGAATACATAGCATGTGCCTGGAAGTGCTGGCAACAAGCTTGAAAACTGTTTGGTACCAACTTTTGCAAAAGCTCTATTTTTCTTTCATTTTCTGTTTTTTCCCCTTCACACTGCTATGTTCTTGTAGTGGTTGAAACAGATAGAGGGGACAGAAGCTGCACTGACACAGAAGATGTTAGATCTGGAGAATGAAAAGGTAAGGAACAGTAGCTAAAAGTATAATTCATTTAGCTAAAACTCATTTCGAGGGAATGTGTATAAACTTCATCCCAGGTTGATTTGCTGCCTTTCTCTGCTTAACAGAGATTGCTTCATGGTAAAATAGACAAGAGGTTTCTAGAACAATCTATTGCTTTTATTCTTTGGGGTGAGAGGGAAATGTCAAATCTATATAGAACAAAAATAGCATATTATATACAAATTAGGGCACAAATGCATAATAACAGAGCATATTGACCAGACAGTATGAAATTGTCTGTGCTTTCTCTGTGTATTAATTTGTCTGGCAACAACATTGTCTTTTGAATCTTGAGGTCATGTTGCTAGAATTGTCAAGGGTATTTCTTTGCTCTCTGGTACTCAGCTTCTGGACAAGTTGTCAATACCTCTTACCCCAGATGACCTTTCTTGTCCCATGGTCTTCATGCCTAAAGACAGAATGTTTTCTCAAAAGCAATTCTGTCTTGCAGGACAAACTGACCTTATTTTTCCATATGTTGAACAAAGAATTTTAGAAGGTGTTAATTTTTATTGGTTTACCATGCATGCTGTGCTTTGCATCTTCAAATGGTTTTCCAAACACTGATTAATCCTCACCACACCTTTTACTGGTAGATAAGTATTACATTCATCCTAAAGAATGGGACAATGAGACAGGGAGATTAAGTGATTTGCCCACGGCCACTGAAGAAGTATGTCTTTGAGCCACAAACAAAAAGGAAGTGCTCTGTTGAGTGTAGACTTTCATGCTGATTGTAATGTAATGTAGACATGATCCTTCCCAAATTTAGTATTTCTTTATTTTTTAACTCTTGTTATGGAAAAATGCAAAAGTTTTGGGAAGGGAAAGTGCCCTCAAATACTAAGTTCTTTTGTAAAAAGGATTGGAAAAACATAATTTCTGTATAACTTGGTTTATTATCTTCCCACTTACTATCTGTGATGTTTTTAACTCTTACTTTGGGTATCCCTTGCATCTATTTGTTTAGCCCACCAATCTGAGAATCTGCATCACTAATGATTGACTCAGTCATAAAATGAGTTGAGAAATAACATTCTAACATGATGCTTTCAGAAGGACTGAGCACTTGTTTAGTCATCTTTGGAACCCATGTTAAGGATTTGAGGTCCTATTCTTGTTTCCTTCCCTCTTACTTTTTGTGGGCAGCTTTTACCATACCTTTTTGATCAGGGCAGCTGCGTTGCTTTTCTGGGATCTGGTGGTGAACTCAACTGAGCTGATCTGACCCTCTCTATAGTCTCAGGCAAGTCAGTCTAGTTCTCTGGTGTCAGACACCTGTAAGCATGTCAGGACCAGGCCTGTCCTTTACTATGCAGTTCATGATGGTGTTGCATCTTGTACAACAGCCACCAGCTGTTGCTGTAATCCATCCCCATCAGAAAATCATAGAATCATAGAATCATAGAATAGGTTGGGCCATTTGGGTAGTCAAGGTGGGATTCAGTTGCATAAGGATGGCATCTAATGCCACATTATATTCTTCAGAGTTCTGGAGATGTCCACAAGGGGCTGACAAATATGTCCTATGGGACTTGGTGGAGATCCCTGCCCTTCTGGACCAGTAGCTGAAGCAACATATTCTAAAATGGGTATCATAGCTATAGATGCCCATCTGTGTGTAATCAAATTCCAGCCCCATGATCAAGGCCGTTCTTAGACTTTGGCTTTTCTTTCAGTATTTATTAATAGGTAATTAAAAGAACTGCAAGTTTACAAAACAAATTAATAATAAATATTATGCTTCTTATACAGAGAACAAATAGCACCTTATTCCTCTGAGTCCTTTAATATTGGTCTTATATGTTTCTACTGTCACCAGTTCTGGGTTGCTCTTAACATGTGGGAGGTCATCTGTAGTCACTTTATGCTCTGAGCCCCTCCAGAGCATTAATTTGGTGATTAGAACAGATTTGTTTTAAAGTAGACGTTTGGACTGAGGATTCATCATCATGATTCATGCTTAGGCAAACTCAGTGTCAGTGCTATGCTGGCAGCTGACAGCAAAGTTGTCAGAAGTCCACATATATGTGTAAAGGCAAAATTTGGCCAAATAAGTGACTTTGGGGCAATCCCATATCCAATAAAACTAACTGGACCAACAATGTTTGATTTTTTTGATACTTTTAGTAAAGGCTGCAGTTAATCATCTGAAGGATCCCATGTATTTAATTTGGCATTTATTCTATATGTTGAGGAAATTAAAAAAATTGTTGAATAGAAAAAAGAATGATGGAAAATGTTGAATTCAGTCAAAGGGCTTCTCTGCTTTCTGGTCTACTGCTAATTTTTTTGAGTGTGAAAACATGTCTCAAAAGAAAAGCTAATAAAATTGAATAACTGTTTTATGTTCTAATTACTATTACCCAACCTGGTCTAGGGGAAGGTCTCCCTGCCCATGGCGTGAGGGTTGGAATGAGAGGGTCTTTGAGGTCCCTTCCAACCCAAACCATCCTATGAGTCCATGATCCAAAACACTCTAAAGGCTTGACTATTCAGACAACCATTTGAATGTCCACAACTTGCTTGCAACATCATGCTTTTGGATACTGAGTTCCACTGATATCCCAGTCTTTGGAATTTATATTTTTATATATATGAAATAACTATGGAAGTTTAGCTTGATTTTTTAAAAAAAAAGCAAAAAATTCCTGTAAATCCTAGGCATCTTGAAAACTTCTCAGCTCTTCAGCTAGTCACTCAACCTCTCTGGGCATCACTTTACCCATTTCAAATTGGCTTGAAGACCGAGTTGTTACTTCTGCTTCAGTAGCACAGCACAGAATGGTGCTGCAGAACCCAGCTGCAGACCTGCATGTTCATGTTTCCTCCCAAGAAGAACAGGCTAGACAACACAAATTAGGGTTTGCCCCATGATTTCCTTAAGGATATGCATGGGACATTTTCAGAAAAGCCATAAAGTGCCCTCACTTGTGTTTCTCTTTTCTCTACCTTGTCCTGCCCTGTGCAAGTTATGGCTATTGACCACATGCATGCACATCCCCATTCACCTCTTGCTGCTCTGTGCACTTCTGTCAGGTCCAGGCAGGTTTGTACACTGGTGTAGAGGTCAATAATTTCTAGGGACAACTTGTTAATATAATACACGTGTTTGAAGTGCTAATATTGTTAATTTGATATCCCAGTTATCCTTAGGATGAATGTGGTCATTTGCTGTAGGTTTTCATTTGCTTTCAAATGGAAAGCTTGTGTAAAAATGATGGCATTTATGATTCTTCATGAATTAGGATAAAGAACAAACATTCCCTTGTTTTTATTATTGCTCAGGACCTGTTCAGTAAACAGAAGGGTTATTTAGAGGAAGAACTCGACTACAGGAAGCAAGCTCTGGACCAGGCTTACATGGTAGGAAAAGAACAGTCATTAAATTTTTCTGTTTGAACAGATTTGATAAAATGCAGGGGTTTTGTTTTTGTTTCTTTTAATTATAAATAGGGTTCTTTTTTTCTTTATATCTCTTTTTCTACCAGACTAGAAATCAAGTATTACTTAAATGAAAACTTAGGAAACGGGTTATAGTACTTACAAGTGTAATGGTTTTGCATTGCCTTTTTTATTCTATGATATATAAACATCTTGTTAGTACATCTCGAATGAGAAGAGCTTGTTTATGTATGCAAAAAACTGTGACTAGTAGAATACACCAGAAATTACTTTTCTAATATTTCTTTTCCTGAAGCATTTGTAAGTATTACTGCTGCTAACCGATCCTAAATCAGGAATGCCTGTTCTTCCTGTGGGATTCCTTTCTGCGTGGTCCCATCCAACCTTACCCTTCCTAGTTTTCAAAAGGGAAGCTGCAACTTTGCCTTTTCTCAGGCTGAGCAACAATTAGGAACTATCTAAGAACTGGTAAAATTGCATACCCAACTTTGTTAGTAGTGAGACTTCAGCAAATCAACATACAATGTTCTGAAGCATTATTTATACATTGTAAATGTTTCTTATGGGGAAAATGTTTTCAGAAAAGAAGCAAGGTCTAGTGCTCAGAGCAGATAACAGAGATAAAAGCAAGCAGGCTCTATTTCTAGCACTGTGACCTTGGGCAAGCCATTTAACCTCTCTGTGCAGCTGTTTATGCATCACTAATATGGATGGAATTACCTACCTCACAAAGGTGTCATGAGGGCTAAAGGGATGTGGTCAGATGCTCTTGATCCAAATATTGTCAGTCTGAATGCTGGTTTTTAATAGGATCATACTAACCCCAGTAATCAGGGAAACACTGCCATGATTCCCTTCTTTCCTCTTGGGAATAAGGTTCTCCATGTGAATGTGAAGTTCTCCTGTATTTTCTGCTTTGCAAAGTACTGCAGTTTTGGCCAGTGCATGAGAATCATGTTAGGAATCTGGCAAACAGCAAGAGATGGATGAGGGATTAGTATATACAAGTATAGGAGTGTTCCTCTCTCCATTGTTTATGGCAACTTGAAACTAAGCCACTGGCGTAGACCTGGGGCCATAAATGGCAGGATAGTAGGGCCAGAGAGAGAGAGAGAGAGTGAGATTTCTATTCACAGTTTTTCATGTGGTCTTTTTATTTCGTAGGATGGCTTAACAATTCAGTTGCAGTCGAAGGAAATCTGTTAGTTTGCATTGAATTTGTTATGTTCAGCATCAGGATTTGGAGTTTTATCAGGTGTTAGTGCAGACCTATCATCTCAATCTTTCTTAAACAGATGAATCAATCATTTACTAGAATGGAAACCATCGCTTGGGTGTAAATCAGTGCCAGGAGGCTGCGTGCACTCTGTGTGGAATGCTCCTCACTGCTCACGACTGCTGCTTTCTGTCCACCTGTCTGTGTCTGTCCTTCCCTATTGCCTAAAGCTTTGCTTGCTGGCCTTCTTCTCTAGCTGTTGGTGGGTTGTTTGCTTGCTGGATTCAAACGTCAGCCTGTCTGTGTGTGATTTGGGTTGCATTAGAAAATCCAGGAGCTGGAAGCCACGCTGTATAATGCCCTGCAGCAGGATCCAGGAAGGCGGGCGAGCGAGTCTCTGACAGAAGCCCAGAGGGAGGATTTGCGAGCTGCAGTGGAGAAAGTGCGGCGGCAGATCCTGAGGCAGAGCCGTGAGTTTGACAGCCAGATCTTGCACGAGCGAATGGAGCTGCTGCAGCAGGCACAGCAGGTAATCCTGGTTCTCTCTCCTCCCTGTCGTCGGTGTTATCTCTGTGGTTGCCGCCACTGCCCATAAACAGCATCGCTTCACCCTCACCTCGTGGAGTTCTGTTTAGTCTATTCTCTGTACAGCTCCCGTGCCAAGGAGCGATGTGATGTTAGGACCTGGTTGCGCTGGGCATGGTGCACACACAAAACAAGTCACTGTCTCACCACGAGGTCCTGTTGCACAGCCTGTTTCATGTGTGTACAACCACACAGTCTTCCACAGGACTCTGAGGGGAGCGTGTTGCAAGTTTAAGGCCCAAATTGGAAAAAGCCATAATGGAGGGTTGCAAGAGTATAACGCTATGAAAAGAGGAAAGGCAGAAGCAGCAGTTACAGCAGTCCAAGTTTTTAATTTTTTTCCCCTTTTCAATTATTTTAGCTATTTGTGAAATTTTTTAAATAAATAAAAAAGAGAAAGTCATAGGAAGCCTTTTAAGAGGCCATTTACAAGCTTTTACACCCTTATGTTAGTTTAGAAAAGCCTTGTCTGTCCAAACTACTTCATTAAGGACAAGTATTGACAACTTGAATTTGGCAAGGTCCTGGCCTATAGAAGTGTGGTAATTACTTACTGTTGGTAGAATTGGTAGTTTTTCTGTGCAAATATTCAGGGGCAGAAGAGAGCTGCATGTCTCAAGGTGTTAATTACTACAGCAGAAATAATTGTTCCTGAGGATTTTTGTTCCTCACTATAGTAACCTCTGAAAGTTGCATGCAGATGTCTTAAATTTTGAGGACTGCTCTCCAGTTGTGCTGCTACTTTTTGTGCAAATCTGGAATCATATATTGTAAATGCTAAAATGTGCTATGCAGATGTGTCCAGAACATTGTTGCTATTTCAGGCGCTGGGGTAAGAACTGCTTTTAGTTTAGTTCAAGCCCCTCTCTGTTCAGGTTGGCTTTGTAGATGAATATAGATGAAAGTGATGTAATGTGACCCAGCACTGCTGTGATCATCTCCTGTCATCCTGCAATGATGAGAAGTGCTTATAGTGTCAGTGTTAGATCTGAGCTCTAACTTCCTAGAAGTTTTCTTTCTCTTACTCCTTGATGAATGTGTAACACTGAGACCAAGAGATGAACTTATTTAATGGGTATCATCTATTTTCAGTCATCAGTGATGGTGTACAGAAAGCTGGAGAAGGTAGGTACCAGGTGGCACTAGAAGCGTCAGAAAAAGAGAGCAAACTTGTTAAATTTGGTAAATGAGAATGGAGCCAGAAGTTATTAGTTTAATGTTATTAGTGTAGCTGAAAATTAGTGAGACTAGAGGTTTTTGGTAGTCTCTTAGCCAGTACAATTTCCTAGCCAGACTGCTGGTATTTTATTCAGAACAATAACACAGTGCTTTTGGGTAAACATTATTTGCAAATGACATTTAATGGGTGTGAATGACATTGTGTCTTGAGGATGCCTCCACACCTAAATAATATACAGTTTCAGATTTTAGCATCAGACTAGATACAGTTTGGTCTTTGCTTTCACTAGGCGTGTACTTTGACACTGAAGGATTGCTATTGGCTAGGGCCCTTCTGTCGCCTGCTGCTGGAGTGTATTTTTGGGGAACCTAGGCAGAGCTTCCAAGTTAAGCTTGTATAATATTGGCAAATAGAAAGGAAAAAGTAGGATTAAATTTGTAGAGTGAAACAGTTGTTCCTGAGAACTCAAAATCCATACTATGTGCATATCTAGAGTGTAACTTGGACTCAGTTCCAATTTGTTCCGTGGCCTGCTCACTATCAATTGGAGCATTTAGTGTGCACGTCTGGAGCACATCTTCTGTTTGAGTCCAGTTCATGTATTCATAGATGGCTTCACAACATAAAGGTAAATATCATGAGCATAGAAGAAAACAAAAACACTAGCATAACCATGGATGTTTATGTACCTGCCTTCAGATCTATTTTATAGTGTGCCATTGGAGTTTCATGTTGTGCCCATCTCATTAGACATGCTAATGTTACAGCCCTGCAAGGCACATTGAACTGAATTCTACTACTTACTAAGGAGCTAAGTATTTCAGTAATCTATTTTTAGCACACACATCCCCTATTAAACAGGAAAAAGAAAGGCAAAGATGCTAGTTAATTTGCCTGGATTATGGGAGGGCTAATTCTCACAGCATTACTTTCATCTACACTAGCAAATGACAGAAGCTGCATGTATTTCACAAATGAAACCATACTTGTGCTGGAGAATCCTCATGAATGGATGAAGCTACATGAAGGATAGTACATCCCTGATGCTTTGTTAAATGAATCCACTCCTTTCCTCATGTATTTATGGCCATGAGAAGTTTTCCTGACATTGTGACACCAGCAAACACCAATCACACTTTATACTTCAAAACTGTAGCCTAGATCTGGTCGTATTTTACACTCTGCAGTGGCTTTACAGTACACACCATACCTCCTGCTCTGCAGAAGATGAGGCTACAGAGAATTATAGGACAGCATGATGGACCTGCAAAGCTTAATAAAGAATCTTCTTGTTGTAAATACTCTCAAACTTTAGAAATAGAAATAGAAATCATGTATTAAAGACTCCAAATTCTCTGAAACTTTGGAAGTTTGACCACTTCCAGAAGGTCTTTTTCTTTGCTTCCATTACCTTCTGGTCTGTCTGATAGAAGGGCTCCAAAGGAACAACTGTTTATCCTGATAGGCTGGCAAAACCCTTCTCTGAGTCAGAGTTTCTGTGTCAGACATGGAGTGGGGGTTCAAGAAATTCTGATGATGGAGAAGGAGGAATTTCCACCTTCTGCCTGTAAATGATCCTTGACTGTACTTGCAGAGTGCAGAAATGGTAAGGCACATGATGAATGCTGCAGGTTGGTCTGCAGGGTTTATTAATAATTAATTGCTTCATGCAGGGACTTTGAGGATTTAACGTGTGAGATGCTGGTTTTACAGAGCTGGTAAATGTACTTCCTGGGGAATGTATCATCTGAAAGGGGCAGGGAAGTGCATAAAAAATGGGTAAACAGTTGCCCAAGTGTGAGCCTGTGCTGCTTTATGGGAGCTTCTTTGTCCACGTGGAAAGTCTGAGTTCTTACCCACTTGGTATTGACTTTGTTCCAGTGAAATAAATATATTTTAGGATATAAGGCTCTGTATTGCATTGGTAGGTCTGTTTATCTTGGGTGCGTGTATGGCCCCACAGTATTATTGTTCATTAGTATATAAATGGAACCATTTATGTATACCCCTGGTGGATTAAGGAAACCAGGCCTCTGTGGAGCCAAATTAGGCAGACTGTGTGACTAGATCTGCTTGCTAAGGCACAAAATGCTTTTATTAAACACGGAGTGCAGCTTGCAGGTCTGAGGGACAGATCCTCAGCTGAAGCATTTTGGCAGTACTCCCTAAGTCAGAGAAGGTGTTTTGTTTTACAGCATCCTCTCTATTTGGAGGAGGTAATATATGTTAATTAAAAATCTGTCATGAGCAGCTTGTGATATTTGCTTCTAGCAATAGGGTATGTGCAGTTCAACCACCATTCCTGTGTATATTGCCATCTAAAATGTCTCACTGTTCTACATTGTTATAAGCTTTTATAAATCAATGTCTGGTTTATTTTTAGCAGGACTTCATTTAAAAGTAACACTTATGCTCTATTCAGTGCAGTGGCTTGACTTTTGTGCTTTTGGAAAATATGAAGGTCATTATTAGCAGGTTCTGCTAAGAAGGGTAATTTTTTATGTATATATACGATGCTAAGTAATTTCTAGAGGGAGAGAAAAAATCCATTTCTGAGAGAAGATATTTCAAAGGGAGCAATACAACATGTTTCTGAAGCAGTGATATCAACTTCCTAATGAAGTAAACTCAAATATAACAAACAAACAAACAAACAGCCCCAAAAAACCTAGCACAAAAAATCCACACAGCATAATGGTTAGTACACCTTCAAATTATATTGCAATTATCTGCTGAAACTAGTAAATATTTAAAGGTCAAATTATGCTTTACGTAAAACAAATAAAGTAAAAACCTAAATATATTCCTGTTAGTTTTACTGTAGCTGCTTCTGGAGTATGAAACTGTCAAAAGTCATCAGAAGCAGGCTTTAAATTAGGATAGATTAATTCAAATTGCACTGTTGACAGTATTCAAACATGAAGAAAATTTATAAGAGAAATATAATTTATTCTGATTTCATCTGAAGTTATCTTAAATCCAAAGAGAAGCTAGAAAATCCTTGAAGAACAGCAGACTGACACACACTCAGTTCCAAAAATGGTTGCTGCCAGTCAGAAAGGATATGAGAGATAGATTTTATTAATAGAATCCAGTAATTCCCCACAGTAGTCTTATCTTTGTATAAAATTGTAAGAAAAAAAAAGGTATATTAGTTCATTGTGTCATCAGAAAGTGTGAAACTTTTTTCTCTGAGTTGCACTGTAGTACTGTACTAAGATGAGGGTGTTTTATTCTAACTTGAGTTAGAATATTCTTGGGTGAAACTCACGTTTACAAACTAAAAAAACCAATTGCTTCAGTTCTAGATCTGAATATAAGATTTTGGACTGATGAAGTCAACAAAATTCCAACTTTAAATGGGTGGAATATAGCTGTAAATATTTTAGCTATGTTTTCTTTAAACTAGATCATTTACTCCCATGACCAGATTATTCATCAGTAGTAAAAGCAGAAACTACCACTTTATTTGCATGTTTTACTAGAAGAAGGCATACCTTTAGGAGACAGCAGGTTTAAATCAGAACTGACCTCTCTGTGTCACTGCCATGGAGAAGGATTCACTGTTGATGTGATGCCTCAGGCACTGCTTTCATGGACACCAAGGAAAAGTCAGAAGTAGCAGTGTCTTTTTTCTTCCTGAAATGTCAAAATATAGCTTGAAATTGGGAAATAACAAACTAATTTACTTCATTAAGTTTCTTAATTTTTTTCTGACCTGAAGAGTGAAGTTCTGACTGCTTAAAAATCAAACAAAACTGTAGCCCATGGCATTTCTCCATGAATTCTTCTGTTGTCTCATAGGTAGGACAACTTTTTCACACTGAGAGAGTAGCTTGTTTATATATCCATAGGGTTGGATGTCACCATATCTATAAAATCATATTGGCTCAGCCATTTAGAATACATATTTGGTGGTTTTGTTTGTTTGTTTTTTTTTTAAATCTTCATTTGAAAAAGAATTGTTAATAAGGTAATTGCCAGAGTGAAGTAGGAACCTGAGATTTGCCACTTGATATACTACAGATATTCAGGCAAAGCTTGGATAAATCCAGCAGTTGTTCTGCTCCCCTTTGCTGTGTAATTTGTTATGGTTGATAGACCATCTATTTTTTACCCAAGGAGAGTTATTAAGGTTTAATGTTTGACTGGGAAGGCACTTGAGGGAGGGAGAGAGCGAGGGAGGATGCTCTGCTCAGTGTACCTCATTAATAGGCATGAGGAGGAGTTGTCTTAAATTTGTCCTGTTTGGCACAATGCTTTGTGACAGAGAGAACAAATTAAAGACAACCACTTCTCTGGCAAGTTGCCTTGATCAAAAACCCACAGCTGTGTCACACAGTTTAGAAAGCAGGTAGAAGTATTACTAGTAAGCTTACTTACATAATAATAATTGGGGAGTCTTAGATCATTTTATCTCCAAATCTACATAGATTCAATGGTGTAATGTTTTTATTTTAAATCTGAAGTGTTAAAGTTCTAGAAGTTAATTCCCAGCTATTTGTGTGCAACTATATGTGAAGAGGACCACGTAGGGCAACCACTGATTTTTATTTCTTTTTTTTTGCAGTTACTAGTGCTTGCTTAGTATTAATGGTCTGTGCTTTGCTGTTCAAAATTTAATACATTACTGTTGATAAAGCATTTTTTATATTCATGAATTGCTCTTAAAGGCATCTGATATCACAGCTGTATAACTGTCATCAATATTCATCAAGCACATCATGACTGGGCTAATCACAGTCGACCTGTGGTATTGATTTGTCATGCAGGAGTGAACACTGAGTCTTTCAGGGCATCATTGCTGCTATAATGACAATGTCACAATAAACTGTAATTTCTCACAGATCTGCATGGCAGATGAGAGTTAACTTTAATAGTTGCTCTGTGAGTATCTTACAGTGTTTCCTTGTGCATGTTTTCTGTATATCTTCAACTGTATCTGCTTTGCTAACTGCCTGAATAATCTGAATAAGTGATGATAGCAGGACTGGTGTGATACCTACAAAATATATCTGAAAGGTGTGATTGAGGGTTTTTTGGTTTTTTTTTCCTGTCTGATAATCTGCCTAGGCGGTCATGAAGTCAGTTTTAAGATGTTGAATATATTTTGTCTTCTGAGTTTACACAGACTTAGCACAGCTATTCTGTGTAGATATAAGTCTAGTATGTCTTAAATTATTGTTTTTCCCCAATGAAAACAATAGGACTGCTGATATTCCTCTTTTAGATATCAATGTATGTTGTAAAATAAATTAAAAGACTCTTTGTGTTAAAAAAAGAATTGAGTTTACTAGTAAATATTACATACATAGAGTCATTTTGGTACCAGATTATAACAGATAGTTATTTTGGTCTAAATGTATTTGTAAAATTCAGTAATTTACTGTCAAGATCAATGTGATTGAATATATATGCTGAGAAATGCAGTGCATGGGTGCAGCTGCTAAAAGGTTCATTCTCCTCAGGAAGGCAAATAAAGAAGCTACAAATGCATAATAAAGATTAACAAGAACAATTCTTCTACGTCAGTAACTATTAATTGGATTATTACGGTTGAGACTACAGAACATAGAAAAGAATAAAATTTTTACCTGCTGTGTAAAGGAAATCTTGGTGAGGATCAGAAAGATACAGTGCATCCAAAATAATCTCTTATTATCGTATTCAACTGGCTAAAATTTACATTAGGTTTTCATTCATAAAGTAAAGCAACCCTTATGACCACTATGCAAAATCACATTCCAGGAACATAGAACTAAAGGGAACATTTGGATTCCCGAATCCAAACCCCTTACAGTAGCAGATTCAACAGCTTAAGTAAACTCATGTGACAATTTCGTATGCAAATTGAATTGTTAAAACAGTACAGGCTTTTAAACATCTGTTAAAATACATTAGATTTAAAAACGCCCAAGAAATATTTTCATTAAGGAATTTTATCCATCACTTTAGTGATTTGCATAATAGCTAAAGGCAAGTCAGTTTATATTCATCTTTGTTTAAATTCATACATGTAACATACTTATGCTGTTCACATTATTAAAGATCTTACATACCTGTGTCTTAATAGTGAGGAGAATCTGCTTAAAATAATGATATAATGAAAAATTACTGATTCTTCCCCTTGTCAAATTGATAAAATATTTCCCATGCTAAATTTTGCCGCAGAATGAGATATGTTCTTGATCATAGGATGGCTTCAGAGAGTCAAAACCTGGTTCATGTCAGATACAGTCCACCAATGGTGCCTATGCTGTGAACATACATTAACCTGAACCTTTGCAACATTTCAGAGCCGAGGCTCTAAGCAGCTTAGCAAATCCTTCTTGGTCTGCTTTGTGCTAAAATTATCAAATTGTTTTCTTGGATTTGCTGTGATGAATGTAAATCCAATAAGAGCATGTCACAGGAACTGTTAAGGTAATTTCTAAACCCCCTGTTTAGTACATTCCCGTGTTTTCACAAGTACAGCAGCATGGCAAAGAGCATATTTTGCAGGTAGGTAAATTGATCTTGATATTGCTGTGTGTAAAACATTTGTACAGATGGGCTCTTTACTTACACACTTATCTGGGAAACAAGAACATCAGTTCCGCAGTTTGACACCTACGTGAAGGATCATGTCACACAAATTTCTTTCCTGATAGATTTTTCCCCATTTGACAAAGCTCCTTGAGGATCTGAAGCCATCCAAGGTGTTGGTTCAGGACTGTAAATGGCTGGCTAGTACTGCGGGTGAATTGGAGAGAACGAAAGGCTTGGATGAAGAATTCTACTTCATCTAGCTTGCATCACTGTCCAGTAAATGGAAAACAGAAATTCCTAGAGTCTGTATTTGCTACTAAAAAAAATTATCTGAGGTGGCAGATCAGTTCAAAGAAAACCCAGAATGTGCATGAGGCACCATATAATTGTAGAGTGACACAGTCCCTTTCTCATCTGAATTTGTGGTAGCATGGAAGATAAGCTTAACCAAATGAGGAAATGTGCACATTTTGGTTGCCTGATGGAGGAAATCTGTACCTAGCATTTTAAAGTAGTGAGGCACTTCAGTACATCTCAGATCAGTTTTTTTCCTTCGTAATGCTGAAGTTCCTCCCATGTCTGACTCTCAAAATGATGACAAATCATTGCTGGGCTGATATATTGCCACCAGCATAAAAATGATAGCCCTGAGACTGCAACCCAGGGCTCACTGAGCTCAGCAGAAGGAATTCCATTAATTCCAGTGCACTATATTAATGGCAATGGTACTTAATGTAGATAGATTGCTATTATAACACAAGCTGGGCACACATACTTCATGTATTTTATGTTGGAATGCCGTTAACCTTTTTTTTTTTTCAATAGAGCAATATTTTCATTTTGGCTAAACAGCAAGCTGAGTGTTCTAAGCCTGCGTTATTGGAATATTTCTGTTAGTGAAAGTAGATTAATATTTCCAAGCACACATCCACCATCATGCTGCTTGCATTTCACCTAAACTTTGATTCCTCAGATCTCCCAGACATGTGGCTTGCAACCTTGAGGTTGCAGTATAGCCACAGGAGGCAAACCATGCAAAAATTATTAAAATTTCCCTTTTGAAATCAGTACCTGTCTGATTCTCCACTGGCAATGTATTATTATGATTTCATTGAACTCTTTGCCTTCAATTCAGTTTTAAAAACTGAATTTTTCCTTTTATTTGCACTTGTACAAGGGAGTAATGAAAATAATGAATCTGCGTCTAAGGTTATCTAGCCTTTTGCTGAGTTTGGATGCATTTGGAAAACAAAAATCTATAGGGAAATTTTCCAGCTATGGGGAAAATGGACCTGTAGGTGAAGAGACACCTGAATTGGTCCTACCAAGGCCAGTTCAGGTACCATACTTCATGCAAACTTAAAGACTCATACTCTTTAGGAAGGTCAGAACAGCTGGGAGTAGGAATTTTTAGTCCCATCTTGGTGTGTCAGCCCTCTGCTACTTGAGAAAAGAAGAGCTGACTTGTCTTAATTTCCCTCACAGTACTGGAAGGCACTTGCCATCCGTGTTTACCAAAGAGAGTTGCTTAAGTGAATAATTGCACTTCAAAAAGTGTATCCTGTTTCCCAGAAAGATGAACTTTCCATCATGAGCTGAAAGGAAATGGAGGGTTATGAGCATTTAGGAGGAATCTTCTTCACGTTAGGAATCTTTTGCTGAGAAAAATGTCTAATTTCTCATTTTTGGGGGAGTTTGGCTGCCCTTTGTGTTTGGGATCTCTCCAAGAGTTAGAGATTGGAGAGAACTGCAGTCAGCGAATGTATAATTTATACAACTGTGGCTGACTGACGGTAAACTTCCCTTTTATGACTATTCAGTAATGTCATTTCTAGTGCCACGTTAGGGGCAGTCTTTGCCTCCCTTTGTGTTACAGACTTCCAAAGGAAAAGTGTGCTTTAGTTGCCTGAATTTTCTGGGTGTGCTCTCTCTTACCTAATTGTTACCATTTTTAGGCTGTCCTTCAGGGTTATAGCTCTGCCACCTACCTTTGTATAGGTTCACATGTAACTACTATTGAGAAAAATTTTATAACGGAACTTAAAAGTCTGTTCAAATTACAATTAAGTAATAAATAAGGCAACTTTAGCATCTTTGTTCTGTGGCTGTCTGGCAGTGCAAGTGGATCTCTGAGCTGAGCCCCCCTCCTGGCAGAGCTGGAGCTGCTGCTGTTCAGCATAGCCTGGCCAGCAGAGCCATCTGCTGATAGCTCTGCACAGGGAACGGCCCTCAGCCCCTGCTGTGCTCTGGCTGCTTGTGAGCACTTACTCGGAAGTGCCAGCAAACTTCATTGCCAGTAGAAGAATGATTTTTTTATCTAGTAGGTGCTTGCCATACTGAAATGGATGCTTGTCCAACCCTCTTTTGAAACTCGGGGAAGCTCCGTGTGAGTGAGGGCAGTTACAGGGAGTATTTGCAAATGTAACATCCATCATCCAGAAGTTTTGTGATGAGATTTCATTTGCCATTGTAATAAAATCAATGACAAATTAGTGTTCATTATTTTGGCAGGTTGGTTCTGAATGTGGGTGAGGTGGGCAGTGTTAAGAAACTGTCCCTTATGTTTGCACTGCTCTCTTCCATGGTTGCATTCCCATTACCTGCTTTTGCCTGACTGTGGCTCTTTGTCTGCCTACAGTAATTCCATTGTATGGCCCCATGATTTGACAAAACAGCGTTATTCTCATAAATCCTGTCAGTCCCAAAAAGGTGCACTTGTGTGACCGAGGGGGAGCTATTAACTGTAGGAACACGGGAATTGCTAGAACCCGGCAGAGTCCATCATCCCTAATCCTTTCTTTGACTGTGGCCACTATCCATATCTTCTATCCCTTTCTTTTTAAAAAAGAAAATAAACATAAGAACAACCTGTGGCTTTTTTTAAACTGAGACTTATCCAAGTTTTGAGAGCAAGATAGAGTCAATTTTGTTGCTTCCTAATATTTTTTTTTGTGCTGTTGAAAAGGTACTGGATTTACACTGCAAGGTTCCTGTGGGCCTAGAGTTGAATGCATTTTTAATATCCCAGTTGTTATAACTCTATATGACATAGAAGGAAAAGCTCGACTTACTGATCATCAATTTATACCCTGAAGCATGAAAGCAGGTAGCATTTCTTGATAACAGTGAAATACTTATACGTGATTTGTTGTCACAGTCACGCTTTTGCAAACATAAACAAATCAGAATTCTCTGAAAGCATCTAATCAAGTGTTGAAAATCTGAGAGTCCACAGCTTCTTGATTTGTAATTCTTGCAAATAAAAGGAACAGTAGATAAAGATGTAAAGACTGTTTATTGGACAGAGCCTCAACCTTTGGTCTTAATTAGTATCTGTAACTTTTGTGTGATTCCCTTCTTGGTAGTTTAATATAACCTTTGACTGATAAACATCTCTTGCTACCTCTAGAAGATACTTCTTTTTTTACAACTCCGATTGCTGCATATATTTTACTTGTACTTTTTAAAGTCATGTTTTGGAAATCATTATCTTCGTGATCAAGATAATGCTGTAAATGTAGAAAGGTACAATAAGGGGAAATTGTTATTTTTATGTGTTAAATACTCTATGCAGGTTTTTTTTCCAGCCAATAAATTGCATAAACTTTTATATATTTTTAAGGCCATCTCTGCAGTTAAATGAAAATAAATGAGTTAAATCAGACTTTTCAGGATATATAAATAGCTGAACCAGGCTGGTTATCTTCCAGTGCTGTCCCTGAGCAATCAGAGGATATTGATGGGAACAGCTACGCCCACTTCATCCTCCTGGATAATCCTCCAGGGGGAAGCAAGTAAACAACTAGGAGCAAACAACTCCAAGCTTTGATACTCAATGAAAAATTTCAGCCCAAGGTTGTGTTTTAGAACCTGTCTAGGTTTGAATTTTTAATTTCTGTAGTAAAGAAGTTAGTTACAGAATCTTACTCATTTGCAGTGTAAATATTCTGTTATTGTGATTTCCACTCATAGAAGAGGAATACAAGCTGTTTAACCAGCAGCCACCTGCCTTCAGCATATTATCGTTGTGCTGCAAGTCCAGAACAGTTCTACAGATACACATGTATGCCTGTAAATAGTCTGCTCTACTGACTATATCCACTGTGTCCACTACAGCAGCACAGAAACAGAAGCAATGCCCTGGCCACCTGCCAGGCCATGCCCACAGCCATGGCTGTTATCAGAACGTTCCCAGGCCCAGTTCAGTAAGGTGATAAGCAGTACAGCACTACAGCAGGCAGAGAAAGCAAAAAGCTGCCACCAGCGAGCAGTAGGCTCTAATACACAGTCAGGAAAGCAAACCTCATAGCAAACACAGGAGCCTGCTGATTACTAGGTAAACATCACTAACAGCAATAAATTCAATCTAGTGCATTCCAATCAAACCCACTGTTACCTCGAACCCCTCAAGCCCAGTGTTGAGCACCAAAAAGGACTGTGGTGGTTTAACCCCAGCCAGCAACCAAGCCCCACTCCCGCTCACTCACTCCCCCACCAGTGGATCGGGGAGAGAATTGGAAGGGTAAAAACTGGAAAACTCGTGGTTGAGATAAAGGCAGCTTAATAGGAAAAGCAAAAGCCACTCACACAAGCAAAACAAAACAAGGAATTAATTCACCACTTCCCACGGACAGGCAGGTGTTCAGCCATCTCCAGGAGAGCAAGGCCCCATCACACATAACAGTGACTTGAGAAGACAAACACCATCACTCCAAACATCCCTCCTTTCCTCCTTCTTCTCCTCAGTTTATATACTGAGCGTGATGTCATACGGTCTGGAATATCCCTTTGGTCAGTTTGGGTCACCTGTCCCAGCTGTGTCTCCTCCCAGCTTCCCAGGCACCCTCAACTTCCTTGCCAGCGTGGCAATACGGAAAGCAGAAAAGGCCTTGGCTCTGTGTAAGCCCTGCTCAGCAATAACAAAAACATCTCTATTAATGTAATCAACGCTGTGTTCAGCACAGATCCAAAACATAGGCCCATACTAGTAACTACGAAGAAAATTAACTCTACTGCAGCCAAAACCAGCACAATCTGCCTTACTGATATCAATCTAGTTGGTTTGAGGGTATTTTGTAGATTTTTCACTGCTAAGAAATTCAACCCTTTGAGTTTTACCTTTCAATTGGTAGGTTGTCTTTGTATTTAAACTGATTTTTAGGAAAGCGTATACTTCTTCAACTTAAAACTATTCTCTATCTTTCATCTCCCAAAATATAACTATTTTTATGGGTTATGGGTGGGAATTGGAGAATAAAAGCCTCAGACCTTTTTTAGAACCATTCTGAATAGTTTTAGAGAACAGCTGAATAGCTGTAATCTTTTGAAAAGATTAAAAATTCATAAGGGAATAATAACATCTCAATTTTTACTTAATTAACAGAATTCCTAAATCTTAAAAATGTCATCTTATCCTAATTAACTTGTTCTTTTATAAAGGAACCCTTGCTGTAAACCCTGAGGTGAGAAAGCCACCAGATGTTTGATGGCTTCTTTTTTTTTCCTTTTTTTCTGAAGGCAAACTCTCAGCAGTTATTGAAAAAATATCTCACATGATAAATCTTGAAGATGAAAATGATATTTAAAAATGTTACTTCTAGCCACTTATCTCACTACAGTTAAATTTTACCACAGAGCATAGCACAACCCCCAGAGAATTGAAGTCTGTCACTCAGCTTTGGGATGTGGTTGTAAGAAGGAATCAACATAACTGAAATGACGATGAGAGAAACAGGAGTCTAACCTCATGAACTAGAGATCTCAGAGGTGATTAAATCTACCTGCTTCTCATCCCATGGTTTTTTACAGTGATTGTAACATTCCTGGTACACACCATCTATAAAAATGATCACTTGAGAGATAGGCTTGCCTTGAGCAGGGAGTAGATGAAGTATAAATCAATTCAAATGTAATAGAGGAAAAGTGAAATTAATACAGCTGTGCTCGGGGCATTTGTTACTGTCAGGAAAGCTGCATGCATTATGTCACACAAGGGTAATCTGGTTTGTGTTGGTTTGTATACTTACTGAGGAAATCTTTGACCACTGCAGTATGATATAGCAGAGATTTTGATTCACGTACTCTGACTGTGTAATATCCAAATTGGTCATTTAAGCAAAGTCTTTCATTTTGAAATAGCAGCAACAATAACAAAACTATTTTGCTCGTGGCCTCGCTTCAATATTTGTGTGGAGGAGTATATCCTAGGAAAAGTGAACTCCAGGGTTGTGTGTACCTCATTTTTGGAGTAGTTCCAGGTTAGATTTGAAATTTTCAAGCCAAGCTCTGAGGTTCTCCAAACCAGTTTGGTCACTGGATCAGCTGCTACCTTGCTGCAGCTATCCTGGGCTACCATGAGTGTGGGGCACTTACCACTGTTTGAGGTCTTTGAACTGAATGCAGGTAAGCAACTACCAACATCAGCTGATATGCACAGGTTTATAAGTAATGACTGGATATTGTTTTGAGAGATATTAATTGTTCAAATCAATTTGGGAGTTATAAAATAACTTGTGTGTGGTGCAGCAGCAGCTACATTAATTTTATTGGCCTATGCCATTCACATTAGAGGAGGAGATAATTTGTCTTCCCAAGTTCAGGAACTGTTAACAACCTTAGCTGTTGTAGGCTGGGCTGAGATTGGACAGTTAATCCTGAAAAAAAGCTGATTGTATAAAGTTGCTCTTTGATATCCAGTGACTGTTAGTAGGCGAGTCCTACTTTAATAAATAATAAACCTACCGCAACAAGTAAATGGTACTAAAAGTGTAATGAAATGCATCTGAATTGTAGAAGCCACCCAAAATTAAAGGAAAAATAAAAAATACTCATAACATATAAAGCAAACAAGGGGATATGTGATATAGAAAGGAACTAAGATATGTGCACCCAACAGGAGTCATACTTTAGAAGAATCTTTGTGAAACTGAACAAGAAAAATCCTTAAAAATATGGGGAGCTATACTGAAGAAAACATTCCCTCTGGCTCTGTGGGAGGTAACAGGTGATAGGACACAGCTGAATCTTTGGATGGTGCCTTAGTGATGAACTGAAAACCTGAGTGTTCTGGTTTTTTCTGGTATAGCATGACTACGCCAGAAGCATGTTATGTTTTATAGGAAAAGAAAATAGGGAGTTAAAAGGATATATAATAGTGTAATCTGCTGACTGTCTAGGTAAGTTGCAGAGAAAGTAATCTGCTGACTGTCTGGCAGTTGCAGAGAAAGTAATGTTGTACTTCTAAGAATTTTGGTGCTAATTGGAATCGTGTATATATGTTAAAATTATGATTATTGAGTGGTAATGAGTAAACATGATGTTCTGAACACGCAGCTTGCTTGAAATGCCATGGTTTTGTGGAGACATGGAGCAATCCTGCCAGGGACACGCCTAATATGACTGTATAGATAGTGTTACATTAATAATGGGCACTTGTTCTCTTTATTTTTAACCTATTTCTTATCTTTTTGATTCATATACTTTTCAAATTAGATATAATAATGTCTATTTTGCTTTTTCTGTTCCAGCGAATTCGAGATCTAGAAGATAAAATAGAGCTTCAAAAGAGGCAACTCAAAGAAATTGAGGAAAAGGTAAATAAAATTCTGGGCAGCACCAATGGATTTCTTCTCTACAAATTTATTTTTCTTTGTTGCATTGATGTAAGTACTCCTTAACCTAGTATCATTAAATCTATTTTTAAAGCAAGATAAAATTGGAGTTCAAGCCATTGCTGTGTGAAATGATGGTCTTTCTCTAATCTGCTCAAAACCATTTCCTATCCAGATCTTCTGTCAATTGCAGGAAGGCATCAAGGGGTCTGGAGAGACACTAGACTAGTAGGGGGAGGATTTGATGATGTTTAGATCAAGAAAGAACATACAGATTTGTCTCTGACAGATTTGGTTAGCTCAGCGCTGTTCTTTGGGTATCATTGCTCTGCCAAACTTTCAAGTACTGAAAATTAAAACAAAATAATTAAGATGCCTATGACATAATTTACAATCGAGAATATTTCTTACTTTAAGATAGAAACAAATTAATATCCTGGGTCCAAATTTTCTTGTCTTTTGAAAAAGCTCTGATCAAAGCTTGAGACAGCAAATGTATTTGTGTCACTGTTGTTCCCAAGCAAGGGATGGCCCAAGGTTCATGGGCTATCAGCTCAGGAGTTTCCCAGGTCTGTGAAGTTTAGACTGCTCTGCAGGGCATGGGATGACAATGGGTCTTTCTCTAGGCCCCAGGAAAGTGTTTTAGCTTGTTACTTTTGCTGAATCAGTGCCTAGATCCCAGCACGAGTTGCATCGTCTCAGGGAACCAGCTCACTGGATGTTGAAAGGTTTCTTCCTCACCCTTCAGTCCCAGTGTCCCATCATCTCTCCTCCCAGTGTCACCCTCTGGGGTTATTGCACTTCTAGCAACTAATCCAATTCCCTCAGCATCTTCCTTGGTCCCTTATGCTCCCACATTAGTTGACTCCCCTTTGCTGTACCTTGTCCTGCACTTTTCAAACCATGATATCCAGCTGGGTTTGTGGAAGAACCAGGAGAAGAGCCAGGAGAAACTGTGCTGGGTGCTGCTGTTTTCACTAGCAGAGAAGCACAGGAATCATCCACTGCTAGAAGGGCTCTTTTGCTGCCTTTGCCCTTTTCTGCCCCAAACCGCTTGTATAGCTGAAGCTGTTCCTGCCTAGCAGCCAGTGATGTCTCATATCAAAGCAGAGAAATGCTGAGGGATAGATGATACTTCCACATGTTAATTACTTCAAATATTAGTGTTTATCCACCTACTTTACAACATCAACATCTCTGGATGTTGCTATTGCCCAAATATAAGCCTGTAAGTTGTTGCCATTAGAGTTTACAAATTAGGTATTGGATTAGACAGACTGATAATTTTGAAAATGGAAGGTAGCATTATCTCTACTGGTTCACCAGCTGGATGGATGGAAAAAGCATTAGAAAAGAAACAGCTTAATCACAAGCTTAGCAGAAAGCTGGTAATGAGTTAAAATGATTAACATCCTCTTTGCCTTAATGTTGCATTAGCAAGAGACCTGAGAAAAGCTTCATCTTTTTCTATTAACCTTCAACTTCTGAATGGGTGGAGCACTTCTTTTTATCTGTATTACATTTGAATTATTTTTTTTCCTTGGGATTAAATCTCATTCTGAATTTGATTGACCAAAGGAAAATTATGTTGCCAGGGAATCAGTGAATGATATACTTTTACTTTATTGTTCTTCTTAAGGTTTAATGTGTCAAAGAGCACAGACTGACACCTACATGCTACTGATACTGAGCACAATATCTGAGCCTCATCACTGGGGGTAGCTAAGGGCAATGCACCATTTATGGTGTCATGAGTATGACTTTTTATTTTCCTTTAGGAATGACTTCTATTTTTAAGTTTTATGTCAAATCAGAACACAAGGATGGCAGTATTTCTGCCCTATAGATTCTTCAGCAAACTGTCCTGTTTCTAAAGAATATACAGAAGAAAAATGTAAAATCTCGATTTTAGTCTATGAGTTGAAATATGAGGAACAAGTGGTGTTTAAACACATCATACTTTTCTCATAAGTGATTCTTTACCATTTTAGCTGCACTTAGTTTGTATCCTGGGTTTGGTAAGTCTTGGTTTAGGTCAGTTTTCACATGTGTAATTATAGGTACTTCCCTAAGTGATGCCCAAAGCCAAGCCTAGTATTTCTCAAGTTGAATAGTCCACAGATGTTACCATTGTAGAACCTCTCAAATGCTGAATTTTGTGCCCCTTTTAGAGTAAGTTCGGTATACTTTATCTTTCTTTTGGATCAACTTAATTAATGATATAAGACTAACTGCTGTAATGTCATTGGATTTCATATTACATATCTTACATCTTCTTTCTTTTCTTTTTTCCTCATTTTCTTTTGATCTTATGTTATAGTTTTTGTTCCTTTTTTTGTTTTTTTCACTAGCATTCATTCTGTGGCCTTGATGACACAACCGAGCCAAGATGTGTGGTTGGTACTCTTTATATTTCTTCATGGTCAATTTTTAGCTCTTAGATTTTGCCATATTTTGAGAATTGTTTGTAAGACTCTGAAACCATAGGGAAGGGCATACTGGTTTTGGTTGCACAGAGAGGAAGAGTCCCCTATAAAATCCAACTTGGATGCTTTCCATCCTAGACTTCTGCAGAAAGTCATTGGGTTTTCAGTGAAAAATGATTTTGCATTCTAAGATGCTGACTGCTGTAACTGCAGTGGGTGCTTTTCGTTTCTGCAACACAGGTACATTTTGTCTCAAAATTCAGGTATTGCTGTAGGATCCTGCCTTCTGTCACGCTGGATGGAGAAGCAGCAAAACATTGGTTTTCAATTTTTTTTCCTAAAAAGTCCTGTGAGCATCACCACCCATGCAAAAAAAAAGGAGTTCATTTTGCTTCCTCAAGATCTTTGAGGCCATGAAATCACTTAGGAAATAATGACCTATTTTCCCTTCTATGAGTCGATGTGAAGGTTACAATGTGACTGCCCCCTGTGTGCCAGCGCAACATGGAAGGGGTGAGGGTAAAAAACCTCTGTGCCTCTCCTTTGCGACAGTACCATCATTCTTGCTGTCCTTTCCACAGCATCCTGATCCTTTCAGCTCAATGCAAAGGACAGAGTGAATTTCTTCAGCTATAGCAGGAGCCATAGTGGCAGTGCTCACCTTTCACAGAGAACAAGAGGGAAACACAATTTAGAAAATAAGTCCCAGTCCTCTTCCCTGGAGCAATGCAAGTTGCACACTGTCTTTCAGTAAGGATGGTAACTCAACAATCTGTCAGAGAATTAAGCTGTGGTTTAAAACTATTGAGTATTATACAGTGTTTGTGTTGTTACTGTTGTTGGGGTTTTTTTGTTTTGTTTTTAATTGATAATACACGATGCTTTTACCTTTACAATTTTTCCAAGTTTTTTCTTCTATTAAATCTGTTGTGAATTATGCTCATGGAATCTCCTTAGACTAGGACATGCATTCAATCAACACCTTTGAAACTGCTATCAACTACTGTATGATGAAGAAGCATGATGACAATAGTTACTCCAAAAAACTATTATATGTACCTTACATTAAGCTTGAAACAGTATTTTCTTCTGCCCAAATCACAAGTACTTTTACGAAATCAGACCTGTGTTATGGGCTCTTTTGAGGGTTTATTCAGGTCCCAGTACCTTCAGTTATCATCTTTCTGTTGATGCTCTTTGGAACTGGCTCTGGACTTTCATTATGAGCATTGCTGCATATGTTTTTTATTTTTCAATAAAATGGTGATAGAAACAGATGGGTAGAATGTAATTCAAGGGTGTTATTGCTTTGTAACAAAAAAAGCAGTAGCTTTCTTTTGATTGTTAGATGGGTGTTGAAAAGTGGTGGAAATTGAACAACATTTCTCAGCATTTTCAGCATTCCTTCTGAAATTTCCTCTGATTTGTCAAAAATTGAGCACGTGCATATAGAGAGGTGTTTGAAGAAAGGTGAAGCCTTTTGGTACACTATTCACCTTTTCACAGTTTGAGATGAATTTTTTGTTCTGAGGAAATCAGATAGGACAGATGCTGGTTTGGTTCATATAAGCTTGAAAGAGTAATGTTAAAGGAATCACCAAACTATTATCTTTGAAGTTTCATCCAGCTTTTTTATACCAGTCCTGGTTAGAGGTGCTAACATCTGGATGAATATATTTGCTTTTAAATATTGTGAAAAGTATACTTGCCAAGTCTACAGAAACTTTATAAACATTCCATAAACTTAGTGAAATTACCAGCATTTTTAAAATTCCATTTGAAATATTTTGAAATACTATGCATTTGAGGGATCCATAGGCTTCCATGCTGATATAACTGATAGTATTATGGGTCCCCCTTGGATAAAAGAGAAAAAATACTGAAAAAAAATTTACAAGTATTATTAATCTCCAGAAAATGCATTGTGCTGCTATAACCTGCTATTCTTCCTGTCAAAAGTATTTCAGTAGTTAAATTCAAGCTTGGTGACAAGCATTTTGAGGAAATAACACAGGAATAATGACCTCGTAGCCACATAGCTACTCTGCTCTTGACATCTCTAGGAGTGCACATCACGTTGTGGTGCTAATGTGAAGGGCGACGTCCTTTAATTCATTTTGCCAGAGGTGAATCTGCCTCTGATTAATGTAACACAGAAAAGCCAATTTTAAGATACTTAGCTATAGTCGGATTCTTGAACACTGTTAATTATTTCAAGGCAAGCCATGTGATTTACTGATCGTAATTTTGGTTCTAGTTATTTTGAAGGTAATATAAAATGAATTTAAGCTTGGATGCCAACACTTATTTATAAAGTAATGTTATTTATCTAAAGCTCAGCAGACTTTTTCTTTTCTTTGTTGTTTTCTGTTTTGGTTTTTGTTGTATTTACAGGCTATTAAAAGAGCGTATGGAGTGAACAGCTGAGTCCACTTGCAAAAATACAGAAAATATTTAAGCAGCTTTAAATTGGTGCATTTTTTTCATAAAGCAGTTTGCATAGTACTTCAAGCTGCAAAAAATTTGAATTTAAAATTAGAGATTTTTTTAAAGATGTAGCTTCAAGCTGGAATGATTTCATAATCAAATAAGGACCAGCACATCATAAACACAGAAAAAAAAAAATCTAAATAGAATTTACACTCTCACACCAACCAAACAGCAGAAAATAATACAAGTGCAATTACTGGCTGCTATGTGAACTGTTACCTACCAATGATTTTCTTACAGTACTGAGATTTTTGTCTCCATACTGCATGCTTTCAACAAATGTGGTTTGCATTTCACCCAGGAAACACAGGATCTCCTTTTAATATCTATATAAAAAAAGCTAAGTGTTTGACATTAAATTGTCTATAGCAAATAGCTGACAGGAAGCAAACTGTTCAAAGTTGGAAACAAATAAAGATTTACGACCCTGCAGTGGTAAAATTCATATTAAATTCTTAAGTTGGAAATCCACGAGGGAGAAAGGAAGTGTTTTGGTGAAAGGCAAGGTGATGGATTGAACTAAGAGAACTTTAAAGTGGGCAAGAATTGTGTGGGAGATATGATTTCTTGAATGTTTCTTGTAAAGTGAGGCAAACTTGTAAAAACAGCACTGGGAAAATGGAAGATTCCAAGGTGGCCTGAGGGGTCAGGAAAAGAGAATGAGTGATGTGCTCTGCTCAGTTGTCTCTTCAAGAAAGAAGAGGGGCTTGAACAAATGGGCACGTTGATGAATATGATAAGCAGAGACATAGTTGGATATAAATATTTAGAAATCATGGCATCCTCTCAGATGAAATAAAAAAATGTTGACATTAGCTACCAGGAAGCAAAAATGGCACAGCCTCAACCAGCAGAGGCAGATAAACATGCATGGACATTGATCACCTGAACTGCAAGAAAACTTCGGGGTGAAGCACAGGCTGATATAATGAAAGTTGAAAAGAGCTTTTTAAGATAGAGAATGGTTACAAAATTAAGAAAGATTACTCTTTCAAACAGGGAAAAGCAAATTGAAGTTTCAGAACTGGAAAGGCAATATGAAGAAACAGATAATTTTAATTATTTCTGAAATGTTGAGGCAAGCTGAAAATATTAAGAGCACAATATTAGAAGATAACTTTCTCCTTCCTCACATCTTTTTGGAAATCATATTTGTGTAGAAAGCCACAGAGAAACAAGTCTATTCCCATGGACACACTGAACTCCAACATGAACACAGAGTGGAATTAGATGGTTACAATAACACAACGCATGAAGTAGAAATTATGATTGACAAAAATAACATAAGGCAATGAACAATTAAGGAAGGACAAAGAAGGCTGAGGGAAAATTTTGTCACAACAACTGATTTTCTCACTGCTAAAGGTGCAGGAATCAGCCTCAGGAGCAGCCAGTTTTCTCAGATAATTATCAGTCTTTGAAGATCAGAGGTGTACTCTCCACAAAGAATCACCAGACAACAGCATTTACCTGCAGAAGGTGCTGAGACACTGAAGATTAATTTAGTCAAATGCAGCAAACTGTGGCTGATGTGAGGGTCTGAATAACCCTGTTTCCTGGTAAAAAGCACAGTTTACCTTGGAAACAAGGACCATGCAGAAGTCTGGAATCTTGTTCTCCAAAAGAATGTGTTGCTCACAATGTGTTGTTCAAAAGGAACAAGCTTTTAGAGAATTTGTTTTCATATAGAGATTTTTCATGTTTTAGTTAAGGCTGTTAGCAGTGTGATGACAGAGTGGAAAAATGAGGTTTTCACTGCAAAAGGCAGAATTCTGGCATCACTCTGAAGAAAAGGACCAAAACAGGAGATAAACAGAGCTTGAGATAATCAAACCCAGTGATGATGAAGGAACAGAAATTGGAAAGTGTGATTCACTTGGCAAAGAAACCCTCTTCTCATAGGCACAGTTTTGCTCATCACTACTTTGGATATGAAACTATAAGCACAAACATGGGATGGTCAGAGCACGTGGCTGCCACGGTAAGCACACTGCACAGACAGGAGAGGATCTTCTCACAAAGCAGAAAAGGTATGAGCAGTTTCCTTTTCTTATTTTGTGATGTGTTTAGTTACATTGTAATTGATATGTGACAGTTTTGTTGATGTCAGTTAAAGAATCTGGCTGATTGGGGTGATATTTTCCATTGCATTCATGATGGGTTTTTTCTGTGCTGAGCTAGCAGGATTCATAGTTTTGGAAAACAGAATATATCATTACAATCTTACTATCCACTGTATGCTGATATTTATTACAGAGCTGGGAACAGGTACAGTGTGTTAACAGGGTGGCCAAGCATTGGAATAGGCTGTCCAGGGAAGTGATGGGATCACCATCCCTGGAAGTATTCAAAAGCATGTGGATGTGGCACTTGGGGACATGGTTTAGTACTGGACTTGGCCATGCTGGGTTAGTGGTTGGTCTTGATGCTTTTAGAGGTCTTTTCCAACCTTACTGTTTCTATAATTCTGTTATTCAATCCATACAATATGATGGGCCTGATTTTCACTTTCCGTGACACAGCTTTTAAATCATCAGTCCCAGCTGTGTAAGTGAAGAAAGAAACTGTAAATTTCTTTGTTGTTGTCAGTTCTAACAGCTTTCCTGGTTTTATGCTGCAGTACTTAATAGTTTTCAGGATGAAGCAGCAGAAGCATAGAGCCTGATGAATCATGAGGTGTGAGGTCATCTTTAGAAATTGTTGTATTAACTTTCATTTTATGAATGAATAAAAGAGCACCTTTAAACAAGAACACGTACTAGAAATAGGAGCGCAGAAATCAGTGTTGTAATGATTTTGCCAGTTTTTTTCCTGCCTGCATCCTCACTGCTTTTATATGCTGGTTACTTTCTGCAAAATATACTGCTAAGAATTTTTCTTTGTACAGCTTACGAGTTAAATATTGGGCTGGGGCACAGTTGAAAATGACATTAATTTGCTTTCCACTCTAAATTGTTAATGAGCAGAGTAACAATGTCCACTATTATTATACCTACCTTTTGCAGTGCTGTTCAGGGATGTGCATTATCAAATAATAAATACAGACAAAATACTAATGTCTCAAGGAACTCTAAATTGAAGATACTGTTCTACTTGGGAAATTATACAGGCCAGGGGAGAGCCATGATTATGTTAACACGTCTCTGAGAAGGGATTGGGCTTCGTAGGTCTACAGATCACAAAGTGGTTTGAACTTTGGTGTCCACATGGATTTATTCTTTGATGTCTTTCCACACTTGAAGCTTTTAAGTATTATAACTTCTCACAGGACCGAGGAGCAGCTGAATCATTTCAGCTCTAGGTCCTTGTGGGGATAAGGCCAGTGAGTTGATAAAATTGACCAAAATAGTGAAACGTAGTGTCACTGACCGTACATGTGAATAGCACATAACAAAACATGGGGTCATAAGAGAAGAACTGTTTGTCAGTCTTTTGCACTGATTTTTTGCCATTTTCTGCTCCTCAGTGTCAAAAATGTTACTTTTATCTTCTTCCTGTATATTCTGCATTTGTCTACCAAAAAAAAAAAGTAATTGCATCATTTCCTGGAGAATAGCTCCAAACTCTGTGGTTGAATTCCAATTACAGGTCCAATTCCAAATCAACACAAATGTAGCAAAATCAAAGGCAATTCACAGATGCCACTGGTTGTGGTTTAACCCAGCTGACAACTAAGCATCATGCAGCCTCTCACTCACTCCCACTAGTGGGGAGGAGAAACAGAAAGAAAAGGTAAACCTCCTGGTTTGAGATATAAACAGTTTTATAATTGTAACAAAATATTACTATATTAGTATACTAATGTTAATATAAATATGCTAAAATATGAGTAGCAGTAGTAATAATAATAAAAATAACAATAGTAATTATAAGGAGATGGAGAGAAAGTAACAGGACCCAAGAGAAACAAGTCCACTGCACTGTACAGTTTCTAAGGTGTGGAATATCCCTTTGGACAGTTTGGATCAGCTGTCACAGCCATGATCTCTCACAGCTTCTTGTGCAGCTCCTCACTGGCAGAGCATGAGACACTGAAAAGTCCTTGATGCAGGGTAAACACTACTCAGCAACAGCCAAAACATCGCTTTGTTATCAACGTTATTCTCATACTAAATCCAAAATACAGCACTGTACCAGCTACTAAGAAGAAAATTAACCCTGTCCCAGCTGAAACCAGGAAACAATTATAAGACTGTACTTACTGAAGCGAGTTTCTGTAAATAAAGGTGAACTCAGGCTGAAGAATTTTTAGATCTATAGCTAAAAGAGGTGAAAGAAAAGAACCAAACTTAGCTTGCCTTCTCAGGCCCAAATTTGAACATTCCTTTTAGGAATGGTTTCATAACCTATCAGAGGTGAAGTAGATATAACTAAAATACTGCGTGGAGAATTCCAAAATACAAGTTAAATATACTGAATGTTTTCTCTGAAGTAGTCATAGAATGCCTTTTGAATAGGAAATATCCTTTTTTAATCTTCTGTCTTGAAACAATAATAATAGAATACGTTTATCCAAAATAAACATACTCAGTTTTATGAACTTCCAAATAGTAAAAAATTATTCTCTTTTCAAAACTTTGATGCCTAATTCCTTTATTAATTAGTCTAACTGAATCTTTTATGAGGATCTCATGAACAGCAACTCCTTTCATACATGCTAATGGGGCTAATGAAATGAGACTTTCTCATAAATAATAAATGTGTTCAGAATCAAGAAGGACTGTTCATTTGATCATCAGAGGCTTAGACTCTGTTATTGCATGCTTAGAGTGCAGTATGTTCTGAACCTAATAATTTGGGGGTTTTTTTCATCATGGATCCTTCATCCGGAAAAGAGCAAGAATTTTGTTACTCTGTTAAAATGCCCAGCAATGAAGGATTTGATATCCTGAATTTCAATGTTAAAATTGCTACTTCCTGGATTTTCCAGGAATTAGAAGATGCAAGCACACCTGATGGAAAAGTAAACAGTGCTGGAGAAGAGAACTTAAATCTCAGAATAAAAGAACTGGAAAAGTCAGAGCAAAACCTGAAAGGTGTTCTAGAGGACTACGTGGAGTCAGATTCTGTCCTAAGACATAGGTAAATAAAAGGGGATTTTGCATTAAAATTCATTGTGATGTAACAGATGTATTCTTCCCTTTGCCCTATGTACATGATAATTACATTATATGATTATCATTACATGATAATGCAAAAGCAACAAAAACATCAACTTTATGTGTTTTTAGAGTGCCTGAGAAGATGCATGTATAAGTGCTTTGTGTAGCTGTCAGAACAGAAATGCAATATTCATTTTTTTAAGAATTATTATTTAAATAAGGGTTTCAGCATGGTCTAAAATGTTGTTACAAATAACCAGACACCTTTCTCAGGATACTGCATTCTTAAATATTCATAAGGTGTAAATTCTGTTTGTAAAGTTTATTCCTTTCCTTTTAAAGTAAGAGTTAATTAGGAATTTTGTGTTGTAAAAACAGTTTATTGCTTCAGAAAGCTTCATTCAGTTTAGTATGTTAATGCTAATCACTAAAATAGATAAAGGTGCCATTACTCATTAATTATACATTTGACTAGAATAATTAGTTTTGATAATCAGCAAAGGCAATGTTTTAAAGAAAGTCAAAGATTTCAAAAGTAAGAAAATGGAAATGGCATTAAAATAATTATTTGTATAATTTTTAAATTACTTTGATTTATCAAAGATTTGTCCAGAAATGTTTTAATAATGGGCTTTTTTTTTTCAAAATAATAATGAATCTTTTTAAAAAAACTTTCATAGGAATAAACCTATTGTAACAAGCATATCGGGGAGGAGAAGATATGGAGAACTTTATTTCAAACCAAAACAAAGACAGTGTGAGGGAACAATTCGAGGAGAGCAAATGAACAGCTGAAACTTGACTGAAAGCCCATTTTCAGGGACCTTGGGTAGCCAGTAAAAAGAAAAGGAATCCTATGCCTGGAGTCCTTGTGGCTGAAGAACAGACAGATGACACAAGGAATGATGTAGAAGGCAGAACTACCAGGAAAAACAGAGAAGCAGAACTCAGCCAAGGCAGAGTTCTGGGCTGACGTGGCCCTGTTTCCTTTGATACCAGTGTCAGATGATGCAGTGCCTGCAGAGGGGAGGACCTCGTCAGGTTTACTTTGATACATGAATGAGCACTTATTTAACTATGTGTTTTCTATCTTGATCCTGTTTCTTCAGAAATATTTTCTTTATGGGAGATTTTTGAGTAAAGGTAATGTTGTGGGGATGTAGGTAGCAGGAAACTTTGGCAGGGGGAAGTAAGTCAAAGCTTTAAGTTAGAAATGAGCAGGGGAGCTCACTGAAGGTTTGTTGAAGGACTCACTAAAGGACTGTTAAAAGTTGAATGAAGAAATTAAAAGAAGAACTAGCAGGGTCCTGAGAGACATTGGGGGTAAAGCGTGCCTCTCTGAGATGAGAAAAGAGGTGGCTCTAGTACCTGCCTCATGAGATGAAAGACTTCTAAACTTTCTCCTTAATAAGTAAGGGTTATTTTGGAATTCACAGCTGCTTAAAGCACTGAGAAAATTTTGATGTGTAGGCTGAAAAGGGAAGGAAAGTCTTAAGGAAAACATGAAGCTTGCTCTCGTAAGATTATTTTAGATTATTCCTCCTGTGTAGAGGAACCCCAACATATCATATCTCGAGCACAAGTCCTGTGAGGAGAGGCTGAGGGAGCTGGGGTTGTTCAGCCTGGAGAAGAAGAGGCTCAGGGGAGACCTCATCACTCTCTACAACTACCTGAAAGGAGGTTGGAGCCAGATGGGGGTTGGTCTCTTCTCCCAGGCAGCTATCAGTAAGACAAGAGGGCATGGTCTTCAGCTGTGCCAGGAGAGGTTTAGGTTAGATATTAGGAAGAAATTCTTTACAGAGAGGGTAACCAGGCATTGGAATGGGCTGCCCAGGGAAGTGGTGGATTCTCCGACCCTAGAGGTTTTTAAGATGAGACTGGAAGTGGCATTTAATGCTGTGGTCTAGTAACCATGGCAGTGTTGGATCAAGGGTTGGACTTGATGATCTCAGAGGTCCCATCCAACCTGGCTGATTCTATGATTCTATGATCACACTATGTCATCTTACACTACCATTTTAATAGAAACAGGCAAAGCAATACCTGTATTTTGTCAAAATCCAGCCTTGTGGACATAGTCAATACAGTCATACATTATAGGTTTCAGTACCCACTGAAGGTATGTTACAAGTAAGATGTTATCATTTCAGTCCTTAAAACACAGGTACTTCTAGGTTACCTGTAACATTAATTTTGATGGGAAGCATTTACTACCATTGTAAAATTTGAGCTTGTTAACTGTGAGCCTAGCAAAATTCTGTGATCAGATACATGCAGAGACTGATGTGTTGTGGTTGCCTTTGTGCTAAGTTGTTACTTCACTGAACAAAAATCTTGTAAATGTGTTTGCTTATGATTTTCATATTAAGCCAGCAGAGAGGGACTGAACATGGGTGTTGTCTTTAACAGTTTTGAGACTTTCCAGTGTAATGTCCAGACCTCAGACTTGCTAATGAAGTGTTACTAGTGATCCACAAACTGTTACTATTTTATTTTTGGGAGACAAATGGAATAAATAAAGATAAATTTATGCATTGCTGATGACTGCTTATCTATCTGGAACTGTACTGTGGAATTTAGTTAGCAAAAATCTTCATTCTCACCATCACAGGATGAAAGAGCTGGAGCTGTCACACAAAAAACTTCTTGTGATGATTGATCAGCTCAATGTGAAGTTGCAAAAGGTTGAAAATGCCAATGTACGTGTTAAAGGGAAATTGCGAGACATTCAGGAGGATCTGATCAACTTGGTGAGGAAGATATTGTTTCAAATTACCTAGTTTATTTTCTCTTTGTGGTAGTAATTTCTAAGTCAATCTCATTTCCAGTGATCTGTCTGTTTTTAAGCAATAAATCATCTCAACCTTTATCTTTTTCTACAAACATAGGAATCAGAAGAACTTTCGGATTTTTTTTTCTTCCCCTTTCTATTTCTCTGTTGTTTTTGACAGCACTGCCATTATTTCTTTCATTCAGGCCCTTGAACTTTGAAATATATGCTCACATTTCCTACTTTCTCTCCAGAAGCCACTCAGTGTACTTCTCCTCAGGTCAGACTTTATCTTTCTAGGCCCATACAAAAGGCATTTTTACCTAGTTTACACAGCTCATTGGATGGATCCATGAAAATGGAGGAAGAATGAAAGTTTTTCAGGGACAGTCTTCAGTGAAACAATGTGTTTTGATTCTGTTTATCATAAGATATACTTTCATTTTCTCAGCATTTTAGAGTTGAATACTCTCACGGGACAATAGTACTGTGTGGCAAGACTCTCAAGTCTTGCTTCAAAGTTGCTGCAATGTCCCTGTGATACTGGTGGCTTTTAGTCTGCTGAAAGCAAGGGCAGCACGGGACTCATGAAATCCTCTCTGCCTTTCATCTTTCACCTCCGTATGTCGCTGTGTTCAAACATACTGTAGTGCAAATGAAAATACCAAAGCCTATTTTCAAGCTGTTTCAAAAGTCACTTGTTCCTTTCTCCTTTTTCAGGAGGTTCATAAGAGGAGCTGACAGATGACACCTATAGTGAAGGGCAAAGGACAAAAACTTGGTCTCTGGAAAGTGTGTGTCCTGTTTTCTAAAACAGAACCACAGCTTCCCTGCCTGTAGCACCTCAGTGCTTCAATACTGTCAGCATTAAGGGTTTGTTGTAGATCAGAGCTGAATGTATGAATTCCAGTTCTAAGGTTTATTTTGATTTAATATGTACTGTAGAACATGCAAAAAAATGCGTTTTAAAACTTTTTTTACTTTTTGTAGTAGTAGATGGGGGTGAGCTTGTGTTTTGTTTCCTACTGAGGTTTTCTGTGATGGCTGAAATGACAAAACAGTTTAGTTTTGCTCTAAAGGCAGGATTTTACTAGCTTTAGAAAAAATTTTATTTATGTCATTCCTGAGTTTTCAGAAAATAAGGGCAGAATTATCGCTAAATTAAAATAAATAAGGGAAGAAGAGATTTAGTATTAATTTGCTAACCATACAACTCAATGTAATTGTAGGTTGAAAACCAAAAAAAGTCAGAGAAGAAGCAAAAGGAAAAATTATGTTGGCTTCAGGAGCAGCTGAAGACAAAAGAAGAAGAAATAAAAAGCCAATCGGAATATTTTGAGCACTACAAACAAAGACAGAGACAACAAACAGCAGTATTGAGAAAGAGGGAATGTTACCTTCGGGGTGAGGTATCTAGGCTGGAAAAGCAAGTCCTAGATCTTAGCTCCCATGTTGCTCTTTTGACATCCGAGATAGAAGAGGGAATGGTGCAGCATCTCCAGCAGGTGCTGGAATCAACGTTCAGTGGGACTCGGGGTTATAAACACCCTGACACAGAAGTAGTGGAATTGAAAACTTGTATTGAAAATGTGGAGCATGATGTGAAAAGCCACCTTCAGGCATTTCAGCAAAATCTGAAGTTCTTAAGGGAAAAAGAGGAGGACAACAGAAGAGAACAGGGAGACCTGCTGGCTGAACTGCAGTGCTCTCAGGACAATGAAGACTTCCTTAGAACAAAATTGGAAGAATCTTCCTGTCATGTCTATAGTTTGAAATTATCTGAAATCAAACTACAGGAAAAAATGGAAGAGCTTTTGGATGAAAACAGAGCTTTAAAAGATCAAAGTACAGCGATGTTGAAAAAGAAGAAAGAAAAAGACTCACAACTTGCAAGATTGGAGAATGGAGACAACAGTGTTGACCTGGTATGTCAACTGGTAAGTAAAAATAAGACAAAATATAATTGGTTTTTGTCTTTATATCACCTTGAATTACACTTGTCATTAGATGTGCAATCAAGATGAAAGTATGAGACTTTATCTTTCCTGACTTTTTTTTGTTTATATCTGTTTATGCATTCGTACTTCAAACTGTCTCATTCACACCCACTGGAATCAGTAGTTGGAGCTTCATTGCATCAGTCCTTTTATTAGGTGCACATTGAGGACACTTAGCAAACCCTTTTTCCTTAAGTTTTTAAGTGATGTGCCCCTGGCAAAAGGTCTCAGTTGGCAACAGAAGTAGAACCCAGAAGAACTTCTGAGACCTCTGTCTTGTGGATACCAGTCAATGGAGGAGTACAGATATGGTTGGATGAGTTTTTGCATTTTATTCATGCCCAAATGCTGAAGCAAAAAGCATAGCTGACAATAAATCTTCTCTGTGAGATTTTCTGGATAATGGTAAACAAGGGAAGATGGATACAGTGTTCATGACCGGGAGCGAGCTGAGATACTCAATGGTTTGCAGCTCTGTAACATTGTGATATGCCCTGAATACACTGAATAGACTTGTTTGCTTCAAGCACTTCACCCCAGCACTGCATGGGAAAGCTCTGGAAATGCTGTAATATGGCATTGAGCTTCTGCCAATTCATTTTGCTGACAAGGAACAATTCTTTTCACAGAGTGGACTCAAACAAAGTTTTATTCTTTATCCACTGAGGTGGAGGGTATTTTTATTCTGAGAATTTGTTAAATTGAATCAGCTAAGCCTCACACTCAGCTTACTTCATTCAGATTGTGACCTGATATCCCAAGAACTCTCCTGATTTTAACTACATTTAACCAAGAGGTAATGGGCATGAACAAATTCCTTTCGTATAGGAGGACAATAGGACAATAGAACTGTACTTGAGTACTTCCAGAACTGGGAGAAGCTAGAGAGGATCTTTAGTCTGTAAAAGCTAGAGGAAATAAAGACAATTTTTTTAACCTGGTAGTTGAATGCACTTTTGCAGGCATGGTGATTTAGTGGTTCTACAGCCCCAAAGCAGTGAGCTCCAGGAGGTTCCCTTTGGATGAGAGAGAAAGGGTGGTAAGATCATCCTGCAGTGACCAGCAGCACATGGGTGACCTTTGTGGAGAGCTCGGAAGCTGCACCTCACTGCACCTGTCTCTGTAGCTGCCTCAAGGTGGCAAAAAGAACAACTACTTACCCTGAACCATTGCTGTAGTTCCTTTAACTAGTGTATTCACTTTTTCTTGGGAAGGAAGAATACCCTTTAAAAATATTTTAAGATACTTCTAGAGGGACTTGCACTGAGTTGTAAACAGGTGCAACAAGCAAATGCACTATGAGGCGGCTGCACAGCTAAAATCAAGAGGAGTGAGGCCTTTCAGAGCCCGAAAAGTAGTGAAGAATTACTATTTGGTTGATAGAATTGAGAAAAGGAGAAAATAAGTGTGGGGATATTTGAAGGTGTGAAAGCACAATGTATCAACTGACTAATTGTCTGAGACTAATCTAAAAAGTCTTCAAGACAAAGGATCAAATGTCTTTCTTTCTGTGCTGTACTCTAATAAAAGGTTATTTTTTTCCTGTACACAAAGTTTTCTAACCATTTCTTTTCTAAGTACTTTTCAATTAACATCTGTGTTGCCATAGGAGGTTACAGTGTCTCAGTTACCCAGTCTTTGGTATAAATGAATATGCCATAATTTGTGTTTACTCTGGTCTGCTGTAGAATAGGTAGTGTTCCTTGAATGCTGTGTGTAGCAGCAGCAGCAAATCTTGTGCCTTCTGCATTTCTATTTGTCTTTTCCTCCTCTTCTAGTGCTACTAATATACTTGGATTTTTCTAGCAGAAAATGACTTGAGATAGCAGGGAAAAAAATTCAATATCTATGATAAAAGGAGGAGGGAGACATCTGGTGTTTTTCTGTAAAACTGAAGAGGGCTTTTCCCCATTATCTATACTTTTACTAGCACCTAATAAAATAGAATTTCTTAATCTCATCACTTTGATCTTTTAGCATTTAAGTCAAAATAGTTAGAAGAAAACTCCTATTTGAGCTCATCATACTCCATCAACAGCTATAAAAATGAGAAATCTTGTGCAACACAAGAAAGATTTTCGTGGTGTTACTTTCCTAGAAAACTGCTTGTATGACATTGATCAATGAATGAGTGAATGGGATCATTTGCCTATTTCACAACCAGGAAAAAAGTAGTTTGTGAAGACAGGCTTATCAGACTCCAGTGAAATACACATGGTGTGAGATTTCTCAATAAATACCATGTCATTCAATGCTGGTCACATCAGTTATTCTTGAAGACTAGCCTTAGTCATTACTGGATCTTCATTCAATAATATAATATCCAATTAGACTGAGCACCAAGAGGTGAACTAAATCTCATGGAGGGGTGTAGGCACATAAATCTTGTCAAAAATTTGAATTTCCAAGCTTAGTATCAGAATCCTGTCTGCAGTATTCCAACTGCAGCCTATGCCTGCACGAAAAATGCACCAAACAAACAACAAAAAAAAGGCAGCTGGTTCCACGTGGCTGTGCCTTGACTTATCAGACAGTTTCTAGATGTGAGCATTAGGGGTCTGTTGAAATGAGGGATAAGTATAAAACACCAAGCAGTGCATCTTCCTACTGCTTTCACATAACTGCTGAGGTCTTGATTTCACAGTGTGTTTGGCCATCCAAGTGTTGTATCTTTTACATCATTATGTGTAATTTTCTTTTGACAGTACCCACATAGTAATAATGAATTGATATCTGTGAAGAAATAAAAGGAAACTTCCAGGAAAGGAATCAGTGTTTCAGTTAATTGGCATTAGTTTCAAATGGGTTTCCCAGAGAAGCTGTGGATGCCCTATCCCTGGGACTGTTCAAGGCTAGGTTGGATGGGGACTGTGCAACCTGGTCTAGATGAAGGTGTCCCTACCCATGACAGAGGGGTTGGAACTAGGTGATCTTTAAGGTACCTTTCAACCTAAACCATTTTATGACTCAGTATTACTGAGAAAATAAAGGAATAAATCTTGGAAGTGTTGTGATTTTAAGTCATACCTCCCAGTCAAGATCTCATAACAGAGTGCAATAATGAAGTAGCTGACTTGGGTTGAAGTAAAAATTATTCTCACTGGTGATCCTCTGGAAAATCAGTGGCCTTTTCTGACTCACTGCAAATACTTGGAAGTCATTGCCTTTCCCATCCACATGTAATTTTAAAGTTGCAGCTCAGTCAAAAGGGACCAGACTTGTTTTCTGCTGGCGTTTGATGCAGAGCAGTGCAGGAGGACAAAAGTGCCTTTGTTGGCTTGATTTCTGTGCTGTTGCTGTTTTGGTTACCATCTTGATTGTTTTGTTGAGACAATCAAAACTGAGTCTTCCGTTCACTGAAAATGAGCACAGTGCCTGTGAAATGTGGTTTGTGTATCAAGAAGTAGGAGTATCTGCTTTTCATCAGGAAGTGTTGCAATTTCCAGATTCAATCAGGGAGTCAAGATAAATGTCAAGAACAGAATATGAAATTTACAATTAAATTATCAATGGGAAAAAAATCTGTTAAGAATGATTATTCAACTTTGAATTCTTCCAACCTAGAAACATTTGTCTTTGTAGCTGGGCACTGAACTATTAGTCTCATTCCCTACTTGATTGGACCTTCTTTTCTCTTTGTTCATGAGGATATAAATTAGTCACAGTGTTCCACCTGTTATCTGACGTATTACATGCTTATGACTCAGGTTTTCTTCCTTAACTCTTTTTAAAGTATGGAGGAAACACCAGGGGAAAGTTTACATCCATGACATTTACTAGAAAATGTTGGAATGAGAAAATTGTCTGAAACAATAGCAATTATAATGAAACAATGGGCCTTTTGAATGTAAAATAGCAAAGGAAGCTTATGTGCCTGTTTTTCATATCCCAAACACCATATGTGTATAATCCGTGTGGTTTTTTTCTTGTCCTCCTCATTTTCCCATTAAGAATGGAGACCTAATTCAAGATGAAGTTCAAAATCTTAAATGGAGACCAGTCTTGGATTCACTCAGAAGCAGAGCTACTCAAACTCCAGTTGTGCTGCTACATTCTGAAGAGTCTGGTATGCAAACAAAATGGAGTTTTTGCTTTCATTTATGTGCAATTAAAGTGAAGATGATTTCATTCATGAGGTGTGCATGACTTAGAAGGTGTAAAACCTTCAAAAAACCTCCTAATCTGCAACCTGTGTCTTGGGAAGGTGAAACAATAACTGGGGTACTTTGCATGTCCTGGATGAAGTATAGTGTTCAGGAATGATGTGCAGCAGATTTACTTTTCAGATCAAACAATGTGAAAGCTCTGATCTTGATAAATTGTATCAGGTAAATTCTTCCAACATAAATTAATGGGAATTTTATAGCAAATTTCAGTATATGCAAATGCAGACCTGCACTAAATAATTTCAGCCTCTAGGTTTAACCCAATAAGTTTTCACCTGCCCACCATAATGAGATGTATTTTCCATTTTTCAATACTTTGAGAACTGGAAAGGGCAACCCCCAAATAGACTTTATTTTAGAGCTCAATATTTGTGTTTTCTTGTGAAGTTTGTTTTTTTATTAAATGTTGTGCTTTTGTCTATATCATTGGTGGTGTATGCTGCTGGTAAAGAAGGTAATTTTGAGCATGCTATCACTAAAATATTTCTCTGTTCAAAACATCTTCTCAGGTGTTTTCAAGTTTGTTTTTTATGCAACTATCTGGGAATGATATTACATTTTTCCAGTGCTTTACCATAACAGAAACACCAGGATGTAGTCATGATGGACTAAAGCAGATGGAGGAGCTACGAGAAGAATCTGTACCAGTCTGGGAAGGCAATTCCAGTGCCTTTGTGAAAGTTGCTGGTCTAGCTGAGGCTGAGCAGGTGAGAAAACAGGAAATTTGAGATAGAGTGAAGAGCTGGTGCATTTAAAGTTGAAGTAGCTTTTTCCCATAGCTACTAGAGATGGTATACAGGATGAATACAGGTGTGCAGTAAGAAAATGATTGACTTACTTAAACCTTATTTGTATCATTATTGTCATTGCAAATCTTTAAATAATTTGAAACTCTTTGTATGGAAATATTTTTTTCTGATCTGTGTGTAATCAAGTATTTTATGGATGAAATAAAGAATATATTATGATTAGCAACATACTTTAGCCTGTATATTTCAGCTTCAAATATTTCTCATTTGCTATCACCAGGTCACCCTTGGAACAGAGAGGGCAGGAACTCTAGAAGATAGTTTCACTTTGTTTGGGTGTCCCCCAATTTATCATGCAGCAGGACTGCTTTCCCCTTATTCTGAGAAGTTATCTGATGATGAGACAAGTAAGAAAACCAAAGGTGAAGAAACCATTTTTCTCTTGAAGGAACAAGCTATAACTCTACCAGCAAAGACATTCCCTGCTTCTGTGGTTGAACACTTGATGAGGAAGAAGCTCCAGCTTACTTGGTTCAAACCTGAAAGCTGCCACTCATCAGCTGTCACCACTGTGGAGAAAGTGAGGAGTGCAAGTTTCTGTGAGGCAAATACTAATCTTTGGTCTGCTGGCCTCTGCATTGTTGCAGAAGGGGGATTTTATGACAAAGTTCCTGTACTTTGTGGAAAGTTGCCTTCCACTGTGACTGAAATTTTCACAGCATGTCTAGAAAAATACAACATGGAAAAACATTGGGAAAACAAGCAAATTCTGCCAAAAAGCCTAAGTGAAAATAGATGTCTGGATAAAATTGTTGATGATGAAAAGTATCACCAAAAGATCTCTAGAGAGAGAGCTAAAGGAGAAGAAATACAGGCTGAGAAATCCCAACCACAACTGGTGACCTGTGTTCTTGAGGAAAGTTCTAAATTTTTACATAAAATTGAATTTTTCAAGCCTGAGAAGCAAGGAATGGAAGCCAAAGAGAGACTAGGTAGCATACAGGATGTCCGAAGTTTGTCTCTTGATTTTAAAGACTTGATTTTAAAGAAGTGTTTTGAAAGGAGTCTTGAACTAATGGAGAAAGAAGAAAACATCTCAGAGAACTGCATCTCTGATGTGAATAGCAGATATAATGGGGAAGATATAATTGAAATGGAAGAGAAAGGAGTGCAGGCTCAGAAACCAACTCACCAAACGAACCCCTCCAACAATATTGGCGTGAGAGAAAAGAAAGGCCAGACCTTGGGACTATGTGAACCAAATGAGAAGAATTTCTCATATGAAAAAATAGCTGCTGAAAACGTGCAATATGCATACTCTCAGAATTTCTTTTGGTCAGATGAAGAGAGGTATCCACTAAAATTACTGTTTCCTGTGCAGGAGAGTGTTGTGTGCCTAGGCAAACTATTCCTGCCAGGGAGCAGTTTTTATGAGTGTTTCTGTCATCTGTCACCACTTGAAGCCTGTAATGAATGTAATGTGAAAATATCTGTACTGGAAAAAGCAGTGGCTGTGTGTTCTCACAGGATATTTCTACTCATGCAAGAGAATGAAAATTATTCCAAAAAAGTCTGTATATTAAAACAGGAGAATGAGAGATATGCTCAGATGATGTGTGCCCTGGAAGAGGAGATGGATGCATATTTTCAGTACATTTTAGCAGCAGATGAAGCTAACGTTGTTTCATTCCAAAACTTACTTAATGAGAAAGAGGTTTCTGGTGGATGTTACAGTAACTTATCAGAAGAAAACACCATGACCCCAGGAACATTTTTAGTTAAAACTTTCTCTAAGAACCTCCCATGTATTGAAGAGAAAAATAGGAATTCTGAAAAAGGCTCATCGACAATTGCATCAAATAAACTTTCCAGGAGTGTTCTATCCCTGAGGGGAAGGAAAATGAGGTATTTCCAGCTACTTTCTGACCTAAAAGAAGAAAGAAGCAGATGCTTCAAAGAAATAGCTAAATTATTACAAGACAAGGAGAACTGTGTAGCAAAATACAATGAATTAATACAGGAGAGAGAGGAAAATTTACAAAGAATAGCTCTTTCAGAGCGTGAAAAAGAAACTTTGTTGGGACATTTAGCAGAGATAAAGTGTGAGCAAGACAAATACAAGACCTTGGTTTCAGAACTCCAAGACTGCAAAACCAGCTGTTATCAAAAAATTTCTGATTTACAGGAGGAAAAATATGTACTGAAAAGAGAGATAGACAGAATTAAGAAAGAAACTTCAGAGCGGCTAGATGAATTTCAGAAAGCAAATACAAACTTTATTTCAGAAAATAAAAAATTGAAAGAATTAGTGTCTTCTTTGGGTTTCACCTATGAAGAGCTGAGAAAAGAGAAAAGTTTGGGAACAAAGAAAAAGATAGTAAAAGTAAAAGAAGAAAGTCAGCAACATGGTCTTAAGCCAAAGAAATTTGAAACAGTGTGTAGTGTAACGCAAACTGAAGAAGAAGGAGTTCTGGTTATAAATCCTTCAAACTATTTCCCTGGGAAGGAGGTAAATAATAACAGGAAGGAGTGTTATGAAGCAGTATCTTCTAAAGAAAGGGGGAGATATAAAAGTCATTTGGAGGACAAAGCTGAATTAATTTTTAATGCAGAAAATGTCCTAGCCTCCCACATGCTGGAGAGGTGCTAAAGTTAACTCTGAAATAGAAGGCAAAATGCCAGAGAATATTTTTCTGAATATTGTGTTAGAGAATTTTAAAGTGATACAGCAAACTAGAAATTTAAAAATAATGCTCATAAGAATACATTGTTATGGCATTTTAAAAATTATTTATCTTATTGTAAAAGTAAAAGCTTTTATGAGAAGCTTTTACTTCTAACCAGAAGTTCTCCTACCAGAAGAAGAAAACTTCTGTTATAATGGTGAAAACATCATGTCTTAACGAAAAGGGCACATCTGTTCATTTACTAACTGGTATTCTAATAGGGTCTGATTTTTTTATTGTTTTGATACATATGAAACACATACCTAAAGACAGCATTTTTACTCATGATGGATTTCTCATCCACGTTTTTCCTATGTAGTCATGTATCTTACACCACAGTGAATTTCTGTGGAGATTACTATGTTCTTGCAAATGCAGAATTATTACTTCAGTTGAGAATAAACAACAGGGAAATATTTATGTCTAATAACTTGATTTTATGCAAATATTTTTTAGTAATTTAGGAGGAAACCATCTATTGCTCTATAAACATCTATGTGCCATTTTGTACAGGGGAGAGAAGTCACATCTTTATGTTGTCTTTCCAGGGCAGCATGTTTGAAAGCTACAGTACAATGAAAGAGCAAGTTGAAAAGGCAAAAGAAGAATTAAAAATACAGCAAAAGGAATTAGAAAAATCAAAAAAAGAGGTAACATTCTACTCTATTGTACTTCTGAGGACCAGATTTGTTTTCCCTCATGTTTTCTTTCATGGGTGTTCTTCTTTCTTTTACGAAACACAAAAGTCTCTGATCTGCAGAACCAAAATGTACTTCTTTGATCTTTAAGTGATGAACTGCACAGCTGCTCTTGATTGGCCAGAACATTCAAGTGAAGCATTCCTGCAGCACACTTTGACAGAAGCTGAGTGCTTAATAAAGGCACACAGAACAAACTACCTGCTGTTCCCATGTCTGGGCAGCCCGCCTCATCACTGGGAATATGGAGAAGCAGAAGCCAGTAGAAGCACTGAGAAGTAGTTTTTTTGAATGAGAAGCTAAATCATGTAAAATCTGACATTGTCCAGGGGTTTTGCTACTTCCAGTGGCGTTTCAGGGCATTTACGCTGCTCCTTCTCTCGTAAACACTGAGTCCAACACCACCTACATGGAGACTTGTTTGGGTGGTTAGTCCTGTGCTTGGTGAAGTAAATCTGCAGTTTGAACACCAACCGAGGAAACTTTCAGTGTTATGCCTTTTTGAATGCACTGGCTCTCACATTCCTATTTTTTATTAATCAATCTCCACTCTATGCAAATCTAAGAAGGATGTATTGCTTTTATGGCAAGTGTATATTTGTGGGACTGTTTCATGCAATAACAGTCATTGCTCAGACTCCCTGTGGACAAACCACTGGCAGCCAGAGGTGTGTTGAGTATGCTAAAGAGCAGTAGGGTTACCATGGTGGGTGTACAAAATGATTGTCCTTTGATAGCTGCTTTATAAGACTTCCCAGCATTCAGGTAAGGCAACTAAAATGAAGGGGAAGATTTGGATGAGCAATGGATGGTTAAGGAAAGGACTTCTGACCTTGCAATTTGAACATGAATGGATAATTTTATTTTTATTTATTTTGTAATTATCTTGGGTCCTTCTAATCCTTTCGTGCATTCCTTACTATAAGGAAATTGTGTATTGCAGTACTTTCCTCAGTTTAGTTAAAATAATGTGAAGTCTTCACTTTCGGGAGGAGAAATGATTTATCATATGAGGGAAAGAGCTTGCTGTCAGGAATCCAGCTGAGCTACTGAGGTGTTTGTTTGTGGGTTTTGGTTGTTTGTTGGTTTTTTTTTTATTTTTTTCAAAACTACAGTTAATGTGTATTGGTTGAATGAAAGTACCCTAGAGAAAATTAAAAGGTGAAGATAAGGGCTTTTTTTTTCCTTCTTTGCATTTTTCATTTTTGACATTTTTGTCTTCATTCTTATGCTGAAACAAAAACTCAACACTGTGCCATCTCCTAAGGAGAAAATTAACTCTTTCCCAACTGAAAGCAGGACATATTTCTCAGGAAGACTTTTCTCCCTCAGCCAATAAAATCTTTATTTTCATTTTTCTCTGAGGGCTTTGAAAGATGTAATCTCTGAAATCATGTGTGCATATAGCATTGATTCTTTTAACTTTTTTCAGAATACTCATAGTACCTTCAAGTTCAGAAATAAATTTAATTAGTATTTTCTGCATAGCTCTAGTGAGATACGATTCCATAGGACTCATTTCTAGAATCATATTAATTTCTTATAAGATTGTAGTGTATTGTGTAATTCCATTTATTTTAATCAATTTGTAAGAATTCAAACACTGTGGTGGGGAGATCAGCCTCAAATCCATGGCTGTAAGCTGGTATTGAAAAATGATACTGCTGCTGGACTAATTATACTCAGTAATTTTTTACTTTTTTGTTCTTCCTGTTAGGCTCAGAAGTGGTACAGAGAACTTGGTTTTGCTGAAACAAGGTACGAAGAAATCAAGACTCGCTTGATGCAAGTTCTCACAGAATTAGACGGCCTTAAACAAGAAGCTGGGGACAAAATGCTGGGAAAGCAGCACTGCAAATTAATGGTATGTATGCAGATGGAATGGAGGAAAGCATATTCCTTGGGAGAACCACTCATTATTGTTATTGGGAATAGACTGGAAGCAAATGTAGAGCCCCTAGAGCCATTGGAGCTATAAATTTGAAAGATATTATACAGGGTAGACCATCTGTCTATAGGGTAGTCCAGGGTCTGGGCTCTGCATGAGCATTGTAAACACCTCACATTTTTTTTATAGCACTCTTGATATGCTACCTTTAGCCAAAGTCATTTTCAAGTGACCTTAATGAGAGGTGGTGGAGGAGTCTCCAGTGTTTCCAGTGTTTGGACTTTCTGCCCTGATTTCAGGCCTTCTAGCCCTGATTGTTAGATTTGGACAGGCAAAATGAATCCGTGATGCCAGGCACTTTGTCGAGTAACTTCCACTGCCAGTGAACAGATGGTGTGGATTAATGGGGAGCCAGAGTCTTTAACAGATGCATGTGGCCCAAGTATGTATCCCCAAAATCCAGGAAATCTTTCTGTCACATGGAGGAAAGTCTCATTGGAATGTGCTTATATCACAGAAATTCTGGTTTTCTGTAAATGAAAGCTGTTTTAATTTTCAGGTGGTTCTCTGTCCTGGTGTGGGTTTATGGTTTCCACTAGAATAAAGTGTTTTATGGAAAGATTTTTAATTACTGAGTAATCTTCTGGAAGCAGCTTTCATAAAGACTTTTCAGCTAACCCTGAAGTTAAATCTCTCCTCCTTAACTGGAAAGCTGTGAAAAAGAAATATGCAACTTCTACCAGCTGGAAAAGCACATTCCTAGCAACCTACAATATTTGCAAAATCTGTTTGAATAGGTTAGATAGATATGGCTTTGGAAGCAAATAAAAACAAATTCTGGAAAATGTAACGATTCTGGGATTGGATCAGTTGCCTAAAGGTTGCTGTTTATCCCAGTTAAAGACCTCAAGGCATCCTGGCTGAGGGTGTAGTTGTCCTCCTGGAAGTCCTGTACAGTTATTTCATGTTAACTTGTACACCCTATGTGGCACTAGAGGCTGATGTTTAAACAACTGAATTTTGGCTGTTAATTGAAAAGGAAGCACAGAGTTTTCATATCATCGTGATGTATTGGCATGTAGAATATTGAAACAATAGAATCTATTTCAAGCAAGAAGAAACTCCCAAACTATTTGAAAATAAAAAGAAATGTATCACGATGTTCTGTTTAAACTAGCAATTAATATTTTGGGGGCGTTTTTGGCCAATGGAGCTTTAATAATTTTGTTTAGTGAGAGTTTGGGGAAATTATCGTTTATTCTCTTGGTCAATGAAGTAAGCTGTTAATTATTTCTATTACTCACATGGGAATAAAATTCATTAACCTTGACAGATTGTTTTTACACTGGAAAAAGTGCAGGACAGCCCTTCTCTGAAAAAAACCTGGTACTTCTAAATGCCTTGAATAAAGTTTTCAAGTTAGTGTTTATTGATCAGTAGTATATATTTATGCAATATTGTGATGTTGTTTGATTTGGATTTGACTTCTTCATAGGACTAATGTCAAGTTGTTGAATATGTGTCTCATTCCAGGGTCAAAGATGCAGTACATGTACATCACAGAACTGGGTTTATCCCTCAGTTGCACTATTTGATGGCAGAACTAATTGTCTGCATGACTCAGATCCATTATGTCTTAACCAAAGGATATTGATTTTATTGGCTCAATTTAGCAAATAGTATGATAGAAAATAGAGTAGATATATTTTAGCAAAGGTTGTGACTTTATTTCAATAATTCTCTTGTAAAATAAATTTTTTAATGTACACCAAGGTGTTGATTGGGAGTTTGTGTGAAGGTGTTAAAATATGACCTGAGTTTTTTAGATTAAAAAAACATGACCAAGACTTTTTGGCACAAAAAAAGGTAATGATCTACTTTTCTAGCATAATTTTATTTCCTGGGGGCAGTTTTATAGACTGGTAATCCTGTTTTTGTTTTCTGTTACTTGCCACTCTTTTTTTTCCATAAGTCATCTTCAATTAGGGAATGTTTCCATTTTGTATTTAACATACTTTTGGTGTGGGAAAGAAGATGAGGTAAATACCATGTCACGGACTCATCTTCGGGCTTTTGTCACTGCAGCCCTGGTCTAATCCATCTTGATGTGTCCAGCAGTTCCTATTGTTCTCTTGACACAAGAGGGAGCCAAAAAGTTTGGTACAAAGCCTGCTCGACCTGCTCGAATGCCGTGCATAGAGAACTTGCTTCATTAGGAAAGGCAGTGTGAAAATGCCGTGTTTCTGTTTCTATCTGTGTTTACAGTGACATGTTGCAGGCAGAGTGATGTGATCTATCACTTCAGTTTGCTGTTCCCTATGAAACTGTGCCTTCAGCGTGTTTTAGTCACCAAGGGTGTCAAAACTGGAAAGACTGTCCGGAAGCCAGGGAAAATTTAACTGTGGTGCTGTGCATCAGGGCTGAGTATTAGCTCCTCTCTCGGTTGTATCGATGTTTGTAACCATTAAAATCAAACCATCTTCCTGCAGGTTTGGTCAGAAAGTTATATGGTTTCATCACAGCGTATCATGGGCCTGACTGGAATTTTTAGCTTAATCTTTTAGACTTGCTTGTATACTGTGTTATCAGAAATCTTGACCAGTTATGTGTATCAACTCAGTATTTTCTTTAATATAAGGTCACAGTAGCATAAATGTTTGTCAGGAGACTTTCTTCACCCTATAATTTTCCTCATTCTAAATATATATGTTTAATCTGGCAGTGTCACTTCTAGAAGCTGACCTTATGATACTGACCATCAATCTAAAGCTCTCAGTAATCCTTTCAATCTAAGTGCATGAAATTGGGCAGAAAAAGAATTGGAGGGTGGGGGAGGAGGAGTTAATTTCAGAAGCTTCTCTTTCCACACGATGTGTACCTACATTATTACATTTTAATATAACAAATATTTTATTGTAAAATATTTTGGAAATTTGTACTTAAAATCTGATTAGTTTTACTAATAATCTTCCAGAACAAAAATGTAGCTGTAAGAGTGGAATTTGCTGAGATAAATATATGTAGAAAAACAAGGGATGTATTATGTAGCTTCTTGTTGGAGCAGGAGACTGGTAACTTTTGAGTTCTCATTGTGTGACAATAGATTGATCACTTAATCTGTCTGGACCCCAGTTTCCCCATATATTATATTATTATAATACAATACTTACCTTGAAGGAATATTGTGAAATCCCAGTCCAACATCTACCCTCACAGGGCCCAAGTACTCATTGCTTATCAAGAGTTTTAAGATTAGTGCAAGATATTAGGGCTTATACGTCTATGAAGGTTTGAAATCAGACATTTTTTATCAGCTTTCTTGTTTTTGAGGTGCAAGGTATGTACATATATTAATTGAGAAGGTGTGTACTCTAAAACATGATTGAGAATATTTTCTTTATTTTATACATCTAATTTGAAAATCTATGTATTTTCTCTCTAGCCTGAATACAGCATGAAAGATGTCCAGGAAAAAGAGGTGAATAAAATAGCCAGTATGAGATTACAGCAGCAAGTGCTGACCTTGAAAGCTCAGCTCAGGGACCAGGCTGCATTAGAAAATCAGTTTTACAACCTGCAGAATGAAGTGGAACTCCTTCAGGCTCAGCTATGTGAAAAGGTATCAGAGAGTTGTTTTCTGTGTGCTTAAACGTGAGTTTAGACTTCAGATTCTACCTCTTTCTTTTCAAAAGTGAGAACCAAAATAGTCTTCTGTCCTGGGAATGAGTCTGATGATAATTAAATGGTTTCCAGGCATATGAAAGTACCCCTGACTTCAGAGAAATAAGGAAAAGATATAAACTGCCTGGGTGGTCGATATTATGGAAAGATGATAGACTATCATAAAAATTCAGTCTCTGCTCTAATCCCTGTAGTGTAATGCAAGCAGTGATGCTGAAATTATTTTACAGAGCCACTTCCTTGGCTTAAATTGTCATGACTTTTAACATTCTCAAGTCTCTTCTTGCACTATATCAGATTATGAAACAGTGAGCTAGTAATAGAATTTTGATAGAGTTTTCCCTAACTTTTCTTGTTCCAGCTGCTAGGGTTATATATTAAGAGTTTCATTAACATTTCAATTAGGTGTATGAGTAGGATTTTTGGTAATTGATATAGTTATTCTGATGAGCATCCCCATGTATACACAATTAAACTTACCCAAGCAGTTTTTACACTTTTACATTATATTTCACCTGGCAAACCAGAGAAGGTACATTAACATTTGTAAAGCAGCTGCCTTACTATGTGAAACTAAAGCTACTGCTGTAAGTCTGATTACAGCTACTGAACTCTTGAGTGGAAACAAATTCCTGCTAGGACTTTTTTTTCCTTAAATTTTTTCCTATTTTCTTGAAAACTATATTTTGAAAAGGGATGAGAGTTGCCTTGTGAGCCAAAGCGGAATTGCCCATCATACTCTGAAACAGCTCATAAATGGCATTTTCTCAATAGTGTTCTTTGTTCTTCATATCCTGATGCTTCTCCTCCGTATGTACTCTGAAACACAAGAGATTATTGTCTTCTCCCTACTGAGAACAAGTTTCATCCTACTTTCTCCACATTAATCCAACTGTTCTACAATTTTGTGTTTTGTTTTGTTCTTTTTTGTTTGTTTGCTGGTGCTTTGTTTGTTTTGTTTTGTTTTGTTTTTCCTAGCCTGGTCATGTGCTGTGATTTACTTTAAACCAGCCCTGTACAGAGGGTTAGTGGCTTCCCTCAGGCATTGATTAGGATACCTCTTAGAAGAACAAGGGTGGTAAAATGAAATTGTTTTGTTGTGTCTGATGTCTGTAGTGATGGATGGTGCATGTCAGATAGTAGGTGAGTAAAAGGTGACATGTACTATCCGTATAAATGGACAAGTCTTAATTGTTTTATTGCATCAACAAAATGTGTGGTTCCCTGCCTCATCAAGAATCAAGTGTCTCCAGTGCAGGGACCTACTGCCAGTTCTTTTATTCTCTCAGTGCTAGTGCAATGTAGACGTGTCTCTCCTGTTCTGCCTACTTTGATTCTCCCAACCACAATTTATTGGCTGAGAACCATATGATCTCTTTCAGCATAAATGAGTTCTCATAAAGGAGTTTTTTATGATGCACATAATATATTTAATGTAGACTTTATAGAAATACAAATTGTCAGGCAAAATGAATGCAGAGGAATCTGTATTTTATTGTCAAATAGTACTGTATAGATTCATAATGGAAGTGGATTTTACTTGGCAAGATATTGTGTTTTTACTGCAGAATCAGAAAGCAGGTTTACCATGAATAATAAACATTTTAAGTACAAGGTAAGACAAAGTCATCTGGCTCAGCCTGGTTCACCTCCTAAGAAAGGACCTGCATCAGCTGTGTTAGAGTAGAAAGTTGTTGCTGTTCACTTTTCAGAGTGGAATACACATGTGAATAATCCCTCCTCACTTCTCTAATTTTATGTCATAGTATTGATAAGAAAAGTGAAAATTTTCCCCAAAGAGTGTTTTGAAAGATTCACAAAGTAAATAGGAACATGAGTGCATAATGAAGGATATCAAGTCTTTAATGTGATGCTGCTTTGATGAAATAACCTCACTGAAATAAGGCTCCAACCAAGAACATCCAAAAGCTTTTTTAATTCATAAGACCTATGTTAACATGAGTAGGGCAGTGTTTGTGTGCCAGAGTCTATCTATGTACCACCAACTCCTTACACTGCTTCATCTTGTTTGTGATACAGGGTCACACAAATGCACAAAGTGTAGACCTCAGAGTCAGGTCTAAAACAAATATCAAAAAATGGCCAGAATGTCTTAAAGTGATGCTTGAATAAATTAATGCAGGATATATTTCAACCTTTCAGGAAAAAGAACTTGAGAAGAGAAAGTCTGAAGTGAAGTTGACATTAGCTCCTCTGAAGGTACTGTGTTTTACTGAATGCCAGTGCAGGACCTACACAAAGGTTTGCTCACAAGTTTCTGTGCCTGTGCCTCCTTCTGCAGTTGCCCCTAACTTAGCTGTGTGCTACTGGGCTTCAGGTTTAGGCATGGGCTTGCTGACATTATTGTGATGGGTATTCTTCAGCCTGTCGAAAGGGGGGCCTTGCACATGGAAAGGGAACATCTCTTTTTGGTTTATCTGTGCACACATTTTGGTGTGGCAAGGTTCAGAGGCACCTAATGACATAGAAACATAGGAATGCAGTCTATAGCTTTTGGTCAACACATGTGAAATTACAGATCAGACACAAAATATAATCTTGCAGTCTCAACAGGGAGTGAAATCATAGAATCATAAAATGTATATGTGTTCATGCCACACAGGCTAAGCTGGCTTGCCTCACCCGAAAGTGCCAAGAAAGGAACAGTTTCATTATGAGGATGCATGGTGAATTTCACAGGCATGGAATTATTAACTTTGCATTTGATGAAGAGGTGAAAAACTTGGTGAATGACATAACCCTGACAGAGTACACGGCTGCTTTTACACCAATGTGTGATCAAGAGGTAAGTGCTTTTATTTCCTTGTAGGATCCTCATATTGAATTAAGATAGTGATTTTCAAAGTGTTTAGTGAGATTCAGAGTGTAGTTATAAAATATGTTTCATCACTTAATGTAAATATTTCTTCAAGCAAATCGGTGGAGTTGGACACTTTATTGTTGTTTTGGTCAGGGTTTAAATTTCAGGAGTTTATAGCAAAATGCATCAGTGCTCCATGCAAAAAACACTCCCCTGATATTTTGACAAAGTATCTGAGTGGGTAATGCAGCACATATTATTCAATTTCACTTTAAATATGAATTTTACTTTTTTCCTGCACAATACATTGTATCAGATTTCTGAAGAAATCAGGAAAAAAAGTTCTACAGTGAATCATTTTAAGATTTAAGTCAGTGAACATTTGTATTTGAAAGGGAGTTAGTCACTTGTGTTGTGTTGGTGGGAGAAAAGTGGGATGTATCGTTTCACACCTGGTTCTGTTCAACATTGTCATTAATAGCTTGGATGTTGGGAATATATTTCCTAATCTTGGAGTAGCACCTACTTGAAGACATTCTTAAGGACAGGAATCTGAATCTGGAAATCTGAAGAAACAGGAATTCCCTTGCAATATTTCAGTAATGATCATCAAATTCTATTTTTCCTTATGATTTTCTGTCTCTTATTATTTTAAACAAAGCCTGCTAAAGTAGCCAAACAGTATTTCGTAATGTTTGTGTCAAACATACTTAAGTAGAATCTTGCTGGTTAAAAGTGGGGGAATACTATATTACACATTTGTATAATATTGGGTGCCTACCACAGCAGAACAGCATACAGGTTCATACTATATTTTGTTCTTCAACTAACACAGGGCACTGCAAAATAAGCACATAAAAATAATTTATCTTAATGACACTGACATTTTTCATCAGCAGAAGTAAGGATGCTTGAGATGGGCATATAGTATAGTAAATTTTTCTGATTATTTTTCTGATTATTTTATATTTTTATACACTGAGTGGTATTCTGTATCATACTGCCAATGCTTATTCTTACAGTGTTATAAAGCGTTGCAAGCTATCACTCAGTCATATGTGTTCCTGTGGCAAGAAGTAGTTTAACTGTATGTTAAGGGAAAAGGTAGATTGGTTCCTGGTTGCAGGATGGGACAGCACTCTGTGTCTGTGTCTCCTTTGAGTACCTCCAGTTTGGATCTACCACTGTCTCACCTAAGCTCACACTGCACAGGAGTGTTTTAGGTGACAGTAGTTAGTAACTCATCTGTCAGAAGGGAATCAGTACTGCACTGCCTTCAGACATGTTCTCAGACCATGTTCTCAGATATTGCTGTGATAGATGAGCATTAGTAAAGCTTCCCAATACAGTAAATATCAAAATATTTTGCACACACACTATCTCCCTGAATGTCTAATTATCACAAAACTTAGCAGGCCCAACAGGAGAGAATTAGATTGAATCTATATTCTAACAGCCAGTGAGCTCATTTGCAATATAGGGCCCCACATTAAATTCATTGCTTCAGTAGATATTTAGCTATTCATAGAAAGTGGTGCACAGACCCCTTCCCATAGTATCCAGCACCATAGTGGTCAGAGGGATTCAAGCCTGGGTTTTTGATCAGGTAGGGAACAGACTGGCTCTTGCTGGACACCTCGACACTGAGCTTCAGACCATTCTGGTCTGTGGTAAGTAAATCCACATGTAACAGGGGAAATCTTTCCTGCCAAGGAAGAGCTGTATGGTCCCATGAAAACTGTATGTTTCTATGGATCAGGTTTGCAATGGAAAATACTTCAATGAGAAAATGTCCAAGTTTCACTACTACTAATTTAATAATGGTTACAATGAAAAAAATAGAAAAGAGAGACTGTTTCTATTCATGTGATACATTCCTTTGGTTTAAAAAATCTGGTACTGAATTCTGTAGACATATGTTAAAATGAACTGACTTTTCATCTTTGAGGCTTCATTTCTTGCTTTCAAGTCTTATTCTCACTGGAATTTACATCTAAGATTCCAGAGCTATGCCTAACTTCCACTTACATAAAATTCCTTTGAAAGCTTATTTCCTTCCTTCCCCTCAGTTTTTCTCTTCTATATAATTCCTAACATTTGAATACTGCTATATAAAACCTGGTGGGTTGTTGCTTGGGATTTTTTTTTTTTGGCTTTTTTTTTTCTTCTTACATTTAAGATTTGCAATTGGCTTTACTCATTTCTGGACCCACTGACAAATGGAAGTCTGTCACACATTGGCAGCAGACCTCTGTGCTTTGACTTACTGATGAATTTCAACTGAAAATTTGCAGTGATGCATGAAGGGCTGATCCAGAGCCCTTTGAAGGGAAAGAGGACTCTGTACTCAATTCAATGCCTGGCCTGTACTGTAGTTCAGTAAAACCTTTAATCTTGTTCTCAGAAAAAAATATATTAAAGTTTTATTAAAACCCCTTTTTTTTTCTTTTTTGTTTGTACATGTCAAGTGGATAGGTCTTCCCTAGCTGTGTACTTGGACACTCCATCTTCAATGGAGGACTTAAGGGCATCACAAACTTACTTGTACTCAAACACAACAGTGAACTTCAGTTCTTTGCTTATTCAGGACGCAACGGATGGTTGGTCATTTCCTTCTGTTTGCCAGAAGTATTTTCTTCCTAATGTTCATCCCAATTAAAATACTAAACCATGAAGACATTGTTATGCAAAACTGATAATTTTTGGAGCTTCTTTTCAGACTTCACTTTGAGCGTTTGAGGCTCTGTCCTCAGAAATGATAAATCCCTCTTGTCCCAATGGCCTTATTTTGCTGACTAAATCAAGACTTCTAATCAGTTCAGTTTAGCAGAGCATCATGCATTTTAAGGTTTGTCGTTCTTGATTATTTTCACAGCCCAGCGTTACATTCAAATGTTTGTGACTGAGAAATAAAATTTGCTTGAATTCATGTAGTATCTCATGATTTTGTTCAAGTGGTGTGCTCTTCACTGTGAAAGCTCGTTTTCCTTATCTTGATATTCTTTTCAAGTCCCTGTAAAGAGGACTAGATTTTGAATTACTTTTCCTAACCATAAAACTGTACACCATGAAGCTCTTTATTTGTAGTTTAGTTTAATTGAGCAATTTAGTATAATTTAATTTGATTTTAGTGGGTTTGTATTGTAATAAACATGTATGATTGCACAGAAGGGGCTTTATTTAACTTCTTTTTCATCCACCGCCTATGTTACTGTAATGAAAGCAAAAATTCTGTGCAGGATGGTGAACAAATGCTGCCTCTCAGGTTTGAAAAAAATAGCCTTTTGGGGGGCCATAGGAATGACAATGTATGTCTAATATGGACTTGAAATTTTTGGAGGCATGAAGAAGTTAATTTCTAAGCCTCTGTGATGTGTTTTTCTTTTAAAAGGCTTAAATTGAGAAACCATTAGAGCCCCATGGAGTAGAGCAGTAACAAATTTGGGCAAAGGAAATACTTTAAAACCTTCTCTTATTTTGTGTTTGGAAAATGGAAAGCATGTGGCTGAAGAGGATACATTCCCAGGAAAAGGGCTGCCTCCAGCGGGTACACGTGGAACTGGGCACAGTGCCATAGCTGGCATTCACATACCCAATGTCAGATACAGAATGTGTCCATTTTTGGCCTTTTGTCATGTCCCATTTTAATAATCTCCTTTTAAATGCTGATTTATTTTTTTTTAATTGGAAAGACTTTGACCTCATCTTTCTTTTCTTGCTTTTGTGGAATTAATTCATGGACATTATTAACAGTTATTGTTTTTCTGCCTTTCCCAGTGAAAAGAACACAGGACAGCATTCATCAACTGGTCTTAGACATTGATGTTCACAGAACACCTAACAAAAAGGACTGGGATTTGGTTTACAACAGCTACTTAGGTTGGTAACAGTAGGATGCAAGAGAAGATGTTCCAGATAACTAACCGGAACTGTAAAAGAGGAGGCTTTATTTCTTCCTGAGTTTATGTGTCTACCTGCAGTTTAAGGAACAGGCTTTACTCATTCTAACTGGCTTGAACATGAGGCAGTGTCCATGCTGCTTTTGAGGTACTAGAGAACTATACAGAGGAGCAAGTGAGCTTGGCTTGCCCTTCACATGGATACAGCCTAGCCAGTACTTTGGGTGGTGCCCAGCCAGTACTGTAGTATTTTGGGGCCCTTTCTCTCTCTTTTAGGGTATGTGTGGAGAAATAGGAGTATTCTTAATTCTTTCCCTCAAATAATTGAGCCAACAACCTCTATCCAGATGGCTGTAATGGAAAATGCTGCTGTACTCATCCACTTCAATTTCTCCAGCCAAAGCTGGAAGGCTCTGGCTTGATGATATATTTTATATATTCTTTCCATAGTGGATCTGAAACCATTGTGGCTCTTTGCCCTCATTTCTTGAGGCTGAGAGGCAATTTGTGCAAGGAATATAGGGATAAATGATAGTGCTTTTTAATGCTTTCCATACAGTCATCTTAAACCTTATGGATGGAAAGCTCCAGGCAAAGAATGTGTCCAGTGCAGTGAATTATTTGTTTTACAGAATAGGGAATAAATGTGCTGAACAGCATAGCTCAAGTCTTCTTTCTGTCAAGGGATTCCTTCTGAGATACATTTTGGTAGAACAATGCTTTTTGTTTGTTTATTCGTTTTTATTTCCACTCATTACATTCCAAGGAATCACTTACTGCTTTCCTGAGAATCATATTTGAAGGAAACAGGCCTGACATAAATTTTTCTTATGCTCTCCTTAAAATGGTTTGTGTGTGGCTGGTGAGGTCAGAGGCTTTTCCGGCGCTAGGGATGAGATACATTTCATGTTGGATGTCTGTACTTTGGACAATCACATCCGTGGTAGTTTATCTATTTATTTTCATAGTTAATGTGGAGAAAGAGGTGCTTCCAAGGAAGTATCCAGGCCATTTTACCTACCTACATTCCGTAAGTGCGAATGACTGAGCACTGGAAAGGGTTGCCCAGGGAGGTCGTGGGGTCTCCCATGCTGGAGATGTTCAAGAACTGTCCAGACACGGTCCTGTGTAATGACCTCTAGGGTGGTTGGACCAGATGACCCACCTGCAGTCCATTTCAACCTCACCCATACTGTGGTTTTGTAATAAGGTGGGAAAAGTAGTAGATGTTGGATTCCATTGGTTGAGAAGAAGAAGATATGCTTTGGTCAGGTGAGTCCCACCCTAAAAGCATTTAACTTAGGGCTTTCAATCTCTTGGGGACAATGATGACCAAGAAGAAGGAATCTTTCAAGATGAAGTTTTTTTTTGCAGGAAGAGCCTTTTTTTTTTTCCCTGACATTACAGAAAATGTGACTTCAATCATTAGAATTCCAAGTGGGTTAAAGAGCAGGTGTTATTTAGTAATTTTTTTAGAGAAGGGTAAAATCCACTGCTGAGACATGTTTTTTGACCTTCGGTAAAATTATTAAAAATACTAAAGGGCATGAAATACAAGCCAGTTAATGGCAGTCTGGCCTTTCCAGTGAAATAACTGATAAAGCTGTTCAATAATCATGTAAATGGCTGTTTGCGCAGAGGATATCTCAAGAATTTGTGGTGGCTGAGGACATGGTCCATACTCAAGATTAGTGCCATTTTAAAGTAAAATTGGGTTTAGTTGACAAAGATTTAGATCTGTTTCCTGACTGCATACATAATACAGCAGATTTTTTTATTGCAGATATTTTAGCAGTGGTTTTTACATGGTAATTCATGGGCAACAGCATGCATTTGTCTAGAACAGTAAATGCCAGTAGAGTAATAGCCATGACTAAAAAAGAAAAGCTTTAAAAAACTAACTTCCCTTTATTATTTGATAAATGCTAGAATTTAGATTAAGATAAAATTTAAAATGAAAAATATCCAGATGAATTAAAACATTTTATTCTTATCTCTGACATCACTGTCTTTTTTTTTTTTTAATGTTAGGGGACAGTGATGTTTTTTGGTTTTAATGGCAATCCTTTCTAGAACTTCACATTATGCAAGTTTACACTCTTTTGAATTTGGTGGAATATCACAATATTTTCATTTCTTTCTAGGTAGGTTAATTTGTGGAAAACTGAGAGGAAATCAAAAAACATCAATATTGTAATCAATATTGTAAAAATAATTAAAAATAGCAAAAGAAAACAAACCTAAAAAAAGACAAAGAAATTAATGTCTGGGCATTGAGACAAAATGCAGAATTTTTGCTTAGCTGCATCCATAGTGCTATAGAAAATATGATCTTTAGTGTTTCACAGAGTCTTATGGAACACCAAAGATGAGCCTTTTTGAGAGAATCATGCCAAATTGCAAATATAGCACAGACCATATTGTAGTAGCATCTTCACTCACCAGGGTTTGCATTAACCCACCTTTCTGTTGAGTTTCACTACTTTAGCTGCAGAAGAATTTGCTAATTCCAAGAGGCAAAAGAGTTTGTGGGTAAAACAGTTGAAGGAAAGGAATGACCCTGCAAGGAGATTATTTTTCTAGAAATGACATGTTCCAGTGTCACAGCTTTGATTTGGTGCTGTGTTTTTTTCTGGTAGCTTTACCAGCTCTCCTGTCTATGAGGGGGACAGTGATTTGCCTTTGCATGGGTCACTGAGCTAGAACTTGTTCTGCTCCTGCTGGCTCTCATCTATCACCATGGATGCCTCTAACTGTGCTTCCTGTAGTGAGGAAATTCTCATCAAATAATTTTAGATCCAATCTCTTCATGCCTCAAAACATTTCAGGACTGCCCTTTATGACCCCTGCATCGCTTTCAGCCAGCCAGCACTTTTTGTTAGTGCTGGGGAGAGATGCTGCACTCGTAACCTTGGTTAGAAACCAAGGACTTCTGGAGCTGCCTTGGGCTTCTGTGTTTATAGGGGAACATGTGAATGTATAGCTTTCACTTTCCATCTGATCTATGCCTATGATGCTAGGATATGTTTGGGTATTCATGCCACATTACCTAAATAAATGCAGTATCCATATAGTGTCACAGACTCTCTCTGTAATCAGCATAGAAAAAGTAAGTCTTTTATGGAAGAGCAGCAATCAAAACTGCGTGCCCGAAGTTGGCCAATATAAATGGTCTTTCAATTCCTGGATGTCCCTGTTTTGTCCCTGGCTTCTTGTTCAGCTTGAAGTAAATGATCCAGGTGGCAGCTGCTCCTGGGCAGTGTCTCAGCTGGCCAAATGTGCTTGTGTTGGGTACACTATGAAGACCAATGACCACAATTTACCAGCATTTGTTCCCTCCTCTTATTGTGGGAAGCCAAGAACAGGAGGTGAAATGGGATCAAAGGCAATGTTAGTGTTCATTGCTTGTGTTTACCACTCACCTTTCCTTATGTGGTGTATCCTGGGGACACCCCACAGTGATCACCCCTGAAAGACAGTGAGACTTCTTCTCTGGGCAGTGGCAACAACTTACACACTGTGCATTCTTCTTCATGTTGTAACAGAACTATATTTAGATGCAGAAGCTTGTCAGTAAATGACCCCTCTCTTTGAGGGGTCATTTAAGAGCAATCTTACACCTCTATGGCATTTCAGAGTTCCTTGATTTATGTTTTTTTATGGACAAAGTGATGTAGCTATAGCTCATTAAAGATGCACAGAGCGAAACTAATATTATTTTAAGTAAAATGTATTTTATATTAAGTAACTCTTCCTGACCTGCAATATTTATAGTATTTGCATTTCTGGAACTTTTTCAAGAGGCAATGAGGTAATAATGCATAACCAGGTATACTAATTTTAGAAATAAATAAATAAATAAGTCTTCAAAAACCCAAAGGCCGAACCTGTTGTTAACAATTTGAAATTTGTTTTTATGTGTAATTGCAAGAAAAAAAATGTAACTGTGATCCTGTAGCTATCATAGATTTGTATTTGGATGATAAAATGCTACTGCCCTATGGTAGTCATTTCTATTCAGGGACATTTTCTATTCCTGCTTGCAGCTGTTATGAAAAGGTGCATAATTAAACTGCCATTTCTCTCTAAATTTGACTTCAGATCAGTGAAGATATTTGAAAAGGATAGTTTGTTGTGGTGTTAAAATTGATGTGAAGGGGAAATAAGATCAAGTACATTAATACTATGTTTATGCAGACTAGGAGGGTCTGCATAAGAGTTCATGCAGTTGAACTAACACACTTTTGAAGTCCAGGTTAACTTTCTTGGGCGTTCATAGGCAGACAAACCTGAATTACTTGTGTAGTGTGGACTGAGAGAATATGTGTGTAGAAGAATCATGTTAAAAATTTTGGGATTCTTCAAGAGGAGACCTAACATGAGACAATTTTTAAAATTAGTAATTTTTGTCTAATTTTATCTGGGTTTTTTTTTTTTTTTAATATCCCAAGGCAAATTTTTGGCTGCAGTTAAAACTTCAAGATGTTTTTGTTTGTTTTGTTTGTTTTGAGGATGAGTGGACAAATGCAGGATTCTTTTTTAAACAATGCAGGAATGCTTCACATTTAAACTAATTGGTATATTATCTTTTTTTCTTATTTTGCTAAATGTAATTTATTTACAGCTAATTTCTGTGAATATTTCTTTTAATGAATTCATCCAAACGGCTTGCACTAAATCCAAGGTAAACAGCATCGTAAAACTTCATCTAGCTTGAATTTCTTAAAATTGTAGTTTCTCTTGCAGATACTGCCTTCTTCCATAGATATTTCACAGGCTAATGGACAGCCAGAGGATCGCGAGACAGCTGCCAAAGTGAATGGGATGACTGGGTCAATACCTGCAAACTCTCAGCAAGAGGCAGATAGCACCCACAGTTCTCACATCACTTCAAACGTGTATGCTGGTTCTCCTATCAAATTAACAAGCCCGGAGAGGATCATAGCCCTGCATCGAGAACTGAGACAAAACCATTGCAAAACTTACCGGGTCAGTAAAAATTTTCTCACTGTTTTTAGTTTAGTGAAATCTGTTATTCTTGGCAGAAGATACAGATATGTGAATGATCCCTTTGATTGATGCACATTTGATTGTTAGTTTAAGCAATCTGACAATAATAAATGTTTAAAGTTTTTTGTTATGTATTTTCTTCCCCATTGTTTACATGTGGCTTGGGGCTTGTAAAAATAATTAAAAGGTTTTGCTTTTATCATGGTATACTCTCTGGTAAAATGATCTTCAAAAATTGTTGGATGTTTTAAAAAAAAAAATTGTTATGTTGATCTTGTCCTACCTTTTTTCCCTGCAAAGTTTTTCTTTTTTTTTTTTTTTTTTTTTAGTGATCCAATTATTCCTCTGCCCTGAAGCTCTTTATAGTAATTTCCATTAACCGCAGGAATCCTGTTAAGAACAGAGCTGATCAATTGCAATTGCATTTGTGACAGTCTGCTGCTAAACTAAACACGCAAGAGATTTCACCCTCTCTGAGACAACATAACCTCTCCATATTTGTATGGAAAAAACCCCCAAATATGCAATTTCTGGGGCCAGTTAGGTAGAGTAGTTACAAATATTACTCTACTGAATTTTATTTATAATCTTGGATTAAAATAAGTGTGATAAAACAAACTCATTGTTTCTGCTTTTGGCATTAATGAAAAAAACATGGAAGATACTGAAATGTCCTTTTAGTTAAGAAATTTATTATACAATGAGATGGTGACTCAGAATGCTGATAATATGTTACTTAGTCCAGTAACAATTCAAATCGAATTTCCTGCTCCTTTTCTCTCTCACAGTCACACATTAAAAGGACCAATTAAAATATTGCCATAAAAGAAAACCATTATGGAGGGGAGAATGCAAGTAGCTCTTTGATTGACCTGACCTTTGTGAGCTCAAAGATTACTTTTCTATATAAATCACATGAGCTGTAATTAAATCCCAATGAAAGCAGGACATGGGCTTTACATAGAATCACATGGGAAGCTATGGCTGAAATCAGCCGCAGTGCACAGAGTGGCCTGTTTCCCCATGACATACAGAAACACACTGTGACATCCAAGGTTATGGTTTCTCTTCTTCTTTCCTCCTCAGATACCTTCAGTTGTCTCCTCCAACTCAAATCCACAGGCTGATCGCAACTTGCCCACGATCCATAAGGAAGCCCCTTGGCCTCTGCTGTCAAGGATGAAGGATGCACTGGTGCCTCTGGAGCATAGCGGCTTCTGGGCCACGAAGGGGAGGGATCAGTTGTAGAAACGTGATGATGTGTTTTGGGGTCAAATAGGAAATCAGCATGCAGGTGCTACTCCCCAGGGAACGAAACAGAAAAATGCCATTATGAATAAGGCATGGCTCTCTAGAGAAAAAACAGATGGCTCAACCTCAGCTACCACAGCAAAAAGCTATTTGTCAGACGTGTTGTCAGCAAGTAATAAAGGTCGAAATCCTGTGGGTAGGAATCAGCTGCACGGGAAAGAATAAAACCTGCAGAAATAAAACAAGGTAAACCATCTAAGCAATATGATTTTTCCTATTGGTACAAAAGTCCTAATAATTTTTTAAAACAAAGATACTTTACTACTTAGCATGGCCTAGCAACTAGTTAGAGATGACTGAAAAATTTTCATGAAAAAGAGCTGTAATATTTTTATGATCAAAATGTTTTTAGAACATTTGAGATCATTGAAACCTATGGATTTTTTAATTAGCTGGCCTGCCTCCCCATTTTCTTTTGCTTTTCTTTTAACTGAGGCTGTGAAGCAACCTGTTAAATCACTTTCACTTATATATATGACTCATTTCTTCAGTGTGCTGTGGCAGGTTCTGAGAGAACATCTGCCTTGTGTGACTGCTTCCTCTGGAACTTCAGGGAATGTAGCATCATGGACTTCCTAGAAACTAATTTTACAGAAATTGGAGGGTCATTTTGCTGTGTTTCTTTAGTCTTGGGATACTTTTTAAAATTGAATCTTTTTTTTTTAATCGACTGAACTACAGCAGGATACCCAATGTATTACTCTAGGTGGTAGTATCTGTAAAATAGTATCCTTCAACTGTTACTTTTAAGTAACAAATTGAAGCTTAACTTACTGGACAAGTCCGCAAGGACTTTCTTTATGCGACTGAGTGGGCATCATGGGTACAGTAACATCTGAGTTCAAGGGCTGGATGATTCAGACTGCAGCCTGTGCTGCCAGACCCCTACACCCGCCACAGGGAGAAGTGGATGGAGTGCCAGGCCACCTACACTGGCACAGCCAGGACAGCGCTTCCTCGTAGCCTGGCTCAGAAACACTTGTGGCATGGGATGCATGGACCTTTGATGGATCCTGGCTAGGGAAAGGAGGAGGGAATAGTGTGTCTGTGCAGGTGGATGTGTGCACTAATGCTGGTTGACTCCAGGAAGTTTAACTCAGCATGGTTGTAAATTCCTCAAAATACGTATTTATATTGTGATCCCACCAGATTTAATTCTTTTGGAAAACCTTCATTATTCATATCTCCCAGTTTTCTTTGTTTTTCATCACTTATATTAAAGGGCATTAATGCACAGTAATACATGGCACAGTTCCTGTGCTTTTCCTCTGCATCCATTGATTACCCCAGTTGGTTCACATTATGTTACTACATTTGTTTGATGCTGCTTTTCGGAAGCCAGAAATAAAATGACTGGTTTTGATGAAATATTAATGTACACACTCACACTTTATTGTGGAAACCCGCCTTCAATTGCTCAGTTAGGTAGTGGTGCAGTTGCTTACAGCACTAACTGAATTGCTCTTCATCCAACATATCTTTAGAAAACATACACCAGATGCCAAGGGAAATAGTCTCTGGAAGCAATGTTTCTGAGTGCTATCTAAGTGGAGGAGACACCAGTGAGATTCCAAAATATGGGCTTTTGCTTTCATGTACCTTTCTTTTCTTCCTAATGCCAGGCCAGAACTTCTAAAGACAGATATAGCTGCTATCCAGCCATCAGCTGCTTGGTCAAATGTAAAGACATTCTGATGTGCAAAAGCACCTGTAAACACTGAATGTGTGACTTTTATGTTGATAAAATGGTGCTTTAAGAATTAGCCCTTCTGAGAGCTTTTTGGAGCTTTATCTTACTGTCAGTAAATACTGGGCCTGGTAGTTCGGTCTGAGGTCATAATGCATGAAGTGTGCTAATAAGGACATTAATAATAATATCATATGATAATATGATAATAAGCCTTTGTTATCCTAGTGTAGCTATCTACTTTGTGTTTGGGACTATAGTAACTATCCATGAAATTAAGCCTTTTTCAATCTAGTCCCTTTCTATCAAAGATAAATGTGATTTATTTTAAATTGTAAGGCTTCATTTTAAGCTAATTAGGTTATTTGGCCCCATTCTTCCTCCTGCTGGAATTAATAATTTCCTGAACAAGGGCCACAGACACACAGAGGCGTAGATGGAGGACCAGACATTTGCAAGGATATTACCTGCACTGAAGCACTACAATGCAAAACAGACTCAGGCAATTCATCCAGCAAATGGATTCTGTGCTGGCACTTCATAGCTTTGCTTCACAAGTCACAGATTTCCTGTAGCCCCTTGTGTTTTTAATTTTTTAAGACATCCTACTTCATTTCTTCCTAGTACAAAGCATTGTTTAAAGATGTGCAGATGCCATGATTATCATTTGGCCAGCTGTTTCAGCTGCTCTTCATTTCTCTTAAGTAAAAATGTGGTTGTTTAGACACTACAGTGGAGGAATGCTAATAAATTAGTAGCAATCAGTTTGGAGCTCTGCATGCAACACCATTGGAAAAGGTGGGTCAGCTAAAGGTTTTCTCTTTTGAACTTCTGTCCTACTCCATTTTTCCTGCTACTGAATGGACAAATGAGAAGTGATAGTCAGATTATGCCAAATAATTATGCACTAATTGATCTACAAGAAGATTAGATGATGTATTGCACCATCAAACAAGGCACTTCAAATTCTTTAAACATGGTCATTTATAGAAATCTGACCCAAAATGTTGAGTGGTGGACCAGATGGTTCCTATATTGGTGTCCTGCCAGGCTGAGGTCCTTTGGGAGTCTGAGTTTGCTGACTGACTCATTAGAATAATTAATTTTTCCCCTTATTCTGTAAATTATTTGGTTTGGTTTTTTTTTGAAATTAAGGGTTATCAGTAGCAATGTGCTTACAGAGCACATCTGAACAGTTGACTTGTCTTGAATCACCTGTGATCTGCTGTTTGTCATCCATGGGTCAAATGGCATTATCTGTACTTGACTGGATGATGAGGATATTTGGAAGGAAGCTGGATGACAGCATGTTTCCTACTGACAGATGCTCACTGAGCCTGCTTCTCATTCAGACAAACTCTTCCACTTCCAAAGAAATTGTTTGAAACAGCACAGAAAGCTATTTTCTAGGATCAATAGTTAGCAGCAAATGAGTGTTAACATATTCAGACAATATTTGCCCAACTCTTTTTTTCTAGACTTGAACTCCCTATACTGAAGTCAAAATGTCTCTTTTTAGCAGGGAGGTTATCTCTTTTCTCTCTAGTTTTAACAGAAGTATTACTTAAAAAATAGAATTACATGGAGGCATTAACCTGAAATGGTGCCTAGCGCTTTCTAAAGGCTGTGTGAAAGATAAAAAGGGAACTCGTGGTATTCCTATGACTACAAATGCACTGTAGAATTGTGTACCAGCTATGAGGGAGAAAAGCCACTGGACAGAACAGCAATTCTTTTATGACAGGTGAAAAAAAAATACATCACTTTCTTCCAATGCTGAATAAGCATATTTCTGTAATCAAAGAAAACTAATAATTCTCCTGCAGTTGTGCCTTATCTGTTTTGCTCTTTATTGGTAGGAGAGGTCATAAACAGGGAATGTAATACGGTTTTTAAGTTCATATGCAAAGAAACAGAACACCTACGATGACAGATCATGTATATTTTAAAAGAGTTCTCTTTCGTCAATGCAATTCTTGTATTAGACTACTCCTTCTACTCCTCTTATTTTTCAGGAAAATAGCATTCATAATATTTGAAAAAAATAATAAGTTGCCCTGTTTTTGTCTACACTCACCTGTGCATGCAGTCTCACTTAACTAGAAAGAATTCACTATGCAAGGCCAAAAGGTGAAGTCAGTTGCCAGTTACATTTTAGGAATGTCTAGAACAGACATGCTTTGATCAGAATCAGTGGAAAGAACAAGGTCAGCATCCCCCTTAAGAACTAATATTCTGGAGAAGGCCTGGAAGGCACTGGAAAGATGACAAAACTCATTCTCTTTTCAAATAAATGATGCCAGTGTCAACTCTAGGTTCTACTAGATATTAAACATTTGTAGAAGATGCAGAAGGGTTGCTCCTGAAGCCTTCCACTCTCTATCTGTTGCTTGTCTTGTGCTATGAAAAGCTTTTATGCACGTAGGAAATTTGGGGATTATGCTCAGTCTGTGGTCATTCAGCTCAGGGCTGGTATTGGTATGAGTCAGAACAAAACCAAGTTGCCTGTGATTAAATTTTCTCTACTCCCTAATAATCCCTGTTTATATTTTTTTGAGTAGTAATTCTAATTTGTAAAAGTATTATCTAATACCTTCTTAGTAACAGCCTTTTCATTGAGCCCTTAAGCTGATGGATATTAAAGCCCCTAATTAAAACCAGATAATGTATGAAAGATTCCTGTAGTGCAGGCCTTTCTCTTAGAGCTCAATTAAACCAAAAAACTCATACATCTGTTTGCACAACTGTATTCTCATCAGGGCAGGCACCTTGCAGCATTGACTTAGGTCCATCCTTCTCACAGTAGCTTTTTCTTGGAAATAAAGAGAACAAGAAAGGCTAGGAGAGAAAATGGAGTATTTCAGAAACATTGGCTTATTACATTTAGCTAGGAATGCAATCTTTCCTTATTCTATGGCTCTGATGCTATCAGTCAGGATAATGGTGAACCACAGAATAATATGTTCATTTACATATAAATCTGTATAAAGTACTTCTGTGCATATATAATCTCTCTATATATGTTTAGTTGCATGCAGTTTTGCATGAATAAATAGAGTATAAAATAACAGGGATAAGTGATTTTCTGCAGATCTTTATTTTTTTCTTTTTTCCTGTCTCTCTTGGAATTTGCAAATAGAAGTAGGAATATGAGAAGAGATTGATTTTTTTTAAATTTAAACCTTAAATTAAGAGGAAACTCAGACTATATAGTGAAAATTGTTGTTTTACCTTGACTCCACTGCAGGTTAAAATCCAGGTTTGTATGAATCTGTCTTCCCTTTCCCAAATACCCTGGATTCCACTGGTGTATTTGCATGCCCCACTTGTCAGTCCAAGTGTAGATGGCAGTGAGACCAGGCCACTGGGAGATCCTTGCTCTATAGCAGTGTAGCTCCCTGTTGTTTCTTGCTGCTGAAAGATGGGAAGAAAAACCATCAGTGGTTGTATAAAACATTGTTAGTACAACTTTGCCTTGCTTTTATATGCATAAAACATTGAACCTTTACTGGGTGGGAGTTAGACACCACTAGAGAAAGTGTCAAGCTCCCACAGTGGAAGCCAGACTGACTTGCACCCTTGTTAAAGATCTCTTGAACTGCAGCCACTGTCGTATTTCATGTAATGTAAACTGTCTGCTTTTGGAAATCTTAATGTAGTGTGGCAAGTTCTTGAGAGAAAAAGCTATGAGTTGTGAAGTAAGCAGCTCTTAAAAAGAAGAGAGAAAAAAGAAATAGAAAAAAAAAGAGCTAGAGGATCCTGTTACAGATGGTGGGTTAGGTTCAGCAGGGTGCAACAGCAGCTAGGTTTCAGCCTGGTGATCCAGAGCAGCTGTGATCCTGGCTTCCCAGGCACTGAGACTGTCTTTATGTTCAAGCCATTAGTGAACCAGGTCAAATATCTAAGTATGGGGGAGAGAGTTCTTTTTTTTTTTTTTTGGTAGGTTACTGGGAATATTTATTCAATGATTACTCAGAAAATTGAGATGTTACCCGTTCTGCCTAGTCACTGCATTTTTGATTATGATGTGAGAACATGGAAAAAGGAGAATTTCAGTAAAGGATTCCTGGAAGTTCATTGGGGTTGTATTTGTGTTGTTTGGACAATTTGGAAGCTTTGAATTGCCATGGCTTCTCATCATATGGCTGGCTGGCAAAGCCTCCTTTGAGTGGGAAGCACCTGGAGCACATTGCTGATTTTTGTAGTGCAGCTCCGAGGCTGAAAATCATGAGCAATTCTTTCTCATCCTTAGTAAAAGCTGCAGCTAGAAGGGAGGATGTGGCTGTCCCTTGCCCCCACCATCTGCTTAGTGCTGCCTCTCTGCTTTCCCATCTGTGGGCTGGGGACTCTGTCTCTCAGCAGCCACATCTCCATTCCCAGCTGGCTGCAGACAGTCTCTTCTGGTAAATGGGCTTTAAAACCTGGGGGTAAGGCTGCCTAGCTGGAGGGTACTGATAGGTTGTCACTGTTTGCACAGAGAGCTTTGTTTGGGGACAAAAGGCTGTTCTTGTCACTCAAAGGAGCTGATTTGTAGGAGAAACCACACTCCAAAATGTAGCTTCTCTATTGATAGCGAGGGACTGGACTCTGCTCATCCCTGCCACCCTTACAATTTTATGTGCCTTTTCTATGCTGGATATGATCACCAATATGAGGTGGCTTCTGAATTAACAGTTAATTAGAGACCTGTTGTGGGTAGTGGACTTTTTGCAAATGACTGTGGATGAGCAGATAGGCAGTCTGAGGTACAAAAGCTTACCAGAAAGAAATAACAAATGTACATATGTTTTTTATATGATCTGGATACCACATCATTTTGTAAGGCAGAGGTATACTGTCTGTATCTTACAGCTGGTGAGTACAAGTCTAGAGAAACTAAGGTCCAACCAAAGAGCTTTCATTAAGAGCACGCAGCGTTATCAACACTAAATTAATCCATGGTTTCATGGAGGACAATTCCTAAGTCTGAGCTGGGAGGTAGAGATCTTGATCATTTATTTTTTTTATGATAGCTGCAGAGGCTTTCATCCCCTAATTTACCTCTCATGGCTCATATGCCTCCATTGCCTCCTATTCATGAACAGAAATTGCTGTCTCCTCAAACCTGTCAGTGGCTGCTCGAGTGATAAATTCCAGAAACCATTTCTGTCAAAATGAACCTACTAAAGAGTAAATGACCACAGAAGGAGCTCTGCACTAATTCTGGGGAATTAGTGGTGGGTGGCAGGTGGCTGGCCCTGAGTGAGTGTTGAAGAGGGTGTTGGAGGCAATGATCTCTTCAGCCTTTTGAAACCTAAGAAATGAAGCTGCAACTGATATGGGCAAGAATCTTGGTGTGTTACATGGACTGAATTGAGTTCAGAACAGAAAGTACCTTGTGTGATGATACTCAGGAGAGCCAGAAAAAAACCACTGCTTGTTAACAAATAATGTGGATGTCATCATGGGAGTCCACTATAGACTGCATAGCCAGGACAATGATGTCAAAGAATTATTCTTTGAATAAACGCTGAATCAACTGCCCTTGTCCTTACGGGGAACTTCAACTTGCCAGAAATTAACTGGGAGCATCACACAGCTGGCACTAACAGGTCCAGGAAATTCCTGAAACACCTGGATGACAACTTCATGGTAAAGGTACTAAGAGCGATGACTGGGAAAAATGCCCTCCTTGATTTTCTTCTTGTTAACAAAGAGGGTCTCATGAATGAAGTAGAGATTGGTGGCTCTCTTGCCCACAGCAACCATGAAGTAATTGAGTTTAAAATCTCTGTTGACAGGAGGAAAAGTGCCACTAAAACTTCAACCCTGGACATGAGGAGACCAGACTTTGGGCTGCTCAGGGCTCTAGTGAGTAAGGTCCCCTGGGAAAATGCTTTTGAAGGTGCTTGGGTCAATCAGTTCTGGTCATTTTTTAAGCACCACCTCCTAAGGGCATAGGGGCAGGCAATTCCAAAATGTTGGAAGTCAAGCAGATGAGGAAGAAGGCCAGCTTGGCTGAAGAGGAATCTTCCTCTGGAGATATGGCAAAAAAGGAAGGTGTATGCCCAGTGAAAGCAAGATTGGGTGATGTCCCATGTGCCGTTTTGGGCACGACGACATAAGAAAGCTACTAGCATTGAAAGAAGGGCTACAAAGATGGTGAGGGGCCTTGAAGGGAAGCCATATGAGGAGAGGCTGAGGTCACTTGGTCTGTTCAGCCTGGAGAAGAGGAGACTGAGGGGAGACCTCATTGTAGTCCATAACTTTCTCATGAGGGGAAGAGGAGGGGCAGGCACTGATCTCTTGATGATCTATTGATGACCAATGACAGGACACAAGGGAATGGCCTGAGGCTTTGTCAGAGGAGGCTGGATATTAGAAAGAGGTTCTTCACCCATAGAGTGGTTGGGCACTGGAACAGGATCCCCAGGGAAATGGTCACAGCACCAAGCCTGACAGAATTCAAGAAGCATTTGGACAATGCTCTCAGGCACATGGTGTGATTCTTGTAGCTGTCCTGTGCAGGGCCAGCAGTTGGACTTTTATGATGCTAGTGGGTCCTTTCCAACTCAGAGTATTGTGATTCTGTGATTCTGTTCTATCTGACACCTGCATCTTTCCCAGAACAGCACATTCCTGTTGTCCCCCTTGTAGATGACTCTGAGACTGTGATTTGCACTGACTTTCGCATGTGGACATACAGTTGACTCAACATTTCCTGGTTCTTCTTTGGTGACATGACATGACAGGATTCACCTCATCATAATGTAGGTCTAAAATAGGCAAAGTGCCTTTTCAATTCACTGACTGTAAGTGGAGTGGAACTACCTCAGATGTCAAGTCTACACTGCAGGAAAAAGAGATGATTCCCACCCAAGGAACTTTAGTAGTGAAGTGACTAAGGTCATGTGGGACTTGGTTGTGGTGACCTGGTAGTGCCTAGCAGGAAAAAGACTCGAAATCTTCCTCCTGTGTCCTAGGTGACTGTTCTGAACACCAGACTACTCTTTCTAAAAGAGAAATGGACATTAACACTTGGAAACCTCTCTTTTGTGTTGTTCTAACTCTTTTTTGAATCTTCTCCCTGAGGACTTTTCCCTTGTACTTATACCCTGGATTAACTATATAGTTTTGTCTTAATTTATAGTCACAAACTCTGGATTCACTGTAAGATGTTTAGGTACCAGTTTATAAATATATTAAACAGGAAATTAAACATGCATGTAGATCTGAAGCCTTATTGACCTGACAGGTTCTCCCAAGGCCCCAGGAGATGAGAGGCAGCATTCATGGAGTGAGGCACTGAGCATATGCCAGGTGTAGTGCTAATACTATTATGCTTTTGAATAAAAATAAGCCAGATTCACTGTTCTTTATTTGTGAACTATGCACTCCTCTTTACTTGTGCATCCTTCCTCTTGAGTAACGTAAAAAAGAGGACAATGCAGAAGAGAGGGAAACAGCTTAAAATTAGTGTATTCAAACACATGAATTCAGCCTGAGCTGTGGAGAGTTCTCTTCAGTGGATTAGTAGCTGCAGCACTGCCATTCTCCTGGGAAATCATCTAAGCACATGTGTTTCCTTTAGAAGGCTTCTGACCTCTTTTGTGTTCTTCTTCTTCATTTCTGTGTCCTAAGTAAGGTGATATTAAAACAATTCCTTATTGATGTGCTTCTCTGGGAGCTTTACAGAGTGTAAAGGAGGGAAGTGGTTTCTGCTGCTCCTAAATTAAAAGCAATTACTCGGACTCCGAATCTCTAGAAGATGAAATGTCTGCTAAGAATGAGTGCTGCTCTTTGCACTGGCAAACTGGATGCTGGGGAAAGAATAATGTGATTGTCAAGACACATCTTTCAGTTTAATAAACTGTTTTGAGAAGAAGGCTCTGCCTCAGTTTAATAGGAGTCCTTGGAAAAAAAAATTTCTAAATTCTAGAATGAAAACAAACACTTCTTTTCTATTTTGAAATAAACATACTCTCTTCTGTAGTAGAAGGGTACATTGTAAATTAGGCTTTTTGTAGATATATAGGATATGAATAATACAATTGCCTTGGCAGTATTGTTAGAACTAATAACTTCTGTGTGGATAAATCTGACCCTTTTGGAATGTAAAAACATTCATATTTTATTTTCTAGCCTAGCTTTTCCCTCAGAAGAGGTTGTCTTTTCTGTAAGGCTTATTTGAAATGTCATGATATACAGCCTATTATGAATTACTACTTTAGAGCTCTCAGTTGAACAGGGGTTGTAGCAATATATTATTTTGCATCTCTCAGCTGCATACTCTGGAAGCTTAATATCAGGGGCCTCCTTCCTGCCCCACAATGATTGTTTTGGGACTAATTACCAAGTCACAGTGTTGTACAAAATGTCTGAATCAGCTTGTCAAAGTCCTCCTTGATTGTCAGCGGAAGGAACTGCATTTCCATCTGTGTGCTTTATATAGGGACCCCTTTGCATGGGGGTTTCCCCTCCCTTCTGTCCCTTGGCAGAAAGTTTGCATTGCTCCCACAGTCAGTGCACCCGGTGTGTTTTCCCTTGGCAGCAAAATCATGACATCCTCAAACATCACAGGGCTGACACCCATCCATTGACACTCAAAGAAAATAAAACATCAGTCACACGGACTTCAGGCCCTGGAAGCTGCACTGCTGCCTTCAGTTCATGGAGCCATGGGATCCTTGGTATTTTTGAGTTGCTGCAGCTGAACCCAGTGTTATCTGTAAGTGACCACACCATTAAAATATCAACTTCTAATTTATTACCTCATTTATAGGCCCACTTGATAGACCTCTGACATAGTTGAACTTGCATTCAATGATTAATGTGAAATAAAAGGTAGTGTTACATGGCCCAGTTAGATTAGATGCTCATGATCTAATCCTGTCAGTCAGCCACAGCTGTTAACCAGTTTATGTCCTCATAAAAGACTGTACCTGTGCTGCTGTAGGTTTTCAGGCTAAAAGAAGATCATATTATAATAATAGTAATAGCCAGAGCTTATATAAGAGAATAGGATAATTATAGATATTCAGAAGTTTATAGGAGGATATGCTTAAACAAATATAATTTTTAACACATAAAATGTTATGGTGATTTTTCAAAGTCACAAGAAGGTTTTAGGAATCCAGATTTCACTGCCTTTCTTTTAGGTGGTAATTAACTTCTCTTGTGTCTTTGAAAATGTCCCCTATATTATTGAATTTGATTATACATAGCATATATAATCACTTGGGGCCAAAGTTGAGGAATTCTTTGCGATTTTTAAAATCTTGGTTTTATTCGGTGCAAATTTTTAATTGAAGTATTTACCCATTGGACAGTATAAATAAAAGTAGTTGAAGAACCTCAGGGTCCTGGTAACACTGAAGAACCCTGGGACCTGGAAACATTCACCTTTGTAAAAGCTGGCAAGCGACAGGACTGTTGAAGAAGCATTTCATCTCCCTGGGCATCAGGAAGCGGCTGCAGATCTGACTGCTGCGCTTCAAGGACAGTCACGTGTGGGCTTAATGGGAATTAACAGATTCCAGAGATCGTAAATGAATGTTCCCATTAGGACGGATGCTTTTCTTCTCACCCTTTTTTGTGTGTCAAGATCGATATCTCATCAGGGGAAACCTTCAACACAATATTTTGAACGAGTGTACGATAAGTAGTGTTCTCTTTACTGCATGTGGGCTATAGGAAAAAAAGTTTTCCTGGTATAATGAGTAATAAGTAGAACAAAGATCATTTGGGAATAAAATGTATCTGTTTGATCCATTTGATAATTTCCATCTGGATAGCATTTGCTTCCCTCAGTAAAGGGAACGGGAGCTGCCTATTTCTAGGCAATCTGTTGAGTTTCTTTCATAGAAAAGGGCAGTTTAGCCTTTCCTTCCATATGGGCATACATTATTACATTTACAAACATGCTGTTCATCTTTTTTTTTTTTCAGATCCTATAAGAAATCTTAATTCCTGGGTGGGTTGAGATGTGGGTTGGATATTCTCTTTTCTTGTTTTTTCCATAAATCCTTAAGGGAGAAGAAAGACCCTCACTTTTCTGTATAGATAAGTACTAGTTAATTTACTAAACTAAAAGAAACCTTGCTTTTCAGAGCAGAAAGAAAGTTAGCTGTAATAAGACCAGAATAATCATTGTTCCTCTGGGCCTGACCATGCTGGAGGAATACAGGTCCGCACATGTGGCTCCCTGCTATCATGGAATCCAAGTCATGAAACCTCTGTCATAAATTAAGCGAGTTCTACCTCAAGATTCCCCCTCTAGAACAGTGGAGCATTCTAAACAGTAAAAAAATCATTATACCACAGAGAAACTGTTTTCTTAGTACAATGAGGTGACACTAGTTAATTCTGTGGTTTTGCCCAGAGACTACTGGATCTTGTGCATTTGTAGCATTTTTAATGAGCTTTTGAGAAAACTTGTGTATCAGTGGGAAAACATCAGAGCTGCTTTGCTCTGGCACCCTGGGTGGGCAGGGGGGTCTACACTTTGCTCCCCTCGCTGAGCAGAGTTGTTCCATGCTCAAAATATCAGAAGCTACCCAAGTGCAACAAGCACACAGGCATCAGTGCTTTGTCCTTCAATATTTCTATTTGGAAACTGATTCTGTTCTCTTCATAACTTTTTTTTTGGAAATGCTTGTGTCTCAAACCTTTGGAAAAGTACAAAACCCTCTTTCTAATATGCCTGCACATAAAAGTAGGAAGCAGCAGATGTACTTTAAGAGGATAACCCTATTTTCTTTATGAAAAGGCAAGCTTGGAATTTCTTTTTCTTTGGCAAACCCATGTGCTGTACTCCTGTAAAACTGGAACATTGTGTGAATGCCTGGAGCCAAGGAAAGGGGCAAAAATTAGGAAACAAATATGACTCTGTGTCTGGTGGTTTAGGGCCACACCTCCTTCATCTTCTTACTAGTAGGCCATAGACACTGCTTATTCTCTCTTTCTTGGTTTGCTTTGGTAGGTGTGCCCAGACAGCTCAATTGGAAATTCATCCATAGAACAGTTCAGAGTTAAAACAGCCTTTTGTTGCTGCCACTGATAAATCATTTGCACTACCAGCAGAAGCTGTCACCCCTAATCAGATCCATAAAAGCATGGATGGCTTCCAAATGCACTGATTCATCACCAGAGCTATGATTTTAGCAGCAATTGCTCCTTAGCATTTTGCACCTGAAATTGTTATTAATTTTCATATTTGTCAAACAGCTGTAAATTGAGACCTCTAGGTTGCAAGTACTTGTAAGCTAAAGAAGTCATTGAAGGATATTACACTCCAATTTCAACAGAGGCTTACCCTGATTCTGTAAAAGTTCAGTTAGGGTCTGGTCCTCAGAGGTTTTTCAGTGCCTTGGCAATCACATAGTGAGTTATGACTTTTGGATTTCAATGCTTTTTTGTTTTTTCCATTGCCCTGTCTACTTTTTGGTAGTGCTCAGACTGGACACAAGTAATCTGAGAGAGAGCAAGCTCTGACTTTGTTACATGGTGGGTTTGAATTGGGTCCAGGCCATAACTCTCATGTTTGGGATGTGCAATCCAAAAGACAAGCACAGTTCCTAACTTCCAGAAAATAGTGGGCTTTTTTCCTTATTCTTACCTTTAACAATCTGCACCAGTGAACAGAGCCATGTCACAGACAGCTGGTGGGAAGGCACTTGCCTCTTTTGCAGCCTGCATCTGTTGTTCCTCCTACATGGGAAGAGAGGTCCCACCAGACCTCACATGCCAGTGTCTTAAACACAAGATTTTCCCGGTATGATGAAACGGATCTCTTTTCTGAGAAGATCTGAGATTTCTTGTTGTTGGAAACAAAAGATTTAGCTGGAAAAAGAGGATTCCACATTGGGTTGGCTATCTGTCTTCTTCAGGAGTGCTCCTAACTGTCATGGTGACAGGAGGTGATGAAAAAGAGAGTTGATCCGGTTTCTGGTGGCAGGGGATCTCATTATTCACAAAGTCCACAAGCCACAGGGAAATTATGAAGGATTTAAGGCTAGCAGGCTGAGTTGGCTAAAGGTGTTTCTTTCCTACTTGCTTTAAAGGAGGAGAGGAGGGAGAGGAAAAAGATTTAAGAGAAGAAATGATGGAAAGAACAATCTGTCCAGAAGCAGAAACAGAGGCTGGGGGAAAAAGTGATGAAGTTGTGTTGAGACAGAAGGACTAAAAGGAAAACAAGCAAACGTGTGTCAGGCAGGCCAACAATTTGAACTTGAATCTTTGTTTCTCAGTTCTGATGATTATGTTTTATAGAACATATATATACTTAATTTTTAGCACACATTTAATTCTTCAGTAGAGCATGGTTAAAATCAGAAACATTACAATTAGTGGTGAAGATATAAACAGCTTCCTTCAGTGATGGAAGGCTTTTTATACTGCTAAATGGCCTATATCAGAAACAAATAATATAACTACTGTAATTTCTTGTCTTTCTCCAAACTGGTGTTTGCATGGAACATTTTCAGCAAGGTACCTGAAATAATATTCAGGATGAACTCTAATTCTGGATTGCCTTATGTGTATGTTGCTCATGTAGTAATTATAAAGGGAGAAAACACAGTTTTTATTAGATTTCTTATAGATGCATTTTAAAAAGCAAATGTCGTATGATGCATTAGGCTATTCTTCAGAATGGCAAAAAAAAAGGAGGAAGTGTCCTTCTGTTCCCCAGAGTTTTAAGAATTCATGGCTGAGACAGTTAATGCAAACATTTTTCACTTGAAATTTGGTCTCACTGTGGAGGCCTTTGTCCCTCCACAGCACAGCCAGAATTAGAAACCTTCTGTTGGGTTAACTCAGATGGGAAAGCTCCTGTGCCCAGCTGCATGGAGCCCAGGTGCTGAAGGCTTCATTATCAGGGAGCGGAGAGGGAATGGGTCAAAATGAAGAAACAGATGCTGTCTAGGCAGGAATTCCCACTCATTTTGTTTAGTCACCTGGCTGTTAAGGAAAGCCCATGACAACATGTTTTCAGCTCACAGTCTTTTCGTAAGATTAGCTTTGACAAATACAACACTTTGTTTCCCATGGAGAGAGGTGATGTTTGTTACTACTGAGTCACTTAAGTTGCAGTAGTGGATTTTCTTTTTTCTTCTTCTGAAAGTATCTTTAGATGAGATAGAAGTAGTATCTGGTTAGCAAACACAAACAGCCAGTTGAAGCTTTCTTCCTTTGCCATAGCCCTTACAGCTCTCTTTGTGCTCTCTAAGATTTTACCCAGACAGATCATGGCTTTTTCAATCCTGATGATGTGTGACAGTTGGATCTGGCTAATATCTATGCCCTTAATGAGTTATTAAAGTAGGCAGCAGCATTAAGAATTTATTTTGTACCTTTTTCAGATCTTTTAATTATGAAACAGCAGTGGTACTACTGCTAAAAAGGGCTTTGCTGCTGCTGAGTCATGGCAGGACAGGGCTTGTGCAAGTTGTGGTACCCACACACATGCTGACACTGTGGCCTGGACATCCTTTGAGCAATTAAGTTACAGCATTCAAATTGCTGAATGTCATTTAAGGCATAATTTCCTAATTTATTCTTACTTGCAAGGTTACCTTCTCGTGTATTTTGCAGGCATATACTAGAACACAACTAGTGAAGTCAAATAGTCCAGTTGTTCTGTTGTTTCTAATGCTTAGAGAACAGAAACTTGTTTGTGGATAGGATAGAAATATGCCTGTTGACAGAAAGGGAGATTAATAAAAAAATGAGCCAGCAGCTGGAGGTAGACACCTGGGGGAAGAGAAGAGGGCAAACTGATCCTCCTCAGGGCTTTCGTCACTTGCTGCTCAAAGACTTTTCATGTAGCAGAGTTGGTTTCTATTCATTCAGTGAAACTTGATGGACTTTCCTTCTATTAAGTTGTCAAGTCTCTCTTGAACCCATATAAACTTTTTCTCTTTGCACTATATCATGGAAAGGAGTCCCACCACTTAATTACACATTAAGAACCAGTTTTTAACAAACCTGTTATGAATCAATGCACCCTGGCTCTTGTCATTCCTGGTTTCCCTCTCTATTAGGTGTACTCTTACCCAAGAATCAGTCTTCACTGTAGAAAGTAAAGTTTGCACAACAATCTGCCTGACAAACAGCATCTTTGTTCATTCTTCACTTTTGGACTCAAATTTCCAAAGCCATTGCATGTCATATATAAACATTTTTGAAAAGTTCTAAAACCTCTCTCCTCCAAAATTGCAGACTTTGTTGTAAATGGTCACTTACTACTTTTTTCTCACTTTTTAATTAAGAGAAAGTGCTCACTGGGTCAATTCCAGAGCACAGACAACACTTTTGGAGATATAACTAAGTTAGGAAATAAACACCTTTTTTTTTTTTTTTAACTATTCCAGGTAAGTACTTCCATTTGATATACTTGACATTTATCATGTTTTGTCTCCTCTGTACAGCACCCTGGAAATCCTCAGTTTCACAAATTATTGTCTCAGGTTACTACAGGCCAGGGCAAAGTAAGGAAGAAAAGCAGAATGAGAGTCTCCTCTTGTCAACCCTTTAACACTGTGTATGTATCTCCAGGCTTCCTCTTCCTTTTTCAGTTGCTACCTGTTCTGATAAGACTTGTAAAGCCAAAGCCTTTATGTCTTTAGGTCACATTTCTACCCCAAATGCCCACTCATTCCACTGTTGAATATTAAAAAAGACAGTCACCCTTTTCTGGTTGAAGTGTTGTGTGTTTCTCAAACTCCTACCTTGTGAATTTAGCGGCTATTTGTTTCAGCTATTTTCTTTTTCATTCCATCCTATTCTGTTACACCTGCTTATTTTCATTCACTATTTTGTCTGTTAAATGACAGATTACTTTATTAATGTAATTTTACTACCACATGTGATGCAATATTTTAATGAAAGTTTATTAGAGTGCCTAGCTAATGCTGAAGATTACTCATTACATGAGTAATGTTTTAATAATCTCCAAAACATAGAATTAATAGAGAAAAATCACAGTGTTGATAAGGAAGGGCTGATACTAGAAAGCTGTGTCCCTGTTGAACCAAAGCATTTAAAGCATGTGCTGAAATTGCATTGTAACTTGAATGCTATATTGGCCAGGGGGTAACAATTGACTTAACAGTACAAAGTCAAATAAAATGTTGTGCTGAACTGAGGACACTAAAATTGACTTTCGTCACTAAAAAGATGAAACCTCCAGTGCCTAATTTTATGCTATGTCAGTGATTAAAAACGCAAATGAAAATAGTATTCTTGTCGTATGATTTTTGTTTTCTCTCCAGGGATGACTTTGCCAGTTGTATCAGTCTCCATTATTTAACAGTGAGAAGAGGCAGCCTGATGTTTGATTCAGAGAGATGATGATGAATTAAGATGTTGCAATGTGACTTTCAATGCAGAATACAAGGTAAGTTCAATAAAAAGGGACATTTAATGTTTTATCTCAAAAGACATTAAGTTCAATTTAATTTTTATGCTTTTATTTTTGTATTGTTTAATTTAGATAGACAAAACCATCTATGCTAATTTTTAGGAGTGTTAAATTTCAAATACAGCCCATTGATCCTGAAAGACTCAATAAAATCAATAGAACCATTTCTGGTGACAAACCCACATCTGCCATTTTTTCCACAATGGTCACTGACATATAATCTCTTTTGTTGCCTTACCAAAAAACAAAACAATAATAAAACAAAAATTAAGCAGCAAACTAAATAGAAATTTATGTCATCAGAATAGTTTTAAAATCAGCTTTTAAAAATTGGGCTTAATGTAATTATTATATTTTTAGCTGAAATATCATGTTTATTTATATTTCCTATTCCCCCTTGGAGGCTAGATTTCTCACTCTCATTGATTCTGGTCAATTACTTGGATTTGGCCAGGACTCATGTTGTGCACTGTTGCTGAGTCATCCAATATGTATCAACAATTTATCTGCCTCTGTGAGCTGTGTAATGTTTGCTTTGATCATATTTGAGATCCACACAGTCTTAAGTCTAGTTCCCTTCACCATGCCTTTAAAATACAGCAGCTTTATCTTCTACTGAGGTACAGAGAGATTTAAGTCCAAGGTCATGCACAGTCTGTAGCAAATAAAAATATTGAAGTCTGGTCTAAATCCAAAGGCCGTGCACTAAGCACCAGATCCTCTTATGTCAAGAAGGAAGAATTGACAAATTTTTACCCAATACAAATAAATGTATTAAAAGCTGACATGTAATTTTAATGGGAGATCGATTTATTTGCATTAAGTAGTCTGGAGAAAAGAAGATCAGGGGAGAGAAACCTTATCACACTCCGCAACTACCTGAAAGGAGGTTGTAGAGAGGTGGGAGTTGGTGTCTCCTCCCAGGAGAGTGACAGGGCAAGAGGAAATGGCCTCAAAGTTGTGCCAGGGGAGGCTTAGGTTGGATTTTAGGAAAAACTTTTTCACTGAAGGGGTTGTCAGGTGCTAGGACAGCCTGTGCAGAGAAGTGGTGGAGTATGAAGGTATTTAAAAGATGCGTAGATGTGGCACTCAGAAATATGGTTCACTGGTGGACTTGGCAATGCTGTGTTAATGGTTGAACTTGATGATCTTAAAGGTTTTCAACCTAAACAATTCTATGTTTCTAAATAGTTTTAATGCTTGCTTAAGGTGCCAGACTGATTATCTGGGAGATGCAGCAATCCTATATTCGTTAACAGACACAATAATTTACATTGATATAGCTACTGAAAGCTTGTGTAGGCTTGAAAGTTATATTTCTCTACAAAAATGAGAGTTCATAGTCTGTACTTTGATCCTTTGGTTGCCTGAATGCTTGCATTACTATGAATAGAGGAAACATGCTATTGGATTCTTTATGAGAGTCTGGTCCATCTTCCCCTATCACAAATCCAAGGGTTTTCTCACTTTCACAGTAAGTCCAATGTTTCCTCTGTCTGTGCCATTAGGCCCCTTCACATCCTCCAAAGGCCTGCAATGCTGTTAACTATTTCTCATAGCTCCTAACAACTGGCTGGGCTGGAGACAGTTCTTGCATTCTATTATCAATATATAGATTTAGGACACTATCTTCTTTATACTATTTACTCTTTGCAATTCTTATGCATAATTAATTTTAAATATGTGTCTTTGCTGCCCTTCCCAGTTCTCTAAACATAGTCCCCGTGAGTATAACATCACTTCTAGTCATCCTGTCATTTGGATTTATGCATATGTTATCTGAAATGACTTATGAATTTTCAGAGGAATGTTGTTTCCATCTTATCAAGGCCTTGGTCCTGCCTTGTTAAAGACAATAGTAGTACCATTTTCTTTACTAAGAACAATTTCTAAAATACAATAACTTCTGTAACTTGTGGCTTAAGATGTCTGTATAGACATGCACATTTGGGAACAGCTCTTTAGGTTGTTTAAATTGTGTTTCAATCATACTAAGATAATAGTTGAAGAATTATTATTGCTTATAATTGCCGTATGTTTGTGTCTGGTTCTTTTGGTCAGCATTTATACTGTAGGTGGTACTCAGGAGAATTTTTTGCAAGCAGAAAATGCAGTTTCATGACTGTTGCCCTTGCTCAGCATCAACTAAGCAGTTCCTCTTGAAATCCATTGCTTCCTGAGGATTAAGTTGTGCTTTGCCGTAAAAAGCTGAAATTGAGTCCAAATAATCCAAATTAACTGAATAGACTGAAGATGTAGACACTGACTTAAAAGATAATTTGGGTATCTGCACAGCCCTAGTCAGAGGGGAGCTGGCATGAATATGTGCCACTTCATTTATGCAATGAACACTGGGTCAAGTCAGAGGAATTCCTATGGCTTTCTGTAGCACAGGCCCAGCCAGACCAAGCTATTAGTTTCCTGTGAAAGCCTGGAAATGTATCTTTTGTTTGAAAATAGCCTGAGAGTTGCTGGAATGCTAAGGATGTTTAATTATTTAAAGATGCTTAAGCAAGTCAGTTATCTAAATATGCATGTGGGGAGGAGGGGAAGAAGAGTAATGACTGCAGGTTTTGACCTAATATACTTAGCCTGGGCTTTCAATTTTTACATATATATTGCTGTCTTTTGTTGCCTTTCTGCAGTAATTGGTGATTGTGAACCAGAGGATAAACTTGAAACCATATATTAGAAAGCTTTAATAGGACAATTTCTAGTCACCCATTTGAATATCATTTGAATACTGGCTGTGCCAGGGCCTGAGAGGCTTTTATGTTGCTTGTCTCCAAGTCTGACAGAAGATTTACTTGTCCTTGAGTCCATCTAATCAAATCATACTTTATCACTGATAAAGTAGATGCTATGAAACATTCTTTACTCTTTAATAACCACATTAGACTTCATGACCACCAAAGGCAATTATCTGTCCTGTATTAAATAATATAAATATGTGCTTTTCATATCAACTTATTACCTACTTTTGTTTTCTGCCGTGGTTATACCCAGATGAGGAATTGTGTAAGTCTGCCATGAGTTCAGCAAGTGCTAACGTAACCCAAGTCTTTGTTGAAAGACATTATTTATTCTATCAATATTTAATGTGGACCAACCACTGACCTGCATAATTTGATAGAGATGGGTGAGCTCCTCCCTGAACACCTCTACTGCTCTCATGCTTTCTTCACTTTTTAGAAGTGATGTAAGAAAATAAACATCAAGCTCTGTGTTCTGGAAAAAGACGTGAAACAAGCTATTAGTACTTGGTATCACACATATATTTTCCTGTCCTTTTTCCTGAAATTCTTTTTCGGCTCATCAGTTTCTCTTAGCTGATTGGATGTCCAAGGCCTCTACTGGCACACCAAGGCTGGTTACCAGCACACATGTGACATACTTTCTTAGACACACATTAGCTTCTGCTGGGATTTGTGGTTCTTCCCCCAGTGAGCCCCTAGCAGACATCAAGTTATTCGTGATAAGCGTTGGGATGAGACTAGGTCAGTTTGCTCTTGGTAGCATTACTCCTGCTTAGTCTTATCCATGCTTTGTTGGCTCTAAATGCTGAGGCAGCTTCTGAGTCTGTTATGGCAGCTCTTTAAGAGCATCATTTGCAGTTATTACTCTAAGTACACTGAGATTATGTTTATTTCTCTGAACTAGAGTTAACCCTAATATTATTCAAAACAAATTCCATGAAGTCATCATTCATGCTGCTTTGCCTATATGTCCTTTTTCGCAGGTATGTTAATCATCTTGCATTATATGATTCAGTTTGTGATCTAAAAATGCTATTTGACCCTTTCTTTCTCATGTAAATGCCCTACATCTGTCCTTGGAAATTCAGTAGCATAATTTCCACTGCAGATACTTGTTCCTTTCTCTGTTGACTGTATGTGTGGTGATAGGAGTATGAGAAAAAAATATTTAAATGCCATAAACCATATAGCCATGTGACAGATTATTTTATCTTGTCCCTTTGCTGTCCTCTCCATTTGGTCTCTGCTTTGGGGGTGTCTCCACAACACTGAAATAGGAGCTGCCATTAAAAATTACAACAGGCAAGATCATTTCTTTTCTATGCCATGTGAAATTCTCGCAGATACTAATTGCTGCTTTGCAGGTCCTGTGCAGGGGGTAGGATTCTCTCAAGGGCTGTTAAATACAAGCATTTTTATGTCAAGGGTAATTGTTAAAGTCCAGGATATTATAGTGTTCTCTCCCACAGGAAAGAGAGAACTTTTTTTTTCAATGTGATTAACACTTTCAGTTCCCTGAAAGATTGAGATCACAGACCTGAAGACATAATAATTTTTAGCATGGAAGAACTGATTTAATTTATAAACAACTTAATGACTTTTAGTGAGCTCTTTATAGCAGGAGTCCAGATGCCAAAATCTAGTGCAGTAAAACCATGAAGTAATTTGCCAAAAATATGTTTTAGGAATTTCTGAAGGAGATACTAAAGTCTTTAAGTGGTAAGGATTTAAGAAGAACTGTATTACGCACAAGTGGTCTGACACTCCTGTGTAACCTAAGTGTTATAGATAAAAAGAAAACTCAATTATATTTCTCCTCTTTATCTCATTTCATATAACCTATATTACAGAATCGCAGAATCACACAGAATCACAGAATATGCTGAGTTGGAAGGGACCCTCAAGGATCATCAAGTCCAGCACTGGATCACCCCCAAGAGTCACACTATGTGCCCAAGAGTATCATCCAAATATTTCTTGAACTTTGCCAGACTTGGTGCTGTGACCACTTCCTTGGGGAGCCTGTTCCAGTGCCCAGCATCCCTCTTTCTGATATCCAACCTAAACCTCCCCTGACACAACTTCAGGCAATTCCCTTGGGTCCTGTCACTGGTCACCAGAGAGAAGAACAGGGGGTGCCTGCCCCACCTCTTCCCCTCACAAGGAAGTTGTAACTGCAGTGAGGTCTCCCCTCAGTCTCCTCTTCTCCAGGCTGAACAGACCAAGTGACCTCAGCTGCTCCTCATATGGCTTCCCCTCAAGGCCCCTCACCATCTTTATAGCTCTCCTTTGCACACTCTCTAATGGCTTAATATCTTTCTTATATTGTGGCACCCAAAGCTGCCACAATATTCAAGGTGAGGCCCCACCAGTGCAGAGCAGAGCAGGACAATCCCCTCCCTCGACTGGCTGGCGATGCTTTGCCTGATGCCCCCTCGGACATGGTTGGCCCTCCTGACTGTCAGGGCACTGCTGACTTCGGTTCAACTTGCCATTGACCAGTTCCTTTCCTGGCACTGCTTTCCAGCATCTCATTCCCAAGTCTGTATGTACATCCAGGGTCGTCCCATCCCAGGTGCAGAATCCAACACTTTCCCTTGTTGAACATCCTATGGCTGGTGATTGCCCAGTTCTCTATTCTGTCGAGGTCTCTCTGCAGGGGGCCCCTACCTTCGAGGGAGTCAACAGCTCCTCCCAGTTTTGTGTTGTCTGCAAACTTGCTTAGTATCCCTTCCAGTCCTGCATCCAAGTCATTTATGAAGACGTTGAAGAGCACAGGGCCTAAGATGGTAAGAAATTACATATACATACTACATAGCATACAAAGTACTGCAATCTTTGCTGCTGCAATCAAATAAAACTCCTTTCAGGGCAAAGAATCCAGTACTCATTTATTAGCTTGGTGTAGTATTGTATCAGAAAATGTTGCTTAGTGAGTAGTACTGCTGAAAAGACTGTAGGAAACTCACTTATTTTGCCTTTAATATTTCATCTCTGTCCAGACTCTCTTAGAAAATTCAATCTCTCTGTGTCAGTTTCAAATCAGTGTTCAGCCTGCTGGTGTTCCTGGCTTGCTTTCTGAGAAGACAAGTGTCCAGTGCAGTTCCAGGAGGGAAGCCACACGATTTGAAGCTCAATCTTGCTCTAAAAAGCACTGGCCTGTTGCCACCTCTTGTAAGGTAGCACTTGTGTTCTTCATGGGAAAGTTAATGCCAATGTTTATCCCCAGAACATCTCTGTCCAAGTCCATGTTATTGTCTTTTTTGCAAAAGCATGTTTAATTTAAATACAGGTATGTTCTAATAAGGAGACACTTTTACGCCAAAGGACCTCTCAAGGGTCAGTAGTATATTAAGGTTATTCAGCAGAAATGCACAAAGTACTTTAGTGCTACTTTTTTTTTTTAAGTCAAGCATCTGTTAGTGATTCCTGACCAGATATCATGTGTCTGAGTGAACACAGTTTCAGTGCCTCATTAAAGGCGAGTTCCAAGCAACAGCAGATGGGGTTGGAGTTGGTTTTCATAAGGAAAGTGAGAGCCAACAGAGTTTGGTTTCGGTTTTAAGAATTGAACCTCCTGCCCTGGTTAACACTGAGATATTTGGATTTCATACAGATTGATAAGGAGATTACCGTAATGGGAAGATAAAGAGCGACCTCAGATCACCTGATTAGGACCTGATTTTATTCACTGTAACATGAAAAAATTGTTAGTAAGGGTAAAATGGAAGAGTACTCAGATATGGCAAATTTTGCTTTGAGGATTCAATAGAACTGATATGTAAAGACTTATGGGTTAGAAATACATGGAGTTCAAAGTTTGGAAGCTTGGTTAAGAAAGTTATGATTTCTCTTTCTGAAGAAATTAAGAGGTGAGAAAAATGGTGGCCTGTGAATAAGGGTCTCTGGTAAAGAGATTTTAGTCAGGTCTTTCTATGCTAATTCAAATGTCTTTAAAAGTCAGGTTCCTGTAGTGAATGAAGAAAAAGAGTGAGAAGACCATATTTCATTACCAAGAATGCTTGGTGTGACATCTGAGTTTGACTTTGGGTTTGTCTGGAAGAACCATTACACAGCACTGGCTATGCAGAGATTTCCCCCTAACCTGGGCAGTTCTGTGTTAGACACATCCTAGAACACAAATGGAAATAATAAATGCCTGCCATTATGTGTGCCTGTATGCACAGGCTGACATCAGTAAGTAATGATAGTTGTTTAAATGTTTTTACTGGTTCAGTTTTTGAAGTGCTTTGTAGTGCTTTTGACATGCCAACAAGCCAAGCCTTCATCAGGGAGCTGTGGCAGGTCCCTGCATCTTAAAATAATATATATGATATTGTAACATAGGTACTTAGATCTGAAGGTGGATTTGTTACCTAGATCAGAATGACAAATGTTCAGGCATGAACGTGCTTGGTAATGTTCCCTTTTTGCTATTGCTCTGTCTCCAGAAAGGAGATCCTCTGATTTATTACTCCACAACATGCCTCCCACATGAAGTGTCCCTGCCCAGTATGTGTCATGGGAAGGGCACAGGCTGTGCTGTATATTGCCACAAAAATACAATCAGTCAGCCTGCTGGATTACAAACACAGCACGAATTTACTCATTTGAAACAGAATCTTGTTTAATTTTTGATTTTTTTTTGTTTTTACCTTTGAAATCAAAAGGGGAAACCACTGATTTCATGCAATTTCAGGAGGCATTAGTCTTGACAACAAATGTGAAAAAATAAAAGAAAATAATCTTGATTCAGACTAATAAGAAAGGGATGTCTTCCTTGTTTATACTGTGTGCTAGTCAAGGCAAGATAATTTTACTCATCTAAATGACAAAGCAGGTATTCTTGTGTGTTTATTGCCATACAGCAGATTCTGCATGTTTGCTGGTTTATTTTTAAATAACACTTGTAAAGCTTAAGTTGAAATTTTTCACACAAAATCTTTAGTCTCTGATTATATTCGATTATATTCAACGGATGAAGATTTAATATTTTTAAAAAATCTTTAATATAGTTTAAGGCCCTTTTTTAACATACATATCATTTGAACTATGTCAGATAAAATGGAAAACTGTCTTGGCAATTATCATACAAGACTTTAGTGAATAGAATAGACAGCTAATGATGAAGGAAACTAGTCATCTTCGGTAAAGTCAAAAATTCTGTGAGTTCTGGTAGACAATACTTTTTTATTTCATGGTTTTTATAAGAAGTGTTTGACTCACATTGTAACAGGGATAAATTGATCCAGTATTAAGAAGTGTTGTGGAGGGATTTCTCAGAGGTGAAGAACTAGGGTTCTGTGTGCTGTGTTCCCAGATGGACACTCAAAGTCATGCTTTTGATCCTCTTTTCCCCTTTTGTTTAGAGCTCATCTGGGGTAAGTTGCAGAGTGAGCAATAGAGAAGAGCAAAAGAGAAGGACATAAGTAATGAAGTAACACTTCTCTTGGGCTGCATGGGATGGTCTGTCAGCTTTCTTGAGCTTTACACTCAGCAAGAGATGGAAAAAATTTTATTCAAGCTTTAGCTAATAAATATATATTTACATTAACTGTACAATGTAGCTTTTGCTTTAAACCATAGTAGATGTGATATTTTTAGATGGAAATGTAACTTTCTGTGGTGAATTTTTCTCCTTAAGTTGTATATTAATTTATGTAGCACCATTTACAGAGGGCACAATATGCTAGTGATTCCCTTCTTCCCAGATTAGGCCTCACTGATTTCCTGAAGGAGTAACATGAGAAGTAATGTCTGCAGTGCTAAATTTACAAATTTACAGAGACAGTTGTCTAATTGGTGCAAATCCCTAAATTGCACTCAGATTGAATTTGTTGGCCTGAGTGTTTAGTTTGCACTTTTGAAATTCATCTCCTGTTCATTCTCTCTTTGTTGCACTATAGATAAAATAGTGCAGTAGGCAAAATTAATTTGTTCCAAGTGAGTCTAAACTGAAAAATGCTCTCCAGCTGGTGATGGCTTTCAGTCCATCAGATCAGAATTTTACATTTTAACTGTGTTTTAGCTGTTTTTGTAAATCACTAAAGATAACTTCTAACATCTCAGGAGGTCAGGCTCTATGACAACAAAGGTGTACTCAGTGCTCTCTACCAAAAGATTTCAAAATTGTCTAAAAAATGTATATTTCCTTTCTCCTAAATATGTTTCACAAAAATAGGATATGACTTTAAAAGCAGGTATTTGCTAAAAAAACAAAACCAAAAAAATTTTGTAATTAGATACTTTTCAGACAGTTGCAAACATACGGTCTTTGTTCTCATGATCATACAATCTTGAAAAAGCTGTTGTAACTTGGAACCAAAAAGTTAACTTGCTGTTAATGGTATATTAAATACTTACTTGTCTGCTTTTAGTAGCAATAAAATAGCTCCTGTTAAAGTCAATAGTAAAATACAGTTCAGTAATGCAGGATCAAAGCTTGAATGAATACACAATTTCCTTCTTCCCTGTGATGCTCTTCATAAAACATTCAAGTTTTGTCCTTTGTACATGAGTAGTGGCTCCTGAGAGAGAGCTTTGTTTCAGCATCAGGAGCACACTACACTGTCTCTGGTAGCAAAACCACTTAATCTGGAGGTGACAAACAGGAGAGATTAATGGCTTCAATTTGGACACAAACAGACAAGTACCACATGGATTCTTTAACAAAGACAGAATGGGATTGCCTGGGATTTAAGAAACAAAATACTGACTTAGTTCGTGAGCTTAAAATATGCATTATTGTATAGCTTCAAGTATTTTTAGTATCACCATAGAGATGGGAATACACTACACTGCAATGCCTTGTCAGAAAAACTGCTAAAGTGTATGTTTAAGTAAAAATGAAATTTCATGAACTTCAATATCAAAAGACACTTCACTAACGTTAGAGATAAACTGAGAGGTCAGGCAGGCATTTAAACATTGGAGTATTTGTTACATTATTGTTTTTACAAGGAGACAGAGAGGCCGAGTGACTTCCCCAATATTTCCCAAGAAGTCTGGGGAGGAGAAAGGAGCTGAACCCAATTTTCTTGTACTCTAGACCCCAGGTTAGACTCAAGAGTGACCTACAAAGTCACCCTTAAAATGCAGATGGTGTCAGAATTGCTAATTTTTGATGCAAATCCTGGTAGAATGGAAAAAAAATCCAGTCTTTGCACCATTAGGGGCTTTTGCTAGACATCTTTTTAGATAGATATTTTAGATAAGATATTTTAGTCTAGGTTTATCAACAAAAGTGAGTGAAACTTTCAACACAAAAATAAATTACAGAAGTTTTAGACATCCCTTTGATACATCTATGTATATTTTTCCTTGTCTTTGCCTTGTTTTTAGAGGTTATTTGACCCTTTTCTGAAAGATGGGAGAGAGGGGCTAGGATTTGAAGGAAGGTTGCAGAAATGATGTTGATAGATTTTAATTGCTAGCCAGTGTGCTGTCTTTTTCTTAAGTCAATTAAAATAAAAGGCTTAGAACACAGGAGGGTGCAAAGAGGTGAGAAGAACTGATGTATGATCATATTAGCTGGAGAGGTGTAATGTTCATTTTCAAAGGCACAAGGGAGTGCAATGATGATGGGCCAAAAAAACCTCTTTTCATCTTTCTGTTATGCTGGGAGCATAGGAAGATTTTTCCTTGGTGGTTGATCTGAGTGTTGCAAGAAATGCAGTCTAAGACTTTCTGAAGATTAACTTGTGATGTGTGAGACTGCAACCAAGACACACTAAGTACCATTCAGGCCTCTGTGATGGTGTGACATACTCAGCACTTTTAAAAAAGCAGGCCATTTAATTATAGCTGGGAAGCTAGGGAAGGCGAGTTTTAAAAATCTTAGCCAAAAGCCTTAAAATATCAAAGGGAAATGAGTCTAAAAGTTAAAAATATGAAGTTAGGCATATTGTGCAATAATTTTTGGGTTGCTGTCAATTATGCAAGTTGATTGGAATTAAGTAGAACTCTATCAATACTAGCAAAGCAGGTGGATGGACCCAATTTAATCAGCTTCTTCCCTCCACACTCTCAACTGGGTATCTTTGACATAAGTGTTTTTGTTGGAAAATGTCTGTGGACTAATAAAATAAAATTTTTCACTGGACTTGCGGGGCCTATGCTTCCTATACTGTCCACAGATTGCAGTAGGAACAATGAGAAAGAAAAGGCCAAATGCAGAAGATACAAAAGCTCTTTTTTAGCTAAATCACAAACACTAAGAAATCAAAGATAAAAAACCAACAGAGCAACAACAAAACAAAACAAAAAGTAACAACCCCAACTGACCATCTGATAGTGCTGTTCAGTCCAAGAATTCCTTAAGCTGTCTGCTTTATGAGACTCCAAGGGCAAAACAGCCTCTGCATTTTGTGTCAAGTGATGGAATACTCTTACAGTGGATTTAGTTCCTCCCCATCAGTTCTTCCACTGATACTACTGGGGGTTTTATACAGTGTTTGGCTTTGAGGCATTCTATTTTGAAGCTCAATTCCCCTCCTTCCTGAAAATAGAAAAGTAATCCTGCTGCCTTTGGGAGAAGAAGTTGGCTCCAAGAAGAATTATATTAGCGTGACATGTATAAAAATAAAGAAGGAACATTTATTTACTGTCTCATGGCAGCAATATTTTGTGTCAGTGTGGAAGGTCACCATATGACTTATATGCTACCTAAATCTCACTTGAAGGCCCACTGTTTTGTCTCTTTTCCTTGATTACTTAGAGTGAGAATTTCTTCCCTGTCCTGGACCTGAAGCAGTTAAAAGCTGGATAGAACTACCCATGCCTTTCTGATATATGATCATGTGTGCACACTCAGGCACTTTGTGCAGTAGTAGTGGAGGAAGCTCAGACTAAAACTGTGCTTGCTGCCTGACATTGTTGCAGTGGATGAGCCTGTATTTCAATATCCATCTAGCAAAAGAAAAAAAATTACCTCAGTTCCCCAGTACCTCCCTCCACATCCAACTCCTTCGTGTCACCATCCTGGTTGTGCAAGCAACTTTCATCCAGCCTTGGATTCAGGAGCAATATATTCTCTTGTCAGCTGAAGAGCAGTCAAGGAAACATTTAAAGTTATGTTGATCTGTTATGAACTTGTGGTAGACTGTTGGCAAGCAAGTCTCTAGTTGAATGGTAGTTAATGACTCTTAAAAAGAACCTGTTAAGTACAGGAAAATAAAAAGCAAATTGAAGAGGTCTCTGCGCTTGGTATTGCATAAGCTGGCTAACTTGTTCTGAATTTGTTTATTTTAAATATTGTGGAAATCTAAATAATCTGCAAATCTGGTTAAGAACTTTAGCTTCTACAGGATGCTAATAAATTGGTCAACCATAGTGTAAAATGCACATTAGTTTTTGGACTTTATGTAGTAATTTAATTGTGTGCTAAACTGAAAACAGAAAATAAACAGCAAGTTTAAATATTGTTGTCTTAATATATTGTACCACATACTCTAGTTTAGCATTTAGAAATAAATGTATTTGAAAACATACATGGGATAAATATAACAACATGAGTAAAGTACATATGAATTTCATAGAGTATTAATCTTTAATCTTTAAAGTTTCCTGTTCAAGGTTCTAAATACATTAATCCAGCCATCATCTCTTCTCTGCTATCTTGATCATGCAGGTCACAGATGTTGCTATAGTAACCTTGCATTACCAATGCAAAGATGATGAAGGATCTGGCTATCTAGATAAATAAAATAATTGAGGGGTGCTTGCAACCAGCACCCTGATTAATGTAATGCCTAGACTCATTGAATGAACACTTGGTCCTGTGTGGATTAGGCCCTTGAATTGGGATGTGTGAGAAAGGCTGGCACTCAAAGCCAATTTCCTGTGGAACAGGTTAGTAATTAGAGACATGCAATTCACTGGGAAAACCCATGCATTGTGGCACATATGATGTTCATTTGTTACAGTCTTCCATCACACTCTGGTATGGGTCCTGTGTGTAAACCTGCTCTCTGGGATGCATACATTATTTGGATATTTTGAAAACCAAGAAAAGGTGGTTTCTGTGAAGCTGGGGTAAGTCCATGTTGTTGAATGCACTTGTTGAAGCACACAGCCCAGTGCTAGTGGGGATAGGCACTTTGTCTTACGGTAGAAATTATCAGATTATAGAGTGGTACCAGGCATAATTGAATGCTAATGCTGGTCTGTCATGGGGATCTGTCTTGATGATAAAGGAATGAGAAGCTGGAAGTGAGAAGAAGCAAAAAAGTTCTGAATCTGTGAGTTGAATATTTCTGATAGTTATTCAACTCAATTCTGTGAGTTGAATATTTCTGATAGTTATTCCAGGGGCTTGAGGCCCAGCTGAAGCTTTGCAGTATTTTGGTCTGTAGAGGACATGAACTCTACAAGGGGAAAAATCCTAACTTTTATAGTGAGGAAGCTTGCTGTGGGAGTTGTTTCCTTTTATCAGGCCTCTGAGTTTTTAGAAAGCACTTCCTTCTTGTAGGAAATTCTTTTAGGAAGTTTGAGGCTTTTCCTCTAAGTTGGTTTTAGTTAAATATGGCCACTGTGTTCAAAAGCAATGAAGGAATGCAGGTAAAAGACAGGCAGTAGTGAGTGTAGGCATCATGGAGTAACAATGAAAACTCCATTTCCATTGGAAGCCAAACCTCAAAATACTTCTGTAGCCACAGCTCATCTGTGCTACCAATTGAAGTTGCTGGCCAAGCCTGTGAAATACCACTTGAGTCTAAATCAGTGAAATAAATAAAGAGTTAAAGTTGTAGTCTCCTGTGAGCCTTCATTCAACCTTCAGTCCTACAAAGGAAACCTCTTATTGCTTTAGAAGGGTCCCGAATCTTTTCCTTTTTGTCTGGCCCTGAAAAGCCAGATCAGTTTTGCGACTTGCTTTGTTGAGACTGTCAGCCTGCTCCCGCCAAGGAGCTGCTGCTGTCCTGGCAGCTTTCTGCAGGGGGAACAAGGGAAAGAAAGATTCTGCATCAGCAATTCCACTCATATTGCTTTCCTTGCCTCCTTCCCAGCACAAAGGTGGTTTTGTTTGTGCTCAAGAACCAACTAAAAAGTTTGGCTGTGAAATGAGCTCTCCTCTGGAGAAAGGGGAAGGGGGTAGAAGATGGAGCGTACAACTTTAGACACAAACTTGTACCCACTCCCTCCTCCAGGTCACAGACTAGAGATGGCTATTGCTTTAGCTGGTTGTTGTGTTGTTTCACACAGCTGCAGGACAGCTCATGAGATAGGAGTTGGTGATTTGAATCCTTGAAGGAAGTAATTTAGTAAACTGGAATATTCTGTTCTAATTTTGTGATGTAATTAGATAGGAGAGAACTTGAAAGAAAAAGTGTTCCTCCCTTGTTGGTGGGACACAGGGAATGGTTGGGTATTTGTAATTTGCTCACATTATGATTTGTTTCAATTCAGAATCTTCAGTGTTGTCAAAGGTGGGAGAGAGGAAGAGCACTTCTCAAGATGTTCATTACTTCAGCAGACTAAATAACATTGGACTCATTGAAATAAAAATTCTCCCAGTGGTTCCCACTGGCGTACACACCAGTGTACACTCATACAGTGTACAGTGCGTCAATCTCTGCTGATAAAATAGATTCTGCTCCTGAAAAGCTCTTATCCATGTTGCTTGTTGCTTGTGTAACCAAGGATTTGCAAGATCAGACAAGTATCCTCATTGTTCTTCTTCCTGTCAGAGATGAGGGAGGTTTTTGTGTTTATTAGTCTTATGAAAATGTAGCCAGGAACAAAGCATTGCTGAGCACATTTCAAGGTCTGGGCTTCAAGGGTAAGCGGATAGCAATGTCCCATATTCCCAAGACAGCTGGGCACAAAAATCAGATGGGTAACTGAATGTCCAACTCTGTGCTTATGTCCTTTGGGCAATGATGGAGGAAGCTTCCACAAAAGACGGTGGTTTACATATTTCAAAGTGAAGACAGAATGTGTAGTGCCTCCATGAGGAATGTTAGTGAAGTGAGTTGCCTGGTGTCATTCCTTATGGGCTTGGTGCCCTTTCTCAGGCTCAAGCCTATGGAATTTGTGGGATAATCCACCACATAGTCCCAACAGCTTGGTATGTTCAAGCAAAGGTATGGGATACAAAATGTCTGCATACGGGGCTGTGACAATCTCCTTCTAGCTTTTTGGCTAAAAGTGGCTTAGACAACTGACCTTTGAACCTGATGTCTGATCCTGCAAGTTAAATGCTGGCTTGGGGGTTGAGTGGAGAGAAAGCCCAGTCATTCTCTTCCTTTTCACTGCCTGTGCACAAATGTGAGACATGTGGTCTGTGGAGCTGCTTTCCATCAGAGGAGCACACCAGTTGGACTGGTTCATCCCGGGGCTGCTGCTGAATCCTCAAAAGGCATCACGTAAAGCTCTATTTGTAATGGAGTGAGGAAGGGTGGAAAGGAATAAAGGGTGAACGAACCATTTTATTTAAAAATTTGTTCATACCATTAGTGAAGGTCTAGTTTGGCCTGTGAGCTTGCCAGCATCCCCTAATGCACATCACTTAGAATAAAATGACTTCTGGGTGTAAGGAAGATTTGAATTGTCTTTTCTGTATCGCTAAATAATGATTACCTGGGGAGATACGAGATGCAAATTGAAAATGAATGAGGTATAGCTGGTAATATGTTAGATGCATTATCTCCAACATGAGGCCTTCAGTCAAAAGATAAGGTCATCTGTAACAGTTAAAGAGCACTGCAGCAGCTATTTATATTTTAATTTTTCCTCTTTTTTAGTTTGAATTTTCTCCTCATAAGCAGTGAAACACTTTTCTGAGGAAACGTGTCATGACTTCTTCCTAGATGTACAGTTTATTAGATAGAGGTTGCAGGGGATCTGTACTTTGCTGAATGACTGATCTTCACTAGTTTTCTGGAAATGTGTGATTTTTCCCTTTGCATTCTTTTCTGAAAAATCTCACTTTGTACAATTGCCATGTGAACAATTCAGAGCATGAAAATATTAAGCCTCACTTCTATGTTCCTGAATTGGAATTGAATTTTTTTTCTAGATATGTCATTACAACTTACCTTACATTACACTGAGTCAGACAGCAGTGTAGAAGAGGTACTAATTAGTCCCACGAAATATCCCTTGTACTTTGCTGAATGGTAGAGGGCATGTTTCTTAAACTTAAGCCCTCATTTTTCACATTTAGAAAATAGGGCTGGAATTACTGATGCTAAAAGTGTATAATGTAGTGAATCCTAGTCAGATGGGGCAAGATTTTACTGGACAAATGTGCTGGAGGGAGAGGAGTATGGCCTGCCTCAAATTACTCTCCAAATATTCCCAGTGAGAACAAGGAAACTTAAAGCAGGTGGAGACTTTTCTGTTCTGTTTGCTGAAGTGAAGTGGGAATGGTTGTAGTGGGTCGTCTTGCAAACCTCCTGGGTTTTTTTCCCATGCAGCAAGAGGGAACCTTTGAAGCTTTGTGTCTTCTGGGGCTAGAGCAGTTCTGCACTGCTGAAGTTAGTGGCATGAACCATCCACCAATGAAGTGCATAAGCAAGTGGAATTGCTATTTAGTTGAAATCTGCTTTTCCAGTAGTTAATTATACTTCTTGTATGTTTTTTCATGTTTGTTTCGTTACACCTAACACAATGTTGTTACCTGCTGTGATTTTGAATAATTCATGATATTAGTATGCAATTTGGGACCATCATAACCCTGAAGCAAACCAAAGGTTGATTCACTGTTTTTGTCTCTTTGAAGGCGAATGGAAGGCAGGTTCTGGCTTCTATGGTCCTCTGTTAGAAAATCAATTTTAAATCATTCAATCAAGTTAAAGTAGACATAATAAGGATATGGTATCACAGTATATTTGAAATATTTTTATGAAATCACTTGCTAAGATAGAAATAACCTGAGTAAATCGGCCCTGGACCTCTGTAAACAGCAGTGTCTTGTTCTTTCAGTTAATTGTTTCCACAGATGTAGTCAATGACAACATCGTGTTTATCCTATGGCAGTGTTACTGCAGCTCTCAATTTCATTTGATTTCATTTCCTTTTCTTAATGGATGGATTTACCAAATCTAAAAATAAAATCTTTTTTTTTCAAATCATGACAGGGATTTTCTTACATTGATTTTGTGAGTTGCCCGGGAAACAAGAAAACACTGAACTTAGGTCAGAAAAATGGTGTCATGCCAACCACTGTTGTTTCTGTTTCTTTGGTTCCAGCTTAATACTAGATAAATTATATGGCTTAGGAGGCCAGCTGATAGCTGATGCTGGCAAGTAGGTTCTGAACAAAGATAGGTGTGGCATGTTTGTTTTGATTAGAAGAAAGTCAATGGAAATATTCCACAATGAAGAGTCTCCCTCAGCCTGCCATGTGCACTGGAGTTGCTTCTCTCTGCCACTGTCTGTGCTTCGTTGCATTGACTCCATCTTTATACGGGCTATATCAGCCAAGATCTTTCAGAGTGCAAGAATGAAATCTTTCTGGCAATCTTCACAGGTTTGAGATATTTTCTGATTTTTCCAAATGATGAAAATGCTGGTACTCTGAACGTGAAGCAGACCTGTTTAATGTTAAAACAAAGGTCATTCCTAAAGGTTAACTGCCTTATAAATAGCCAGATTGTTCCCTCCACTCACTACAAGTTTGCAGTCTGCTTAATATATGCACAGTCAGGGAGAAGCTGTAAATATAATGCTAAAAGCAGACGCTTGGAACTATTGCTCTTGCTTCTCTTCAGCTTATGCAACTGTTTGCAGTAGCTTGCTGCCAACACAACTGTTGTGTCCTCGTACTTTGGGCTTCATCTTATAAGTCTTCTGAATATGCTGTTCGCATTCCAACACTCTTGAACAGATCTGTGTGAGGAGGTTTTGCAAGCCCAAGTTGTTAACTGAAAGCCACAAATATATCACCACTTGCTTAAGTCATTAGTCTAGAACTGAGCTAGCTCATGAAGTTATGCCAGCTGGAGTCCTCACTAAAAACCAAAACCCTAGTAACCAAACATTTTGACCATCAGAAGCCTGGACTTCAAATCTTATCCAGACAGATCATTTCACCTGCTTCTCCCCTTGCAAATGATTTGAAGTTCCTTCTTCCAGAGGTTTTCCAATAAGTCTTGTTGATCTTTCAACTGCAGCTTTATGTCACAGAATCACAGAATATGCTGAGTTGGAAGGGACCCACAAGGATCACAGAGTCCAGTTTCTAGCCCTGCACAGGACAATCCCCAAGAGTCACAGCATGTGCCCAAGAGTGTCAACCAAATGCTTCTTGAACTCTGTCAGGTTTGGTGCTGTGACCACTTCCCTGGGGATCCTGTTCCAGTGCCCAACCACCCTCTGGCTGAAGAACCTCTTTCTAATATCCAGCCTAAACCTCCTCTGAAAAGATCAGTGTCTGCCCCTCCTCTTCCCCTCACAAGGAAGTTGTAACTGCAATGAGGTCTCCCTTCCATCTCCTCTTCTCTAGGCTGAACAGACCAAGTGCCTCAGCTGCTCCTCACACAGCTTCCCCTCAAGGCTCCTCACCATCTTCGTTGCCTCCTTTGGACACTGTCTAACAGCTTAATATCTTTCTTATATTGCAGTGCCCAGAACTGCACGCAATATTCAAGGTGAGGCCCCACCAGTGCAGAGTACATGCCCACTGATAGCTGTTCTCTTCTTGTCTGCCTGTTCTATCTGTATCCATAGCCATCTCTCTGCAGACAGACACAGAAGATCTCTGACAGTAAATAGCATTCTTGCTCCATATGCATGTAAGTCGATTGAAGGTGATGAGGTGATCCAGGAAATTGCTGCCCTCAGAAATTCCTGGGACTGTGCTGGAGGCATAGGGTAATCTCTCATACCTCTCTATCACTGTTGATCTCCAAGAAATCCTGATAAAATTATTGTCTAATGCTTTAGCAAAGTGTATGAGGGAAGGATGCATTTTATGTAAATTTAGTCAGGAAGTCTTTGAAACTAATTGCTTAAAGTGAGTGGGGAAAGCTGATGGAGTGTGATAGACATACAGAGGATTTTTTTCCTGCTTTCAGAATAGATAGTCTTGATTAACTGGGCTTAGTATAGCACTGCATATATTAACTGAGCATCAAATTGCTCAGGGGATGAGCCTGCTCTGTGCATGAACTTTACAGGCCATGCTCTGAATGTTATTACAGATGTGAATTTAGGAAGTTTTGGAGTTACTCTTCTATGGATAAAACCACTGTTTTTCGTGAACTTGGTATTGAGTTATTGTCCTGGCCTAGTGTCAATATTTTTTTAGTAGTAAAAATGGAATTAAATGCACAAAAAAAATATGTAAAACCATACCTACAGTCTACCTACAGTACAGCCTACCTACTTTTCTTCTGAAAAGTCTCAGACTTGGGAGTAATGCTAGGGAAATCCTCCTTCACATATGCTACTCGGTGTTGGTACCCTGAGAGGTGTCAAAGGCTTGTCTGTCAATCAGTCTGCTACTTCACCTGCCAGGTCCTGTTTAGTCTTTCTGATTTGTGCTTGTTGGACACGCTGACTTGTCTGCTAGAAGAGCCTCTGAACTTTCTTTGCTGCTGTTCTAGACATGGTCTACCATTCTGCAGGTGTGAGCTGCACACCTTGTTCCTGGTACATCACCTTGCATTTAACCATATTTGCATATTTATAGAAAGTCAGTGATTTCATTCCCACACTAGCTGGAGGATAGAGTTACAAGTTAGAACTATGTGCTTGATCTAGAACTGGGATTTGCATAGATGTCTACATGTATTTGACACCTGAGTAAAACACATCATTGTGCCTGCTGTAGTGGGTCAAATCTGGTGTTCTTAAGTATGTATAAGTGCATGCCATGGACCTATGGATACTTCATTTCAGTGTGAGAGCTGGGCACCTGCTGTTGATTTGTGTACCATTCCCTTGAAGATACCTTGACCTAGTTTTAATAGAGAAAAGATTTTTACAACATCCAAGACTGGATAGTCTTCTCCGTGCTATGCCCTGTGGACACATATGATCCCTGCCTATGGCCATGAGCATTTCACTGTGGTGACTGGTGAATGTGTGACAAAATGGACAAGGTCTAAGGAAAAGGCAGAGCAAGAAGCAGCTGCAAGAAAATGTGCTGGAGGGAACAACTCAGTTAACAACTGAGCTTAAAATATTTTCGTAAAATACAACTAACATGAATTAACTCAAAATATTTTCTTTCCAAAAAAAAAAAAAAAGAAAAAAAACCCCTAACTTGAATGAATGGGCACTAGTGAATTAATAAAAAGCCTAATGAAAAGGATCTATTGTGTCTGACCGTAAGGACCAGCCGGAGAACAATTACAGGTCTTTGGAAAAGTGAAGACTGAGATTTCAGTGGGTCTCCTTTAACAGGAAAAAAAAGATGGATATGAGCCTTTGATGAGCAGCACACAAGGTTATATAGGAGTCACAGCATATTCTGTCTTATTTGGGACAGAAAGCCAGATGCATCACTGTTACATAAGCCTGCTGACCTGCATATAGAGCTTTGTGGTAACAGCAGTTTCAGAAAATAAATCCTGTTCAATTTAGCTTACATGAAGATATAAAATCCCACAAAACACATTCTTCCCTAAAGGGCTTGGTTTTGAAATTTAAATTGGGAGAGCATGAATACCTGGGAAAAAGAGGATGAGTAAAAAGACAATGTGATGCAAGCTCAGTCTGCTGACTAATGGTACAATCTGTATATTAGGGAATGGGACCACACCAGTCATAACAGCTCATTATTCAAGTCATGCAGTATGAAAAAAGATCATACCAATTTGCAGAGGATTTTGATAGGTTTGTTTAACTTTATATTATTCTGATTTGAAATGAAAATGAATAAAATAGAATATTTTCAGTTGGAAGGGGCCTACAGTGATCATCTAGTCCGAAGTTAATGACATCTAGAACTAGAGATATCAGAAGCTCCGGGGTTCCCAGCTTGAGGAATCCTGTCAGGATCCTCTGGCTGCTTAGGGTGCCAAGGAGTTGCACATTTCCAGAGCTTCCAGACTCTTGCTTCTTTTCTTTCTGCCTGGTGGGCTAACAGAGAGTTGGCAGCCTTGGAGTTTATGAGCAGGGATACTCTGCTCTGAGTTTCTTGGCATCCTGCCTAATGAGATCTGTAGAGGAGCCAGCAGCTTAGGAGCTCTGCAATCTCTGAGACAATCCTGGAGCAGTAACTTCTTTTTAACTCCCACTCTCTGTCAGCCTGTCAGGAGTACAGCTGAAGAACAGGGAAGAGGACCTGGCAGGAAATCAGGCGTGATTTCTGCAGTGTCATCAAAGTCAAATGTGCCATTAAAAATGTTTCTGCCCACTTTCAGTAACCCCACAGAGAAACTGTAACAGGTCAGCACCTGATCCTGGAGGTCCTGCATCTCTTTGCTTTAGATATCATGGGTGCAAAGCTCAATGAGGCAGAAGAGAGGACACAGAAATATTTACACCATCCCAGTATCTTTGTAGTTGAGATGTGGGTCACCTGCAGCTCTTCACACAGCGCTAGTCTGCCTGGAGTCAGGTGGCCTACAAATCCCAGTTGTCCTAAAGGTATTGGAGGACACGGTTATTCCAGGACGGCTCTTGACTGACATAGTGGCTAATATGATAGTACTGGAAAAGCAGATGAAGTACATGTTGGTTCCCTGTGCTTTTTCCCATGCTTGCTTTATGATTGACCCTGAGGTCTGCATCTGAGTAGAGATATTGGTCCGAAAGGGGTGGACAGGAGAGTTGTCCAGGCACATGTGTGTCCCAAGCATGTACTAAAATTCAATACAGATATTACCAATCTAAGTTATAGCAGCCTAAATGTTGCTGTAATTTGTATTTATAATCTGCAGCTACAGAGTGACGTTTTAGCAGCTGTGGATCCCTAGAAGGTGAACATCCTCTTGCTTTCCCTATCCAGAGAGTTGGAGGATGATAATACAATGGGCCTTGCGGCTCACTGTCATGACTGTGGCCCCTGCAGGGTGAACTAGGACTAATGATGCAATGCAAAATTGCCCAAATGACAGAGAGAATCTGGGCCACTGCGTTCATCTTGTCTGATTTCCAAATTTTTCAGTGCTCAGGGGGACAGGATTATAACAAAGTTTGACTTCCTGCTATGTAGGTCATATGCTTTATGCTGAATCCTCCATCACAGGGGTAAAGCTATAGCAGGGAAACTTGCTTTGCTTCTGTAAATGTCAATGGGAATAACAAATTTTTTCTTTTATTAAATAATTTTCAAGTAGTTTGATTTGTGGTAAAACCATTTAGGTTTTAACTGTTGGTGGTTCATTAAAATATGTTGCAGTAACAATGTGTTGCAGTTATTAAGCTCTACAGGCTTTAGGTTGCTGTGGCTGAGCAAGATTCACTGTTGGTCTGGAGGTTTTACAGGTGACAAGCTGTCTACCTGGCTCCACCGTGGGGTGTTCAGAGGTACCATCACCCTGCTGCTCCTGCGACCACAGCTGTCCATTCGCTGTCTCTGCATACAGGGCTGTGCAGGCTGATACACAAATCTGCAGTGGGTTGATCTGGGAACAACCAGATTTGCTCATAGACTTGTAAAGATACTGCTTTGATTACTACTTTAAAAAAATAAAACCTGACCTACTCTAGCAGTTATTCTGGCATTTAATGAAACTTTGTAAAGATCAGGCAGGGAAAACAAAGCAAAACAGAAATGCCCAAATATTTGTGTCCTCCTGCCTTCCTAAGCTTTTGCTATGGGATGCAGAGCATCTAGAAATCCTCTTTGTCCGATGCTGCTTTATCTGCATTGGATGTGCATGCATCATTTTTTCCTGCAAGGTTGGAGAGGTAGTGGGATAAAAAATGCTTTGCTGAAATGTGAATTCACTTGCCCAGTTTTCTTAGGCTGACAGCAGCAAGGCAAACCTGCTGATCAGTTACTTGTATGACTGTGCATTTTAGGGGAAGATTTTTCTTTGTTACTGCTGCAGCTCTGTTGTAGCAATTAAAAAAAAATGTGTCTAAGGAGGAGGCAATAACTCTGAAAGTGTCTTTGATGACTAAACATTAAACTCTAAATATGCAGCGTTGCTGCTGATTTTTCCAGTCTCCTGTGAGTCATAAAATTTTGTCTCGTATCAAGTGAGCCATCCTTAAGGACCTTGATTTAAAAAAAAAAAATGCCTGTGACTCTCCCCCAGTCAAATAATTTAAATGAATGGTTTTCTGTAGGACATTTGTAATGCTTTTCAGATCATTAAAATCCCTGAAGGACAGTGGGCAGGTCTTCATTTGCAGGCATCACTGCTGTCCCCAGGACAAAGCCCCTCTGGCCCAAAGGTTGCCGTGCCCTAGATGAGTACAACCCTCAGTCTTCTGGGCTTCTGTTATCCATGCAGATGTGAATAGGACTGCCTGGGAAGGCCATGTAGTAAAGAGACAGCATGCTCCAGAAACTGAAGGGCTCAAACAGCCTCTACTTCCAGGGGCCTTGTTTTGTCCTGCTCCCAAGTTGTGCTCTTCAATCCCAGCAGGTCTTTTGGATTTTCGTGGTTGTACTTACCGCCTTGGCGTGAAGCATGTTTTTACAAGATTCATGGCTGTTACCAACTGCAAATGTACCTGTTCCAGTGGTGCTCTACAACTGCTCTGTGAAAAAGATATTACACAGTACCAGTAGAATCTAATCATGAAGATTTCTATGTTAAGAGTGCTTCTCTGAGAAACTATAAGGGAAAGAATTTGGAAATAACGAAGTTGAGTGTGCTTCTATTGCTTGGGGTTTTTTTGGGGGGGCGGAGGGGACCTGTGGGACTCTTGTGGTTCAACCTGTCTGTTGCATATTCAGCACTGGAAGAAACACTGTATGTCCCAGTTGTGACTGGATGCACTATGGTGCTAAAGCACTAAGTGAATGACACTAGATATGAAGTATTTGTTATGGGTTGTTTTTACCATCTCTTACTGTTGGTAATTTTTTGATAATGGCAATTTCTTTAACTCAATCTCAGCAAAACATGCACATGATGGGGATTGTCTCCATTTTTGACTTGACCAGATAATCCTTCTGGAATTTTCTTTTTCATTGAGCTGCATTGCATTATTGTTTTGAGATGTTTCTCAAAATCAATGTGCCTGCTATATAGAAGGTATCACTCTGCCATTGTATTTGGACATGTCATGCTGTTACTGTCTCTACAGTATGACGTTAACTCATTTGCATTAGCCTTTAAATCCATTATGATTGTCTTAATGGGAGAAATGTAAATAACACTAAGTTCACGTGCATAATTTACTACAAAAAAAAAAAAGCCTCTATTTAATAAGTGCTGTTAGATTTTCAAGGCTAATAAAAGCTCTGGGGTATATAAAAGAGGAAGTGCCATTACATGAAAATCGAATCGGCAAAGTAAATGGAGTCTTGTGGAAGATCCTTTGAATACAAGGGTGTTTTAATTGTTTCTTATTTTAAGTTGGAATAGGGCCACTCTTTAATTAGGACTAGCACTGGGTGAACTCTATAGTAAAAAAAAAAAAAAAGTCCAGCTGGTTTTTCCTTTTTGTGTGTGTGTGTTCCAACAATCTGTGATCAGTCTTCAAGGTTTCCCAGTTTGTCGTTTTAAATTCTTGAACTGCCTCGTATTAGCATCTAAGCCTCTTGGCAAGCTGGCTAGCTTTGGCTGCTTGTTCAAGATTTTGGGTTAGCAATTGATCTCATAAGTGTGTATGTTACTGCTGCCTGTCTGCAAAGTTGTGGGATATTTGATGAGCAGGAGGTTAGACATCGGGATTCTTCTGTAAGCATTTGCATCTCAGAGCTGCAAAGGATTGCAAGGATATTGTTCTAGAAGACATTTTTGAAAGCATATATATTGTATATACATTGATAGGCCATTATCAGAAGAAATTAACTTCCAGAATGATATTCAGCATGGCAGTGAGTTCAACTGTCCATGCACATTTATAAGAGTCACATTTCGACTCCTCTTCACCGTGGTTACCCAATCCTAATTAAGACTCCTAAGTTGTTCTTTTCTAAGCAGTGTGAAAATGAGTGTTTCTGTGTGTGTCTGCCATTTTTCTGAAGAGCTTTGTAACATCAAATAGCAGCACTGCTTGTATGTTGTACATTGACCGTATTCTACTGTTACTGAAAATAATGTATTTTTTACAGAGTTTGAGTAAGACAAGCCTCATTTCTCATTCATGAATTAATTTTTCTGGAGTTACACCATTACTTACACCATCAGTTTCATAAGAAAGAAACTGGCATAAAGCCAGAGCAATGATGTTGAAACAGATCTATAAATGTAACACAGTTTAGTATTGAATACCTGTATGAAGGACAAAAATGTATTTTTACATACTTTCATTTTCTAACATTCTAAGAGAATATAATTTATTTGTGGCTTTCAGCTCTTGTGGTTGGTTAGTTGGTTGTTGGGTTTTTTTTCCCTTGGATGCAATTCTTTTCCTCTGAGTTATAGGCAAGCTCTGTTGGCCTTTGGTTATAAATGGGATCGATAGGTCTTTATTCAGAGTTTAATGAGATTCACACCTCTTGAGCTGTAATGTGAATCCATCAAATAGAAATGAATTTTAGAAGTGGCAATTTGTGAATGAGAAGATTACATTGAATACTATTTGACTTTCTTTTTTTTCCCTAAACACAGGAATCAAATGTTTTTGCAAAGATCGGTATGGTCTCAGTTATATACCATTTCTTTACCAAACAGCAGAGGGATCCCATGTGTATTGTGGCACAATTCAGCTTTGTAACATTTCCTTTCTTGTAATCACTTGCTTTTTTGCCAGTTTTTCTATTCCCAGGTAATAAAAAGTTTTCTAAATTAAGATGTTTATATTTTAAAATAAGGCACTTTAAAGCACACATTAAACAATTTATGGTAGATAATTTTCTATTAAAGTGTGTGTGTGCCACAGACACATTGATTTTTTGTAATTAATAGAAATGATAAAATGACTGGATGCTCATGATTATATAGGTTAGACCAAGTAAAATACCTGTAATTTCATTGTAAAATATGAAAGAACAGCACAAGCCCTCATGCCTGGCATTTTCACTCAATCGTGCTACTGTAGCTCTAGAATAGTGATAGAAACCAGTGGTGCTTCAGTGGTACTAGAAAAATTATAATCTGTTACCCTTGATAAGGGCAGAGACACAGCAGAGTACTTCCTTTGTATTTTACAGCAACAACTGGTGTTGTATAGTACCTTCTTCAAATATTTGTTCACAATAGCAAAAATATGTATTTCTTTGCTGGATATAAAGAAATTTTATTCATCTCTGAAATTTTTCAATTTCTTTATTTTAAATACCTCTAGTGACAGAAACCAATGGAAATATAGTGTTTCTAGCCCTGCACATTAGAGTTGAGACGCTGAGCAGCCACTGTGTACTGGTGACTTCAGATCTTTAATGCTGTGTTACGTACTGAGGAAGTGTTTCCAGTAGGCATTGACTGATATTATTCTGCTGTCAGACTGGATCAGTTGGTAGTGCATGATGGTCCACCACCTAAACTCATCCCAGATTTCAGACATTATTTAAATATGTTTTTACAGTGGTATCACCATATTTCATATCTTCTTTCAAATGATCCTGTGTGTTCATTCATTCCAGTTGGACTCAATGACTTGAAAAGTCTTTTCCAATCTAAACGATTCTAAAAATGAGCGTAGGCACTCTCTGAAGATGCCATAGAAGTTCTGGGAATGTGTGTACCATCCTGCAGCTCTTAGTTTTTGTCCTTCCAGCCCCAGTATTGTTTGTCTTAAAAGTCTCTATATTGGCTCATTCCTTTCCAACTTTGGTGTACGCTCTGAAAATTTTTGAAAAGCTTTTACTTCTGTTCTTAAAGGAAGGAAGATGGCTTCCATCCACCCTGTGCTTTGCAAGGGATGAAGACCATGGACCCTAGCAGTAGGCACAGACTCCTGCTCTCCAGGGAATTAACTGGAGTCGAGGATTCAAACAGGACAGCCGTCTTTAGGAGGAGGTGCATGGTCAGCACTAGTTCTGTTCCACCAGAATGAACTGAGGTGGATGAGCTTATGCAGAGCAGTCAGTACTATTTTAACTTTGTATTCCTTGTATCATCTATCTCCGAACAAGCCGAGCTTCGTTAAAAGTGGTAGTTTAGGTACTTGAGGGAGTAGAGCTCTTGCCCTGTGAGGAGAGGCCAAGGCATCTATGCTGGTTCACCCTGGAGAAGAGTCAGCTTTGGGGAGACCTCGCAGCAGCCTTTCTGAATCTGTGAGGAAGCAAGTGAGAATCACAGAATCACAGAGAAGATGGAGCCAGGCTCCTCATAGTGGGGCATGGTGAGAGGGTGAGACACAGTGGGCATAAGATGAAACAAGAGAAGTTCAGACTGGATATAGGAAAAGTATTTACCTCATGAGAACAGCCGAGCAGTGGGAGGCTGCCCAGTGAGGCTGTGCATTCTCCAAGAAGGTTTTCAAGATTTGGCTAAGTAAATTCTGAGCAAACTGGTCTAACATTGAAACTGACTCTGCTCTGAATAGGTTGATCTGAGATTCCTTCCTCTGATCTTACAGTTTCCTGATACTTAGCACAGGATGAACAAGTACAGAGGTGAAGGACTGGGAGCAGCTAGAAAAGATAAATGCTGGTGGCTCAGAGGGGTGGTAAAAGATTGGAGAACATCAAGTGAGTGCATGAATATGGATCACTGATCTTTGTTATGCTGGAAATGATTCGGTCCTGGCTTAGAGAGCAGTGCATAGTCATCACTTTTATGTACAAGGTTTCCTTTAAGGTTCCAATGTCACAGACAAGTCAGTTTTATTTAATGACCTTCTACATTAGCAGTTCTCTGTACTGGTGACTGAAATTGATTTTGCTGTGATGTGAAGGAGCACAAGCCCAGCCTCTGCATCATTGCTCAACCATGTGCTTTAGCCCTACCAAAGAATAGGACGACAAATTTCTGAGCATCAGAAATACCCATGTTGAAATTTTTAGGTCCATTATTGATAAAGACTCAGCTGGTTTTTAATCACTGAGTTGCATGGTTGGAAACTGCAGCTTTGTGTTTAAGCCCTGGAAATGTTTTGTTGATATTTTTCTTTTGTAAAGTGACATCACAAAGACCTTTCTTATTTTCTTCAAGCATTTCACAACACAGTCTTCCTCTCTGACCAGAGTAATTAAATATGTCAGGGAAATAAGACTGCAAGGAGCACAAGGTTTCATAAAGACTTCAGGTGGAGAATAAAAGGAGGGATGAATAATATCTCACAGGAAGGAGCAAGGACAGACAGAGAGGATGAAAAGAATGTGAAAGCAAAGAGTCTGATGAAACAAGAAGGGAAATATAATTGGTAGCTAACATTTCAAGAAAAAATAATGAAAATTGAAGGAAATATTATGCAAATTTTGACTTTTACATTTGTAAATGTTTCTTAGTCTAGCAGTGCATGTTTGGCACATATTCTTTATACTAAATTTTGGAAAATTAGAGAATTTAGTTTGAATTTAAATTGGTGATTAATAAAAGACGTGATCACTAAAGTGCACAAAAAACCATAAGATCATTGAATTAATGCAATTTTAATCAGATTTCCATTATTCTGGCCACCCTAGTTTTTGCACCTGATACTTTAGGGACATTCTGGCATTTGAACAAGTCAGTAAACAGACAACTGACAACAATGAGTATCTTCTGTGCAAGCAATTGAAGAACTAAAATTGCAACCTCTCTGTCTTCCAAAATAAGGCTACATTTTAGAAGGACATAGAGACTCACCCTTCTGATCTTCTCCAGTGCCTATGTACAGTGATGGGATCACAGACAACAGACTTCATGTATGACTGGAAGGAAAGACAGGAATGTATTTCAGACTATCCCAAAATACAAAACCAGCTCTGCTGTTACATATTTCTTTTTGTAATATTAATTACGAATGGAGAAGTATCTGATGTCCTGAAAAATCCTTGGAAGGTGTGGATAGCAAAGGTTGAAAGTGTGTTCTGTTGGTTGTTGTTTTGATTGCACTTAGACTACAAAGACATTAATTAAAAAGAAGATGATCTATGGAGGCTCTAGTAGTGTTCCCTTTCTCTACCTGGAGATAAGAGTGAACTGCAATGGACTTTCTTTGTTCCCAGTACATCCTGGAGCTTTATTAGAAAATGCAAAGAGAAGAAATTGCAAAACCAGTTTTGTTTGGATCCACCTACAGCAAAGGCAGAAATAATGTATAATGTCTTATGAAGGTTGCAGAAAGCTTCTGGTGTTGTTCAGAAGCAAGTCTGAACATTTTCCACCTTCTGATCCAAGAGAGAGATTTGAACTAGGAGATATGTAAGGGCTCTAAATGCCTCTCATCACTAGGACTCCTTGATGTGCTCCTGCCCAGCTGGCACTCTCCTTGCTCAGTGACTGACTTTTGCATATCTCACTGGTTTTGTGTCCTACAATAGCCCATCTAGCTGCTTCTGCAAAAATAAGGACCTCCCCTTTATTACCTTGCTCCACTCTGCAGGACTTCTTTTCATATCTTTTCTTCATGCTTTGAAAAACCTTTCCATCCTAAAGTACAAGCCATAAAGTTTCTCTTCTTTTGCAGTTTTTAATTTTTCTGTTTTGAGGGGCATGTTGGTGAATGGGACATGTTTTAGTAATGACAGTTAATTACTACCACCAGTTGGTTATTATAATAATAATTACAATACAAGTTTTCTAAATTCTGTATGTTATTACCATTTCCCACACTCCTCATGTACTAAGAGGTATGTTTCTCCAGTAGACATCAAGTTTCAGCCAGAGTTAAGTATGCATGCAGTGCATCACTGGTGATATTTAACAGTAATAATGACAGCCTGACATAATATTTTGCAGGCCTTGAAACCTAATATCTGAGGAAGGATTCAAATGATACATATTTCTCTGAGAAAAGTCATAGAAATAGGACTTACTTGGAAGGTTGGATTTATGATGGCTTTCATTCCTGGATTGATTTTTATCCAAGAGACTACTTTTGTAGATTCCTGCCAAGGGAGTTATGGAATAGTGTTGGGAAGATGGCAGGGAGTGTTTATTTCCATATTGATAAATGGATGTTTGTCTTGTGTACAAGAAGGAGTAGCAAAAGGGAAAAGTATGGAATGTACTTTTCATCTTAGTAAATCATGGGAGAATGTCTCAATAGTTTTGAACAGTTCAGTTTCTAAAATGTGCTGACAACATGCTATGTTGGAAGCACCTAGGCACAGAGCTTCCCAAATGCTTCATTTTGACCTTGAATGAATAACAAACAAATCCTTAAATTGTGAAAATCCAGATACTTATCTTATGCTTTTGTCTTTTTTTCCCTTCATTTTTTTCTTTTTCCCTCCTTCCTCTTGTCCAGGAAAGAACGTATCAGTCACACAGAAGAAGCAGTAGAGCTCCCAAGGACTGATGAAATGTGCTTTGCCCTGGTGGTGACTGCAGCTGCTACGTTACGTGAAAAAATGAGAAGTTGCCCTAAATTACCATCTGTGACGTTTTAGCCACCTCCTGTAGTGGAAGCTGGTCATGTGGGCCAACCCTATGTGTGGTTTGAGACTGAGTGTCGTTTTGCTTTCTTGGGATCTCAGCATTTGCATTTTAAAGCAATTACCAAGTTAAGCACAATCTCTGTGTTCATGGGTCTGCCTGCATGGGCATGTAGTATCTTCAGCCTCGTAGGGCTTTGAGAATTTCTGAAAGAGCCTTTGATCTGAGTTGGGATGTTTAGTATTTCTGAGGGCACATACTTGAGGGTACAAACTATTTAGCAAATGAGACAGAATGGCATTTTTACAAGGGTAAGTAGGAATTGAGAATGTACTTCACGTGCGCTGAGAGGCACTTGGAACATCAAAGTGCTGTGTCCTAATACTCTGAGTATTTCAACCGCGTGAATAGGCCACACTGAATTTAACTTTCAGAAAAGTCATTTACAGGCATACATGCTTTTCCTGAAATAGGTGTGTTTGTGCACACTGGCTGGTAATAGCACACATGGTGCAAACACATTTTGCAATCACACTGCACACTACAGATTACGCACCCATAACCCCTTACTATTCATCTCCGAGTATCATTTTTGAAGGCAGGGAGATGCGGATACAGGCGCAAGACTTGTGGATCAGGGGTTGTATGTGTACATCCATCCCTTCTGTAACTAAAGGCACACAGCACTGTTAAGTCAGCGGCAATACTCGTCCTGACCTGAACGGCAGCAGCCATGGGTACTGCTCTCACACTGCCTCTTATGTTGTGATGCACTTTCAGTTTTGATAACTGTTTTATGACTTGTATTTTCATTTTTATTTTTTTTAATGTTGAGCTAACTGCTAGGATGCGCTGTCTTTGCAATGCTTAGTTGCCCAGCAATTACAGATATACTTCAAAAGGAAGCAGAAGAATAATAAACTGTGGAATCCCAAATCAGATTAATGTAATGTGCATTTCTAGATTACGATTAGTAACAAGATAACACGGTGTCATGGTAACACTTGAAACTTAACTACAAGTTCCTAAAATAAAGCAATGACATATGTATAAGTTTCTATCCATTTGCATACTATCCACCTGAAAACATACATCATTTTTACAACACCCAAGCAATTAAACCCTACTTTTTCCTTCTGAATTAAGTGTTGAACTAAAATATCATGCCTCTTTCCTAGTATTTATGCATAATCTCCCACCATAAATTATAAATGTTGATGAAGAAGCTGTCCATTTTGTAACATCTTAGGCTTTCTGCCTTTTGGTTTCATTTTAGAACAATTAGCATAAGGAATGTAGAACACACTTTATTCTTTGCGGTTTGTACCACATTCATGTCCTTGAAATTCTACCACCTCCTAATACGAAAATTGTCTCACTGATATTGGAAAAGTCTGTTTATTAATTAAGTTGATAGACTAGTGGGTGCAATTCATGTGGCTGAGGGTTGGGAATTAAAATCCCAACTTTACCTCAAATCACTGTAAGAGAGGAGTAAACTTTCAATGTGAGATTGCTAGCTAAGATGGAGAGCCTAGCTATTATTTTCTAGTTGCCTTACAGTGAAAAGTGTTGTCTACTTGTTATAGAGTCTGACTTTCTTTCACTAAGCAGAAGTTAACTTGTTTAATATGCTATCTATGGTAAAGGTGTCAGGATATGCTTTACATGTATTGTCATTTTGTGTTAAACTTTCACAGAATGCAAAATTGGGCACTTTGTTCTGATTGCTTTATATGCACAATACTGCTTTGACCAAATTCGTTAGTCAAAATTAAGATGCTGCAAAGTTCTTTGTAAGTAAATATGATCTTCTTCTGTCACCTTAAATAGACAAAATGGGCAGTGTTACACGGAAAATATTATTTCTTTGGCAGTTCACTTATTTATGTATACTGTACTGTATAGACCACTGGAGGATATTGAAAATATAGCTTACAGGTTGCTCCTTACACAACCTTTAAATCCCAAATTCTGTTCTTCACACCTCTGTGGATGGCAAATGCTGAAAGTAAAATGATTTCCTCCAGCATGATAATCATGTTACATTCAGAATAATACAGTTGCTGGGAAATATTTCATATACACAGCAGAGTTCCTAGGATAAACCTCCTGCTAAGGCATGGCTGATGTTTGTCCTTGTGGCCTTTTGAATAGTGGAAAGTCTGATTTGTGTTTAATAAATCTGCCTGTATTTCTCACATGCAGATGAAGGTTTTTAGTATTTGAATTTACTGTTGTTGTGGGGTGGAGGGAGGGACATGTGCATGCTGGGTTTGCCACTAATCCTTTGGAAATCCTTTAGTGCCTTAAGGAGGCAGAGGGGGAACAGACCTTAGGATTACAGAAACTTGTTCAAACCTCTTTCCTGCTTTAGCAGAATTGCTTCAAAATATATTGTGCCTTTGGCTCCAAATATATTTGCATTAGAAATCAGTAGCCATGGGATTATGGACAGGACTTTTTGCCCCTGTACAAATGTTAGGAAAGAGAGCATACTGTTTCTTATATAGGATGTGAATTAAAAATGTAGCTAACTTAAATTCTACTGTTGAGATCCATGAATACTAGGAAAGTTGCAAGTTGCAGTTAAAGCCAGAAAAAAAAAAAAAAAGGAAAAAAAAGGAGAAAGTTTATATATACTAGATGAAATGCTTGTACCACTGAAGTGACTGGCAAATTTCCACTTGCTTCCCTGGGACCAATATTTCATGCTTGCTTCTACTTGTCTTAATAAATTCTCACAAGTGATAGACACATGGGCATTATGCTCTCTTTAACATTGTTTATGCACATAAGGGAAGAAAAGAGAGATTAGTAGTTGTGGAGACCTGCCTTGATTTGGAGTTGTTTGGATCTGTGGTATAAATCTCTGTTCACTGTTGTTTCTCTGTGTAACATAAACTATTTGCTATGGGCATATGAATATTCAAATGTAAATTCCAGTGTGAGAGGTTACTGTGCAGTGTGCACTAACCAATGCCAAACAACTACATTTTTCTACTCTCTGAACCTTGGTCTTTTTGAAAAAGAGGGAAAATGTAGCTAACAGATGAAAACCACTCCTGTGCCAAAAAAGCTTGCATGAGGCAATTCATGTACTCCCTGATGGTCCTAAGCAGCTCTTAGGAAAAATTGAATAAGCTTTTAGCTCATGAGCGAATTTTATCTTCTAGGAAATAAGAGCAATTTGCTAAAAAAAAAAAAAAAAGAAGAACTAAAAAAAATGAAGGCCTGAAAATCAGACTGGTGGTGGTCTTCTGTTTTGCTCCCTGGGATGACAAGCAAGTATTAAAGAATATGTAAATAGTTTAAAAAAAATCATTACATGGCTCGCAGTATGTGAGACAAGGCCCAGCATGGAACAGATTTTTATAGCTTATTTATAAATTACACTTCTGCCTTTTGTTTGGAACTTGGAAAAGAAAACAGTGTAAATCAAGAAGTGAAGACTTACTGCACATATTTGTTGACTGAAACAAAAATATTTCCCCACCTCCTGAGGTATTAGGGAGTAATTTGGGATGAATAATGTATGGAGTTCTTGGCTTTTGAGCTCTAGTGCTGTACAACTATTTAACTCTGCAAAGCCAACAGAGGGATGGTAACCAGAAGTCATGAAGATTAGTTTTTAGGGCCACAAATTCATATAACGAGATACCAAAGAATGCACAAAAAGGCTGATGTTTATGGTGTGATACTTATTAAGCAGGTGTACCAGCTAGACTGGGGAGGGAGGGATATTTGTAAATAAATGCAAAAAGGTTTAAACTCTGACCCATGACCACTCTGTAACTGGGTGTCAAATTAATTTCAGCTAAGTGAGAAGCTTCAATAGTATGAGACAGGCCACTCATATTTTAACTGTTCCATTAAAACCTTCTGGGTAACTTTTCAGCAAAGTTTTCCACTCTAAGACATTTGTCATTAATATCAACTGTACATATGTATTCATTTTAATTGTAAGTAGGGACAATACAGAATTGTAATGAAGTCACAAAGTCTACTTGATGATTATCACAGATTTGTAACTCTCACTTAAATTATGTAAGATACGTTGACATTTTATCTTGTTAACAAGATGTATTTTTCTATGTTAGTCAAATGTATAATTTGTACAATTTTGTATATTAAATGTATGCATATTTTAAATTAAAAACTTCATAATTTTATTATTTTATTATTTTAAAATGGTGACAAGAACTTCTGAGAGACAGCTGTAAATATAACTGTATCCATGGAAAGCAACCCATGAATTCTCAGTTTTGAAAAAGGGGTCAGCTGGTCTTCTAACAGAGTAAGAAAACTGCAACACCTGGGTCTTGCTCCACTTGGTGGATGAGCTGCCATTCAACTTCAGCTGATTTAATGGAATGAACATGAATTAGCAGAATACTATAAACTGGATCACTGCTCAGAAAGTGGGTAACCAGAGCCTTCTCCAGCTTGTAGTGTTTTGTATCCACAGTTCCTACATGCCAGGAGACAGTCCAAATCACCAATCCATGGGACAGGGTTTTGTGGGGGAGGGTAACACTGCTGGCAGAGATACACCAGTCACGCAGAGGAGAGAGGGAGACTCAGTGACTTGGCTGCTCAAGTCACTCTTCTGGGAGAAAGAAAACTTTTGTCTCTGTCACACTCACTCCCTTTGAACTGTTCATGGCTTTTTTGTCTGCTGATTGTTCCAAAATGCACAATAGCAAAACCAGATGCAAAATGTACATTGCATATTCTCTGAGCCCCCACACCGGGCAAGTCCTGTTCTAGCTCGTGATGTTCACACTGTTGCAAGAAGAGCTCCAGATACAACTAAAGCCAAGCCAGTACGTGAGATCTTTTGTTGTGTGAAGCAAGCATATCTCTAGCTTTTTTGCTCTCTCTCATCTAGGCTATTTGGAATAAAGGTTCTTTAGGAAGACGGTGCACTTTCAATCAGGTTCAGTTCTCTTTTCATCAAGCAAGGTCAAGACAGGATGGGATGCACTGTCTGCAAGAGAATATACCAAAGCAATGTATTCCTCCAAAGTTGCATACTTTTTTTTAGGCAAATTCACAGGGTGACAGGGTATCAGGTTGTAACTGCGTCTGCTTCCATAGTACCTAAAACTGCAATCTTACTCAACTTAAGGACAGTATGTATCCGCTGTCTTAGCACACTTAGTTTTTAATAAACTAAGGGCTAAAGTATGAAAAAAAAACCCAGACAAAAACGCCAAACAAAACAAAACAACCATTTAAAAGTAAAGAAAGACACTGGTGCGATTTTATGCTTCCTTGTAACTAGAAAGTTTAATGCTGTTTTCTTAAGCATTGATTTCACATGCTCTCTGAGTCTTGTGGTCTCCTTATGTATCAGCATTAAGATGAATGTCCTAACTTAATACTGCAAAAATAGCTTTATTCTTTTTTATTCAGAAAAACTTAAGCAGCTTTAGAAACCTGAACAATGTTATCTAAATAGATCCCAAGTGTAAACAGAGTCCATCTTTCTTAGCTTTATGGATGTTAAATAACGGATACTCTTTATTTAGCAGACACATGTACTATGTGCAACATATGGGACCTACTATAGGACCATCAGAAGTTTTTATTCTGGAGGTTGAAAGTAATCTCCTGATTGTAAAGAAGTAACTCATAAAATAAATAATTTTTCCAATATTTGTGAAGACAGGCAGGTCACACATCACACTCCATGTGCCACCTGCATATTTCACTAACTGTCAGGGTTTGGTGTACTGTGGAGGAACAAATTGACTTTCTTTTTTTTCCCAAATGATCAATAAATCTCAATGTTACCATCAGGAACAAAAAAAAAAAAATCAATATTTGCCCACATACAAGAGAAGACTTTAAGGAAGTAACAATGCAATATCCTACAAGCTATACTTATTTTTTCACACACCAGTGAAACCTCCATATGATATTAATGTGTTAATGTGGAAGTATGGTTTATTAAGTGAGCTGTGGAATCTTGGGCAATATATTCTCAGAAATGTCAGTCATGATTAAAATCAGTGTGTTAATAACCAATAATAAGTGAAATTTTTACTGATTTCCTAACTCCCCTCATGTGAACAACACCCACAGTGTTAAATGCACACACAGAGCATTCAAGACAGCATGTACCTCTGCATTATAACAAATGCAGAAAAGAAAGATGTTTTCCTTTGATGCATTTTTTCAATGCTCAGCTATCTCACATTACTGCTTTTTCACATGGTCTTGGTCCATGGGTACTTGTTAATGAGAAAGACGGTTATGTGGACTCACTTCTGATGAAATCCCAGGGACCTCTGTCTTTACCTCCCACTTTTCCTGATTTGTAGCTTGCAATTTTTATTGTGCAAGGACCACCAGGTACACAGACAACAGTCCTGTGTGGCTGGGCTTGTATTCAAACAGCATAAGCATGTTGTACATGAGCAGTAAATAGGCCTTGTGATTGATCCACTATGCTTCAAATTTGCTTTGTCACATAATTAATCTCAGAACAGTTTCTTCCAATATATTATTTCAGAGCAACAGAAAATGTCCCTTATGTAACTCCTGGGGTAGTCTAAGGCTGTGACAATTGCCTGAGATTGGCTGCATGTGCAGGAGAGGAGTGTCCAAGGATTTGTGATTTCGGTCGATGATCTCCTTGGGCACTGTTAGACAGGTAAGTGTGTAAATACGGACTTTCTGAAGTGGGCTGTGCAGAGACCCGAGGGTTACACACTCTCCACCCCTCCTGCTTTAAAAAAAACCCCTCCTAGTTTTTGGGAACTTGCATCCCCCACAGCGAAACGAAAGCCCGCCCCCGGCCTGCCTCTCTTTGCCGAGGCCAAAGCCAGGCAGGAGCCGGCGAGGGCTGCCGGCCCGGGGAGCCGCCCGGGGTGCTGAAGGGACAGCTCCGGGGGCGCGCCAGGCTCCCGCCGCGCCGAGGGGGGGTCGCGGAGCCACGGCCGCCTCCCCGCCCTCCGCGGGGCTCGGCGGACACCTCCTGCCTCACATGACGCCCCCTGCCCCACAGGACACCCGCTGACCCTCGGGGCTCGGCGGGGCGGCGCGCCGGCTGCTCTGGGTCCGCGGGCCGCACACTCAGGCCCGCGGAGCCGCCGCCCCCCGGCGCCCCCTGCCCGATGGCGGGGCCGGCGGCTCAGGCAGCGCTCGGCGCGATCACTTCCGTGTCAGGGCAGGCACCCGTCGCCCTGCCCGCTGCCTGCACCCTGCACCCTCCACCCTGCTGCCCGCACCCTGCACCCTGCTGCCCGCACCCAGCTGCCTCCGCCCTGCTGCCCGCTGCCTGCGCGCCCAACCCACGCCGCCGCAGCGGGGGAGCGGCAGCCGGGGGCGGCGGGGCGGAGCAGAGCCGCCACCACCCCTGCGGGCAGCAGCTGCTGCGGCAGGGACAGCGCCAGCCCTACTGCCCGAGGGCCTGGGGCTGGTGGTGCTTCCTCCCCGACCCCGGCCACCCCTCTCTCCTCTCCCCGCTGCTCCCCCTTCGGCCGCCGACCGAAGCAGGCCCGCCCCCCGCCCGCACCGGGGGCTGCCGCGGCCGCGCCCCCCGCCCCGCCCGGGCAGCGCCGCAGCCTCTCCCGCGGAGGGGGGCGGGGGCAGTGTCAGTGTGCAAAGTGGGAGAAACTCCCTCCGGCTCGCTCAGGGGGACTGGGGAAGATTTGTAGCTTTTGTAGCTTTTCTCTTTTTTTTTGTCTTTTTTTTTTTTTTTCTTCTCTCGCCCGAAGCCACGCCATCAGCAGGTGACCGGCGCCCGCCCGCCCGCAGGACGGGACCCCATTGGCACCGGCCGTGTGTGCATACGGCGGGCGCCCTCCCTGCCTCCTCCCCCTGCCTCCCGCCCCCCGGATCATTTTATACCAGGGGAGCTGTGCACTGCGGTCCCTGCTCGGGGAATCGCTGCTGCTCTTCCCATTCGTCAGGGGCTTTCCAATCACCTGCCTCTGCCACCCTCTCCGCTCCGCTCTTTGTACTTTATTTTCACGTGCTCTTTACTAACACGGCTATTTTTAAATTCCGCTCGGATTTATTTCTCTCTCTTTCTTTCTCTCTAATTTTTCTTTTTTTTTTTTCCTTTTTTTTTTTTTTTTTCCAGGGGGTGGGAGGGGGGAGGGAGGTTAACGTTTGCATCTCCCTAAGGGAAAGATCCCACCAGCCAACCCAGCTTCGCCACTGCTGCATCCATCCATTCATTTTTATGGTCACTAACAGCCTATCCCGGTAGTGGAAGGTGCAGAGAAGTGGGAGGCAGGCAGTGAGAGAGAGAGAGAGAGAGAGAGAGAGAGATCCGGACAGCGAGAATGGCCGAGAGAAAGAGGAACTGGAATAAAGAAGATGACCTGCCTGTGTATCTAGCTAGGCCGGGCACGACAGCCCAGACACCGCGGCAGAAATACGGGGGGATGTTCGCCTCCGTGGAGGGGGCCTACGAGAACAAAACCATCGACTTCGACGCCTACAGCGTGGGGAAGAAGGGGTCCCGGACCCCGCGGAGCGGCAGCCGGCACGACATGCTGGACGGAGGGGACAACTACAGCGAGACCGCCAGCGACATCAGCGAGATCTCCGGCTCCGTCATCAGCTCCCCGGGAGACCGGGACGACAAGACCCCGGGCGTGGAGATCAAATACCCCATGGGGAAGGAGCTGCTGCAGGGGCAGGACAATGGACAGGTGAGCGGGGCCCGGGCAGGGGGGGAGGGAGCCGCCGCCCCCGCTCGCCGGGTGAGCCGAGCCGAACCGAGCTTGCTGTGCTCTACCGAGCCAAGGCGAGCTTGCTGTGGCAGCTAAGCCGGGACGAGCCGAGCTGAGCCGAGCTTGCTGTGCTAAGCCGGGACGAGCCGAGCTGAGCCGAGCTTGCTGTGCTACGCCGGGACGAGCCGAGCCGAGCCGTGCCGCAGAGCCCCGCTCGCCGGCGCAGGGGGACGGGGGCCACCCTCGCGGGGGAGTTTCGGCACGGCAGGTCGGGGAGGCGCGGCCCTCTCCCTCCCGGCACGCTGATGCTCCGGGAAGAGCCCGGCTGGCCCCTAAACTACCTCACTTGGCTGAGCTTAGCGGTAGCGGGAGGGAGCCGAGAAATCGTTTTCCTTTGTAAGTGATGGCGATGAGTTTTCTTCGTTTCCCTTCCTGCCCGTGCCGGGGGGCTGGAGGGCAGCTCGGGTCCCTCGGCACCTCCCCTCCGCCCCCCGGAACAAAGCCGAGCCCGCTGCACTCCCAGGCCCGCCGGGGAAACTCCGCGGAGCCCTGTCCCAGGCACAGCCCCAGGATCTGCCCCGGTCCCTCCCCCCCCGACTCTGCCCCTGCTCCCCCCGGCTCCCCGTGCGCCTGCATTGTCTCCCCGGTAGGGAGCGCGGAAGGCCGGAGGATCGGCCGAAATCTCTGCCCTGGCTTCCGCACCTCTGGAGCTGCAACCTGGACTCATATAGTAGACTCAAGGGAAAAGTGAGCCGGTGGGGCTGGCCAGCCCCTAACAGCTGTGCTTCTCCATCTTAGCCCTGTCAGTGGCACGCCGGCTGGAGGCAGACCCCGGAGGCTGGCTCTCCTGGGAACCGGGATTGTCATTGATTTCCCCTTAGAAAGAAATGAGGCCTTGTAGTGATGTGTCTGCATGGATGCACCCTTTCCCTTAGTACCCAGCCTGGAGCCTCTATGGCTTGTCCACGCTCTGCTCTTTCCACAGGCTAAACTGAGAGTTTTCCACTCTTTTCTCCCCTCTTCAATTTGAGCATGAATGGTGTGCTGGTTTGCTCTGGTCTGGGGCTTAGGTGCAGGTGCCACATGGCCTGCTGTGCAGCCCATTGAGTGCCTGCTGCAGTGGGACACCGGAGCGAGCCTGGGATGCTGCTGCTTTCTCTGCAGTGACCTCAGGGTTGCCTTCGGAGGCTGCCAGCTGCAGTGCAGTCTTCTCTTTTCCTGCTCACCTGAACTCCCATTTTTTCCATCAGGACCCTGGGGCAGTGGGAGGGCACAGCATACCCCATCTTAGCACATCCCTGGTGCTGCCTCCCCATCTTTCCTGCTCCTAGTTCATTCTGCGAGTCAGGGTAGTGAGCACAAATGCATACTAACTCTCTGGATCCCACTATGCTGGCAAAGTTGACCAAAGTGGAGGGAGGAGGAGGTTAGGGGTAAAGCAGGCAAGATTTGGCCACTGGCTTCAGAAGGTGCACTGTAAGAAGCAGACATGTGTGACCCCTGTGCCATGGTGTCCAGAGCTTTTTACAAGCTTCAAGTGGTGATACTGGGGAAGATGTGTCGGGGATGTGGCCTGGGTGGTAAATGCCTTGTATGTGTATGTCACGGGGTGGCTGTGCTAAGAATCCCAGAGTGTGTCGTTGGAGGGATTAACTTGGGTGCAGCTTTGCAGTGCCTTTTACCCTTCTTGCAGTTGTTCACGGAGCCTTAATCAAGCATCATGGGTGGAGGGAGGCACTCTGTGAGACAAAAAGACAGAAGGGATTCAACTAGACACTTAACCTTTCCCGCAGCTGCTGACGTAGCATCCACCTGGCCTGTTGTGCCATCACCCATGGCCTCCCTGGGCACAGAACAGAGCAGGGTGTGTGACACTGGGCCAGTGACAAGGAGGGCAGAGCAGGACAGCGCTCTTGGGGTCAGAGCCATTGGTGAGGACAGAACAGGCAGTGCCATCAGGGACAGAGCAGTCAGGGCTATCAGAGGCAATGCTAGGGGACAGAACAAGGCTGTGCCATCAGCGTCAGTGCCATGGGAACAGCGCAGGGCAGCGCCATCAGGCTCAGTGCCGTGGGGACAGCGCGGGCAGTGCCACTGCCATGTGCAGCGCAGCAGGACCCACCGCCGGGGGTTCCCCCCCGCTGTCCCCACCCTGCGGCAGCCCACGCGTGGGACCCGCCGGTGACCTCCGCGTGCGAGTGGGGCGGTGGCGGGGCGGCGTTTCCCAGCGCCGGTGCGGGAGGGAGGGAAGCTGGATTGATGGGCTGTGAAGGGGGGCCAGGCGGAGGGGTGGGGGGACAGGAGGGAAGGAAACGCTTCCTGGGTTGCGCTGAGCGAATCCTGCTCCGACCTGCAGGCGGGAGGGCGCTGCTGCCGCCGGCAGAGGCAGCGCTCGCCGACCCCCCCGGGAGCCTCGTCCCTGTTTGATTGCAGCCGGAAAAAAAAAGGTGCCGGGTTTGCCGGGCTCCCCTTCCTCTGGGCGACGGAACTTCGCCCCCATTCCACCGCTCTGCCGGGTCGCCCCTGCCCCGCCCCATCACCCGACTGGGCTCCGCATTATTATTCCTGTCAGCACCGCCGGTGTTCGGTTGGGCTCGGCTCGCTCCTCGCGTTCGTTGCGTGCGCCCGGTGCTAGCGAGAGCCGACACCGACATGTCGTACCAGGGCAAGAAGAGCATCCCGCACATCACGGTAAGCGGCCCCGGCGCTCCTTTGTTAGCGGGGAGGGGAAGGGCGTGCGGCGGGAGCGCCGCGGCCGCGCAGTGCCCGGGGCGGCGGGCAGACCCCGAGCTGCGGGGCCGGGGCTGCCCCGGGCGGGGGGTGCGGGCGCCGGCGCCCTTCCTCCTGCTGCTGGAGCTCTGGGTGCGGAGTGATTTTATTTTATTTTAAATTTTTTATTACATTTTTATTTTATTTTTTAATTGTATTTTCCTTCCCCTCCCTTGCCAACCGCCCAGCCGGGGCTCAGCGCTGTGTGCTCTCTGCAGCCCGGGGCGGGGAGGGCAGGGCCGGCGGGGGGCTCGTCCCGGCGCTGCTGGGGCCGAGGGTGCCGCCCTCCCGAGAAGCCGGGCCCGGGGAGGCTCGGCCGCCGGGCGAGGCAGAACAAAAGAGGGAGGGGACCACCGCAGCACAACGTGCCCCTGCCGCCGCCCCCCGCAGCGGGCAGGGGAGCGCAGCCCCCCGGCGGGGCAGGGGGCGGCGGGCCGGGAGGAGGCTGGGGGTGCGCAGAAATGGGAGGTGGGGGAGCGTGGGGGTGGGGGGAAGCGTGGAAAATCAAAGAGCGCCATGATGCCAGCACCGACACCTCTGCGCGCTATTAATACATCAGGCACGGTGGGGATCAGGAGTCAGAGAGTTAATCATAACCATCCTTTTCCTATCGGTGCCTGTCTCCCGCTAGATGCTTTTAGACCCAAGCAGGGCTACGATAGAGTGTGCTTTCCATGCCAGAAAGAAAGGACCTGGGTTCTTTGATACAGTATGTGATTTCCCTATATACGCAGGATCTGGGGATATACGAACTGGGATAAAGAGCAGGCAGAGCTGGCGAGGAGAGGTGTTTTGAGGGAAGTCACACCCGTAGTTTGCTAATACGGCAGAGGTTTTCCCCAGCACCTGTGGTCTCCGGGTTGCTGCCTGTATTCCTGTTGGGTGGCTGGATCAGTGGGTGATGGGGTCACGGCTGCTGTGGCACCTGGGACAGAGATGAGTGAGGAAGTGGGGTGAGCTCAAAGATTGCTTGGGTTCGTGGAGCTTTCCCTAGAAAGCTGGCACAGTGCGGCATGGGGCAAGTTTCCGTGAAGAGCGGCTGCCTGGTGGGTGTGGCACCTTCCTGAGCAAACCTGGTGGTTAACGGCGTTAACTGGAGGCAGCGTTACAAGGCTCGTAAGCACCTCAAGGTTTTCTCCGTATTCAAAAAATATCCTTCAGCCAAAATATTTGGTCTGGGGGGGAACAGCCTCCTTCTAAAAGCAGAGCTTTATGATACCGAAGTGCTGCATTTATACATGTCTCCACTATCAACAGGCAGCAGTGCCTGGTGGCCAAGGCTGAGCCTGGGTGTTGCAGTGGCTTTCTGGGTGATGGCTCCTCTTGTCTTGGTCCTCAACGTGTTGTGTGACTTAGAGTTACTCAGGGCATGTCTGGGCTGGGGGAGACCCTGGTTATCTTCTGGGTGAGTGTCAAGTGCTTTGTACATGACTCGACCTTCTCTGACAGCTGGAGTGTAATAGGTTCCCACCTATAGCTAGTTCTTTGCTCTCTAATTTGGAATAAAATAAGAAACTGTAAGAATTACGAGTCTTTGCCTTGGAATCAACAGTTCGTTTTAATTTCATCACTTCTCACAAATTTCCTTCTCCGGGGAGAGGACTGCTGGAAAAAAAAACCCCAAACCTCATCCTGTTCTCTTTGAAATGGGATGTGTTGAAGCTTCTATAAATGAATATTCATTAACGTTAGTATTGAGTTTTGTGGCCAAATCAAAGGCATAAATTAATATTAGTGAAGTTGGCAGGCATCAGGGCTGGACTGCCTTTTTTTTTTTTTTCCCTTTTTATGTTTTATGCTTTTGGCCCTTCTCCTTCAACAAAAGCAAATCAGGCACTCTGTGTTATACCTTGTGCACACTGCTCATCCCAAAAGTGCCCACAGGATCTGTCTGTGTGTATCTTCTGAATCCTCATTCCAGTGTGGTAAATTTGATGTTTCATTCTGCCACTAAGGAAATACACTGTAGGTTTGAGCCTTCTGGGCTCTAAGGAAATGCTTTGTAAAAGTATGTAACTACAGTGATGATGAAATCATATAAAAATGTCATTTGTTACTGTTCTTAACATTTCCCCCCACTCACACTTCTGCTTTTTGGAGCTACACCAGTGCCTGGTAGTAGTGAGAAACTAATATTTGGTAGTGTCCTATGTTCTGATGCTTTGCTGTGGATTTTCCCACACTAGGCTGTGTTCCTTGCATGGGACCAGGAGCTGTCCTGAGCACACAAGAACAGCACCTAGCACTGTGCCACAGCATCCAACCACAGGCACTGCCAGTAGTCAGTAGCTGGCCAAAACTTCTCTCTGGGATCAGGTCTGCAGTATCAGGAACTTCATGTAGGAAGAGGCAGAGGCTGGTTTGACCTCTGATCAGTGTGGGAGCAGACAACCACTCTTGGGAAGGCAACCCTGTGGTATCCTTTCTGGGTTATTCCCCTTGGTGCATGTGGGCATAACTGACTTATTGTGCTTTGTCTGACCATGCCTTGCCTCCTGACTCCTTTCAGACAGAAGGGCCTGACTGATACCCCTTTGACCCCTTTTCCCTGAAGCAGCTTTATTCCTGCCTTCCCTTCTCCCTTGTGGTAGAAACACCGTGTTGCAGATAGCCCCCTTTGGCACTGAGCATCTCCCTACTCTCATTTACCAATCTGCACGTGTTTTATTTAATTTCATTTCATTTCATGTCATCTGCCCATTTTTCTTTTCCATTTCAGTTTCTGAAAGTTCATGCTCCTTGCAGTTTGTCCTGTTTGTGACTCTCATGCTGCCCTTTATGCATCCCACACAGCATCCAGGCTTGCTGTTGTTAGTGGAGCACCAGCACTGCTCCAGTGTAAGGTGCAATTCAGATGTGAGTCAGAGTGGAGAAACTGGGTCCCTTTTGCTGTAAATACGGTGGGAGGGGAAGGACCTCTGTATTTGAAGCACCGGGATGGTCTAGTGATGCACTGAACCAGTAAGTGTAAGCACTTCAGTCATGTCCTCTGCACTGTGTTGAAGTCCTTGGAAGGGGGGTCTCAAACCACTAATTCATGAGTTTTAGCTGGGGATGGAGCAGGGTGTGCATAATGGAAGGGTGGCCAAGAGTGCATCTACAGGAGTACATTTCTCAGCCTGTGTAGTATGGACAGCCACCATTGCTGAGGTGTTTTTCTGCATGAGGTGGCAATCTTTTGTACTTCACTTGTGCAGGACGTTCTCATGCAGACCAGATCTTCCAGGATATACCTCCCTGCTCATTGCTTTTAACATTGCTATTATACTTCTTTTGTGCAGCACATTACAGGGAATCAACAGAGATGATGACACTGAAATATCTGTTACAACTTATTTTGGCTTCTAGGTTTTGGTAGTGCTTGGCACTTTTCAAGCAAGGCCCGAGCCTAGATGAACTCAAAATTGCAGCATATACAAAGCACAGTTAAAAAAGGGCATGTGGCACGTAAAATGCATGTTGCAGGACGTTTGTTGCAGCAGCAACTGCACCCACTAAAACATAATCTGTTTGAGCTCAGTGAAGAGGAGGTGTGAATACGATTCTACTGAGCAAAGGCAGAGTAGCTAGTCACCAAAGCAAATGCAAGGAGGCATTTGGGAGAGGAAAATGGTGCCCAAATCTCTTAGAAAATGGGAATAGTCTTCCTGGGAATGGTCCAAGAATTGGCATATGAATGGGGAATGGCACTGCTGGTCCTGAGCTGACAGACTGTAAGGCATGGGGAGACAGCTCAAAAATGTGGTGTTACAGAGGAAGGCTCTCACTATTGAGCATAGCAAGAAAGGAGAAGAGCTAGCACAATGTGAAAAAAGAAGCGGATGCAGAGAAATGGAGAGGCTGAAGAAATTCAGAGGAGTGGGCACAGAGAATAATTTTAGTTGTTACTTTTTGAATTGATATGAAGAGACATGAGAAATAAGTAGACTTCAGCTGAAGACAGCAGAACACTTTGAGAGAGAAAAAATACCTTTGTCTAGATTTCTACTGTGTTAGACACTAGTTCAAGACAGAAACTATCTGACCTGAACAAAATGCTGGGGTAACGTGAGGTGTTCTAGTGTGAAACATTGAGAGAGCTGCCAGCTAATTCACTTTGGACAAGAGGGGAGACATGTCCTACAGATGCAAGACATGGTGAGTACCTGGAATGGTGAACCAAAGTCCTTGTGTAGATTTGGATCTATTTGAGGTTTCAATCTATTCTGCATCTCCCCTGGCCATGCTTTTTTACCACCCACGTTTGTTTAACAGTATGAAGCTACACTCAGATTGGTGTGTGACTTGCCAAAAGTGTTTGAAAAGCCTACTGAGTGCTGGGCATGGGAACACTGTCTCATGTTATTATTCTGCTACTGACGCAAGATTTGGGTTGATTTAGACAGCACATTTTGTCCTGCTTTAAAACACCAAGGCCTGGGACTTCTGGATCTCTTCTTACTCTTTGTAAGAGTAATCTGTTATTTTGTTATTTTTCGTAATTTTGTTATTTGCCTAATCTTCAAGATTACATTTTCCCATCTGTATCTGTTTAATAGACTTGTCCTCTCTCAGTTTACTTGTCCGTCGATGTACATTTGTGAATTCACATTGTGTAGTGGACTGGACTTCAGCCTGGCAGCTGTTGAGATGCTTTAGTTGCTTCAGTATAAGTTTTTGGACTTCCAGCCACTATTTCCATCATTCTGTGACATGTCTATTCCTTTCCTTTTTATATAGGAGAAGTGGCCACAGTGTTCAAGCCAATTCCATATGGTGACTTAAATTACATTCAGAGTAGGTCCTTCTGGGGACGTATCTGTGGAGACTGAAACCTTTGGCAGAGGGACAGAAAGAAGGGTTTGGGGCAGTGATTCCTTTAGCTGCCACTGCAAGTTAATCACTCAATGCCCTCAGAAGGGCATTAGTGTTTTCAGCATCGTAGCTGGTGCCACCACAGAGACCTGAGCTGTGCTTTGCTGGAAGCTGGGTAGGTTTGGGAAGGGGACAGTGGCTGTCAGGGAAGACAATGGGTGCAATGAGGTGGTTGTCTGAATCTTCTTACAAATACTGAGAGCGACCGTTGCCAATGAACTGCTTTCCTGACAAGGGGTCAGAGTCTGTTGTCTGCTTCACTCCCATTTCTTTCATAATCAAGAATTATATAAGTGGTAAAAGGGGGAAACTTCCATTTTCCTTTATGGGAGCCCAGAGAGCCCACTGGCTTATGAAGCACTTGAGCATTAGTTGAGATAAACTTGCTTTTTGTACATATGGGAGAGAGAAATGGTTTTGTATGCTTGTGTTACTATTGAATAATAAACGTCCCTGCTGACTTCAGTGAAGTCTACACTCCATGTATAATCTCCTGTGTGTAAGTGAGGACCCAAGTAAAGCTGATCACCCTTGCCCACCTTGCACATGGCTGGCTAAAGGAGTAGGCAGTGCTCGAGTGAAGAGGCTGTGGAAGGGTTTTTGTGAACCAGTGCTGATACCATGTGAGAGGAGGCAGCAAGCATCACAACTTGCATCACAACAAGCATCACAACTTACTCTCACTGGCAGAAACAGTAGGTGAGGCAATATAGGCAGAAAGTGTCTGAGTGCAAACAATACGTGTGTGCATCCAGTGCATTTAGTCAATCATGAATTATCATTGCTAAAATCATACTAAAGGCATTTTCTACTATTCTGTTTGCCTTGCATCCACGACCTCTGTCAGAGAAGGGATTCTTTATGGTCTTAGCTGGATTTTGACTGTGACTGGTGCCAAGGCAGATATGTCCCAGTAACCTGATGAAGGTCTCTGATGAGAACTTAGATAAAACACATCTTCAGTTCAGTGGCAGCCAGCAGCCAGCCATGCTGTAAATGTCTGTTATTTTTTCCCAAGCTTAAGCTTTCCTGTGAATGGCTTCCTGGGATTTTGAGATTGCCTCTAATTGACGTAACCTGTGTGTAACCCAAGAGATGCGTATAGCAACATACAATGCAATGGACTCAGCCCTCCAGCCCATACTTAGGTGAAACCCCTGCTGATGCCAATGAATATTGTCATGAATAAGATGTTTGTTGTGCTTCCTTTCTAAAAGCAAAGCAAAGATGACATTTACAGTGAAGAAATCCCTGTGGAGTTGGTAGCTGTAGGAGTAGCCCTTTTAGACTCTGTGTGATTAAGCAATGAAACTGCCAGTTGAATAAAAAGTCAGGTCTCGAAAGGGGAAACAAAAGAACATCAGATCTTTTAAATGAATAAAGATGAATGAATACATTGGCTACAGACCAAGATACAGTATTACTACAATCAACATAATCCTTCCTAAATTAATTACCGTATACTAGAGTGCATTTATTAAGAAAAGAACCTTAAAAGCAGGGTTCTCCATTAGTGGTCTATCGGAAATGATGCCTCAAGGATAGAGTGTTTTACAAGGAATTCTTGGAGTTGATTCAGGGTTCACTCTAGCTAAAAATTACTTCCTATGGAGGGTAGCCTAGACGTGAAATTCAAAAGGAGGGATAGCACTGATTAAAAGCAGGTCTTCTATAAGCAGACAGTACTTCATGAAATCCCATTTACAGCTCTTTGATCCTTATGAAAGGATTTTAAGCAAACATTCCTCTTGGGAAGGGTGTCTTTCTTCTTTTGCCATTAAGTTTAAAAATGTTCCTTATTTGTAAGTACTTTGCTAAAAGCAAAGTAAAAGGTAATTTAACTGTATTGTGTTACAGCTGGGTCTGAATCTGACCAGCTCTGACAAAAGGCAGCCAAATACATCCACCAAAAAAAAAAAAAAAGTGTCTTGTATATGATGGGAAATAAGTCTGCAAGAAGGAATGCATGGAACCACAGAGGAGTTTCGAGTGTCTCCCTCCACTAATTGCCAGTGAGACTTTAGCCTTTGAGAAAGGGCTCCCTTGCAAATAATCTTCTTGTGGAGATTTGGGTAATCAAGGACAATAAAAATATCAACCTGTATTTTTTGTACCTTCACTCTAATCTGGGGATGCTGTGTCTTCTGTAACTGTCAGTGGCCTTTTTAGAGCCTTAGTAATAAAGAATTCTGCTTCTCAAATGCTAAAAGACTGAAGATGAGTGTCTTCGCTGCAAGCGTGATAACATAGCTTAATGCCGTTTTATGTCTATTGCATTTGATCTGATGTCTTTTAAACCACATGCATTTATAGACAGAGAACTGGAAATACAGGTGGATTTGGAATTTAAACTATTTTCAAATGGCTATTTAGCATAAAATCCTTAGTCATCTTCAGGGCTCTTGACTAATCTGGATTGTAGAGAATGCAGCTATTGTTGTTCTGGAGATGTAAGGACAATGTTATATTCTAGTAAGTCCTTAGAATTATGCAGAGGATGAAATCACTGCTAAGTGTTTTCTCCTCCTCTAGGCCTGGAAGATCTGCATTTGAGTGTTGCAGAGACTTTTTTGGTTGTTAAAAGCTGCAATGCAGCAATTGTAAAGGTCCAAACCAAGAATGAAGCAGCGCTTAGACTCGTATGCTGAGTATGTTATATTAAGTTAATTGTAGATAAATTGTAAAGCAAACTATAAATAGTCAATGATTTACTTGATTTAGAGGTGAAGGTATAATAGGTAAACAGTCCATTTGTGGAAGAAAAGCAAGGATGTAATAGCCTGTATAGGAACTGCAGTCTGGACAGATGCTGCTATTTGATAAGACCACTTTTGAAATCTCTTGGAATCTTTTCATATGGCTAGAATACATAATGGCAAATGGCAAATTAATTCTTCGTTGTTTTTTTTTAAACTCCATCTTGTATCATAGAGGTGTGGTTTTCTCTGACAGGTGCCTGCAGGTGCAGTACATGGGTATCGATACTGTAGAGAAGTGTGTGGCTTGCTGTAACTTGGGCTGCATTGTATTTTGACATGCTGCACCAATTTGAAATAGTGTTTAGTAAATCTTGTGGCAGTTTTATTTCTTCTATGGTTTTTAGTAGTCCCAAGAAGCAGATTGAGAACTGCATGTGTAAAAACTATTTGAATTTTTGTCGTGTGTAATATTTTTAGATGCCTCTAGTTCTGAGGGGAGTGGGTGAATGAAAAAAGGCTAATTTTAAATTTCTTTGCAACTGCTCCTGGTCTAACATTTGGATCATGTTTTCAAATAACCCAGAGCAGAGCGATTTGCTGCCCAAGGGAATTTGACCTCACTTGGACTTGCCCAGGCCCCAGTGCAGGATTGAGGACCATGGCAGGCCTTGGGCTTGGGGTCTTGTGGGTTGGTCAGGTGCTGCTTCTCTCTGCTGGCCTTTGCCATTGGGGCGCATGAAAGCGTGGACATGCTTCACAAGAGCTGAGCCGAGCTGAGTGAAAAATACCAGCAAAACAGGCCATTTGTACAAACTGTGCCAGTCACCAGCTTACAGATGTTTCGGGTTGCTCTCTCTGTAGCGGAAACAATAGTTGTGAGGGAGCGACAGCCGCCGCCTCGAGTCTGAGCAGGCAGCCCCTCCTCCTGCAGTAAGCGAGCCGAGTTTGTGGCATCTCCTTCTGCTGCCATGACAATTGCTGTCATGTCACAGACTAAGCTCTGCAGCTTTGCTGCCAGGTTAAGCAGGAAAAGCTAGACTGTGATTAGGAAAAGATGATCAGGAAAGCAGTGTGGAGGGTTTGAAGGTGAAGGGCTGTGAGTAATAGGAGTGGCTGTTTCATGCTCAGCAGTGAGGTGAGCTGGGAGGTGCCAGAGCGCTTGTAAAATGGAGCTGCAGGGGAGACAGCAGATAAGCATCGTGGCTGTGCTGATACTGTGTCATACATAGCCAGGCATAGAACTCAGAAGCAAACAGCAGCAATGTCGTCACATCGTTATGGTAGTGACTAGTGGAGGAGAAACACCTTGACTCTAAGACACTCCACAGTGGCTGCAGAGCAGGGATTTACCAGTGGTGCTTTCTGCATCTCCCATGCCAATGAGAGCAGGGTTTTTTCCCCTTGAATCTTGGCACCTCATGAATTGCTCAGTATAATACTCCCTCTCTGTTTTGCCATGTTCCCACTGTCTGTCCTTGGCAGGCTGGAGGGAGGAGAGGGTCTTGTAAGCTTCCCTTGGCTTATGCTGGAAAGAGGTGGACTGACAGCTTCTTGTGCCAGGCCATGCACTGAAGGCTTGGTATGGAGCCCTTAGGGCTCGGCAGGCGATGCACCAGTGCCTGCTGCATCTGTCATACATCTGAATAGAAAGGTGGCAGCCACCCTAGAAAGGCAGACACTACTGTCACCTCCTGAGCTGAGTGATGAGCCCGTTGCTGTTTGCATTGTGAGAACATCCAAAGATCAGTGAGTGGCTGAGGGTACCTCTGAGAGCTGGGCAAAGACAGTGTGCTGCCTAGAGGAGATTACAGCTGGGAAGGAGAAATATGGGCCAGCACTGCCTTGATTAGTTCAGGAGCTTCAGCTCACTCCTCCCTCCCCCTGCTGCTTTCCCCAGGGGACTGCAGAATGTGTCTCTCCTCCAGCCTGGAAAAGGGAGAAGAGGACCCTGGTCTCTGGTTTTTCTGGGCATTTGTCATTTGGTAAGAAAACTGCAAGCAGCCTGCCTGACATCTTGCCTCTGGTAAATAATAAATGGCCCCTGACCACGCACATCCGGCTGCGTGCCTGAGGAGGCCGACCTACTTCACAGAGCCTGTGTGTGCCCAGATTTCTGTCCAGAATTTTACTGAGGCAAGTACCAGGGACCTAAAGCAGTGCAGGATCGCCCAGGCATCAGTGGCAGGGTGGCAGTGATGAGGGGTAACAGCATCCCTTTGCCTCCAGGCCAGGGCTGTGTCGGTCCCTGAAGCCTGTGCTTAGGCTGTGGCAGGGAACGAATACTCCATGTGGACCAAGGATTTGTATGAAAGTTTATTACATGAAAAATGCAGCATATTCCTTGTCAGTGTTAACCAATGCCTCCTTTCTATTAATTTATTTTTGTGTCATTTTTTCCAGCCTGTTCATGAAAATAGGTTTATGTCGCAGGTGCACATAGACATTTCTTCCCTTTTGCTGGTGCTCTGGCTTAAGGACAAGCCACCCCTGGTCCTGAGCAGGGTGTTTGAGGCAGCTTGGGCACAGTGTGCTGCTGAGGTGTCCACATGGCACCAAAACCTCACCTGGGTTGCTTGTGCCCATCAGCATCATCTGTGTTAAGGTACTCTGCTTTGCAACAATCTGTAATGTGTCCTACAGGCACACTTGGCAGCTCGAGCTGCTTGGGAGAGGTTCCAGCAAAATTATTTTTCTTCTGAATTGGCTGATTTGCTGTAATGGAAACATGTTAGAGCTATTTCCACACCTCTCAGGTCCTGATGAAAGCTGGGCGAGGCTCCACGACACCGTCCCCAGCGGCTGGGCAGTCTACCTGGGGAGTATCAAGATGTGTGGTTTTTTGGCAGCCTAGTCTCCCATGGCTTCCTATACCCAACTGGGGGAATCTTAGCCACAGGCTAGCTCAGGTGCAGGACCTGCTTCCTTTTGCAACAATTCTGAATTGTTTGTATTTTCTTCTGAAGTATCAAGAATTAAAATTTTGAAAGTCTCCATAAAGTGCAGGTTTGTTTCTTCATTAGAATTTCTTACGCCCTCCAAGAGGGCGAGACTTTGTAGCTAAATGTTCAGTAATTCTTTATAGACTGTAAGTAAGGCTTAATTTAATGGCTGACTCCATAATTGAGCACTGTCTTGAAACTGCATTTGTATCCTTTTTAGATTAGATTATTCTAATGCCTAGTTTTGTTACTTGTGTATGTAAAAACGTATAAAATCCTTATGTCTACAATTATTTTTTCTGGAGTTGTGCTTCAGCTTTATTTTAGTCTGTCTTATTTTCCTTGCGTGTTACATTTGTTTCTATTCATTATGCATCTTCTCCTAGTTTAAAAGCAGTAAACTGTAGAACTTCTTGATGAGCTTGCAGATCTTTTGACTCATTAGCAGTGACAGATGAGGTGCGCTGGTAGCATTGCCTGTCCGTATCAGTAAGCTCTTGACTCTTGTAACTGGACAGTATTAATGTTTAGAAAGGCAAATGAATGAGCTTAGAAAGAGCTCACAAGATGGTGGTCTCTCCAGGTCAGCAGGCAGCATAGTAAATCATCATGGTGAGGAGATGCAACTGCCAGCACGTGGCAAAATAACTTATTACCATTCCAGCTGCTGAATCACAAGTCCTGCAATTACGAGTGACAGTAGGGAGGCTGGGGAGAAAACAGGGAGCCTGCTCTGGCAAATTCCAGATGGAGGACTTGCATTCATCTCCATCCTCTAATGAGAGGGTGACAACATCTGAGGCGGGTCCTGGGGACATATGTCATCACACTTCTGTGCCTTGGTTCCCCCCCAGGGTTGTCTTGCTGCTGCAGCACGTGGAGAAAAGCCTCAGACCTTCTGTGTACCTACTCTTTTGTTGTGCACTGTATTTCAAATGTCTTCCCCCCCCTTCTTTCTCCCCTTAAGAATGTCTGTTTCTTCCCTTTTGCTTTTCTAGAATGATGCTGGCTGTAGAGGCTTTAAACCTGCAAAATTGTTCAAGTACAAGCTGAAAAGTCAATATGCAGCATGTAACTGAGAAGTTACATTGTCACACCCCTAGCTCTGCCTTAGCACTTTTTAATGAATAAATTTTAAGAAATTTACTGTTTACTGTTGTTCTGGTTTTATAGGTTAAGAAATATATCAACTTGTTTGTTTTCTAAACTGGGAACTCAGGGCATTCATAGTTTATATGCCTGAGTCATCTTGTAACTAAACCAGGAATTGTTTCTGGAGTGAAGAGTATAAAGCATGAAAAAATGGAGATTCTGAGTTATTGTCTGGTGAGCCAAGGAAATAATTTATAATAAATGGTGCCTTTTTATGTATGAATGGGAAAAGAAGACTCTGACTGCTTTAGAGTTTTACAGCATTAACAGTCACTTGGCAAAGGTCTTTCCAAAAGCATTGTGTACTTGTCATGGTTTAACCCCAGCTGGCAACTCAGCCCCACACAACCACTCCCTCAGTTCTCCCCCACCCCGCAGTGGGATGGGAGAGAGACTTGGAAGGGTAAAAGTGAAAAAACTCTTGGGTTGAGATGAAAACAATTTGATAATGGAAATAGAATAATCATACTAGTAGTAATAACAATAATGGAAAGGAAAGAAGAGAGATCTAAAATCCAAGAAGTACAAGTGATGCACAACATAATTGCTCACCACCAACCAATCGATTCCCAGTCAGTCCCCAAGCAGTGCTCCTGCCCCTCAACCTCACCCTCAGTTTTATTGCTGAGCATGATGCCATATGGTATGGAATATCCCTCGGGCCAGTTGGGGTCAGCTGTCCCAGATATCCCCCCTCCCAATTCCATGTGCACCCCCAGCGTCCTCACTGGTGATAAGCAGAAAAGGGGTTCACTCTCTGTGAGCCCTGCTCAGCAATAACCATCCCTTTGTTTTCAGCACTGTTTTCAGCACAACCCCATACTGGTGAGGAAAATTAACTGCCCCAGCCAAAACCAGTTGGCACTGAAGTTACAGACTTTCCCTGTGTTTGGGTAGGTAGTGAGGTGCTGGCATTTCCAGTATGACTTCTTCAATGAGAGAGTTTAAATATTGGTTCTCAGGAATATGCACGGGTAAAATTTGCTTTCTATAAAATGTATTTTTTTAAGAACAGAATGTAACCATTTGAACAGTACCCCTGCAGACTCGATATTTTGAACAATTCTTCATGGGAAAAAATGTTTGCTTTCTGGCACTTTAGAAAATACAAAGAACTGGTAGCTCTCTCTGCTGTTGGTATGATATTTCAGGTGAACCAAACTTTGAAGGCTGCCTCCTGTCCTCGTTCATGGAGTGAGTGAGATACAGCACAGAGTGCCCCCAGTTCATCAATATCCTTTGATCTGCAGGAGTCACAAATTGACAACAATTCCTTCTTCACACCCATGAGAAACTACACTTTGAGCTGTTGGTCTGTAACTCAGAACAGGAGGCACAAGCTGTGGGCCACATCCCTTGGCTGCTGCAGTGGAGTGGGGTAGTTGACCCTGCTAATGTTGTTAAAGGAGCTTCCCTGGGTAGGAATTTCTACGTGGCAGGGCTAAGCAGCCTCTCCTGACCTTGTCCCTTCCTGTTCCAAGCTCTGTTACTCTTCCAGAGGAGCTGAGTCCCAGGTGAGCTCAGCTTGGCCACTGCAGAGTTGAGCGGTTTCTTCTGGAGGCTTCTCTTCCCTTTTTGGCTTCTGTGCAATAGGGTGGTGGTTAAAGGGGGATGTAGTGGCATTTGATGTTTCCATGTGCAGTGATTTCTGCCTTGACGAAAAAGAACTGTGATGACCATGGAGAGTCATGTTCCCAAAGTGACAAATAAACAGTGATATTATGGTTTTCTTCTCTAGTACTCATATGTACCGATATGAATCTATAGTGTAAGCCTTGATGTAGGGTAAGTGTTTGATATTAATGGCGTTCAATATAATATGAGCATATTTAGTGTAACCAGTATGTTATCATGTTTATTTATTTCAACAAACCCACATTTGTTCCTTTTTTTTCCCTCCAGAGTGACCGACTACTCATTAAAGGTGGAAGAATTATCAATGATGACCACTCCTTCTATGCAGACATATACCTAGAAGATGGACTTATAAAGTTGGTTTTACCAAATATTGAACTTTTTTTGCATGTCTGTTAGCATAGACTGCTATCATTTCTTGATGGTGCTGACCGGAAATCTTGTGTACAGAATCTCAGTTACCTCTAGATGTGAAGCCGTGTAGAGGAGTGTGAAATTATTAAATTGTGCCATTTTATCTTTACTAAGATTAGATAAATAGGAACTTTCTTTAGTGTAAATTGAAGGTATTTGCTTTTTGAAGGGAATCCTAATTTTTTCCATAATGGTCAAGGCAAGTAGGCTCTCTCAACACAGTTTTTTTCCCCACACCTAATCTGTGCAAATGCAGCCATGCCATAAAGGATTGTACAGCACAGAAATCTGAAATATGCCCCATATTGCATGGCGTAAATGGGGACCTGCTACTTTTCAGTTGCCCTTTTGGTTAATGCTGAAGCATAGCACGTTCTGTTCCTACAACATTGAGCCTGAGATTGGGTCAGTTGATTATAACATGGTGCTAAGAAGACCAAGCTTGTGGGTTTGATCCCCGTAAGGGCTATTCACTTTTGTCTTGATGATCTTTATGGGTCCCTTCCAACTCAGTATATTCTGTGATTGTTGTTCATTGTTCCTGTGTCCCTTTTCATGCCTATAGATGGTATATGATCTTAAAGCATCACACAATTAGAAAGAAAATCCTGGGAAAGTATTTGCTAGGTGAAAAACTTGAAATACCTGTTACTGAGAACCTGAGAAGCTGTAACAGAGGAGTCCATGCACTCTGCTGGTCCTGCCTTGGCTTAGTGGAGATGAGGATCTCTAGCTTTGCAAAGTTATGCTGTATGTATGAGTACTCTGATGGACACAAGGATCAAAGCCTTTTTCTTGATTGCTAAACATTTTCACTAGTGACCTAAGAAGCTTGGTCTCCAGAGGCCATAACTTAATGCACAAAAACATAATTATGGTTATCTGGTAAATAATTAATGACCTACTTGTTTTCAGAGCTCCTTTTCTTAAGAATATATCATCAGATTAAAAGTCCTTTTCTTTATATGTCTGTGGCTGTTTACATTATGATGATTCAGGTTATTATAACATAAAAAAATCTGAATACTTTTATCCATGCTTTTTTTTTAATGCTTCACTCTGCCTTTCCAGTTGTAGTGTTACTTGCATTTCAGAAGTGACAAAGGAGCATATTGTTTTAAGTGGAGAAGACACAAAATTCTGAACATGTGTTTTTTTTTTTGTTTAATAGCATCAATCAACCAAGCTGTACTCTCTTTGATAAGTATTTTAGTTGAGTTTTTCTGTGCTTTTGTTAGTTCATAAGCAAATCTCCTAGTAACACTTGCAAGCATCATAACTATTTAACAACTAAGAGCATGAGAGGCTGAGGGTCTGAAATTGCTGTGAATTTTTTACTTTGATTCCAGAAATACAGTGTTGCTTGGTAGGCAGGTTAGCAGTGCCAAGCTTTGACCTGCCCTTGTTGAGTGCATGGACTCCCTCTAAAATCCATGTGTGGATCCCTACCTCCAGAAGGCATCTTGGCTGCCCAAGATAGCTAGGATTAATAATGAATAGACAGGCAAAATCTTAGTTTTTAAAAGGGCTTTATCTTTGCCCAAGGAGGCTGTTCAGCACCCTGAGTTATGCCTGGTTTCCTGGATTGAGGTGGAACAAGACTTTTCTTTGTAAACTGTGCAAGAAGTCCTGCTCTGAAAAAAACAGCTAATTTGTGAGGGCTGCCTGCTGCGAGATGGGCTTGGGTCCTTACTATGTTCAGATGATAAATTTTGCAGCCTAAGGAAGCACTGGGTTTGGTTTCTTCTCCAGCTGGAACTGCTCATTGTGTCTGAATATTTAACATCATTGTTAAATGTGGCTCAAGATCCTTTGGAGCAGGACCTTGAACCTCAGTCATCCACATTTTAGTTGATGCTCTAACTCTCCAGCTGCAGATCCTGCTGATAATACAGAATTCTTGCCACAGAATGGAGCAGACACCAAACCACTCAGCCCAGAAAAGGCAATAGTGTCCTTGTTTTTCTGGGATATAAATGATCTAGATTAATTTTCTTACTCTGCAGTGGAAACTGGTTGGAAAATAGAGGGTTGGGTTTCTCTTGCAGACTAATGAAATGAATAGGGTCTTTTAACACTTATGTTCCTGCAGATTGCTTTGCAGAGAGGAAAGCAGATGTAACTTTGAGTGTGTTTGAAGGTTAGCTTCAATTTGGAGAATGGTAGATTCTTTTTCCTACCTGTCAACGCTCAAACTGCCTCCCTAGGTACAAGGGAGCAATGGTGGATTTTTCCTACATGAAACTTAAGCCCTTCACACTCAGATAGCAGCAGTAGTTTAAATATTTGGTAATTTAAATTGCCATTGGCATATAAATAATATATTTTGTGTACCTCTCTCCTGCCTCTGCTATCACATGGGGAAATGAGCCCTGGTCTCAGTGCCAAGTGGCAGGTCATGGTCTGGGGCTCGCTGTCCACTGTTCCATCCCTGCCAAGGGTCCCTCTGGGCTTGGAGGAACTAACAAGTATGTAGGGTGGGTGTCTGGCCATGTGGTTGCCAGAGCTCCACGTGACTGACCAAGTTAGGGAGAGGCTCAGATGCCTAAAGGAGTCCTGGGCTTGATGACCATAGAAGTAACTCTGTGGAGTTCTGGGGGAGCTTTTCAGCTTTCTTGGGTGAAGCTTGTGAAGAGCTGAAGCCTGCTGTTTCTGTTGTGCTTTAATCAGCTCATGTACAACAGAATTTACCAGCTTGTTCAACTGAAAATGGTAGACAGCATCAACTTGCCGTGGGTCTGAGTTTTCTAGTAGCTGATGTAGCAGAAAACCAGCTCAGACTTTTGTACAGAGTCTAAAATACAGTTATTTGCTCTATTATATTTTTTCACCCACGAGTAACTGAGTGCCATTCTTATTCATGTACACTTTGAATTAATGAGTGAGCAATTCAGGAATCCTGAATCCAGTCACATTATCTCCTACTTTCTGTTCTAGTCAGTCAGAATAAAAATAACCTTGAGTGTCAGTGAAAATGAGCCTTCTCCCAGCCTTAATCTTGATGCCAGGGCGAGAAATGAGACAGAGTTCTAACAGGTAGTAATGCAGCAGCATCCACAAAGACCATTTGGTCCCATGTCACTTGAACATGTATGATTTGAGCTGAATAAGCTGTTACTCAGCCATACACTGAAAATAAGGACCACTGAGTAATCAGAAAACTTCAGTACATAATTAACACCTTTTAACTTTGTTAGAGTATGTGTCTTCTTGAATAGGTAACTGGTAGATACTGATTGCAGAAGCAAAGAAAAATTAATTGCTTTCATATTTTTGTGTAGGTTTTCTTTAATATTATTCTCTAAAGGCATGCTAATTCTTGGAGTGCAATGAACACTTGGGACATATTCAAAGAAGATTGGTCATAGTGAATTGTTTTTTTTTCCAGTCCAGTTTTTTAACCACACAAATGCTGCACAGAAGTGGAGGGTTGCTCTGGTTAAAATCTTGGGAATGGATTCAACTAACAAAAGTTAGTGTAACACCATTATTATAAGTGGGTCTACCTAACTTCCTGCAAGCACTGAATCTGCTCATCGGTGGAGTGCCTTATGGTATGCCTTTGTGAGTCAGATTTTAAGAGCAGAGGAGCTTCTTGCAGCTTTTGTTTGCACAATTGGATGCGCTGGGCAGCTGCTGGCTTTTGCATACACATCAGTTCCCTGTTTGTCAGGATATTGTTAACACTCTGTGCAGCTGTAAACAGGTTGTGACAAGCTCCCAGTGCTCTACATGTTGGTGACTATTAGATGCCAGACGTGGACTTGTATGGCTTCACGCCATGATATTATCAGCTCTCCTGAGAAAGCCCTTTTGGATTTGTTCAGTGCTGGATGGCTGAGACCCCAGCTCCAGATGCTGGCAGGGAGTTTGCTCCGATGGCAGTGCTTCCCTGCAACCAAGGCCTGGAGCACTGGGGGAGCCAAGCTAATGGAGGTGACATTTTTGCATAGCATATGAAACAAATTCTTGACCTCTTGGGGCTATTTATTAACTCTGGTGGTTTGGCCAAATTCCAGTGTGAATAATTATCTCTGTTTTTTTTTTTTTTTCCGCTGGTTTTAATTAACAGTTATATTCACTTTTGGTTCTAGCTTGTCTCAGTTGGGTGTTAATCAGTTGCTGTGTTTTGATCTGTAGGTGGGAGTTGCATTTTAATATGGGAGAAACAGATTCAGCAGCTCAGATGTCTGGGGTATTTGTTTAGATGCAGATAAATGTTATTTTATCCCAGAAAAAAGGAAATTAAGACAGGGACTGTGTCTGTAATATGAGATAAACTAAGTGAACTTAAACTACCTTACAGTTATCACTAAGCCCAAATATATTGCGGTGTAATAGTGCAGAGACATGGCTTCCACACAGACCCATCCCTTTCCCTGTTTGGCACCCTGGAAAGCAGACAATAAAAATGCAGTGTGGGTTTAAAAGTTAAAGGTTAATTTATTAGTAGTTGTGTCCCTGAACACTAAAAGTATTTTGTGAGTATCTGGAGTTTCCTTGATATCTGCATGGAGAAGAGATTAATATTTTTAATAGTGAAAAAAAAATATCTCACTTTGAAGACCTGAAGGGAAAAAGATGGCAACAGTTAATTTTCATTTTTCCACACAGTTGTGTAGATTGTTTCACTAAGTTTTAACTTGAAGAGGAGGATGGAGAATATGTCACATGGTAGATTAAAGGTTTATTTCTGTATCTTAGGTTATTTAGATTTATTTTGCATTGCTTGATGACAAAGTCATTATAACACTTTCTAATGTGCCTTGTGCCTCTGCCACAATTCCAGCTTGCTGTCATATTTGTTCTGTGTTTTTTTGTTTTCATTTAAGAACTTAATATACAAAACTGGAGCCCCCGAGAGAGCATTAAGCGTACATAATTCTGATTGTTTAAAGATAGGAATCATATTAAAAAAATCAATTTTTAATGCTGGTGCATTACAGCTCCTTTATGGGCCACTAGAGTAATGCAAAGTGATCCAAGCACATGGCTCAGCAAGGCAGTTCTCCTGGACTTTGTTCTGCCAGTGCTGAGCAGGATGGCTGGAGTGGGTGCTTGAGCTTCACCTTTCCTTTGGGGACCTTTCCTCCTTCTGTGTGGCCCCTGGGTTCCTCTCCCCTACATGCCTTGGGTAGCTTTGTGCTCTGTGCTTATTTGTTCAAGTAACACTGGCTTTCCTTGCTGTCCAGGCAAATAGGAGAGAATCTGATTGTTCCTGGAGGAGTCAAGACCATAGAGGCAAATGGGCGCATGGTTATTCCTGGGGGAATAGACGTCAACACTTACCTACAAAAGCCCTGCCATGGGATGACTGCAGTTGATGACTTCTATCAAGGCACAAAGGCAGCACTAGCAGGGGGCACCACCATGATCAGTGAGTACTAGCAATGCTCTCTTCCCACAACAGGCTGAAGCCTGTGTAGCATGTGTGGGGATAGCTACTGGGGGCTCCATACTGATTTTATGAGATCTTGAGATCTTCTGCAATGAATCTTCAAATTTCTGGGCACTGTGTTTGAGATCCATTCATCATTTTCGATCAGGGTTGGCCTGAAAATGAACCAGCCCTCAGAAAGAAATAGCAGCATGGTGAATTGTCTCTTGGATTTTCCTCTGAAATACAGAACAAGCACTGAGGAGTAAAATACCTACTCTTGGGATTTTTGAAAAACAGTATAGGTAGTGCTGTAAGCGTATGGCACAGAAAATCTGACGAAGATCTGCTGTTCCCACCTAAGTGCCATTTCAAGGGCTTTGGAAATAACAAGATGCTTATTTAGAAACTTGGAATTGACAGCAAGAATTGAGGAACTCCTTACCAGAGATGTCTTGGAGGAACATCTTTCTTGGTGGAAGATAAAATTAATTGTTTATAATTGTTAAAGACCTTTCTTCTGTCTACCAGATGGTGGGACAAGATTTAACTCTTTCCTACTAGCAGTGACTTGGCCTTGGTTAGACTTTGTGAGGCAGTTGTTCAGGTGACGTAAATTGTCGTAGCTTCCTTGTGCGGAGAAGCTTCACAGTGGAGTTTTACTCCCACTGAATTGGGATGTGGCTTTTTTTGCTGAGTGGTGTAATCTGTTACCTGTGTTCAGCAGCAGGTATTAGCTGAAAGAATCTCTGGCAATAAGCACAAATTGCATTGCTGTTCATTCCTTTTGTTAATAGTTTTTTCAGTCTAATGTTCTTCAATTGAGGCTTCCTGTGCAGGAATTAGGCTTGCAAATGCCACTGGTAAGCCCATCTTGCTTTGTTTCTCTACTGATTTTTGACCTAGCGATGCAAAGAGAAGTACATACACATAAGTAGTTGTGTCTTTATGTCAGCAGGCGTTATGGCATCCTTAGATGCAGAAAGTCTTGAGGCAGTGAAGATGGGTGGTTGCCCGGCATTCAGTATAGTGTGGCTGAGTGTTTGTGCTCAACGTCATCCCTGTTCAGACCTTTGGCTGTATTCCCAGTTTTAGCTGCTGAGAAAACATTGAACATCTGCACTGATGTATTGGTAGGGCAGAGTGAGCCAATTCAGTGACTACAAGGCTCTGGTTAATAATTGTGCTTACTGTGAAATACATAGAAATGGACACATCAGAGAAGAAGTACAGCAAAGTCCAGAGCCTGTGCTCTCTTACAAAACAGTAAAGGGAAAGGCAAATGTTTCCTAAACTGTGAGGTGTTTGGCTTGCCCTTTGTGTATCTGTTGATGCTGCACCAAGCATGTTGCCAGACTTACCTTTAATACAAACTGTTCACTAAGTCTGCTGCACCTGAGACAACAAGACCTGACCAACACCCCAAAGGTACACTCTGCACACAAACTGCCTTCGAGGCTGCTGTTTCCAAGGCTGGGATGCTGGAAGACTGCTTACTCACAGGCACTGAGGAAATCTGAACAGTCTGCATGCTGTCCAGCTAACAGACACTCAATCTCTTTTTCAGTTGACCACGTGCTTCCAGAGCCTGGTTCGAGTTTACTGACCTCCTTTGAGAAGTGGCATGAGGCAGCTGATACCAAATCCTGTTGTGATTACTCTCTGCATGTGGACATCACCAGCTGGTATGATGGGATTCGAGAAGAGCTGGAAGTACTGGTGCAAGACAAAGGTAAGTTAGTGAAATATAGTAATATTTTTTGGTTTTATTGAAATATCATGTGGAGGTGAAGTTTCGAATTATTTTAGTGAATGCACAGGCACTGGTTACACTGCTTTGCACTACCTTGAACTTGTATTTTCACTCGCTGCTGTGTAAAATGGACATAAAGCTTTGTGCTTGTATATAACTTTGTCTAATATAGGCATGGAATATTAAAATGTGTTGGTTGTCATATACAAATGCGTCATTTTGTGCTTGCTTGTTCATGTGAAAATAGGCTCACACATTGCATAGGTATGTTTTATTTGAAGGTAAAACTCAGAGATCAGCATTAAGGATAATCAGCCCAGTCGCCTTAGATGCTCTGTTTAAAGAATGGAGAAAATGAAACATTTCAGGTAGTGGTTCAGATTTTAACTGGACTGGAATCTGTGATTCAGCTGCCTCAAAATTAAGTCCAAATATGAAGAGCACATGTGTCTGTGAAACTGTCACTACAGGCTAGATCTCATTTCTTAGCAATGACTTAGGATAATTTACTTTAATGCCTGTATTTTTAAAACAGGTTCAAGTTGCTAGAAAAAAGGGATGCTAAAGTTAGGTACCTAACACTGAAAAAATGTCCTGATTTTCTCAAGTGCTTCGTCTCCAATGGCTTTCCCTGAAGTAACTACAAGATGCTTTGTTTCAAAACTTGCCAAAAAAAGGAATCTAAGACACTTATGGGTTTGACTCAGTTCAATTAAGAGGTGTGATGAGTGATGCTATAGGTTACCCTACCTGGGCTCCAGCTACTGCTCCAGAATAGCACAAGTGAAACCTCTCATAAGTGCATGTCCATGCATGTCAGCTCAGCGTGGCAGTCTCATATATTGAGGGCATCTTGATGGCATCGAATACCCGTGTGTGGGCAATTGGATCTAGCCTTCAGAAAATACCTAGCTTAGCTCTCGTTCCTTAAAATTTTGCCTGACAGCATGGATTTTTCTTTCCAGAAATATGTGTTTTCAAATATTTTTTGCTTGATACTTTCCTTGAAAATGTATGCATATTAATTAGGAAATATTTTCTGAAGTGGTATTCAGTTCCATGGGCAAATCAGAATGACCCTTTTATTGGGAAACTTAAGTGATACGTATATTCAGCATCCTTTGTAATGTGTAGTACTAGTAATGACTTTGATAGTACATTTCTCCATAAAGAGAATCTTTCACATCCAAGTAGAAAAACAAAGCAAACTGCTATTTTTGAGTGAGCAATTTTTTGCTGAGTTGCCATGGAGGTGCAGTCACCTAGGGGAGTTTATCCCATATCACTGGATGCTGGCAGTTCCTGTGCTGTATAACCAGATTTTAGGCACTTCAGTCAGCAAGACTGCACATAATTTAGAGAAACTGCAGCTGGTCTTACAAAGCTCTATAATATAGGTGATTTTTACAAGGTGATGACATCTGTCAACACTGGTTGTGCCAAACCTGTGCTATTTCCCTGCTATCAGCATTAACGTGAATCTGCTGCTGTGCATTAGCTGAATGTGCTCTCAGACAAATATACTGTGCCTCATTTCAAAGGTTGGATACTGTTTTCCAGAGCTCCTGGATCACAGGTGGCTCAGCACTCCCAAATTTGCCTGAGGGCTTACATTAAAAGCCCGATGCAGATAGTTAGTTTAATAGTCTTCTCCAAGTATTGAAATGTGAGTTTTCAATCTAAATCTGACCTGCCTTTTAGTTGTCAGGGGAAGCAGGAATCTGTTCATTGGTTCTGAACTGGGATGCATAATGGGGCCTTGGTGGCTTCTTTAGTGGCAAGAGCATTAGGAGGTCACCTTTGTTCTCACAGCTGCAGCAGTATATCTCAGGCAGTCAGTGTGAATTACTCTCATGTTTTAGGAGACACAAGGTGAGGATGAGTATAAAAGCACAAGTACAATGTGAAATATTTCAGTGTGGCAAGGGCTTTCAAATTAACGGGTAATATTTCCTGATAATTGGAAACATTTGAGCCAGCTGGTGCAAATAGACTTGATGTCAGTGGAGTGACCCTGTTTTTCATCAGCTGGAAATCTGGACTGAATTTGTTCTCGGCTGATTGTGGGTGAGGTAGCTGAGTGACAGGGATCAGCTCATTGCGTTTCAGTGCTGCACATGCCTAATGCAATCAGCGTGACTAACAGGGGAGCTCACAGAGTGGCTGTTGAGGTGCCTTGTCATGAGGTATAATTGAACAATTAATCAGTTTTAACTCAATACAAAGCTAATTTAAGGAGACACAGGCTTTGGAAGGGCCTGGAGATTTTGTAGCCCCAAATGCTGATTATAAAGACTCAGTCTTGTAGCATTTCAGCAGCTATTTTGGGGTTGGGCTTCTCCAATATATGCAAAGGGACAACTGTGAAATAGCTGACAGTTCAGGGCCTCACTGGTTGCTTTGACTTTGTCACTGTTCAAAAAAGCTTGTAGTTCTGCCTAAAAGTTGAAGAGGATTCTATTGAGTACTCCTGGTGTCAGGGAAGTAGGGCATAAACAAGAATGTAGCATGTAACAGATGTTAAGCATTAAGGTCAATAGTCCATGGACAAGGGCTTTTGAAAAGCTGCATAATTCCAATGAGTAGGTCAAGACACCAGACCAAGGCAAAGAGTCTAATCTTGGATACCTGTATATGTAACTTTGTGCTGTCTGTCTTGGTATCTGGTATAGGTACTCTCTTTGCAAGGCAGGATGGTTTGCACCATCTCTCCTGTTAGCTGTAAGGGCAGCCCACGAGATGTTTTTCCACTGTGTGTGTGTCTGAGGTGGCAGCTGAGGGCCTGGTTGTCTATTTGCTCAGGAGAACTCTGCTTCTGCAGTGTGGTAAGGAGCAAGCTCAAGATCCTATGGCGGGATCCCAGCTGGGGTCCTTTCTATTCTTACTGATTTCAAGGAGAACGTTAAACAGAGTGGGAGCAAAACTTTTGTCATTTTACCAAGGTCAGAAGAGGGCCTAAGAAGATACAAAGGCAGTAAAAGAAAAGATGATGAAAATATGTATTACTTGGGTCAGTGTATGTCTTCCAACCACAGTACTCAGAGGAAGCTGTCTTATCTCCTGCAGGACTGTGATTAAATGAATTACCTTTGTCTAGATCCTACTGGATAAGGGAGAGCAAATAGATAACCCAGCTCTTTGCTTAGAGTGAGATGTGTATGAGAGGATTCAGTCCTATGCCATCACTGAGGCTAGTCAGCATGGCTTGGGCCAGCCCTAACACACCTCTCATTGCTTTGTGTGTGCAAGGTGGCTCCAAGGTGCAGCTGACATCTGACATGTGGGATGGGCTTGGGGAGAGAAAATGGAGCTTTCCTCCAAGGCAGGTAGGACTGATGTTCTGGGAGCTGCTATGTTCAGTCAGAGGGAGACAGGACTGAAGGCATGAGGCTGCAAGCACTGGCTCCAGGGAAGGTGTAGTCAAGCTTAGGTTTTAAAATAGGAACATACTGAGTACTTCGCAACTGTAAGGATGAATAGATGGAAGGATTACAGTTAGTAAAGGACATGTGTGTTTTCTGAGAACTTGATAAATGGGAAATCAGGAAGAAAGGATGGGTTTATAGGCTGACAAGGCTCCTTGTTTCAGGCTGAATTTGCTCAGAGTGGAAGTCAGCAAGGAGTGGCCAGCTCCTGCTTTGTATTTCTCTCTGAGCTACCTGGACTTAGCAGGAAGACATAATACCAGGGATCATTTCAGCGTTTTATCCTGCATGTATCCTGGGGTATTTTAGTCCTCTAATTGCAAATAAATTCTCTGTGTGTGTGTGTGTGTGAGCAGCCATACCCTCTGCCTGAGGATGTGTTTGCTCATTCTGGACTCATGGAGTTATATCTTCATCAGAGAGCCTTATTCATTTTGTGTAGATAACATAAATAACATGAACAGATCTCTTTCTTTCTGTTCTTGCCCCAGGAAGCAAAGTTTTCATCACGGCCATTTTGAAATGCAGCACACACAGCTTAGACAGCTGAGAATTTACTTTTCTTTTAAGTCAGAAAACTTCTGAGATTGGTCCCTGTACCAAACTGGGGTTCTTGTCAGTAGACTAAAGAGGAAGGCAAATTTATACAGTAATATGAATTCATAGGTATGGAAATTATATTTTTGTAGAAGATGTTTGTAATTCTTGTTCCATTAGAATACAAAGCTGTATAAATGACTGAATTTTTGAAATAAATAGCAAAACTTTTAGGGTTTTGAATACAGTTGGTTCTTGGCAGCCGACACTCAACACTAGCATTTCTTATGATTTCTAAAATTTGAGGCTGTCATTTTCCATGGTTTGGTGTGGCTGCCAACATAAATCCTTCTGTCTTTGGAAGGTGGAAGGAGAGGTGTAGTGAGCTGCTTGTAAAGCTGGTTTCAGGCTTTGTTTCCACTCCTTCCCAGTGTCTACCATCAGCTAAACTGGGTGCTTTGGGCAGTAAGGTAAAGAAAAAGGAAGTCTGTAAGCACATTCAGATACACAGTTCCTGCATATTCTCAGCACTTTGGAGGAACTTAACTAAAAGTTTTATCCATCAAAAAGAACAGTTTAGGTGTGCAAGTTTCGAGCTGGCTTCCCACCAAGTCTCCAAAACTTGACAACAGAGTCTGCTTCCCAGAGAGGGAAGGAAAAAAACCAAGCAGCCAAAGCTATTGCAAAAATATATATTTAACATATGAAACAGATATATACAGTGAGAATATTATATACCTATAACCCCAGAAACCCTAAATAGCTTCCTAAAGGGAAGAGGGGAAGGGAGAAGGGAAAAAGGACAAAATAGGACGAAAAAGGACAAAAACAAAACAGGTCTACACCAGCAAACTGAAGAACTGGCAAAATCTCACCACTTCCCTTGATAGAAGCAGGACAGCTGGACACGGCCCAGCACTGTCCCCTCACGTGTGGCAGATAACAGCAGTCACCGTAGGCCTCAGCTCCAGATAAGCCAGACCGAGACAGGGACCCACCATTCTCAAACCTCACTGGAAGGGAAGAGAGCGAGGTCCCTCCTGCTGGCTTTATTTATACCTCAAGTTACGTAAAGGAATAGCATGGAATACTTCCATGGTCACCTTCCTAGTGCCTTCCTGGTTACAAGCTGGTCTCCAGGAAGGCCTAGAGTGAAAACTATCACATTAGGTCAAGCTGAAATGTTTTCCTGATTAGCTGAGGAAACCTAAAAAGAAAACCAGTGATTTTGTGGTTTTCAGAAACAGAACCTTATGCAAGGTCTTTCAAACTCCACAAACTTTGCCTGCTTGCTTTAGCCACCATCACTTGTCTGTGATTTGGCTGCAAGCAGTCCTGTTTGCAGTGGTGGCTGGGTTGCTCCAGGGCTGAAGACAGGCAATCCACAGCATCCAACTAATTCCCCCAGGAAAGATGGCATCTGGTCCTAGCAGTTGTAATGCCATTGCTTTGTTTTTGGCAATCCCTGGTGAAAAGCCTAGTCCAGACGTACTCTATGACTTATTTTTCCTGAAAGTTTTGTTTGAATACAGTTTAAGAATCCACTTACATGGCAACACCTTTAAATTTTGTCTTGGAACAGGTGTGAACTCTTTTCAAGTCTACATGGCGTACAAAGATCTCTATCAAATGTCCGACAGCCAGGTATTGCTCTCTATGCTTTTCATTGCTATGATCTGCCCTCTCTTTCTCATCTCCCAACATGTGAAGAGTTGCTGAGGTGGAATCCCAGAGAAACATTCCCACTGACCTGAGTGGGACTGGGGGAAATGTGCAGTGAGGGACTTCTCTCTGGAGTGTCAGTGCTGAGCTGTGGAGAACACCTGCATGTGTTTCTTCAAGTGTATGATATTCACCTTCTCATGCAATTTTCTAGTGTCTCCCAACATTGCAGCTGCTCAGACCTGCTCAGGATTTCACTCATTTTATTTTGCAGTAATCTTTCAAGAACTCTAGGTCAGAGTGGGAGAAAAAGATGAAGCACTTGAGGCTTTTTGAGGTTTTTGAGGCAGTTTTGAGGTTTCAAGAGCTTCTTGGTTGCTGCGAGCAGTTAAATGGAGTTGCTCTTTGGGGGAGGTGGCCTTTTCTCATTAGGGCTGGAGATAACAATGAGCTTGTTTGTCCAGAGCTCATTACAGATTCCAGACTCTTCAGCTTTCCCATTCATATGTATCAGGCCACTGTAAATGAACAATGGCATCTGTTAGTAATAATAATGTTTGCTTATTCAGTTGAGAAAATGTTTCTTTCTTACTTATTCCCAGAGCTACAGCTCTTGGTCTCTTAAAATAACTGTTACACCTCCAATACATGTGCTTTTAATTGGAATTTTAGACATAATAATATATAAATATTTTCTGAGAGGCAGTGCCTGTTAAATTCAACTCCCTGTTGGAATTATCAGGAGAAATACATCAAAATGTTTTATGTGTGGCTGGACTAATGGCTGTTACCTTGCTTAAATGCTCATGTTGCAAGCTGTGTATTGCAACCCATTCAATGCTGCCTGAAATGCCCTAGTGCAAAAGTGGACACTGAAGAGACTGTGTCTTCAGTATTTGATCTGTGCTTGAAAACTGGTTTCTCCCGTGTTACTGAAGTCTGGTTTAAACAAGGAACACATTAGCTGAATACCTTTTGGAAAGGAAACTGTATTTCAGTAGATCTGTGCTCAGAAATTACTAGTAAAAACAACAGGATCAACTATTGCTGTTCTTTATGAATGGGTTTTGACTCTTAGAAAGCAATTTTTAAAAAAAGAATGCTCTAGAGCAAATACTTCTAGAGCAACTTCTAATTGCAGAATGAAAGATGTTGATGAAAGTTCAACAATGTCTGCTCTAGTAAGATGGTGCAAAATGCCTGCCCTTCAGAAAAGAGGTATTTTAGGTGTACTAAAAGTGTCTGTAGTGCATGAGGGTAATTCTGTTTTACGTTTGCTAAAACTGCAGAAAGTAGACTCACTAAACTTCGGCCTGTGTGGGAGGGCATGACGAGGCAGCTCTGGCAGGGGCTGGGGCAGACTCTGTGTCCCAGGGAAACCCAGCCTTGCTTGGGGCTGTTCACCCTGTCTTGGTGCAGAAGGGCAGAAGTTTGTCCTCTGGGCAAGCTGGTGTGTACAGGGGTGAGTAAGTCAGCACCAAACAGTGAAGCTCAGGCTCTGAAAAGAGATAATGTGCTATTCACTGAGGTAATTACCAGCATAGAAGGTATGAAACTAGGTGAACAGAGAGGTCTTAGTATTAAGTAATGTGTTTTCCTTATTCAGCAGTGTTTCCTTCTTTATACTACCTGCAGCTTTATGAAGCCTTTACCTTTCTAAAGAGCCTTGGGGCTGTTATCCTGGTCCATGCTGAAAATGGAGACTTGATAGCTCAGGTGAGTGAACTGTCATTTTTATTTCACTTTGTGAGATGATTCCTTCTGAATCTGGCAGATACAAGTGAAGCAGAACAATGTAAAGCCTTTTTCAGAGGTTTTGGGGGCAAAAAGTGGAGCTGAAAAGCTTTATGCTAAAGTCTCTTGCTGCAGCTATCAGCGTAAGCAGCAGTGAATTTGCAGTGGGTATTAAAGCTCACAGACCTATTTATTTTTGAGAATATTCTTATAAATCTTTGAAGTTTGCGAATAAGAAGTACTGTGTTCTTCTAAACATTTCCGAAATGTGTGTTTATGTGTAATCCATACTCTTTGAAGATGCATCTCAGAACAAGGAAACTGGGCTCCAATGCAGTATGTTCCATAAAACGTCCTGGATCCCCAGTGCAGACTTTGCAGGTCAGGTCCCTTGGGGTCGCTGCTGTCCTCGCACTAAAGTGTGCTCTGATCTGTGCCACGGCACATCAAAAGAGGTAACCCAAGGACAGCTGTCGATAGCAAACCTCCCACTGGTCTTTCAGAGGCAGGATTCCCCTCTAAAACAGGGTGGGTGGGTTTGGGTGGGTGTTGTTGTGACTTTATACATTTATGACGAAAGAATCTTTTGAGGCTGTTGCAGAGATGTCTCACTCCTCTGATCCCTTGTACGTGCATCGAGCCCCTCTTAGGTCTGTGAGGCTCTGAGTGAGCCATGGGATTTATCTGCTGAGCTGCTTATCTGCTGGCTTATCCGCTAAGGATGAGGCTGCAGGACTGACAAGGAAATTACAATAGGTAAAGCTGTCTTTGAGATCTGGACAAGGGAACTCACCTTGTCTCATGGCTAAGGGAGAACCTCAAGGGATTATTTGAGGAGTTGGGCAGTGTGTAGAGACTCTTGCCTTGAGTGTATTTTGTTTTTCCGTCCGTGGGGTTCTGTCCCCTATCTGCCTGGTTAGAATTTACCCCCTTTGAGAGCTGCCTTTCAGTTTTGAGTTTGGCCAAAATAACCACTGGGATCAAAAGTTACTAGTAAGGAGTCAACAGGCACATACAGTGCAGTCATGTCTTTCCCCCACTGAAACCAGGTGAAAACCCTCATTTGGATTCAAGAGAGAAAAAAAAGCTGATTTCTCATGAAGTTTAGAGTGATTTAAAACTACTAAATACATAATATATAGTTTTAATACAACATAAAATATCAAATAGAATGAAAATTAATAATAAGAAACACGATTAAGTCAATATTACTGTAGGAATGGCAAAATAATACAAATCAAATGGCACCTGTTATGTTTTGATACATTCCCCATTAAAATCAAGGCGCACTCGTGGAATTGCATTTCTGATAGAAATCTATTCCACTTACATTTTTCTCTGATCAGCCCTAATATACTACCATGGGATATGAAAATGCAGAACAGAAAAATTATTAGGAAAAGAAGAAGTAGTAAATAAATGTAAATTATATTATATATCAACATATTTCTTCACCATTACCACGTCTCACACAATCAGTCTTTCCTTATGCTTTTATTTAGAAAGATTATTTGAATACTAAAAGGAAAGCTGCCTGCAGGTAGTTTTTTCAGGACTTCCCTGCATGAAAATACAAATTTGATTTTATCAAACAAATATTCTATTTCATTAGCACTGTCCAATCCTCTTACAGTGGGTGATTTTATCATATAATCTGATTTTATGACTTTCTTCAAGATGCAAATCTATCCTGTTTTGTGTAGCTATTCTGTACCAACTGGCTAGTTTTTATATGGCTCTAACTTCATCATTTGCTGTATTTTAATTATCTGAAGTCTTTTAACTGGCACTGTTTAGAGCCATTGCATTAGTGATGCAGAACAGCTGTTTTAAAATTACCTATGAAACCTTATGTTTTTCTAACCACAATATTCTTACACATTCAGATTAATACATTCCCGTTAATGCCTCTTCAGCCTTGATTGATTGCAGCGAAGGCTAAAGTATATGTAAATGTTAACTTCCTCAGGTTTTACTGGAGCCTGTTGGTAATGTGTGAGTTTTTCCCCCTCAGGGACCTGGGATCAAATATTTATTAGATGACACATTCAAGTATGTTTGGTAACTTCATCCTGGTCTCTAGGGGACATTTATCTGTGTCACAGAGTCATTACATGGTAGAACTGGGCTCATTAGAGCCCTGCGGGCAGGGCAGGGCAGGGCAGGAGGTACATCAGCAGCTCTGGTCCTACTTCTGCTCTGCTGTCAAGCCTGGACCAACCTCAGATCAGAAGAAGATGATCACTATTTTCTGCAATAAGGGAGATTTGTTCCAATACCACTGCTTGGCCTTAAATTAAGTGAAGCTTTTTGTCTATTTAAAAAAAAATTATCTCACTGCTGTGAAACTGGATAGCCCAGAATTTTTTTTTGACAAATCCCCATTGGTCCTAAGATGGGCTTTTTGGTGTGGACACAGCGCCCTTGCAACTGGAGCACAATTTTAGTGATTCACTGTGTAGGAAAAAAGTGTCACAGAGAGCTGAAAGTGTCAACAATGCTGAAAGTTTAAGAAAGGTAACAGTGCTTTGTGGATTGCAGCCAGAGAGGAACTTGGGCAAGTAAAGAAGGAATCACAGGGTGGAAGTACCTGTAGTTATTGTTTAGTGTATTGGTTAAAGCCCGTTCCCTGAGCTGGTGTCTTGGTGTCAAGCGAGATTTTCTGGAGGGCAGAGGAGATTTACGATGGTGGAGCCCAATGGCTCGCGGCACAAATATTCTCTATCACACAGTGGAGACCTGTGTTGGCTGTGCTGGGTGGCATGGGACCAGTTTAGAGCCAGTGTTTTCAGTGTTCAGAGGGCTTATGCAGCTGCGTTTACACAGACTTTAAAAGGGGCAGTCAGACAGTATGGCTGTTATTAATCTCCCTGAGGATGCTGGGTGCAAGGGTCTCATCGTGGAGCTGTGTCAGCATTTATCTCTTGCATTCCAGGAACAAAAACGTATTCTGGAGATGGGAATCACTGGGCCTGAGGGACATGCCCTGAGCAGGCCCGAAGAGGTAAGAAACTTCACTTACTTTGCCGTTTGTGAAAGTATTTTGTCGAACATGTAGTATCAGAGCTTGGTTTCTGTACGTGCAGATGATAGATGGGTGAATTGGGGAAGGCAGCAGTATGCTTCTCCCACCTCCTCTTCCAGTATTATTCAAAACCTGAAAAGTCCAGGTCCTTTCAGCTTGTTTGTTTGCCTAAAAAACCCTTTTGATGCTGCAGCAGGTGGGTTCCCTCAGTCCAGGGATGAGTGTGTCCTTGTACACTCAGGAGTTGCAGCTCCTGCTGCCCTGGGAATGGGTGTGCATGTATTTTTTAAGTGTGACCTTTGTGTTTTGATTTGTGATGACAAAAAAATTGGGCTTATTGGGGTAAAAATCGGCAGTGCAGCTCGAAGATTAGGCTTTGGAGTAACTGCATTTATTGAAATGCTTTGACTGAAAACCTCCTATAGGTTGCATGTGTACATATATACCATGCATATGCATATACCCACATATAAATCTACTTCCCTGCTGGCAGATACTTTGGTGGCAGAAATGCAGGTGTAGAAATGCAAATGTGTGAGAATGGAAAGATGCTGTGAGGCAGCTCATTTTATGCAACTCCTTTATAATAAAATCCAGGCTCTGGTTTGGATCATCTCAGGCATCTGGAAAGGGTTTATTTAATGAGAAGGAAAATGTGAAGACATGAGAGTGTCCCTTAATGTATATGCAGTTCAGGCCGTTAATGGGGTAGTGGAGAGTGGTAGTGGGAAGTGACTGCTTTCCTTGAAGACTAAAGAGATGAGGTCCTGGGGATTTGAGGCTAAACTTGAAGAGATTGTTGTGGTTTGCAGATCTTTATATAACCTCTCCCCAAGGCAAAAGGAATCAGCTTAATTGGTCGCATTCTTCTATTGAACTGTTTATGTACTTTTCCATTTTGCTGTTTAACTTCCACCTAAATTATTTTGATAGAATTGAGTTGCTTCCTTTTGATGAGAACAAGAGCCTAAGGGAAATCTTCATTTGCAGTTTCCTAGAAAGGAATTTTGCATCTTTCTGACCATGCATCTAGTCTGCCTCAGCCCCAGTGCTGAGGTACAAAGGCCCTACCTCCTTCCCTGCTCTTCTGAAGGTGCATTTGGGGCTTCCAGAGCAAATGTTGTGATAAAAGTCCTCAGACAACCTAAAGTGACAGTCTGATTTAGGGAAAAAAAACTGTGAAGGATTAAGCTGTGTGGTTTTGGAAGGCCTAAGTTGCTCAACTTTTGTAGCACAAGTCTTGGAGAGAAATTTCTGTACCATTGAGTCAGTGTTTTCAGTCGCAACAGGGTCTTAGGTATTAAAATGCCAATACTGTGAGTTCATCTGGGAAGGATCTGGTATAAAACTGATGGCTGGGGAAAGGAGTCTCCAGAGCTGCTGGGGAACGCTGCTTCTCCATCTGAAGATGCTTGCTTTGTGTGCCTACGTCCCAGATGGCTCCCTGGGAGGAGATTGCCTTTACACTTGCTGACAGAGGGGACTTACTGGGCAATGCTTCAAAGTTTTTTTGGATTATGGGCTAAATTCAGTCCATAGTGCTGAAGTTGCTGTTTGAGAATACTTTACGTTTGCTATCATCATTATGTAAAGATTAGGGTAAGCTGCCAGGGAGAGCTCAGAGGTTGTCTTTGAGCTGGGGCAAAGTTTCTTGCTTCATTCTCGTTCCAGTTGCAGAGTAGGAGTCTGAAGCAGAAGGGTGGGAGGGAGGTAAGGAAGAGCTGCATCAACTGCTTGGACGCGACCTTTCCTGGGGTGCAGAGAGCCAGGAAGCTGTGTTTGTGCTGGGGCAGCTGTATGCTGCTAGTGACTACAGCCTGGCTGTGGTTACTGCTAGCATGAAGTGTTTGAGGCTGGGTTAGCTCCCTGTTTCCCAGCACTGTGTCTCTCTCCATGGAAGAAGCAGAACAAACCCCTGAAGAGTTGTTGCTGAACAGAGATATGGCTCAGTCTTCCAGTTCATTTTTTCTTCAGACTGCTTTTTCAGTTAACTTTTTCCTCCTTGTTTTCCTCAGCTTGAAGCAGAAGCAGTTTTCCGTGCCATCACTATTGCCAGTCGAATAAACTGCCCAGTGTACATCACCAAGGTGATGAGCAAGAGTGCAGCTGATATCATTGCACTGGCCAGAAAGAAAGGTAAGTGTCTTCCTTTTCTTCCCCAAACTTGTATTTTTTTGTTGAATAGAAGCTTAGTGAAAAAACCTGTACATCTTGACCCCAATGACAGGCAACAGGGAGACGTTATCAAAGAATGGTAGCACCATCACACTCTAAATATTTATGGCTGGGAAAGATAAGATTTTTCAGTTGAGAAACTCTCCCCTTGAGGATCGCATTGTAACTCTTCTGGAACCTTTTTTCCCTTTTACTTTTTCCCTAGACTGCTGTATCTCCATTTGTGAGAGGAGGATACTTTATTTCTAACAGGGTCTAGCACATCCTCCATGCCAGTATTTTGGGTTGTTACCCTCTGAGGGGTGGCTTGGGCAGTGACCCTGCTCTTAGAGAAGCCTGGGGCTCGCTCCTAGTCTTGCTGCTGGAGGTTGACTCCCCCAGATGTGCACTGTGGGCCAACCCTGCTTGCTGGGCCCATGGTGGAATCTAGGTTACAAAGCAGCCAAGAAGGACTTGCGACCCTGAAGGCAGCTGCTTTTGAAGCTGCATTTGCAAGTAAGGACTGTTCTGCTGGTTGGTACTACAGAGCTCGTGAGCAATACGGAGAAGCCAAAGAGCAAATTATCATCTTGATGTTTGTATTCTTGGAGACTTGGAGTGTGGTGCTGGGGACCATCTGCTGCTATCTGCTGGTGCTGTGCCCAACCTGGGAGTAGTAAAAAGGCATCTGTCTGCTGAAGGATCCACCACCCAATGCACTCCAAATTGGAGCAACAGAGAGAACGTGGCTGTGATTAAAACAGTACAAATTAAAACCAGGTCTGAACTGTCTCCTTCTGGATTAGAAAGAGAGATTTGTAAATACGCTGATCAAAAGCATGTGTAGCTCAGAGAGACTCCTTATTAATTTTTTATCACATAGACAACAGCAGGGCTGCCTAATTTTCTGGGAGCTACGCGGGCTGTGTAGCAGTGTGTGAATTATACATGGCGCATGCAGCAAGCAATGTAACTTGCTGAAGAAGAGAGTGGGTTGTAATTAGTTCCTAAATATCCTTGCTTTCTCCAAGGTCCTCTTGTTTTTGGAGAGCCGATCACTGCCAGCTTGGGCACAGATGGGACACATTACTGGAGCAAAAACTGGGCCAAGGCTGCAGCTTTTGTGACCTCACCACCTCTGAGCCCTGATCCTACCACTCCAGATCACTTGAATTCGCTCTTAGCATGGTAAGACTCTCATTTTTTTTTACAGGCTGACGGTGAGGCAAGTCCAAAAGCCATATGGGATGAAGCATCTAGGGATCAGTTTTCTTTAGACCAGTCTTGTACATGAAGCAGCAGAGAAGGAGCATAGAAAACCAGGGATAGTTATATCCTTATGCTTAGGCTGTCAGTCAGGCGAGCAGTCATGGACTCCATGGTTAGCTTGATAGAGAGGCAACTGCTGGCTATTCAGGAATTAATTCTTCTCTTTCTGTTTTTCATGTGATTCCTAGTTGTACAACTAGATAGTCAGGACTTTGAACTGGCTTTCTCTCTAGATCTCTGCTTTCTTTAGCTGAATTGTTAATCTATGATGAGATGGCATCCTCACTGTCCAGCATAAGCACCAGTATGGTGGATAGACCCCCATCTGTGAGACAAGACTCAGTGCTAAGCCCCAGTCATATGTGGCAAGCAGAGCCCCAGAAATGAGGGTTGTCCCTGAATGCAGAGATACCTAGAACTGAGAAAACTTTCCTGGACCAATTTTTGTCAAAGCTGGTGTGGGGCTCTTCTGAAAACTGGCTTGTCCTAAACTAACTTGTATTTGTAGTAGAGTTCTGTGGTTTTTCCTCCTGCATATTGAAAACTTCTGACTTGGTAGTTTGTCTTCATCTGGGATAGACCAAAATCATAGAAATTTACTTGTGTTTAGTTCTTGCAGCCTTGTTTTTACCTTTAGCTTCCCTTCTGTCTTTTTAGGCTCAGGAGTCCTCAAGCTGGAAGACAGCAAAGATGAGGGGTACATGTAGAGCAGGTTTGTCAGGAGAAAGAGGCCAGAGTGGATTCCAAGGAGACTGTCAGGGACTTGGTTGGAGACACATGGGAGACTGAAGGCCATCACTTGACAGGATGGGGATGTGGGCTGACTGCCTTGAGGTTGGCAGGGAAAGTTTAATCACTAGAGAGGTGAAAGGAATGAGGACAGCAGAGGGAGAAGTGTCCTTCTCTTATAGAAGACATCACCAGTGCCTTGCCAAAAAAACAGACTGTAAACCCATCTCTGAAAGTATTTTCTGGCTGTAGCCAACTGTGGGTCTCCTTTAGATTAAGCAAAAGACCATCTGCTCTGAAATGATACAGAAATTCACAGCTGAAGTCCCACCAGGATAGATTGCTAGGGCTGGAGTGATGAACTCAACTTACCATTCAAAACCTTATTTAACTCCTTACCTCTTGTCTCCCCTTTTTGGGGTTTCCAACGCTCTAGACAGTGCAGTAGAATTTGAACCTTAAAAGTTACCTGTTGGTCTTCAGAAAACTTTTCCTCCATGTGACTAACAGGCACGTAATGTGGCTGGCAGTGCCAGTGTGGCTGGTAAAGCCCTGGCATGTGAAATTCTGATGCCCTGGAGCTGGATGGGCACATACGTGTGATGGGAAGCTGCTGTCAGTCAGTGCCAGTGCTGTGGGGTGCACACATCTCTGCTTGCACTCGGTGGATCAGACTGTGCAGTCCCCCAGAGTCCACCCAGGCTTTAACTCAGCTGCTCTAATGATGCTGCATTAATGAATGCACAGTTGAGCTCTGAGTTATGTGTGGCTCTGTTGAGACAGTCTGACAGCAGAAATGGTTTTCCATAATTGAACTTTTTGTTCCCTAAAATAATGGTAATTTAAAAAATCACTTTCCCGGTGTGATCCATCAGTATCATCACTTGCAAAGAGTGAAGCTCATTGTGTGAGAGTAAGGCTCTTAGCCAGCACATGTGAATGTGTATCAAAATGTTTGGCTCTTTACTCTGTCAGACATGGCTATATGTTTTCTGGAAGAGAGTCCCAAAATAATAGTATGTGGGTCAAAGCAGATTAGCTAAAATAGCAAGAGAATTTTTAGAATTGGAATCCAAATAATGACTTTTTTAAACGAACATCAGAAAGACAAACCGAGGAGTTATAAAGTTTATATTATCCTTCAAGCATGCAAAAATGGCTTTTTTTTTCTAGTGGATTAAAGTCCTAGATCTTAAATGACAGCAGCTTAGCCTGCTTTCAGTTTTAATACTTTGAATCTATACTGTGCAACTAAAGAAAGAACTGTATATTTTATCCGTCTACCCTGCATTCATGGGGAATTTTATGCAAGGATGATGGTTAAGACATCATTTCACATTTCTATTGCACTGTACATTCGGATACCAGTATTTTACATTCATTAAAAAATCCTTCCTCTGCAAGCATGTGGCATACTGCTTGTGCTCCTTTCCACAGAAAGCATTGATTTTTCACTGAAAAGTCGAACGTCTAAAAAACCCAGCATGTCTCATGGGGTTTGCAGATTGGATTTACCTCATGGGATTTGGTCCTTGTTTCATCTGTGGGCCGGGAACCCGAGTTACCTTTCATCTTCCATGGTGGGCTGCTGCATTGTTGCTGCTGTGATATGTCATCATATGTGAACCAGAGATGTGAAATCTTGGTGCCTCATGGAAGATGTAACTTGCCATGATAGTTTTGTTTATGGGGAAGAATAAGATGACAAGGTCTGGCATTTATTTCGTGGTGATCCCTTCTTGTCTCTCAGTGTTTTAGTTGATGTGATGCTTCTCCCCTGTTGGACAGTAGAGTGCATCCAGACATCAGGAGTGCCTGTGTGGTTAACTAGGAGGTGTTGGGCAACTCTCAAGCAACATGCTTCAGCTTCAGAAATCTTCTGTTGATTTGACTGGACAGTGCAGTTCATGTCATTAATTGTCATTAAATGTCAGAGGAGATGTCAGAGGAGAGGGAAAATGGAGTTCAGAGGAAGCAAGTCCTTTTCATCTTTCAGGGGCAGGAATTAGTAGCATAGTGTAAGAGTCACAGCACAACCTCAGGGAAATGGGCAGTGATACAGGGCCTGGCTGTGATATTCAGGTTTTCATGGCTGTATCCATCAGAGTGCAGAAAAGAGAGAGGGTAAGCCACAGGAAGCTTTGCTGACAGAGGATCATCAAAAAGGAAGAAATGGCATTTCAATCTTCTGACTTTATTGTTGCGTTAGAATAAATGAACGTGTAACTGATGGATTTGGTTTAATCCTATGGAGTAACACCAGACAGTCTTTAATAATCAAGAAAAGCTAAAACATTAAATTCTTGGGTTTGGCTTCTTCTAAAATGTGGATGAATGGGTGTGAGCATGGCGAAGAACCAGAAAATAGGCTAAAGGTTCTTCTCTGCCAGCAGTCATTAAGGCTGGCAGCCCAGAAAATTGCAGTAGAATTACTGAAGTGTGACCCTTTTTTCTTCAGCACTTTGCTATTTGTTAGCTTTTTGGATCTAAATTTGTGGACCAGAATCATTCAGATGTTTCAGAGCTGGAACTTACATAATCAGAGAAAAGGATGACAGGCTCTTGGGGACATCACCCTTGTGGAGTGATGGAAGAGAAATCATAGTTTTAATGTACTTGCCTCCTGTAAGTTTAATCAAGAGCTAAAAATATCACCTATTTCCTGTGGATATTGGAGAACCTGTCTTCTTTTTTGTCATTCTATTTTTGCAAGATTCTGCATATTGATTATGTTCTTCCTCCTTATTCCCGAGAGCAGCTGTGATCCAGTTCTGCTCTCTGAAAACAAAATTTTCTCTAGGCTGAAAAAACCTGACTTCATAAATAAAAGCATTATTAGATGGTAGCTCTTTTTGTGTTTTATTCCATGCCTTTTTCTATGTAAGACCTTTAAATTAGATAAATCCAGAGCATGTGTTTGACTTGCACTATGCCTTTTGATGTTTAATGAGAAGACTACCTCAAAAAAAATTTCCTTTTCTATTTTCATGGTTCTGTTTTGGAAGGTCAGATATAAGTATTCATGTAAGGTTTGCAAGAAAAATATATGTGCAAGAGAGAAATACAGAGAAATAAGCTTGATGCTCACGACTTTGCACTGTAAAATTTGCCATTACTTTTTAATGTGGTTGTGAATGAATGTATCTCGAGAGTGGCAGACATTTCATACAACCTTCCGATCATTTCCGTAATCCTGGATTAATCCTTTGTCCTGGTTAGTGGGGTTTTGCCTGATCTCTGTTGATAAGCAGCCTAAAACCAGAGGGGGCTGTAATCCAGGAGTTCAGTGTGCTCCTGGGGGAAAGTGGAGATGTCCAGTGCTATTGTTGCTCTTCAGTGATCTGTAGCCAACATGTAAAGGCTTCTGGCATGATTTACAGCCTGTGCCTCTGCTGTGTAGGCTTGAAAGGTCCATCCTCAGCCAGTCTGAGACCAAGGTCACCTTGGTGATGCCTGGTCTAAACCTTCTGTGTGTTAACTCCACAGTGGGGACCTGCAGGTGACGGGAAGTGGACATTGCCCATATAGCACTGCCCAGAAAGCCGTTGGAAAGGACAACTTCACTATGATTCCTGAAGGGGTCAATGGAATTGAGGAAAGGATGACTGTTGTCTGGGACAAGGCTGTAGTAAGTAATTGCTTACTTTTATTGACTAAAAAAAAATGGAGTGTTGGCTGAATAATGAAGGCCAGGAGACTCTTGGCCAGTACTTTAATGACTTTCTAATATATTTCTGAAAATTCCCTGAGAGAATGCTACTGCGAGGTGAATTGCTTGTTTCAAAAACCTCTTCCAGTTGTTTAAACTCAGGGCTGTGTTTCAGTTCTGACACTGCACCACAATTGCATTTTATTAGACCTGAGGCTTCCCAGACTCCACCGCTCTATTTTCCAGTTGTGTCAGAGCGGATGCTTCTGAGAGTTGTAGTACCTGGAGCAATCTAATGGTTCTGAAGTGGACCTCATATAAACGTGATGAATGGATTGTTTGAATTTGGGAAGTGTCTCGTCGTTTTTGAGAAATTGCAAATGGATGGCAGCTGAGCCTGAGGCTAAATGATGAAATGCTTTGAAGGAGAACATTGCACATAATTCATACTGGCATGTTTTGCAGTGGACTGCCAGTATAAGTCAGCAATTTTTTGATGATTCCATGGATCCTAATGTATAGTGATATTCTCCCTCTATTGTCTGTCTCCACATACACACCCATGCACACAACACACACTCATTACCTTACATTGCATTGTGCTCAAATGCATATTGCAAACTGGGAAGTGGTAGCATTTACAGTGCTCCAATGAGCACTTCTCCCAGACTGTATTTCATAACCACTTTCTTCAGGGACTGCTATTGAGATTCCAAGCACAGAAGCAGCTTCAGGTACCTGCCATGTAGGAACAAAACAGGGAAGCAAGCAAAGTGCAGCCAGGCAGTGATACTTCTCTTTTGTTACTCCCTCAGTGGGAAGGACCTGCAGCAAGGGCTGCAACATGGGATTTACGGGTGGTAACATTCAGTCCTGCGCCACCGAGTAGCTTATATTTTGCAAACCTCATGTTTTACCAGGCAGGAAATAAGTGTTTATTTAATACTAAAAAGTTTGGCGTTGTTGTTTTTCCTTAGAACGTTGTTCTTGCTCATTGCCAGGGAAGACCCCAAAATACTTTACTGAGAAATCAAAATGCTGTTGTGTTCAGTTGTGACTACCATGCAAAGTTCTATTCGTGGTGACATTTCTCCAGGCAAGGATTTTATAATTGGGGTTGTATTACTCAGATGTATAGGTTTGGTAATACTAATAATAGAATGGACCTAATTTGCAAGAAATGTTCCCAGAAGTGTTGGACTCTTGATGTTTTGTTTCATTTCCTAATACTCATATACATTTCTCTGTTTTAAAAATGGTTAAACATTTAAATGGAAATTACTGGGACTAGCAACAGAACACACTTAGGCATCAATGTGTAGAGAAAGAGACCTTAGATGACTGAGGACCTTGGTGGTATCACCTGCATTAAGGTTTCATTGGCTGTTCTTTGCAATGCCTGGAGTAACACATTCATTTATTTGAAACTCCCAAGTAATGTGCTTTATATAAAGTCCTGTGGGATAAAATTTGTTTCATGCAACATCACTGTATCTATAAAGTACATGCTTTCCCGTACTGTTCAGTACTCTGAGTAGTAAATCTCCATTTCATAAGCATGTTTTGCTCACATCACATTGTTTTTAGGCCACGGGCAAGATGGACGAGAGTCAGTTCGTAGCTGTCACCAGCACCAATGCTGCCAAAATCTTTAATCTGTATCCAAGAAAAGGCCGGATTGCTGTAGGATCGGATGCTGATGTTGTTATTTGGGACCCTGATAAGGTGAAGACTATAACAGCCAAAAGCCATAAATCGGTAAGGACAAAAGGAAAACCAGAAAGAAAAAAGAAATGTCACTGTTACTTTTCAGCTGTTGATCCTAAATCATGTGAACACCAAATGCAGGGGATACAGAGGAGTGGAGTAACTGCCTGCTCCTGTTCTGAAATGGGTAAAAGTTTCAGGACATGAAAGTATTGAAATCCTGCATTGGAAGCATTGGGATCAGGATCTTTTCTCTCTGCATATACCCTTGCACTATGTATTTCTTTCATGCTTTTAGGCAGATCTGTAAATAGGTGTGAAACAGCAGCTCTGCAGCTGAGGTTAATAAGTCTGTGAGGATAAATTTAAAACCAGCTCAATTTTTTTGTTCACCTGAAAAGTACCTAATATTATAAATTGCATGATTAAATCAGCAGTATTCTAAACTATGAGAGATGATGAAATATTTCGATAATACAGCTCTAATCAGCTTCATGAATCAGATTTTCTGTTTAATTCCAGACTTTTGCCACATACATCTCTGCCCTTAGTGCAGAGTACTAGAGACTGCTAGTCTCTTTGATTTTGACTGACTGGTTTTACCTTATATGTTGTCTATCTTAAAGTTGTTACCTTATTGCTCAGTGCTTTGATCTTTTGCATTGGGGAATTCTTCCGAAAGTTTTACTGGAAATCCAGTAAAATGTCTTATATTAAAAAGGCAAAAACCACTTAGAAACCTTTAAAAAGTAAGTTTAGGTGATTCAGTTTCTGTTTCTCTCTTGGGATCTTTCTGTATTTTTAAGAAAGTAGTAATCACACCTGCCCTGTCATTCCCATTAAGACTCAGGCTTTCCTGGTCCTTTCTGGACTTTTTCAGACAGAAGTATGTGTGCTGGCCCCTTTGAAATTCACTTACTTGAAAGTCACAACAGATGCATGGCTGGACCGGGTCCTCTGGATATCCAGCAGCTGAGTCACAATTTTCCTTCATATTAAGGGTACCATAATTCTAGAGGCTCTGGAAAAATACGGCAAGTCTTCAAAAACAAGTGAGAGAAATCCTTGATGGAAAATGAGAAATAGAAGGAAAAGTCTGATCCAGGAAAGTCTGACCAGAAAAATCCTTTAAAGTGATTTCATAATGCATTACTTTTCCTTCATACAAACCAATTTTATACATTTATTGATGGCTGTTATCTAAAACTATGACTACAAATACAGATTATAAATTACTAATTGAAAGAGATCTGGCAGTGAATATGTTGGTTCATTCTCAGGCCATTGAGTACAACATCTTTGAAGGAATGGAGTGCCATGGTGCCCCACTTGTGGTCATAAGCCAAGGGAAGATTGTGTATGAAGATGGAAACCTGCACGTAAATAAGGGAATGGGCCGCTTCATCCCTCGCAAACCTTTCCCTGAATATCTTTACCAGCGCATCAAAATCAGGAATAAGGTAACGTCAAATACTACTTAATCTTCTTTGTAGCCAAACCCTCTTGAAACCACAGCAGCGTAGGTTTTTAATGTTACTGTGCTAATGAGTCCATTTCAGATGGATTGTATATGACTTGTTCAAAAAATGACCACAAAACTAGTTCCTCTGCAATTGTGAACTGATGTAACACCATGAGCTTCAGTGTGTAGAGCACATAATTGTCAGTTGGGCATAATTGCCTTCTGTCCAGCTGTGCAGGCTTTTGAAGGGAGGTAGAATAGTGATAGAATTTACTTTCAGTTAAAATTCAGGAAAAGATAAAGCTGCTTGTGGAGGAGGGTTAAGCAGAACTTAACCAGAATTTTAAATTGCATACTGAACTGCCACACTGCAGAGAAGAAAAGCATGTAAGCCAGAGATACTCATTATATTGGGCATCTCTGAAATACTGTTAGTGCATTTGCTGAGCTGGGTATTAGCAGCATTCATAACTCAGAAAACTTTTCTCTTTTGATAAATAAAAAGCTCGGGAAGTGACCAAAATTAAGACTGGGTCACTTCTGGTTTTGAATTGTTATATCTGTCCTGCTCTTCTGAAAACCAATTGGTTGGGCACTAGTTTGGGGTTATTTGGAAATTGCTTCTTGCCACTGAGCAAGAAAGTCACTGTGAGAGCAGAGATAATGAAAAAAATGGACTAAAACTCATATTTTCTTCAACCAAGCATGTATAATAGGCTGTGAGACTGGCAGCTGAAATTAAGTCTATGAGCAGGTTGATAGTTTCTGTCTTTCGTCATTTATGATACAAATTCTGTCAAACTGCAGAAAAAAGGTTTGCACTTCTTAGAAGAAAAGGCCCAGTAAAATGGAAATGCACCTGCCAAAGTTTTGCAGAATACCAATCAGTGTTGCTTTTTTTTTTTTTTACATAATCCATGTAGATGACATGGGCCTTCTCTTCACACTCGCCTCTCAAGGGTTTAGCTCTTGGGAGTGCTATATAAATTAGTGATGATGTCATTAGAATACTGAAACCATCAAGTTAAAAACAAGTATCAGAGAATAGTGTCTTGTAGCAGGAGTTTTCACAAAGGTAACTGGGCTAAGTAACCTGTGTCTTGCAAGTGGGCCTGGATTTTGGGAGACTTTTGATACTTGGGCCAGGTGTGCAAAGAGACAAAGAAAGGGACTGCTGTTTTTGCTCCTACAGCTCCCTCTGCTGCCTGCCCAGAGTAAGGGAGAGCAGATCCGTGACCGGATTTTTTTTCCCACTGTCAAATTTTATCCATTGGAAATATTTAGAAAAACCCAGTCATGGTAGTATCAGCTGCCGTATGATCATGTCAGTGCACGACAGAGGAATATAGAAAACACATATCAAGCAAGGGACTGCAAAACAAGAAACTGGCACAGGTTAGCAGTATAAATTTATCCCTAGAGCAGGGATAGGAATATAAATTCGTGCTTTTGTGGGTCCCTGGAAGATGCATTCATTGCTGTGATTGGCATCTGCTTTCTTCTGAGCATTAGTTTTGGCTCAGCTTGCAAGACGGTGGCTCTTCTGAGCCTGATGTCCCCGTCACCAAAAGCAAGGAAAATGCATTGATTTCTGTGAGAGCTGGATTAAACCCCTGTGAATAGTGTCTTTCTGTACAGTGTTTTAATTTCATTTTTAACCTGTTGGGGAAATGGCTCTGAAAACCATAATCTTGTAGTCTCAGACTTCTGATCTTTTTGATGAGCTTTGGATTCTGCAATTCAATGGCTTCAGGCTCTTTCTGAAAGTTGGAACTGTTCTTATTAAAATATTATTTCCTAGATTGCTATGATTTTAAGGCCAGTGAAGTTGTTTTGATTCTTTTCTCATATTCCTCATAAGAACTGTACAGGGAAAAAATGTGGAGACTGTGAATTGAAATCAGAACTCAAGTGACAGATACTTTATTGACAAATATTATAAGATGGGTCCCATGCCACAGTGTGGCATACAATTGCTTTTCTAGTTGATGACAAGAAGTTGAAACTTTTGAAACTTTTGAAATTTAATTTAAAAATTGCCACCACTTTTCAATGAAGAGAATTGAGATCTTTGAAGGGGAGGAGCAGAGGGAATACAGGTAGGAGAGAAATTGCTGCAGTTGGCATAGTGGGTATCAGTCTGTTACAACCCAAGCGTAATTTGGCAGTGGAATGGAGAGAGAAAATATGATTGTGGTTGATCTTACGTAAAATAAACGTCTTAGGTCAACCTTTGTTCTTTTGAATCCCATTTCACCCCATTGATTGTGAAGAAAGCCTGATAAGGATCTCTCTCATAATTTATATATATATATATATATATAGAAATGGAAGGAGGAATTTGTAATTTCCTGTATATATAAAGCAAACTGCAGCTTTGCTCTGTATATAGCAGAATACAGCTCTGTGCTCAGTGCTCTCTACATGCAGGCAGGAGTATCTTTTGGCAGCATTATCAGAGCATTCAGTGTCTGGATTTTTACTCTTCTCTTGATCTAGGTGGGAGGACTGCAAGGAGTCTCCAGAGGAATGTATGATGGGCCTGTGTATGAAATCCCAGCTACGCCAAAATATGCAACTCCTGCACCCTCAACTAAATCCTCCCCTGCCAAAAACCAACCCCCACCAATCAGAAACCTCCATCAATCCAATTTCAGCTTATCAGGTAAGTCAGCCTGACTAATGAGAAACATTTTAAAGCCATGAGTTTGGATTATTGGTGTTAAATTTCAACCATAATTACTTCTTTAATAAAATGTCAAAGGATTGTATATACTCATATACATGCATATACTTACATACACACACACACATATACACATGTATGTATACACGTTTTTACGCATTCTTCCCTAGGAATATTTTACACATTGCCAAACATTCAAGATGCTTGCAATTTGAAATTTTTCTGTGTCAGTCTTCCATTACTATTTACCTGGCCCACTGCAATTAGCTGAGGTCACTGGTTGATGTGACTGAAGCCCCTTGGTGGTGTGTACAGCTGGTGGGACTTGGGTCTGGTGCAACCCTTCTGTCTCAGACAGCTCAGATGCTACATCACCAGAAGCTGCTAGACATGGAAACCTCCACTGTCCTTGTCCTTGGTTGTAAACCACGTGCAGAAGTCGTTCGTATGCAGATTGGAGTATTTCTTACCCTCTTTGCTCTTGGTGTCCAAAACATTTTCCATGGTACGTAAGAAATAGACTGGAAAATCATCCTTTGGGGTTGCTGGAAATAATTCTTGTCCTCTGAAGACAATTACAAGTGTTTCAAATCCTTGTCTTTCAAAAGTCTGCAGCCCCAGTGGTGAATAATGCCTCCATATGGTGTTACAAAAGTCATTGGATTTTCTCCCTTGTGGGAGCTAATGGTGGAGTTTTCCTCCCTGACAGATCCTGTCTTAGAAACTAAACAAAACTTCTGGAAGAAAATCCAAGGAAAGCAAATATATTAAAAACCTTTCTAGTGAGTTGAAGTATATTTTTGCCAATACACCTGGGGCCAGGATGACATATACAGATCTATATGAAGCTATATAAAGCAGAAAAAGTGCTTAGAAATTTGACATCTTAGTAATAACTAGTAAGTGGGATTTTCATAAGCATCTGAAGCTGTGGTTTCACAGTCCACTGCTGGATCTGTGTACTACCAAGGCATCTAGTGGTACAAATTTGATCCAAATGGTGCAATCACACATTACTGTGTTCTTTTGAAATTAAGCAGAACCAGAGACTATGATAACATTTTAAATTACTCCACACATTTATGGTAGTCTTACATTGCCTTTAGGAAACTGAGTGTGATCAGGCAATATTTAGCCTGTCAGAAAGCTTGCTGTCCCCTTAAGCTTAACCTTTCAAGATTTTAAAATGAAGTTTAAAGTGGATGTGAGTTTACATCAGTTCAGTGCTCCTTTCCTCGTGGATTTATCATTGCTAACATCAGATTTACTGTACTGTTGACCCATGTGCTCAGTAGGGACAGATACTCTAAATCGGTGACACAGTTTGAAAAATCCAGTCTGCAAGTACATGTTTTGGGCTTTTTTTTGTAGTTAATAATACTTTCTGTCAGGGTCTGATCTCGAAAGGGAATCCAGTCCATAGCCTGTCATAGGCTCTTCTTCAGGTTGGTGGAATACAATTCCCCATGTAGCGTGAACATCAGTCTGATCCTAAACATTTTATCCTACACTTCCCATTCAAGACAACTGGAATTAAGGCACAGAAACGTGCCTTGAAGATCAGTTTAGCATTTCAGTCAGAGGTCAGCTCAAGAGAAACCAGCACATGGTCATGTGAGAGAAGCATAGCCAGGTAAAATCTCACTGCTGATGATTTATTCCTCTTCATAGCTTTGTTTCCTCATTCTCTGCTGTTGCAGGAGCTCAGATTGATGACAACAACCCGCGTCGTACTGGCCACCGCATCGTGGCACCTCCTGGTGGTCGCTCTAATATTACCAGCCTTGGCTGAAAACTGATGATGGACAGAAACACGAGGATGAAGGATTATGGGAATAATGTCCATTCCCTTCAATATCTGTGTTATTGAGCCCACAGTTTTATTTGGTACTAATGGAAATAAAAACAAAAATGTCTTTCTTTTTTTTTTTTTTTTTTTTTGTATAGAAGAGGTGATAATAGTGTGGTGTGTTTGCTTGGAACTACTTGCCTCACAATTGTGCTTTCATGCCATAGTCACCTTAAAGCATGGTGCTTCCATTGCCCCTTTAGTGACTACAGGTTTTAGCTTTGTCTTGTAACTGAATGATGGTTCCTTTGCACCCTTTCGCTGTATTAGAGTAGTTAGTGCATGTTACTGAGTTATTTATGCAAGTTGCATTCTGTGAGTGAGTCCCTTTAGAACACGTTGCCAACAATTGACTAGACACAATGCCAAGATTAATGTCTGTATTTGAGAAACACCACCAAAAACACTTATGAAGGAAGAAAATGGCCATCTTGAAAGTAAGCAGTAGAGTAGTATAGGCAGCTTCTGTTTAATCTTTAATTTATTATAAACCCAAGAAGCACTTCTCTCAGACACAGAAGATCATCGGGACACGTAATGACAAATGGTCTCCGTAGCACCTGTCTGTTCCCACTCGGTACATTCCAAGTCTGTGTCCTTCTTGTTTCCATTTTAGACAGAGCCATAATTTTTACACACCAATGCCATTGCCACCCCTGCAGGGATTTCTCCACCTGGGCAGTAGTGCTCTCCTTCTGCATGAGATTTTTGGTACTTACAGATAATCCAAGTTGCCGTCGGATTTTTAAAGTTTTTTGTACAAACTTTTTCCTTTGTAATCACATGCATTTTTACTTACTCTACCGTATCAAGATCTACTAGTTGTGGTTCAATTTCTGAATTCAAAGCTTGTGAAATAAAAGAAATTAATTGATGGGTAAGCGTCCTCCTCTGCTTTCCAGTGCTGTGACTCAGGGATTGAAAATTTAGAGTGGAGAAACTCAAGAGAAGTTGTCTCTTAGGTTGACATCATGCCATAGAAGGATGTGCCTTAGATCACAAGTGTTGTTAAAGACATCATTACAGATGTCTGCATACTATATGTCTTAAGTAAATAGAGCTCACAGTAAATGTTCGTACTAGAAATTGTACTTACTAATGGTTGGTCTCAGAGGTCTTTTCCAACCTTAATGATTCTGCAATTCTGTGACATTGCAGCTGCCTCAGTTAACTTTCTCCCAGGACCTTCAGGTCTACATTTTATTTGCCTGAAGTGGTAACTCATTGCCATTATCCTCATCTGTAGTACAGAAGCAGTATGCAGTGCTCCAGTTTGACCTAAGCTGTATTTGACTTCATACTGGTTTTCTCTGCTGACAATCCATGCAAGTGTCCTGGCATGGCATGAACAAGACATGCTCCAGGTAAGGTGAGGAAAGTGGACTTTAATTCTGTCTCTGAGAATGAATGAAGTTTTTTCTCCTTGTCTTTCTGACTCTCTCACAAACTATGTAAAGAAACCGTTATTTCCTGTCACTTTTTACTTGTCTAATTGTGTTGCAGATGCTGTGGGAGGTGTGGGCTACAGCAGAGGTGGGGTGCTAAGAGATTAAGGAGGTCAGCTGAACACCTTCCCCTGTGCCACTTTGCCTTTGTCTACACTGCAAAGCTGCACAAGGAAAAGTCTTGCAGCAGCGTGGTGCCACTGTAATGGTTTTATCTAACTGCACCCGTCCATCCCATCCACACAGCAGTAACTTGGGTTGGCACAGACAACTTGGTGATAGCCAGGTGCATGTGGGACATAAATGTTTTGGGAAGTAGCCTACCTGAAGCCTGTCATTCTGAAGCCAGTATGCCGTCAACTCTGGCTGCCCTGGGAAAGGAACCGCTACCCTGGAAAACTCCGTTTGGGTCATCTTGGTCTGAAACCTGGCAGCAGAGCTGGTCTGAACAGCCAGCTTTTCTTTTTTCTTTGGCTCTGGGCTGAACCAGTGGAGAAACACTGCAGTTCAGTCTGCAGTGACCTGAATTGATTGCTCCCAAAAAGAGGAAAATAATGCTTTTCATGAACAATCCCTTCCGCTAAGAATTCAAATTCATGTTTCCTATTGCCTGGAGAGTACTCTCATCCCCAGGTCTGCTTGGTGGTTCAGATATTTTATGACATGAATTAAAATAAATTGCTCACTTGGTGGTTCAGGTTGTTTATAGGAAGTAAAATAACACTAGCAGAGAAGCCTGAGGACAACCTGCCCTGGAATAACCTACAGCCTAGCAGGTAAGGCAGTCCTGAAATGTCAAGTCTCCATTTTATCTGTCCTATTCCAACCCATTTGCTGTGAATGTTGACAGCCAGCAATGGTTTTGGTGATGTAACCCTGACAACAGAAATACAGCTGGTTTGTGAAGCGATGCAGCAAATCTGACAGTGTGAAAATTTCGAAACTGCTGGTTACAATTTCCGTAGTGCTTTCCTTGCATGCTTTGGTGCAAGTAGCAATTGTTGCTCATCTCCAAATACAACTCCTACTCAATGTATGAGGCTCGTCATGCTTGAGGTGGTAGAAATGATCATTGTGTAACCAGTGTTGAGATTCCACTTTTCCTACATGCTTAACAGCATCTTAAACCAAAGAACCCTTTGCCTACAAGCTACTTAAAGATCCACTGTTAACATGCATTTATTTTTTCACAGTGAAGAGTCTGTGATTAAATACGTGTGGGTGTTTGAGAGGCATTTCATGGTTCAGTGCTTCTGGTGTGAACAAGACTGTGCTTGTCGGGTCAATGTGACTATCCTACGATTTCTCCAAGGAGAAATACCCCAGTGTACCCATGAGGTTCATAAGCCCCTGCAGCCTGGCCACTGCTGCCATGGGGCTGCTGAGGGGCAGCCTGTAGGAAACCTGTGGATCCTGTGCTGTGCCAGAGTCTCTGCTCTGAACATGCAATGCTGCCTGGATGTGATTCAAGCAGCAATTGTTTGGAGCACAGGCACCCTACGTGGATGTTACTGTGATAACCATCAGAGCAATGGCATCTGCCTTTGCTCATGGAGGGTTAAATAAAGCAAGGTAAGTGGTGCTTCCCTTACCAGCGGGAGGCCTATTTCATAGTGATGCCTCTGCCCCTACATCACTAACCTGTCCTGAAGACAATAAAACTAACAGCAAAGAAAATGTGGATTAGCTGGTGATCTGAGCGCATCCTGCAGAATAGGAAACTCTACTTGAGTTTGCTTCCTTGTAGGAGCACCAAGGTAGGAGATGTTCAGTTTGTGAACTTGGGGGTGGGGAGCTGCTGTTACCTCACTAAAGTTGGTAGCAGTGCAGAGCTTTCATGCTTTCTGAATCATCAAGCTTCTAAAAATTTGCAGCAGGTTATGACCTTTATATACTGGATGTAGCCCTAATGGTGTAGAACTTGCTCTTCCGTGTTGCTATTTGCAGACCACTTAAGTCCCTACGACCAGCCTGAGGATTATCTGTCAATCAAGTGATGTGGAAGAGAAGGCTGGATCCATAGATCACCAAGGAGGTGGCAAGAAGAATTTGCTGTATGATTTTCCAGGATTTCATCTTCTTGACATAAACACTTGTCCAAGGAAAAGTCTTCAGTGTACAAAATATCTACTCAGATATCTATCAGTTCATGTAAATATACCCTGACATTAATAACAGGTGTTACATTAAAAAAATAATTAAAAATTAGAAATATTTCAAATCTGCATGATAAAAGACAACTTCATAATTAGAATATCAGTCTGGAATAGCAATGATTTAATTCAAGTTGTATCTTAATCCTGTGTAATTGCCAAGGAGCTCTTGGTATAAAAAAATGTATTTTCATTCCAGGTTCAATAGAACACCGGATTTTGTATTTTTTTTTTGTTGTTGTTTTGCTTCAGGAAGTGTCCATGAATTCAGTGCTTGCATCTGAATTTTCACCTCCCTTAAAAATTCAGGGATGTCTGAATGCACCATGTTCCTTATTTCCTTCCCAATGACTAATCTATTAGTCATTGTTCATCTACTCTTGGTAAAAACGTTAAATCTCAGTCATCTAAACAAACTGATTTTAGGATAGCTTTTCATCATGGTTGTGATGAATTTTGCTCAAACTTTCCAGATAAATTTCAATAATGGCAGTGAGGGGTACTGGGAGAAGGGTGTATGGGATATGTTACCCTCGATGTTTAAAAATAGGAGAAAAGAGGCACGACATTTTCCCCTAAATTTCTACAGAAGTGTTTTTGATATATGCCTGTAAAGTATGATCAAAGCTCCATGTTACCCTTTCCAGAACAAAATAAAGAAAGTGTACTTTATAGATTTACACTGTAAAGCAACTGTTTTGAGCTGTGACTGGACCTAATCTTCAGGGTCTTTTCCAAACGAAATGATTCTATGATTCTATAACATAACACAGAAGTAAGTTCAACAGTGCTTAACTGCAGAGCAACTGTTGTGAGTTTTGTTTGGCATTTGCTACACTTGTTTTTTGGCCCAATTAAACTCTGTCTTGTTCAGTATCTGTATCACTGAGTGATGGCAAGTGCACGAAATCTGCTCATGACATTAAACAGGAACTCTGTGTATCCATGCAGAAACTCAAAGGAGACTGAGAAGTCAGTAACAGGGGCAAGAAAAACAGGTGTTTTGTTGGGAAATTGCTAATGTGACTGTGGGAGAAGAGAATAAAGGTCTGTAAAAACTCCATCATAGGAAAGTCGGGCAGATGGAAGGCTGGGAGGTGCCCACACCTACGCCTGGGGGCACTCGCGGGGGTCCTGCCGAGCACTGGGACCCTCCCTGGCTCCTTCCCGGGATTCCCCGCCCGCCACCTCCACCAGCGAGGGGATGGAAACCTCGCAAGCTGCCCAGCAGAGGGCACTGCTGCCCTGCTTTTGGAATAATCCGAACCTTTCCTCTTTTCTAATGGAGAGAAAAAAACATTTCAGCCCTGCCCAGCCAAAGGAGAGCAGCCGGGAGACCCCACTTGGGTGATGTGAGTCTCGGCTTGGATAATTAGAGACCCGCTGGGGTGACTGTGCTGCACCCAAACTGTGATGGGAGCCGCTGCTCTGCCGGGTGGTTTAAAGGATCATCAGCTCTAGTGGTAAAAGCTTCCTTATTGCCATCTCTACGGGGGGGGGGGGGGGGGGGGGGGAAGCAGAATGAGCAGCAACTAAAATGTCCAGATCAGGCAGAGAGATCACAGAGCTCAGACACCAAAATACCAGAATCAAATGCTTGAAGTGGTACAATTTAGAATAATTTTTTTTTTTACTATGTTTGGGGTGAAAATTAACTTGCTTTGGTAAACTCGTTTGTGTGGCAGCACTTCTGTCTGAGGCAAACTGCATAATGATGTAGCATTGTCCATCCTGCACCAAAGGACATGCTTTTCGTTAGCAAAATATCATGTTTATTTTTAAAAAGGCAGAAAACTTCCATTTCATGAAAACTGTAAGTTTGCTTAAATGGGGGAATTTATTACACAATACAGGTGCTCTGTACAGCCAGTAAGAACTCCCTGCTTTGCACAACAAAAATTCCCATAGGAGAAGTAATGAGCATAACAAAGTATGTTGGAAACAAAAGGGTGCACTTCAGGAAGAAGACTAGAAACTGAAGTATAAAAAAATGAAAGACTAAACTGGTTTTGTCTCATTTTTTCTGAAAGTCATAATATGAAATCTGAGACAAAGGAAGAGAAGTACATATATAAAAATCTTTGTACAAATATTAAAAAGCATACATAGCCCTAGAAGCACTAGAAAGTAACAAAAGAGTGACCGAATGTCATATTTTGATGTACCAATACTATCTGAAGTCTGTTTACATATTCTTTACATTTTTATCTGGTTTTGTTAGGCCAAAGCAGAAATTACAAAATATTAAGACCCGATCTACCACATTTAGGGTTCAAAAGCAAATGATATATTGCTACTGAGATGAAACCTTACTGAGATACACCAACCTGGGCAATCAGCCTAGTGTGGATCAGTTCTACAAGTGCACTTTCCTCAGGTATATTCCAAATCTAAAACTATCTCTCCTCCACACTCCCAAAGCAATCTTAAAAAGCTTATAATAAAGACTTCCTTGTTCCCCCTTACCAAAATGAAGAGGGAATGTTGTATTAACAGCTAAAGGAGGTCAGGATTGACTGTAGCTAAAAAAGATTTATCAGTTATTGATTTTCTTCGTTGTTCCTCAGCAAAGCAGCTCAGTAAGTATCTATAGCTGCTGAGATTCCCCAGAAGAATGCTTTGGTACATTGTGTTCAGACAGCTCATATAAAGGCTTTTACTACTTGCTGCCTTTTTTTTTTAACATATTTGAGTTTTTCCTTGGTTCAGTCTCCCCTTCATGTGGACTTTGTAACATCTCTCTGAAAGACATAAACAAGAAAAATAAAACAAAATCGTAGACAGTTTTAAAATGCTGTAATTCTTTCTTAAACTAAATTAATTTTGATAAAAGAAAGGCACTTGCCATATAACTTCTGCACTCACTGGCTTCAGCTGCCTCTGTTGAGGTGCCAAAGCAAAACTGCAGAAAGATAAACGTTCCTTTGTTGGGTCCCTGTTCCCTACACACGTATCCCTTGTTGGCTGTGGGAAAGGAGTGTGTGAAAAGGGTTGATGCCATCGGGGAAAGGAGCCATCTCCTGAAGTCAGTCCCAGGCTGAGGTCACTCAGGGGATAAATACTTTTCCCCAAAGGCCTGTGGCTCCCGAGAACCAACTGTTTGCTTTGCCTGTCAGCAGGATTTTCCCTGCTCAATATATCAAGCCCCAGCGACCAGCTGGCTGGTTTGATCTGCCCGTAGTAATCAGCTGGCATCTTTCAGGTTTGCAGCCATTTCTTCTCCTCTAGTTAGCACCCCAGCATAAGGCAACTGAAACATCTATCAAGAAAATCATTGTTAGAGCTGTTACCCTCATCAGCCAAAGACTGACGCTTGCCTTTGTTCCTGAAATAAAGGTGGAAGTTGAAAGCCTAAATACCACAGACCATATTTTGGTTGCTACATGTCAGCCTAGTTCCATTGAATTCACTTGTCTCTGCTGATTTATGCTGTCTGAGACTCAGGTTTAAAAAGAACTAATTAAAGGAAGCAGTATTTCTCATTTCTCTACCTATAATCAAAGTTATTTATAAAATACACAGCAGCACCTACAAGCAAACACAGATGAATTTCCTAACTTTAAAAAAAACATGGGGAAAAATAGGTCAAGTACATGTGAGAAAGAACTGTTATGGAAGCTTAGCTAATGCAGGCATTATATTTTGGGTTTGACTGACATACCTGCTTATGAAGTAGATTTTGTAGCTTTTTATTTTAAAAAGTATTTTTTTATAAATTGGTTTTCACATATTTTTAGCCTCTACTGTACCTGCATGAGTCAGAAGTCAGTCCATGGGGCTCTTGAATATTTTCATGAGAATCATCTTTTTCTGCTGATTGAGGTGAGTGGAAGGTCTGTCTTCTGGATTTTATTTTTTCCCCTGAATTGCCAAATGCATGTGGATTAAAGAAAAAACAATCACATATAGTAGAGCTTGTTTGGTTTTGATTGACCTAAAGCAAAAAAATACCCTCTAACAGTTCAGACATAATGTTAGTATTCCAAGGAAATCACTCCACTTTACATCAGACTAGCACACTGCTTTTTTACCATTGGTTACTTCTCAGACAGCAGAGTTTGAACTTTCACACTTGCTGAACACTGAAGTAAGTTTTCATGTAGTGCAAGAGTTGAAAGCTCTACCATTTATTATCTCAGCAAGTAACTGAAAATGGTTTTTTATTACCAGTAACCAGAAGAAAAGCCAGTTCATAATTTTGAGTGATTTGAATCAGAAAAATCTGATGTTAAAAATCCACTGCTTTTAGGGCCCTGAACTAAGCTTCCACTTGTGTCCCCAGGGTCACGTGCCTACCATGGTTCTGCACACTTGAGAAACAACCAGCTGGGGGGAGACACTTCAAAACTGTGCAGGTGAGTGAGCTGCTTTTCCCTTTCAGGCACCCATCTCACCATTCTGTGTCTTTCAAATGTAATGCCAAGTGCTTAATTCTGATAATGACAGAAAGATTGCTTGGCTCAAAGGATGACACTTTGTATACTCCACCCAAAACCTGGATGAGGAAACACAACTGCTATTCTGACAATTTGTTAAAACTACAGTAAATTCATATAAATATTTCAAGTTTCCAGATTCAGTAAAGTTTTACTTTTGAGCATGTGTGTGGAAAGGCAATTCTTCTATTCCACCAGGAGAATGAAAGCTGGGTGACTCAGCTCTGCTGCTCTCCCTAAGACTTACTAATTGAGGTGAACAGAGAAGTTTCTAAAGGACATGATAATGATATTAAAAATAATTTTGGTTTGAGCAGGGCAAAGCCTCACCTCAGTGGACACAATGTGATTTACTGGCTAAAGGCTGCTCTGGAGTGACGAAAGGTGACACTTTTTTGTGGCTGTGCTGCTGGTGAACTGGGTGACCCTGTACAGACTGGCTTTTCTACATCCCAGTTAGGGAAATGGCACTGATGAACAATCTCTCCTGCAACTCTGATGTGTTATATTGCAAGAATCTGCACTGATATGTGGAACTAACGGGGTTTTTAAACAATTCAGGATTGTATCAACCTGCTGGCTTGCTCCTTTTGGAAGGCTTCTTCTTCACAGTCACTGGAACTCTGGTCAGCACAGCCAACTCACTCACAAAGTCCTGCTCTGCTTCCTGCACTCAAGGATAAACCAGGAGTCAGTTAACACAACACAGTTCAATTCTGGGTTACGTTATGCTACACGTGGCATGACAAAACAGGTGCATGTCACTGGACAAACACAGTAAACAATATGTCCAGCATCAGTTCCTACAAGACAGTGGTGAATCTTAGCCCTGACTTTAACTAGGATATCAAAGAGACCTCATAACCTGTCCCATGTTTTGCCATTGACTGCTTCAGATCCATGAACCATTTTACCCTGATTTACCCTTAGATGATTCTCCAACTCGGTTTCCAGGTGATGCAACGCCAGCAGCTTCTGTTTCAGAGACTCCAGACGAATTTGCTGCTGCAGTTCAAACTGAGACAAAACCTTCTTTTGCTGCAGCATTATCCTGGTCAATAGAAATGCAAAAGTAAAGATGTTGTTCAGTTCAAGGGAGGAATACGATCCTGGCAAAGTCTATTTAGAAGATTCTGTACAAAAAAAAGGCCCCTTAACAATATTGGTCCAGTCAGCTTCTGCTGGGACAGAAATTTTTATAGTAGGTTTTTAGATAGATTTACTTATTTTAATCACCTGCCTTGGCTGTCCATAGGATACAAGCTCCTTTAGGAGGTAGGAATAAGAGCAGGAGTTTGGGTTGTCCTGGGCTTTGGGAGCTGGAGTCCAACTCTAAAGCTGAAGTCTGCTTTCAAAACCATTGCATGTTTTTGAAGTCAGCTTTACTGTCTGCTTGCCAAAGGGACAAGCTGTTAGAAGATCAGGTGTGAGGATAAGGGATTAAGAATTAGACACTTCATCCAGGGCTCTTCAGTACCAGAATGAGACTCATCCAGAAACACGGTAATTCAAAATCTGGCAACTGAGAGCATTGACAACTGTATTCTTCACTTGTTTTACTTTTCTAGTTAAGGATTATTATTAATACAGTACAACCTGAATGGCTGAAACTTTGCTGCATCTATATTTCTTCTGTTTTCTTGCCTGATCTACCTTAAAGCAATGCTGTCAATCATCCATCACCATCCTCAGGGAAGGAGGTAACACAAATTGTTTCTGACATCTACATATAATGAAGCTGCTGTTGTAATGGTCACTGCCTACAGGTTAGCTTTCAAAATCTGCTTTTTTTGATAACGTTGCACTATGGGCAAAAAGAAATAAAAAAATAAAACAATGTAGGGTTTAATGAGAGTTAGACAAATTAATGGAAATTTTGTCAATTATTTACAAAGGACTGGGATTCGACCATAAAAGAAATCATAATGAAAACAGGAAAATGGGTTTGATTACTGATGGTTATGAGACCAGCTTAGATGCTGAACATTCTTCAACAACATATTTCTGCTTGTATGAAGGTCAATTTCATTGTATTCTGTTTTAAGACACTAGAAGACATTATGGGAGAAAAAATCTGAGACAACAGCTAGAAGCAAATTTATGTGTCAGAAAAAATGATAAATTTCATAATGAATAACTAACAGATCTTTTATGAAGCCCTTTATATAAATCCATTTCTACACTAATTCAAACAAGGATGAAAAAAGGTGGGCAATGATTTCTTTCAATTTAGAAGTAACAATATCTAAAAAAAGAATTAACCCCTTTACAAAATTGCAGATGCTATGTGGTTCTGGATAATAAACTGAGAGTAAAGACATAAAATGATTACAAAAATGTATCATGTGCATGCCAAGCCATACAGCTTTTTATGACAACTTATTCCTTTGTAGTTGAAGTGCTTTTTTTGTCTGGACTTTAAGTTTTATAAAATCAGTACTTAATTAAATATGATTTTTATTTAATTAACATTTGAAGGATTATACTCTAAATTTAGTGCAAGTAATCTTGATTGTCCAAGGCATTCACTGAAATCTTGCCATTTTGATTTTTTTTGTGCTTCAAACATTTTCTCTTCATTATGGTATATGTTTCTTCCACAGCAAACTAACAAACACTTTTGATGTTCAAAGTAAAAAGGATGGAATGTAATGAATTAGACAGCACTGGTTCCCATCCTACATTTATGTTAAATTTCTTCTAAAATTTCGCATATGTTTTGGCATTGGTTTTCATTCTCTCTTTTTAAACTAAGTACAGTTCTTCAATCTGTAACTAATGACTATCAGAAAGTTTATTTTATAAGAAAGTAAATCAGATATTTCTTTTCCATCAAAGACAAATAGAAAATTCAAATTCAAGACATTTATTCAGCTAGACATTTATGTAAATCTGCAATGACTCACAACACTAAAATACAGTCAGTATTGCTGCTGCCTGCTCTTACCTTTGACGGACAGCAGATGACATGTTCAGGAAGCCTTTGGTGTGTTTTTCTTTCAATGCCAGTTCATCCTCTTGTTTCTTCTTAAGTCTGATCTTTTCATTTCTTTCTGCTGAAATAATATTTTTGAAAATCTCCTGCTCAGAATTACAAACTGAATTGTGGCAACCTTCAGCAGAAATTAATCCCAGTTCTAGGCAGTCTTTCCAAAGTTACTGTTCCTTAGGGGATATCAAGTACTTCTTACACAATCTTGCTCTGCCACTGTGATCTGTTGCACAGACAATAGTTTGTGCATCATTTAGCAGAGATGGTAATGTCACTAATCTCCTATTCTACCTACTTCTTCCACTAGGCTAACTGATTACCATGGAATTCAAAGCAGAAATTTTATAAAACCCCCTTGATTTCTTAAGCAGAACCATAATACCTAACCAAAACATGCAATATAAAGAAAGCTCCCACTTAGATGCCACTGAATCCTGGGAATGCTTAACTTCACAAGATGTCCCTTCAACTGACAGCAAACTATTCTGCATACTTGTGCATATGCTCACACTCTGTGACTAAGTTAGTGCTTATTTGCTGACCAGGCTCCTGATCTTGCCTCTGAAGTCCTGACTGGCAGCAAAGCTTGGAGTGTGTCTGACAGACAGGACCTTGCACCACTGCTTCTAAATAAAACACAGGGAGGGAGATGGATGGGTATGTAACAGATCAGGGTACATAACCTTCATCTGGGGAGCATCCAACCTTTTCTGAGTGCTCAGAAAAGCTGACAGGCACCTTTCCTACCAATGGCACCATCACGGAGCAGTTACTTTAGGCTAGGCTGGGCTGGGCTGGTTGTGCAAGGGGAGGTACTCTCCACCTTTTTTCCTGTGGCTGTGCCAGACAGACTAAATTCAGATTTACTAGGCCAAGGGATGTCGGAAGAAGCAAACTCCTCTAGCCTGACATTATGCATAGTCACCGGGAGAGAGATGCCTGGCATTATGGTCCTTACTTCCATTTAACTGCCACTGAATGAAGTACATAAAAAATTTCCTATGTGGCAATCCTAACCCCACACATAATACACAGTAGGTGGTTCTATTGCCAATGCTGTTTTTTCCATCTTGTATTTTAGAACAAGAAGTTATGAGAGGACTTGGTGAGGAGGATCACACTCTTAGTATGGTGATCATGCTTGGAGATCACCTCAGAGATCAGCCCCTTCTGCAAAGGAAGCAACATGGATGTTCTCACTCCTGGATGAGCTTGGATGGAAGGCAGTTGGCTGGCTGGAAGGTCTTCGAGTGTCCTGGCTGTGCCCCCAAGCAGAGCTCCAGGATGTTAAGAATCACAGCTACAGCACGCACACATAGGTTTGCAGTATTTTTTCACTGTAGCAGTTCATTTGATTGGTGGATTTCAGCTGGGTTTCTTTCTGGCCACCCAAATCTAGAACATTCCTGCTTTATTACCAGCATAAATACTCTCATCTTCCCTCCTGTCTGAAGGCTTACATTGCAGCAGAACTATTTCCTTTTCCTTCAGTAGAAAACAAAATGTGCTCCACCGCATGTAATTTTCTTCCTTGTAGTAGTTCATGGCATACCAACACACTCAAACAATAACATATCCACACAATCTCTGATCCTAGCTTGGTGAAGCAGAGTTTGTGGTCAAACTATAATTTCCATCACTGGGTCATCGTTCTGTCTGTGTTTGAAGGAGAAATGGTAGAACTGTTTTTATTAACTACTTGCATTACAGTCATAGATGCAGGACTCTGTTACTCAACATTTGGTACAAAGATGTCAACAGACCTACTCATCATTTTGCTTTGATGCTTAAATAACAGATTTCTGTTACCTATAAAAACAATATTTACAGTGATAATTAATTTAGACAGAATTGTCTTATAGTTGTCAATATCATACATACCTTGTAAGGATTTCAACTGTTGAAGCTTTTTCCCTTCATAGCTCTCTGTGATTTTTCCTAATTGCTGGTAGTAGTTTTGCACCAGTCTATTGATATTATTGCTGGTCCCATACACACTTTCAACAGCAGCTTCCACCAGTCTTTCCTGTATCAGACAGTACAAGCCACAATTAAAAATCTGATGTGTTTTGATCTGTCTAAAACTGAACACCCAATCTGATTATGTATGTGCACAAAAAATTGTGAATTTAAATGTGGCTTTAAAAATATGGCAGACCGAGATGCTGAAAACCAGGTATCTCCATTCATCCATGGAACATTTCAGCATGGTAAACTGTAGTAAAATTTTTCTAATTTGTCTCACCTTCATCTGGGAAGAGGTCATTTCCCCACCTATTCAATCTCTGTAGTCCATTTTACCCATCAACCCAACTGCCAGCAAAGTAAATCAAAATATGTGTAGCTTTACTATGACTTTCCATTACACAGAAAATCCAAATATTTACTTTGGAAAAATGTTATTCATCTTGGAAGCAAGTTTTAGTTTTATTTAATTATTTATCTATGAAGTAATATTAAGGTGCTAATATACAAACACTATTGATTAATCAGAAAACCTTCTCAATAGGTAACCATCTCCCTTTCTTCCTCCTTTTTGTTATTCTCTTCTGTGAAGAACTCACAATTTTTTTTATGTTCCAGGGTTTGGCTTAATAAAACCTGTTTTGGCTAATATAGCAAATACTCTACTGCTACATAAGTGTTAGTTTGTAAATACTTTACAAAGTATGTTCAGTTTTAACACAGGTTGTAATGATCTCCTGCTAATACTTCTAGGCATAGGGTAATGCATTTATGAAATTGCCTTCCATTTTAGTAAAGTAGCCCTCATTTTTTTCAGAAAACCACTACTGAACATTTCCATACCTTGAAGTCCTGCCCATCATCTGAACTCTTTTTTCCAGCTTCCTGCTGGGCATGCTGCAGCAGTGTCTGCCCAATCACCTGCTCCATGTGCTGCTGAAGAAACTGAAGAGCTTCTTGGATTTCTGTGACTAGCTGCTGGTGAAATTCTAAATTGGTTTCCTGTGTTTCTTCCTCGAGTTTCTCCTCCTCTTCCCGAATGTGGGACTCCTGGTAAATAGACAACAAGATAGCACTGCCATTTAAATATGTTAACAAACTTAGTCAGCTTCACTTTGAAAGGAAGTCCTACACCCATTCAGAATGTTACCATTTTAACAATGAGAATAATCTAATTTTCAGTGGAAACATGTACAGTCATTTAACACATTTGTCTGTAACAAAACTATAGCCTCTGTCATGACACACACAGTACCAGCTGCATCCTGTCCCATTAGTCATTTCCAAGTGATGTGTTCACATCTATGTCAAATACCCTGAGCCTTGTTCCTGTGCAGGCAAGTATACAGTATACAGTTATGGGAATACTTGTACAGTTTGTGTGGCCTACCTGAGGAAACTTGGTATATTGGTACTTAAGGCCCTTGGGAGAGGTCATGAATGTGTATAACAGCACTTGAAAACCATTTGCACAGCATCCTGTGGTGAGGAGTTCTAAAGCTTACCAGCACATCTCTTAATTTTGAACCTGCCATCTAATATCTTTTCTCAGTGCTCTCTTCTTTCATTAAAAACACATGAAAAATTGTTTCCTATTCACATATTTTATGTCCGTTTTAAACCCTATGATATTCCATGTGACATGGACAACTCTTTAGGCTAAAGAGTTCTTTGAGGTCTTTGGACCATCCTTGCCACCATTTTCTATGCTTCTTTTTAAATCCACTTTCCACCTAAATCCTCTTTAGCACACAAGAGCATATGCTCACCAGCACGACCTGTTCTGTCTTCCTTACATGTATTAGTCTTCCATAGATGGCCTTCTATTGTGTTGCTGATGTCCTTGTTATTATTCTCATTTAAGGCTAAATAGCATTAAATTATTCTGAGGGACTCGACAGTACCTATTTGATGCCTTCAGGGAAATAAGAAATGCAAGTAGGAAAAGAACCTGCTCTGCCCACATTCATCTGTGGAAAATAATGATGTCCATATTAATGCTGGGTTGTTCTGACGTCTTTATTTATAGCTCAGACATTTGCTTTTGAAAGTTTTTTTAGACAGTTGGAATGTGATTAAATTGGTTTTCCTTTTTTTCCTTTTTTTTAGAGACCTAATGCCATGATCATGCCCTGGCTAGGATCCTTTAGTGTTGTTTTACATTCTACATGAATTCAACAGATAGATACAACAATGTCCACCAGTCTAAAATTGACCCAAGCAAAAGTTAAGTTTAGTTAAAACAACACAGTATGTTTAAAAATCTGGTTGAATGTCTGTAAATTAACCTTTTCCTTAACTCCTTATACACTGTTTAAGGGCTTGTTTGTAACATGTTTTTTCTCTCTTGACTTTTCACAATTCCATACCTATGGCCTAATTCTTTGGCAGCAAAGATCTTATATGTGTATTTTTAGGCACTTCCTTGTGAGATGGGTTTTAGCTGGACTTGGAAGAAGGCTTTAATGGAGAGAAGCCAAAGGAACACTACTACCTGGGGACATTTCATTTTTGTTAGGGAACATAGTGATTGCGTCAATTAACATCTCTGTGGGAGCTAAGTGAGAGGGAGTAGTGGAAAGCAAGAGGAATGCAGAGATATGCATTTGTATTTTATTATTTTATATTTTATTTCTTCTGATTAATGAGTTTTGTTAAGATTTTCAAACTTAAGAGAAAATACTTCAATTGATGTTTCAAACATGAAAATGGCAACAGATAGATTTTCCTTATTCCTCTTCCAAGTTCAGATTGAGGGTTTGCATTATACAAATCAAAATTAGAGGGATACAAAATATTATCTCCCAGCTAATTACACAGTGACAGCATGGAGCACAGAGTTGCAAAGTGTTGGATGGGTTCGACCCAACGTGCAGCAGCAGTGGGTTGGGCAGGGGCTATCACTGACACCTGCTAGGAGGGTTGTCTGAGGTTAAAATATGAAATTTGGTGTTGTTCTAGGTAAATCTCCAGTGCAGGTAAGTAAATAACCAACAACACTTAAGGGACCAACCCTAAAAACCGCAGTCACAAACAGATTTGAAAGTGACCTGTGGGAATATCAAGTCTAAAAATCTTTTCAACTTTCCCTTACCTCCCTGACCTACAGGAAACTGATAATTTGGAAGGATGTCAAGGGAGTGGATGCTGAGCTTCTTATGGACAGAGGAGAGAGAAAAAAGAATGAAAAATTAGGACAGTATAGAAGAACTTGCTAGGTCTAGTAGGAGGAAGAATTTCTTCTAATGGTTCTGAAGTGCATATTACTATCCCTAGCAGAATTAGGAGTTTATCTCACCCTGAAGCAGCAACTTTGCAGAAGTCCTTTATACATGTTGACATGCCTTCTCTCTTTAGTGTTTTCATATAAAATAAACTGCTAAATAAGCCTGCTATGATCACACGTATCACAGATAGCTAGACAGCAGATAAAGCATCAGGGTATTTAAAATGTCTGCCCAAACTACAACAGGCACACTCAGGGACCTCCTATGCCAGTGCTGGGCATATTTTTGCCAGAGAACATTTTTCTTTCTACTTGGGACTTTTTTTTTTTTTATTATATCTTCTATGACTATTTCTAATGCCAAACATCATACCATGAGACCTCTGGAGACAATCCACCCGGACACTGTACTTACCACTGCCTTCTGTAACTGCCACTGGTCCTCATCTTGGCATGGGGAGGATCCCTTCTGCAGGGTATGTTGCTCACTCAGTTCCTGAAGCAAGCTCTTCTTTCTGGACAGCCTCATGCAGGCCAGGGCTGCCATCCCAGCTCTTCGGAGAGTTAACCTTCTGAGTACTGAACACAGCAGAAGTCGGTGTTTTTGCAATATATAGTTAACAGACCTGTAAAAACGACCATTAAAAGTCCATCAGCAAAGCTGCTTGCTCATTTGGCACAGGTACGTTCAGCAAAGTCATTGCTTAAAGATGACAAGAGTTATTCTTCACTCTGTAATGTCTTTTTGTATGAAGCATGCCTGGGAAAGCTGATCAGGAGTAAAGAATGGGTATTGCTGCGATAGACTTTTAGTTCTGTCACACAGGAGTTAAATTAAAATAAAAACAGGAATACAATAGTTAGATAACCATCTATATGCTGCTGGACTGAACATTTTATCTTGAGGAATATGCAACTCCAATGTGACATATGGAGTGCAGAGAAGCTGGTTCAAGATTAGAAATCATGGCTAGGCTTCGCGAACGAAGATTAAGGAAGGCTCTATCCACATTTATTACAGGCACGCTGGTGGCTAATGAGGCCAATACGAGATCAGAAATCACTCACATAGTGTATAGACAGAAAGCACACCACTGAGAAATCACACAAGACTTTTTTTTCTACCTACCAGGAGTCATGATATGTCTATTTTTTTTTATTTTGCTTTTCATACTCAGACAAAAAACTCAGGCAATTGCCTCTCTCTCTCTGAGGATGCTCATAATCCCTCAACACTGCTTTCCACTATGTAATGTTCACAAGTTTTTAATCTGTGCATGCAAGAGTGAAGATTCACCCCACTGCTTACTGAGGAAACCATGCTTACTCATCACTGAGGCATCCTAGTCTGTTTACGACACCTTGAATTATCTTCTCTTGTTTCTCAGACAGGTGCTTTTGCATCACAGCAGACAGAGCATATTCCATTGTCCATAGCTAAAAGCAGGGTAAAAAAAATTACAAATGTAAAATACTTTGATTTCAGTCATTCTAGTCACCACATTAAGAAATGGGGGCCTGTTTGGTGCCATTTTGCTAAAAGCAATCATCCTTCAATTTCAAGAAACTAGCTCATGATGAATTAAAACTATTCTACTTAGGAATATTTATCAATGATCAAAATCCTAAAGAAAGCTCACTGAAAAAAGGGAAGGTTTTGGACTGGTTTGGATGAGCCCTGAGCCGCATCTCCTACAGACTTTTTGGTTTCAGCAGCAGCAGTAGAAGAGAAAAATAATATGGCATAAAATATTGCATTGACTCTTATCAGCAGGTTGCAGTGGGGTTTTTGTTTGGCTTTTATTCCACTAGCAGAGAATGTAGTTTTTATTCTCACTGAACAAAATAAAGATATCAACTTCCATCACACTTTTGTGTATACAGTACATAGTGCTAATAGCTGGAAATGGAGATTGCACGATTAGGTAAGTATATGGACTGCAAGTTTACAGCTCCTTCAGGGTGATATTTAGATCAAAGAATTTAATCTTTAAGAGAGTTCTGATGGATTTGCCACTAGACTGTAAATTTTTGGAGATATGGACTTAAGATTTCATTTAGCGCATTGCCAGAATTTAAGGAATAATTCATAAGCTGAAATGGCTGTAAGGTCCAAACTCTGTTACTATGAGATGAAGAGTGTATTTCAGGCTACACTGGCAGCTGAATAAATGCAGGTTACCTGCTGACGTATCCAGAGCCCTAAATTAAATATAATACTCAGGGTCTCTGACAGCTTCACTTTATGTTCCAGCCTCATTCACAACATGAGGGACTAAATTTTCTATTATTGCAGCCAGCAAGGTTCAATGGATCAATATGTCTAGCAAAGAATTAGATGTGTAATTGCACAATTGTCAGTGTTAGGAGTGGTATTGGGCCCTCCTGCTGGATTCGATAGTCTTTTCCTTGGGAGGCAGTGATCTGTGCAGGAGAGAGGCTATATCTGTGAGCACAGAATGAACTCTGCTGAGAAGTGCAGAACATCAGAAACCTCATCATCTTTGGCTTTAAAATAAAAGTGTCTTTTTTTCGTGACTAGTATCTTCTCTGTAGTATACACAGCGACACATCTGATTGATCTCTCTCCATGCAGAAAACCTTACCAAAACACATGTTCCTGAGCAGGATGCCTGAGAGGGATGGGTGGGCAGTCAACAAGTAACAGATGGGAAGACTGCAGCTGAGCATGAGAAGCACAGCCCCAAAGTCTGTAAGGCACCAGAGACACACCAGGCTGCTCTCAGCAAGCACCACAGCTAACACAGCACCTGTGTTAGCCAGACCTCAACTGATTTGAGTCTGGGTGAGCCTTATAATCACAGAGCATGGCCAAGCACAGTGCCTTCTCTGATTGCATGCTGCAAGCGTCAAATTAAGGTCTATCAGGTCTCCAGGTATCATCATGACATATGGCAAAGTCTTGGTGGAAGTAGTAACTGTATCAGTATTTCCCTTTAGCAGCTCTGTGGATATGGCTTCCTGGTGTTTCACACCTCTCTGCATATGCCTTGTATATCCATCACATTGTGTATTTTAATGTCTCTTTCAGCAGTTAGAAGAAGGGCTGAAAATGACCTTTTACTTCCTAGAAGTACTTTCATTTCCAGTGAGAGATTGGCTGTGGCTCAGATGAGGTTTCCCATCATTTTTGGAGATCTCTTTATTCACTGAGGAGTTGCTCTTGAAGGGCCTGTCTGCACACTTGCTGTTAAACAGCATGAGGGTGTATATCACCAAGGCACAGAAGACAGGAAATGATTTCTGAATTACAATGGTAAATGATATAATATTGAAGAAAAGAACCCAAAATTTAGCACCTCACCTGCTACCAGTGTATCCTATCCAAAAAGGCAGTCAGAGTGATAACAAAGATAGGGATATAGTCATTCTTTACTTCTGTTTATGAAGAAACAGCCTAGTTCTGTAGTGGAGAAAGTGTTTTTTAAAGGAAAAGAATGAGTCAGCTTTTCCATTAAGAGTGCATTTGAGGTAATCTGAATGCAGAACTTATAAAACATCTCTTCACCTCCCTGAGACCAATGGAAAACTGACAGTGCAGCAGAAATTCCCCCAGTGCACAGTTATTAAACCGAACAGTAGAAGTACATTAGTCATGTAAGTAGTAAGAAAATGAAAGGAAAGGAGTGGGATTATTACACATTTAAGATGGGATGAGAAATAAGGAAGATTGAGACCAAATACTAAACCAGTGTTTTGTCTCAAAAAGGCCATTAGGAAGATGATCAAGATGGGAAAGGTCAGCTGGGAATAAACAGAATATTATATGTTTTATTGGAGGCAACACTTCAGCAGCTCACTGGGATGGGCTGGCAAGGCTGGGTAATTTCTATCTCCAAAATACATGAAGAACTCACACACACAGGTGGAAATGCAACAGCAATTCTCTGGGAATGTTAATTTGAGGCTGCTGGCATATGACTGAAAACCAGCAAACCAGAGACAACTACTTCATTGAGCCAGGTGGCAAGGTCAGGCTTTGGGCTTGCACTGATCTTCCAATGCTGGGTCAAGTCACCAAGCACCTCTCCAAGCTTTCCTCTTCTTTGGAATGACCTTACTTTGCTCAGAGACGGGTCTTGTATAGAGGGGAGAAACTCAGGCTGCTGTACAGACTTAGTGACTAGAACAGAGCTCAGGCCCTCTGATTCTGCATTTTACCAGTAAAAGCAGTGACAAAAGTATGGTAAATAGGGGAGTAAAGCTCCAAGGAATGTCTGGCTCCTTGAAGTGTTGTTCCAATTGCTATGAAAAAATGAGCATAAACCAAAAACAAAGTGATAAAATGCACACCATGTTAAAACTGGTAAGCAGATGCTAGTTCAGTTTTCTGAGTGTCAATGATGTGGGAATGGACAGAAATCACATCCTGTTTTTATTCCGTAAGCTTCCAAGCCTTTTGCTTCCTGGTCACAAGTCCATTACAAGAATTTCTGAAGCACTGCTAACGTTAAATATTACTGTCTGGCAATAAAGGCAAGGAATATGCCTCTCATTTCTGCTTTGACATCTTTAGCATCGATCATTCAGGAAATAGAAGGGAAGGGATTTCTCCCTACCAGCCTCTAGGTGGGGTGCGATGCACACCGACTGCCAAGCCAGTCCCTCAGCCTGGCGCAGCAGCTGCACCCCGAAACTGCTGCCTAGGCAGGAGAGCTTGTCTACAGAAACCATGAGTTAGGGACTATGTGGGAAAATGCTCAAAATTTATTTTCATTAGTCATTTGTTCCCAATAGCCTCGCTCACATCCTCGAGCACATAAGGCAAAGTTATATATGAAACCAATTTTCTCTTTTCAATTGTAAAAGAGATTCTGCTCCCTGTAAGGACATCATATGTATAAATGTTAGGAAAGCTAATCTAAAAACAAGCAAACAGAAAAAGGTGGTTCAGGTAAAAGGCAAAAATCTCTTTTTGAGTCACCTTGAAAAGTATGTATAAATACCCTGGTGAAAAGTCTTCTGGTATTGGCTTCCCAAGCCTGTAAAGCAGGTGGCTGTGTAACTCTCAGCATAGTGCATTTATCACAAGGCGAATGAAAGACACATCTCCGGATGGAAGATGACTAATAAATTAAAAGGCCTGTCAATATGACTCTTGATTTATGGATCTTCTGTCATGGTGAGCACTGTAGCATCTATGGGATCTCTTAAATTACATGATCACCTGTCACAAGGTCTCTCTTCTCCTTAATGTGGAAACCAAGTGTTCCTTTTTGTAGGACAGAAGTGTCAGCTTATTGCTTAAATGTTCATGCTGCATTGTTTATACTAGGAAAGGGCCAAGAAATGCACTTTGCATTTGAACATAACAGAATGGGATTGTGTGATGTTTTTCAGACTCATTTATACAGGAAAATTTGCCAGCCTAGGTTTGGTGGAATAGGTATCTCCCTGTATGCTCTCTTTGAAGATACAGCAGACTTTTTCCAGTTTAGTTCAAATCCTTTCCAAAAAGCCACATGCATTAAGTTAAAAAAGCAACTTAAGCTCCAGCACAGAATATTGTCTTGAGAAATCACACAGTTTCCCACTAGGAGAAACTCTTATCTCTTCTTGGAATTTATCCCACAGGATCGCTTGTCCTTAGGACAGCTCTGTCTGCTGCTCAGGAAATTTTTATATTGAATAAAGCCCGACTGCAGCACTGGTGAGTCAGAGACCAGTATGAGAGCTCTGTCATTGCTAAGTTAATTCCTCCATAGCTCTATAGTAATTACTGTTAATGATGTCAGCAAACCCTCTCTTCTTCTTTTTTTTTCCAGCTAGGAAGTCATCTGCTTTATATTATGAATGCTATGGTACATTGAAAGTGATGGGAAGTCAACTTTCTAATTTAAATAACCTATGCTTGGGCATGACCAGAACATCTGAATTCACATACAATGAATCCATCCTACACTGCTGCCCAAAGAGCTATTATCTAGCAGCTGAGTGCTGGAGATGAACTAATCCTGTTAATCCTTTGAGAAAAATTCCCAGTAGGTGGTTTCTCCACTCAACAATGTGCCCAATGATAGCAACAGAGGAATGTACAAGCAGCATTTTTGGCACAAAATGTCAGACTTGAGATCCTCCCCTCTGTGGTGAGTGTCTTATTTGTTGAATGCATCCTCTCTGGCCCTGAACAACGGCTGAGGTTCAACGGAAGGACCACAGCAGAGGTGCCCTAACACGTACCCTGACTTATGAAACTATTCACAAGTTGCACACCAGAACCTCCTACTTCTCTTGTGTTTTTTAATGACAGCAAATACCACTACAGTGCTTTGGGTTCTGTGCATTATGAGATGTGCTTGTAGTTCACCTACTAATCCAGGCTGCTCAGGTCATGCACGTACAAGGACGGGCAATTTGTGAACCCTTGATGAACGTGAAAATCAACAGCAACCTAGAAGTTTAAACTTGAGAAGTCAGGTGTTAAATCTAATCCTTGATAAAAAGGGGCAAAATAAAAAAAAAAAGTTCAAGTCAGACGTTTCATTATTCACTGAAGGTACAGGTATGCCAAATTCAAACAATAAATGCCAGACAGCAGTCCCAGAAAACACAAATTCCCACTCTTAATTAAGCATGTGAGCAGACTCACTGGCATCAATGGTTCGTCCCAAGCATCTTTTAGTTTAGTTTGCTAGATAGCCCTGTGACACTGAAACAAGAAAACAAAATTGTTTTTCAGAACAGGTGAGTTACAATAAGGTAAATATAAAAAGATCAGGGAGGTGCATGTTGCATAACTCCAGATTAAGGAAAACACAGAAGAAAAAAAGGAGATGTCGAAGAATTTCCAAGGAATAATTTTACTTTTGTATTTCCAAGGGTGTTCTAAAACCACTGGTCAGAAAACAACTCTACCAGATTTAGTAGGAAGCCCAGAGTTTCCCGAATCACAGTGTTTTATGGCAGAACTTTAAATACAAGTGGGTGAAGAAGTTAAACACCTTATAGCATTCTGTAACAATTAGGGGCTCTCTGAGTATCTCATTACTGGATTGTCCAGGCACTTTGGAGAATGAGGGTAAGGGAAAATACAATTTTGCCAGTATTAAAGAAACCTGCCAACCTTTTAGTTAAGAAGCTCCAATTACTGTAAACATTGCAGTGCACACTTAACATTTAGGAAGAGACAGACCTTTGAATAGAGAAGGTCTTTCTTCGACCAAGTTGTGTTAGAAGCAGTGTTGACAGAGACATAATATTGAATGAATAAACTGAAAGTATAACTGAATTCTAGACTAAAGCTGAAGATACCTCCCTCTGCATTTACTCTTGTTGCTTTTCTCCTCTGGTGTCAATGCCCCCTGTGCTGGGCAGAAACAGAACAGGAAAGCTGAATGTCTGTTTCTTCACCTTCTTAGAATAAAGAATAAGTTTTATATAAAGTGTGTATCAGATGTTTCCATTTATCATAGTACTAATACATACACATTAGTAAGAAACATTTATCATTGCATGGCCTCCTTCCCTGTAAACTATATTCATATGTATCTTCTCTAAACAGACCTGATGAAGGTTGTTTTGAGCTGTTTCTGTAGATGCTCAAGAGTTGAGGGCATCAGACAGCAGCCTTGCCAAAAAATGTTTATGTGCTGACAAAGCTGTCAAACACTGTGGACAGATGTTCAGTAATTACTCTCTGACTCCTCTGTGCAAGTCTACATGCACAGCATACATATTCAGTCCATGTTGCAGGTCAAACTGCATTTTGATAAGCATCTTGATAATTTTTTTCCATATCCCATTTTTTTGACTCTGAGGTCCCAAAACATAACATGGATCTTACTTCCTTTTCTTGTGATAGCTGTTCCTGGAAAAGCTTCCAGCGTTTCTGGCAGTGGGTCTCCCATTTCTCCAGCTGAGGGACCAAATTCTCCTGCCACTCCTCTTTCAGAAGCTCACATTCTCTTACAGAGAGGCCGGTCACCACTGGCAGGGTCTGAAGAAACAGCTCTGTCACCAACTCTTCTAAAGCATGGGAAGCTTTAGAGTACAGCTCCTAAGAGAGAGACAAAGATGGACAGAGAGACAGAGGTGACAAAGTGAACCCTCAGACCTTTGGAGCTGTTTCAGTATGTCTCCATGATGCCAGTGAGGGAACCATGTGAATACACTGAGCCAGTGACTGACCCCCGGAGCTAAAATCCAATGCCACTAACCCTTGAGTCAAAAAAACAGGCTTTGTAGATGAAACAACTTCAAATGTTTTGGTTCAAGGCACACAAGGCATTTAAAATGCAACCACAGCATGAGCACATGAGACCCTGAATCCTAACTGTTGCTCACATGCAACTACAGTATAAAGAATATCTTGTTTTACTGGCTACGATGATGTGTTATAAAAAATGATTATTTTGAAAGCTGCTGTGGAAACAACCCAGTGTAGCACAGCACCTCAGACACGTTTTCACAGGTGCTGATAGGAAATGAAGAAAGAAGGAAGAGGAAAAAGGGACAGCATGGCTTTTAGTTAGACAAAACTGACATACACCATGGCAATAGCTGGTACTTCAAAATATGACATTCTTCAGTGCCTGAAGAATAGAATTATTCAAATTCATCCTGATGCAGAACAATTTCAAGCCTAGGAAAACAAACATCTTCTGTGGTTTTAATAAAACTAGTCCCACATGAGCAATTTTCAATGGCTGAGGCTGTTTCACTTACAAGAAGTGTTTGGGAGATTTAGTCAGATCCAAGCTAAAAACTCTGTTCTAATTTCACTGTCAAATACACAGTGGTGATAGGAGCTGTGTTGGCAAACTTGCTAGAATTTAATTCCTGGGGAGAAGGAGTAGGGGCAGGTAGCTTTCCCCAGCTGAAAAGAGAAAATAAAACCACATTGGAAAGGTCACGTGGATACTGCAGTACTTCAGCAGTATGAAGAGCTATTTTTGTGTGAGATCCACATGATCTTACCAGTCCAAAAATCTTTATTGCCTAACTGGGCTTGTTTTCATTATAATCAGCATTAACTCTCCTGAAAACACTTCGGTTTCTTTCTTTTCTTTAAAACACAGATAATATTTTGAAAACTCCTTTAGGCATCTCTGTTACAAGTCATCTTCTAGCTGTTGCCTTCCTTTAAATACAGGTTTAATTACAATTTATTAGGTGATCAAAATCTAGAACCTCTCAGTAGAAACATAGAGATATTTATCTAGATGTCAAATACGTTTGTCTGCAGCTCATAGACATGAAAAGTCTAGTGGACTTGTTTTTTTGGGGGGGTATAAACTGCTATAATGTACTATTATGTAAGAGTCCATTCCAAGTGCTAGATGTTGAATCATAAAACAGAAAATAATATTAAAAAGAGATAAAAAAAACCCACGAAAACCTCAAACCAGGATGTTAAATTGTGAAGTCAAGAATGCAGAAATAAAGAAAGATCAGAACTTAGGTTGCATGTGAATTATAATTCTGTGCCCCTATGATGATAAATTTGGGGCTTGTGTACTGTTTCTACTGGACCTTTATCTGTTCCATGTTTAGGTTTAAGAGTATCCTTTAAACAGATGGATTTCATAAAAATACTTAGTATTTCTCATTTATTATAAAATATACAAGCTGTGCACTGAATACTAAATTATTATTTTTCTCCTATGATCCCTCTAGGATGCTAATCACCATGTTAATTAGCTGTTTCACAAACAATAAATAGCTTAACAGCTCCCTGCTGTAACCTCTTCTTATGGATAAAATTGAGGTACTATAAAACATGTTCACTACACCTTTGAGATGAGTTGTCTTGATTCCTTCCACTCTCTCACCTGTTTAAAGCAGGCAAGAATTTCAGAATCCAGCTTCCACTGGCTTTCTTTAACCTTAAAGTGTTCTGAATTCTTGCAAAATGGGCTATGGCTTTCTGAAACTGGGCATTGGGCGTAAGTATGAGAATTAGCAGTCGAAGACTCAACAATTGGATACCTCATTTCTGATAACTCTTCTCCCACTTCTAGCGATTACTCACAATCTGGACACGACAGTATCACTGGTGTAGCATTTGCTACGCAGGTGCATTCTATGCTGAAGGATTGATTTCCCCTACTCCTCAATTTTTATAGTCCCTGTTACAACTAAAGGCAGGGTTTATAGCATCCTAATCATCTATGTAGTTGTGGGCCTGGCTTAGCTTGGCAAAAGCAATACAAAATGGTTTGCCTGAATTTTCTCTTCCACTGCTATTTATTTTAGAATTCAAGTTTCCAAGTTCTCAGATTTAACATAAACTCAAAGATCCTATGTTTCTAATCTTCGTATTCCATACAACATTTAAAGAAAAATTGCTCTATCTCAGTAAACCATCTCTTCTCTGAGCTTTACCAGCCTTTCAGGACAAGTTAATTCTCCTGCCTTTACTGGGTGTTCAGTGATATAAGGATTTATATTGAGTCTGAAATAGTTCATAAGCAGTCTAGAGGAGTCTGTGGCATTTCTATTGCAATCTCAAAAGATCTCTGGCAGGGTGTTAAGGAAGTCTATTCTTAAACAATGACAGCTAAATCCCTTTGGAACACATTTAGCTGTAGAACTGATAGCATTTCCCTGACATGCTCACAGCTCTGTATTATTATTTACTAGGAAATATTTTGCACAGAACATAAAGATGGTATTTTGTTACTTGTTGTTGTGCTATTTTGTTCAAAGATCCAGTGAATAGAGTTCTGTCTGTATTCTCTGCAGCTTCAAATTATACTGTATACTTGCCTTTGGCACTACCACAGTGGGTACACAGTTACTCAGGAAAAATGTGACTAGGTCCTGTTCCCACAAAATTACTTACCTATATCACCTCATTAACATGATGGGCCAAATTCTATGGACATCAGAGCCCAGGCAGTCCTTGCATGCCAGACCCTAACAGGACAGAATGCTGTACCCACAGGCCATACCACAGGGAGGATACAATGGCCACGCTGTTTAATGCAGCACTTGGAAAAGCACAGTGAAATTGCCTTTCAAAATTTGGTAGGGGAAATACAAGTCTACATTTAGGAAGGATTACAGATGCGATTGAATTCTACCCAAGCAACTCAAGCTAACAAAATAGTTCAAAACTATTTATACTCTAAGGAATGTACTTGATCTCAAAAAGCAATAAAGTCTGTCCGTGAGCAGGGATGGCACACTACATATTATAAAAGTTATTTTGCACAGGAAAAAAAAGGAAAACCATTACAAAATCCTATACTGCTTCCAGGATCTTATTTTTGGACAAGAACCCCTAAAAAATATTTCTTACAAGCTTCCTGATATGCCATCTCTTGTTTTTAGAGCTTTGACTTAATGAAATTTATTCAAATTGATTCCATTAATAGAATAGCTGATTGCAGTGAATGAATGAACCTGTTTGTAGTACCTGGCAGTCAACCTCAAAGCTTTTAAAAAAATCCCCAGAGAAATTCATCAAGCATAAAGAAATACCACAGGGTATGAGCAGAAATAAAATGGGCTCAGATTAAAATGCTGAGTGCATCTGAATTACAAACAAGGCAATAAATATATAATTTTGTCAAAAACCAGGGGAAATACACAGCTTATCAGATTCCACTCAAACACAAAAAACAATATTAATGCTCCCCGTTCAAACCTAAATGATAAAAAGGTTCCTACATGTAGATGAGAATAAAGCAAATAGTGAAATTGTGAAGCAGGAAAATGCATTTAGAAAGGCTGTAGTTTATTTTACATGCCAGCCAATAAGTAGTATGTGTTATCTCTAAGAGGCAACTGCACAGTTATTTGTTAACTTGTGACACAAAATCATTTCATTGAAGGACTTAAAATATCCGATCAAAGCTGTAGAACACTCTTGCATGTGCCTCCAGAAGCTCAGTGGCTAGCACACTTGTTTAGGAGGTAAGAGACTCATCTCTCAACCCAAATTGTATCCTCCTAAGGACAGAGATTCAATACTCAGGTCATGCATCCCTAAATACACCAAAAATTTCTGGACATCAGACACCCATACCACTGGCCACTAGAAGATACATCACATACATTCAGAAGATACACTCACACTAAATGGGGAAAAGCTGATTGAGTGTACTTCTTTATTCCACATGAAGAATTCTGGAATGCCAACTGGAGAATGAAAACACTACCCTGCTTTTAAGCCCCCTAACACTAATAAAACACAATGACACTGAAGCTGTCCCTAGCACAAGGTAATAAAAAAGCCCCACTGCTTGATTTCCATGCATTTAAAATGGAGGTTTATTGAAATTTCAGTCATTGTAATTTTGCCCCTGTACTGGTCCTTGATTTCTTCAGGAGGCAATTTCAGTCTCCTCTTTCTGTTCTCCCTTTTTACAAATATGCCTTTGTAGACAAGGTTATGTCCTTTACTAGATCTAACTATTAACAAATTTTGAATTCATACAGAGGTAAAATAAATTTTCTTATGTAGTAAGGCAAGAAGAAAACTTCAGAACGAAGGCTCTCGCTATGACATCTTGTATCAGCTTTGATTGAAATGACCAGATAAAATTCAATAGTGCCCAAATCCAGGACTAGAATGAGCTCGCATGGTAAGTGTTCACAGATTTAATCTATCAGATGATGTTGTCTTTCAGCCTTTTTGGGTTAGTCGTGGGGCTTAAAAACTTCAAAAGTGAGGCAGAGGTGTCTTGACAAGGATTTCCACCTGTAACAAACTCTAAGTGATTCACCTTGAAAAGATGCTAGCTCTTGGTACCCAAAAATGCAGTCCACTGTATGAAAAGCATCCCTAACCACATCTCACGGTAATGAAATTAAATAAGGAAAGTAATGAAAGAGTAAGTCTCTGAGAACCTGCACTTTTTGTCAAAAACATTTTTTCACCCTTTTATTAACAAAGGAAAAAATCAAATACTTTCTTCAACCTCACATTCATGTGTACCCATTCATAGAATATTTATTGCCTTCCCCATTGATAACTTAATAGCTTTTAATCTAAATTCCTGTGCCTTTCATTCCTGTGTCAAGTCAAATGAAACAACATTCTGGTGAACTGCTATCAGCAAAGGGGAATTACAAATGACAATAAATTGTGGTTTTATGGGTTTGAAGCTAAGACTGAGGAAAAAGAACTATCTTACCATGCACTATGTAAATCCTAGCTGTTAATTGATTTCCTTTGTGCAATCTGCATGTCTGTTTTCTTAATAATGAGCTGTTAACCACCAACCTCTTTTCATTTCTCCTTTCCTTACTGAAATATGTGGATATTTCACAAAAAAAAAAAAATGAAGAGGGAAAAGATTAAAGGTTGGTGAATATCTGGTGTGCTAAACTTGAGACAGACTTGCAAGGAGATAGCCATTATTCTTTTCAAGAGATCATGAGAAACAGAACAGGATATAATGGGGCAGGGGTGGGTGCTGTCTTTTGGCTGCTATGTAAAAGAAAGTTCTGGTAAAAACTTTGCAATCGAAAAGTTACCCAAGCCGGTATAAAACTGTTACTGCAGCACAACATCCCTTGTATGTGGGATAACTCTGCAGACTGTGTTCATGAAAATATTAGGCTGAGCCATTCAATTAGCTCTTCACAATTCTTCCTTCAGTTATGACATACTATGATAATCAAAATCATTCCTCAACATGCACTTCAAAAATTGGTTATGGAACCTGTGTCGAGACAGACTATTCACCCACTGCACGCTATTCCAATCCACTAGTGTGGCTGAAAAGTCCTACACTATCCTCCAAATATAACTCATTCATTCACTTCAGGCATCAGCAGCTTCCATTGACCTTGGTTAAATCATTTTAATTGATTTATTCATGTGTACACAAAACAAACCTACTCAATTATTCTGTGCAAACACAGTCAGCTTCCAGATCATTGAATTTTTACATATTTATTCACCAATTTGGATAATTCTTTGATGCACTGTAGCACTACAGTCTTTCATAGTGCTAGAGGGTTATATTAATCTATCTTGATGAACTCACAATCTGTTCAAAAAGGAAAAAAATATAAAAATTAAAAAGGCATAGAAATTTGAGAAGGGCTTATAAGAACATCGTGAGAGTAAGGTTAGGATCTTCTTTCACAAAGGAGTGCCACTTAAAGATGACATCTTCTCTTCTATCCTCAGGATATTCATTGGTTTCCTATTCGGTCACATCATGACCTTTTACATATATTTGAACATCACCTCTTGCATCGAGATCATCTTTCAATTTACTCATGAAACTAAGTGTGTTAGGCTAGCTGCCCTGCTTGCTTATACCAGGACAAACCAAGGTAGCTGTGGAAATGTCAAGTTGTTCTAGTGCACAACTGACAGAGGAACTCTTTATCACATAGAAGCCTTTATTGCACAGAGGACCTTGCCAGGTCCTTTTTCTTGAAGAAAACCCCAGTGCAATAGCCTTCAAATATAGCAGCCAAGGACCATGAACTAAGGGTGATGGCAAGGCACTTGGGCTTCTGTGCTTGGTTGAGTGAGTTTTTAAGGAGTGCAACCCTTGGGAATTTTGTACTGGCTGTCTTCCTAGAGGATTTATTCTGCTCTGTCTACAGTGCAAGCTTTGATACAATACTTAAATGTGGGTGGATGGTCTTGAAAGCTGATATAGAATGGAGGCACCTGTATGCTCCAAGACAGTTGCTTTGAAAGCTGCTCTTAGCAGAAGGCGTGCCTGAGAATGGGACCTTGTTCTGTAAGACCTAACTTCAGCTCACTGGATATCACACATTTCTCTAACACTGTGCTGTTACAGTACATGAACTTACTGGATATTACTCAAAATGGTCATCTGTCTGATTCAACATGGCTGTTTTTTACTTGGATATTGGTGTTTATCTTATAAATTGCAATACTGACGGACGAAATTCTTGACCATGGAAAAAACACCACCACGTTGAATTCCCCATCTGGTTTGGGTTCTGCTGCCATTAATCTGAAAAGTGTGTTGTGATCTACTCCAGTTCTGGGGGTTTCCAAGCAGAGTCAAGATGGCAATGGGTACAGAAGCAGGAACTTGTCGGGAACCAAAAATCCTGTGAGTACTGGACAATACTAGATTGTTCAGCCCAGAAGAAATATGTTATTTCTTTAATCCTTGGCCAATAGAGAGTATGAGCTACTTGGAAGAGGGGGCATATAAGATGCTATTGCTAGATCTTGGTTATGGAGAAATTGGGATTGAGATAACACTTTGCTTCCTCTCGAATTTAGGTAATTAGCTCCTACTAAACATCTCAGTTTTATTTCCCTTAAATGCAACAGCTATTTGACCTTTGTGTGTATGAAAGAATAAGTACGTTGTGCAGTTTTCCAAGGCTAATTTTCATTTGCAACAAAATAAAAAATGGACTGAACTCTTAAATCTTTAATTACTTCTAGTTCTTTCCACTCTTACTGTGTTTACAAACGTATGAATGCATCTTTTTAAAATTTCTTAAGTCTATCTTTGGATGTCTTATGGACCACAAGCTGAGGAATATTCATCCAAGTATCTGTGGAGTATGCCAGGGTGACTTCAGAGAGTTTCACTCAGTGTTTTCAGTAATATTGCTAAGCTTCCATTTCTACTGGAATAATAAAAAAGCAATAGAATAGACCACTACTACTACTGGTGAATTTGTTTTCTTGCTTTCTAACTTATTTAGTAACACACACTTGCACTCAGGCAATACGGAGATTAAGCAAACAATAGAATGTTTAACCGAATCTTTAATTTAACCTTTTCCTTGCTTGCGGTAGAACAGAAACAGCAGAGCCCAAGCCTTCCAAATGTGAGCAAGCCAAATGACTATCAGTTAAGCTTCAGGAAGCGCAGACCTTCTGGAATGACACCACTGAGCTTTGCAGTGTTTGCAGAAGCGCCCAAACCAGCTGGTTCTACAAAGACCCTGGTTCAAACCCAATGGGGACATAGGTCTTGTAGCACAGAGCTGACTTTTGCCATGTGAGGCTCGCTGGTACCTGGATGTTAGTCTAATGTCTGCTTGTTTAGGTCTCCCTGATCTGCAGTCACACCACTGCACTGCGGAGTATCTCAAATCCCTGTTGCCTTCTCACACGTATTTTGCCATCTCCACTGGTAGCAGTACCTTCTCTTTAGCAGAAACCTGGGGCAACTAAGTGAAGGGATAAAGTCCTGCTGCCCAGGGAAAGGGATCTGTTTGTCCAAGCTGCACTTCTGCTCTGAAAGTGTGATGGAGCAGAGAGAAGTAAAGGCTTTGTGTTTGTGAGATGCACCTCCTTCCCTTAACAGCAAAACTACTTCTGCTTTTATGCCCCAGGTAACAGAAAACAAGTGTAACTACTGCACTTTCCTCAGCTGTAGAAGTCAGAACAGTCCCATTTACCTAAAGTGTGGATATGCTCATCTGTATTTTCTCTTCTTTCTAGCTTCCAAGGTATATTCAAAACCAGCCTCCTCTCTTAAAATAGTCTGTAGTATTCTGTATTTAGTGCTAAGGGGAGAAATTGCAGTTGTTTTTTATGTTCAATATCACAGTAAAAATATTTTATTACAGGAAGAAAGGTGGAAATTAAGATTTGTGGACCCTCATTCAACAGATGCCAGTTGGATCACAGTACTTGCAGTTTTTCATGTCTGGCAATATTTGTTTGGGTCTAGTCATAAGAGAGCAGTTTTAATATGGAATGTAATGGTTCAGACCTGGGTGAATTGGCAGAGTTCAAGTTTGTGCAGTTCTCCTGGCAACCTGGCAATTCTAAAAAAACATAATTTACCCAAACCAATTTTTCTTTAACAGGAAAAGCGGGAAAGTAAACTTAGCTAACAGTGATGAAAGGAATAGGATTTTCAATCTGATCTTTCTGCCACTAAGACAGAATACACAATGAAGGAAACCAATACAATTTCACAAACGAGGTGGAACTGCACAGAGTAAAAAAAAGTTTGGTGTCCAGAGATTTCATGTGAATAGAGGAAGGGAGTGGAGAAGTTAGTAACTGGACAATGAACTGTGTGCAGTAATATCAGCATATGTGTTGACTTTTCTTATATTAAATAACTTTGCACAATTAATCTACTCTGATTCACTGGCATATCATTCCAAGAATACTTTTCTCTAAAGCAGTAGTTTTTTTCATATATTCTGTTTTTTGCACTATTACATAAAACAGTGTCCAAACTATTTGTTCTAAATACAGTGCCTTTTTTTTTTTAATCAATTGAATTTGAAAAAGTGCATGTGGATGAGTGCTAATTAACACTGCATGCGTATATTATCATTAGGTGATAAGGACCACAAATTTCCACAACATCCTGATCTGGTCATAATTAATCGTGACAAGGATCCTGTTGAGCTGAAAGTGATTAGTTCCAGCCTAATTAAAGGTCACTGCTGACTGCAGTTTTGGGCTTCATCAGATAGATCATGCTATCTTATTTCTTCATTACAGACAGAAAATAATTAAAGATGACGCAAAAGCATAAAGCATCATATTCTCCACATCCGTAGCAAAAAGAAGTGTTACGCTATTACTTACACTAAAGATCTATTTCAGGGAACTAACTAGAGTAAAAAATAATTCTCTGAGAGGAAAAGAGATGAAAAGACTATTTTTGGAGATGTAGTGAAGTTTACTAAGAATAGTATCATCCTACCATGATGTAGGAGAGATAATTATACTACACAAATGAAGTCTCCCTCCTGATAGTAATACCAGATGTTGTATGCCCTCAACATTATTGTAGCCTTGTCAGCCACCCAGGCAGCATGTTTTGGCAGACAATGCAGGCATTTTCTGACTAATACGAGGTTAAGAAACATGCTACTGTGGAAGATTGTCCATCTTCTGGTTTGCCAACCTAGACTCCTGGAGCTACCATGATCTTTCCTGCAATTCCCCAATCATCTCCAAGGCCTGACACTGTGTAGGGGGGTTAGAGGGTCTTCAAAATTAATTTAACAAATGACATTTATCACCAGAAGTGGCACCTTGTAGAAACTGGCAACAGCCTCGGTGCTCTCACAGTCATCCTCCTCCTCCAGTTCCCACTGTGCTCGCTGATGTTTTTCTATCAGCTCATGGTAAGCCTAAAAGAAACATAATAGGTATATTTAAATCTCTGAAAAGGTTTGCATAGCTTCTTGTGATCCTTCCCTTTCCTTCCTTGACACCCTTCCCATATATCCTGCAACAGTAATTGTTTATCTGGAACAGTGACTCAGAGGGAAACAAAACTTGCCTTACCACCTTAATTTGAGCATTCCAGTCTTGAGTATAAAACTCCTCAGCCTCAGCAATTTGGGGTTAAATAATATGGACCTATTACTGCAAAACATGTAAAATTATCTGATTGGAAACCTGCTTTACGGCGTATGAGAATCACATCACAGCTGGTACTACGAGGTGCAGAACAGCCATCAGATGTCACCATCAGACACCTGGGTTACGGCTGTATCACTGTACAGGACTTTTGCACTGGGGTTGGTCACCATGCCCCATGGTGGTTACTGAAAGGATGATCTTGGTCCTGACTTGGTCCTTGAGGGGAGTAATTTTTTTCTTCAAGTGAGGAGTGTTACTGTGAATGTGTTGGCAGGCCCATGGAAGACTGAATTTCACAGACACAGACTACCTCAACTTGTAGACTAATGAGTAGTCACGTACATAAATATTTCATATTTTGATTTAAACTGCCAAGTGTTCTCTTACACTCCCATGGTAAATATGGCTTTCTTCATTAGGTGTATCAGTAGAGCTCTTCTAAAGAGCACCACAGTGCTCACAAAGTCTTCATGCACAGATCATTCTTGCAGAGGTAGACTCGAAAATTCACACTTCTCATGGAATCGCAGTTTACGAGAGAATTTGACAAGTTAACTGCAATAACATGTATCTCCACTGTGGGTAGGCTGAGCCGGACTGGGTTACTGTAACTGGCACTTTATAGTTTGTGTGCTTCACCTCATCATTTCTGTATTCTCTGCCAGTAAAAGACAAAATTAAAATGCTCCTTTTCCAGTGGAAACATAGATGAAGCAGACAGGGACTCTAACCTTTACTGTATTATAAAAAAACCACAGCTGCAGCAATTAAATCAATACCATCCAACTTGTGTTCAGAAGAAACGGATGTGAAGAAAGTTCATTGCAAAATCCACCTTCATAATTGCCAACCACTTAAAATTCAGCAGAAAGGTCAGTTACTTCCAAGGCTGCTACCACAGTGGTGTGAGCCCCTTGATGAGGTGTGGAGGGAAAGGCAGAGAAGAAAAGTATTTTTGATGGTTAAAACTCTGGGTTTATGGTCAGGCTTTGGGATCAACTCCTTCACTGCTGAGCTGGCTGTGAAACCATGAAACACGTTTAAAATAGCTCTTCAATGCTGAGGGGATAGTTCTCACAAAATAACTAATGGACTATTTAAGTCAAACCATGGGATCTGCACGTACATACAAATTTTTCTTATTCTTTAAAGAGGTCTCTGCACTCAAGATCCCATCTGTTCTAGGACAAAAGACTCTCCCACCATGGCAGCAGAAAGGCTTACATCTTTGACTTTTATAATTTGCACACAGACATTTCATAATACTAAGACTCAACTGTGTTCTGTCCTGCACCATGAAGTGCAAATTGCCCCAACTTGCTCAGCTTGTCATAAGCAGACTGTTAGTCTACAGTTTAACTAAGTGCACTCGTTAGCTTTCTAAGGTGTACAGAACACAGCATGTCATTGTAGGGAAGAGGTCTTAATACAAAATTTCTAAGCTTTGTTGAATGAACCTGGATGTGTCTGAGACCTGTGACGTGTACAAGGAAAATACACTCACAAGGGCTCAGTGGCTACAAAAACGTGTGCTAGAATTATTTCTCTCAAGTTATAAAAAGCCAAAGATATAAAAAGTGCTCTACTGTTTTAAAGTGCCTGAAACATTTTGTTTTGAAGTGAGGTGTTGCCAGGCAGGTGTGCATACAAAACCAGTAACTGCATTATCCAATTCATACAATATAATTAAAGAACGTGGCCCTGCAGTACAAAATTGTGGTGTTAAGACAATAAATTTTGAGTTTGCTACAGCTGGAATCTGGGTCTTCTCATACAGTAATTTTATCTAAGTTATTAAATTTCACCAATATTTTAGTGCTTCTGGATGTAACCACTTTCACCTTAAATTATTTCTTTCCATGAAAATTGAGGATTGATTTGTTTCTTTAATTCTTAATAGCTTGGGTCTGCAGTTCTCAGTAGTTATAGAAGTTTTGCACTCTCAGCATTTATAGCTAAGAACTCTGATTTTGTACATTCATTCTGAACAATAACAATAGATCTCTATAGAAAATACAACCAAGAAAAGATTACACTAGCCATTGCACACCATATTAAATTATCAATTGCAAAACTTCTCTAAGGCATCTTGCCAGAGATCATAACGAGTTTTTCCTCTGCTTCTGTGAAATTTGATAGTCTTTTGAGGCTTGGTAACCTCACTCATAGAAAAGCAATTAGATCAACGCAAACTATTTTCTTCTGTAATGCAGGCTAGATACTTTCCTGCAGAGATTTTCTGTATTGAAGCAAACATATAGTACCTAAGTAAAAGATGTCTTCTACAAAACATGCAATCTTGCATTAACCCCCTTGGCATTCTCTTCCAGTGCAACAAGACCAACACTGGAGGAAAAGTCTCTAGGCAAGCAAGCCTAGGCAACAGGGGTTCTGACCCTGTCCACCTGTGCTACTGCACATAACTCTCATGAAGACTCAGAATTCCCAGTTTTATGGAACTGGGAGAAATTGGTAGTATATTTGGCCTTAAAGAACAGTGAAAACAAGCTTTTACTTGCTCACCTTGAGAAAATTATGAACATCTTCATTAAGAAAAGTTTTACTAAGGAGACTCTCTTGTTCAGCTTCCTGTCTGTGTTTAAACTCTTCCTTCTTCTTTGCACGGCACTCCAGTCGTTTCAAGATCAGGTCTTTACTTTGCTGCATACATTCTGGAACATAAACCATGAACAATTATGTACCACAACTCCACAGGGAGAAAGCAGCATCTGCTGCTGTCACACAACATAAGCTCATGGAAATCTGTTAGTGAGTGAAATAGACAAGTAATTACCATGCAGGGTTTGAAATTTGCTTCTTACCCTGATGGTCTTTTCAGATGTGAATTTTTAAGTCATTACATGGCACTTAAATCTATCAGGTTTTTGGACTGCTATCATCCTGCACTCTCCCTTTCACTGGTGCTGCTGCTTATGCTAAGGCAGCGTGTTAGTTCAAAGAAACAGATTCCCTCCTGCAGCCTCCCAAACCTCCCTCCACTGCTTCAGGAAGGTCCAGAAGTGGCTCATTACTTATTTGCAGATATGCAAATGCTGCTGCAAGGACGGGGCAGTAACATATGGTGGGGAGAAAAGGTCTAAAGCAGTGCTAGTTTAAACTAGCCTGCACTGGCATGCAGCCATACTAGGCTTCCAAAGTGATTTATTCAAGAACCTGCAGCAAAAGTTGTCAAGGTCCCTGTATGAAATACTGAAATATTGAAGTACTGTGAAATATTTGGGACTAAATTCCTTCAACTTTCATCCCCCCTATAGCTCTAAGTGATTTATATATTCATGAGACTATCTGGACCCTGGGCTGCTGAATGGAATTTGTGCTTTTGATGTTCTACCACTACTTCACGTCTCATTGCCTGTCCACCTAAGAAGAATTTTATTCATTTTCTCCACTTGCCCTGCCCCAGAGCAGTACTTCATTCCTGATACATGCAGCTAAAGGGGAATGCAAAAGAATAGTTACCTGTGTCTGCTGTTCTGCCACCACATCAAGTTACTCTGAGAAATTATTTTGTGAGGAAATAAAGGAGCACAGTACTGCAGCACCAAGCATGTTACTTATTCTCCATGCTAAGTTATTGTGCTTATCCACAGACTGAGGATGCACTGACAAAACACTTGAAAGTGCACTGAAAGTACAGGAAAGCCTGTGATAAAAATATCACCTGAATAAGAGTAGCAATGTTTTATTTTTAAACACTACTTGATTCTTTACTACTTCCTGGTTCGTTTCATAGGAGTACAGTCTTGCTGTCTTTGTGCTCTGCTTGAAAATTATAGGTACGATATTTATGAGCTCATAAGAAAAGTCAACAGAAGACTCTATTGGGAAAAATGCTGCACTTCAGATCATTTTTTTTCAAGCACATTTCATTTCTATCTAAAACAAGGAGGTTGATAATGCCCTTCTGCACAGGATGTACTAACTACAATATATAGCTATATGTAACTATAAACACCTACTTTGCATAAAACCAAGGCCCTGACAGAAGTATTTTTGCTTTGGAACAAGAGAAAATTGATAAAAAGGAGCAGAAAGCACCCACAGATTTCTCCTTATGCTTACAGAATGTTAGTGGTTGAACCTATGCAAAGACTATGAAGTAGGCATAATCAGTTTTAGAAGCAAACATCCATGAAATAAAATATATCACGATATACGTGAATTTGTGAGTATCAGCAAACTGTTCACATGGGTAACTGATGTTTTCATAGTGGAGCAGGTTTGTAGCATGGGAATTCCAATCACTTTGTATGACAAAATGACTGGCTCAGTACATGAAGGGAGAGCAGTGGATATTGGCCATCTTGACTTCAGCAAGGTTTTTGACGCAGTCTTTCATCAGATCCTCATACAGAAGAGGATGGGCAAGCAGACAGTGAGATGGACTGAAAAGTCCACCCGGAAGCCAGTGGTGTACCCCAGGTGCCAGTACTGGGTCCAATCATGCTCAGTATCTTCATTTGTGACCTGGATGAAGGAGTGCACCTTCAGCAAGCCTGCAGAGGTCAGAAAAGACAGGAGTAGTGGCTGATACACCACACATGGTTGTGCTTCCATCCACAGGGCCCTTGACAAACTGAAGAAATGGGCTGATACAAATCTCACGGAGTTCAACATGAAATACAAATCCTGCACCCGGGGGGGGGGGAACAACCTCAGGCACCAGCACATGCTGAGGACCACCCATCTGGAAAGCAGCTTGGCAGGAAAGGACCTGGGGGTTCTGGTGGACACCCGGTTGAACATAAGCCAGCAATGTGACCTTCCTGCAAAGAAAGGTCATGGTATTCTGGGCTGTATTATGCAAAACATCACCAGCAGGTGGAGGGAAGTGATCCTTCCTCTCCACTCAGCTCTGGATAAGCCACATCTGGAGTGCTCTGTCCAGTTCTGGCCTTCCCACTAAAAGAGAGACACGGAGATACTGGAGAGAGTTCAACAAAGGGATACTAACATGATGAAGGGGCTGGAGCATTTCTCCTGTGAGAGAAAGTTGAGAGAGCTAGGGCTATACAGCCTGGATAAGAGAAGGCTCAGGGGGGGATCTTAGCATGTATATAAATATTCGGAAAGAGGGTGCGAAGAAGCAGAGCCAGGCTCTTTCCTGTTATTCTCAAAGAAAGGACCAGAGGCCGTTGCCAGAAACTGAAACACAGGAGGTTCCCTCTGAACATCAGGAAACACTCTTTAATGATGAGGGTGACTGAGCACTGGAACAGGTTGCCCAGGTAGGTTGTGGACTCTCCATCCTTGGAAATGGAAGCTGTCTGGACGTGGTCCTGGGCAACCAACTGTAGCTCAGCCTGCCTGAGCAGATGGGGTGGACCACATGACCTCCAGATGTTCCTTCTAACCTGAATCACTCTGTGATGCTGTCAATTGCTGACTGTGAGATATGGCACAATTTATTGACAAGAAGTCCAAAGTGAGCACTGCACCAAGAACATACTGCAACAAGACTGTGCTCATTCTGACAATTCAGTTCACTGAACTATAACCCTAACGCCATTCAGCCACAACAATTTTCTTTAAATATGCCACAAGTAGAAGAAACGGTTCTGGAAATTGTGTGAGAGTAAATTACTTCTCACTATTTTCCTTTTTGCTGAACATTTACTATAATTTTTCATGATGCTGATGGGAGGCAATGAGCCCTGATACAGTACCTATCAGAAAAGCTGGGGGTATGTTTCTCAACATGTTGGGCATTAGGTAATATGCAAAGTGATACAGGGAGAACCTTAAATCAGTGGATCAGTCAGCTTAGATTTTAAAATTATATTTTCAGACAGGTAATGTGAAGGGGTGTAAAAGGAAGAGGAAAAGACTTAATTTTTAAAGTATTTTACTCTAACATAGTAAAAGAGAGATTTATGTGAAGAACATAAGCCTTAAAATTATCTTTTTACAAGAGTGATAGCATATGTGCTTTTTGTATCTTTTGGCTTCACATGTTAGCAGGAGATCATAGGGCAGTGTCTTGTGTTACCCACTATCACCACCAATGTCAAGTGCATAAACAGTAAATAGAGAAATATCACAAATACTTGTTACAAATGTGACTCTTCTTCAATATTCAAATTAATGAAATAAGGTATAGATTATGTGAACTGTAGATAAATTCATACTAGTACCTAGAACAAGACGTAAAAGGCTTAAAGCCAAAGTTCCCATTCCAAGCATACACCCCTCAGAATAAAACTGTTCTCAGTCAATTCATCAATACCTTTTTAAAACAGGGGCATAGGGATAAAGTCAGGATTTTTTACAATTTTTAATACAATAATGAGAACTCATACCCATATTTATTAAGTCATGAGCTCCAGTTTAAGTACTCACCATTACTGAAATGTGCCAGCTGTTCCCAGAAGGCCTTGTGCAGATCTGTTAGAAGTTCTTCCTTTTGTCGGACTGAAAGATTATTCTTTACAGTTAAATGGTCCAGAATATTTGATACAATAATTAATCTACCCTTGCACTCTTCTGGTATATAGGACTTAAGGGAATCGATCATTTTCACCATAAGCTCCCAGTCGAATAACCTTTCCTGAATGTCCTAAAACAAACATAAAGTCCTGTTTAGAAACCAAGAATCTGTCTTTGGCTGTGCTTTCCTTTCACTGAATTATTCATTCCCAAATCACACAGTAAACGGCAGAGGTTTCTCAAGACCATGTGAATAACAATCTTCATGTACTTAAATATTTCTGAATATCTTGATCAGTACAGGATAGCAGTGGGTCTATTGCGTGTTCACTTGCAAGAGCTAATCTAAAACTGTTGGTGTTTTTCATTATTTGTGGCTGTCGAGAAGACATTTAGTCATCAAAAGACAACAAGTTTGCAAAACAAACTTAAATACTCAAGGAGAAAAGGACAGAAGGGCAACATGGAAGTCCTGGACCTCTTTTCAAGGTACTATATGGCACAACAGTACAGGCCTTCATTTTGAAATGAGAGTGAGTCTTCATAATCTGCAATAGCAATTGAGCTTTTTGCAATAAAGCTCAGAGACAACTGTAGTAAGCACTCTATATCCTGAAGCAGGAATGACAGGCTCTGTACACTTACATCATTCTTTCTGTTCAGATTGACTAAATCTCTCTCAACTTTTATTTCTTTTTCTACTTTACCATTGCCCGCAAATCTTGAGATTCACTTAACAAACTTTCTACTGCAATCATCTTCTCGGTCAGATCCATCATTATCTTTGTTGTTTTGGCACTTGAGCATTTTGATTGGTCCAAAAAAGCCTGCTGGGCTTTGTCAGTCTGCTTCCAGAAAGCTTCCATCTGTGGAATATGAATCAAAAAACAACCCATGTTTCCTCATTAATCATCAGGTATTTCATTACAGCAAGAGACACATGAGTCTATGGAGATACAAGTCACTGAGACAACAGACAGCTTTCAGTATTAGTTATAGTGAACAATTTGCAAAGCAAAGAGCTTGTTTACTATATGATAATACACTTGGTGGTGAAATAAAGCCAGTAGGTCAATCCTGCCATTTTAAAATAACCTTTTAACTTGCTAAGAATTTGTTGTTAGTTCTCCACATATTGCATCTACAAAAACCTGTTATGTTTTTAGTATTAAAGAGAAAAACATAAAAGATAAACTGCAGTTTTTTTTTCTGGGAAGTTTATTTAGCTGTAGGAGCAGGCATTCCAGTCAAACAAGATTTTTTACAAAAAAGGAAAACTGAAAATTGTTACTGTTTTTCACCATCAAAGCCCTTCATAGTCAGATGCTACATAAGTACTTTATTGACTGCACTGGAATTAAGTACTTTATGCATTATCAGCAAAGTGTATCTACCCATTTTGATAGATTATTGTATGGGTAGTCTCTAGTTTTAGGCTCTGGTCCCACAAATACTTATGACTGTGGACAATTGTGAATACTCTGTGGTGTTCAACGCAATTACTAGTACACATAAAGATAAGAAAATTCATCCATAGCCAAAATTTTTATTAAGTATCCATGAGTTTTGGAAAAAAAATCACCTATGGCGTTTGTGAGTATGGCAAAAAAAACCCTTTATATTTTCAAGAGAAGACTGGATTAGTTCAAGGTCCCGATCTATACAAATCTGTGCAGAAAGAAATAACTTTCAATATGGATGAAAAGCATGTGCAGGCACAAGAGTGACAGAGCCACTCAGAGGGATGATTGCTGCTGGTGAATAAATGCCATGTTGCTCAGCAAGGTTGCCAGTGATTTTTTTATGTGATTAACTCTGGAGATCTCCGAACAATCAATTTTTCACAGAGTGAAGTTAAATTGCAAAAGAAACTTGATACAGATGTACCAACATTACCAGCACTTCCACTATGAAGTGAAAGGCTTAGAGAATCAAAAGAAAGCTGAGAAAATTCACAGTGAAGCACTTAAACACCAGACATCAAAAAATGTTAAACCCTGTCTGAAAAAGGCTCAAGGCTGAGATGATGGGCTGTTTTGTCCAGGGCTGAAGTGCCAGAGTCAATCAGAGCAGGCAGCTCACAGAGCCATCACTCTCACTAGTCAGTCTCTCATTTTCATCAGCAGTCAATTTGCTCAAACCCCAAAAACAGGAGAGAATATCTTACAGATTACTCAGTTTACTGGAAAATAATACATAGAATATTCTTAACCTCCAGTTTTGTAGGCTGAAACCTATTCCTACACAGCGAATCTACTTTAGAGAAAAAAAAAAACCTTTACTTTGAAGATCAAATGCCTGCTATCAAATGATATTTGTACATAAAAAACATGTAAATGTATTCTAATGTGCTAAGAAAAATGTTTTGCTAAAGTAAATGCATAAAACCTACTAAAACACTGCCCTGTAATTATTTTCTTAGTACTTCTTTCAACTAAAAAAATTTTATTATCTCTTATTACACTCTTAGTTTTGGGGATTGATGAAAATGAGGTGCTAGGATAAGATTCGTAAAAGTCAAGCTACACATACGCTTGAAATAAATCTTACCATCAGACAAGCAATAGACATTTCTCAGCTATAAACCCAGTGTGATAAAACAGTAGTGTTTTACAAAAAACATGAAAATGTTTTTTGTATAAAAACCATTTTTGTATGAAAAACATATTGGGACCCAGAGGGCATAGGAGATACTTTGCTGTTTTCAGTTATCATACACATATAAAATACTAACTGTGGACTAGTCAATAAAACCATTGCACTAAAGCAGTCCCCACCAAAAGAATAACATTAAAATAAAATTTTAGAAAAAAATAGAAAGTTACATTATCTATTACGTGCTCAGAATATTCCCTTTCCTTCCTTTCTAAGTCTTCTAGAGTTTGGTACTCTGAATTATGGGCTCCTGACATCTCAGTATTCTGGAGTCTAGAGTCAAGTTGTTTCTGTAATTCTTCAAAATCCTGGAGAAAATAAGCAAGTGATTTGTTAAACAGAAAAACAGACACAATTTCTAAATTTGGGAGGGAATTTGCTGAACAAGAGCATTCAGGAAGTTCTGTCTTTGGGTAATGTGCCTTCTGTAGCAAGCAGGAAAATCTCCAGATGTATGGCAGCTCTGAACTACACTTACTACACATACATGTATTTCCACCAGTACAATCAAGACTGCTGTTCATTTCCACTGAATTCAAGTTTTTGCACACTAGTCGCACTGGATTTAAGGCAGCACAGTGCTTTAAGGCAAAATGCATTCTGATATAAATTATGAGGTACAACTACAGAGATTCCTTATAGTACCTCACAGATTGTGAGACTGTACAGACAAAGTCAGTCAACAACTAGAGCTGATGAGCTGACAGACTCACGCCTAAATGTAAAATTACATCTGTATGTAAGAAAAAAAAAATCAGTACTGTAATTAGGCTGCTCTCAGCACAAACATTCAAGACTTGGATTGGCAGGGCACTGGATAACCTTACTTAAGGCCAAGCTTCCTACAGAAGGTTGGACCAGACAATCTCCAGATGTGCTTCTCAGTTCAGATTTTTCTATGACTCTAAACCGTAAAATGGAAAGTGGAACCAGTAGCTCTCCTATTTTGTGTAGTTTTGTAACACTTTTTTTCCTTCTAATAACCTTAGAAATAGTACCATGACTCCCTGAAATGCAAATTGACTGGAAGTGTATGTCTCCTAGTTGACAAGTGGCATATGGACTTTGATACAAGTATATGAAAGAAAAAAGAATATATTTTCTCTTGATGAAAGCTTTGAGCTTCATTCTGGTACTTTATTTACTGCTATTTTGTTATCAGTAATGATACATGGGAACAAACAAAGTCCTGATAATTAGAAATTATTAAATCTGAGTGAATAAGGTTCTCAATGTTCTGTTTGCCTAAATGGATTAAACTACAAAATACTTTTATCCTTAACAGATCACACACATCACTGTCCTGAACACTTCATACAACAACAAAGAGGAAATGCATATAAGGTAATGGAGAAAACCAACTAACAAGGGACTTGCTCTGCATTTCTTCAGAAATAGATTACAAATGACATTGCTGTTTAAAAGGAGCGGGTGAGATAGCCTGCTGTGGTAATAAGATTAACTCTTATTTTCTGTGGTCTTAAATATTATCAAACAAACCCACTTACATTTTCCTGAATTAAAAGGATCTTCTTGAACAAATCATCAGTAATCTTCTTCTCACGATAAAAGTCTGTGAGGTATATTTTGAGAACCTGAATAAACATCTATTTAAAAGGAAGCAAACAAAACCCAAGTTAAGTGCCTGTTCAACATTGTAAGGACAACTTTAGGATAAAATTTGTTGATTTAAATCGATCAGGGAGATTATAATGAATCATAAGTGAAATAACAGATACATCACCAGCAACTCTCCAGTATTTCCATTGTGAAAAATTCTTTGGTTTTGGCTTCAGTAAGATACTGGAAGATGGTGTTACATTCTAACAAAGACAAGGACATAATCTCCTACATCCTTGTAACTAAACTGACACATTTGAAATTGTTCTTGACTGAAGAAAATGCAGATCACTTAAAAATGAAAAGTCTATTTTTCTAAAATTTAATGAAAAACTAAACTGAAATATACTAACTATTCTAAAGATAATAAAGATTTGTTACAATGATTTTAACTGTAGTCAGCCACACGAAACATCCATCATTTTTCTATACAACCCAAAAGTAAACATCTCAAGTTCTAGTCGGCTTCTTTTACAAGAAACATATTTATTTTCCAGATGCGCACCTTTTTTTTTTAAGACTGTAATACTAGTGTATTCAAAAAGATGGTTTTGAATTTTATGAACACTGGGAACATTTTTGCTTAACCTTTTCCCCTCTTGTCTTAATCAGAGTTTCAGTGTAAAGACAATTCACTTCATCACTACCTCCTGCAGCATTTTCCAATGTGAAAACCAAAATATGTAAAATTTAACAGCCACCTGCCTGCTGCTCATATATTTGAAAACAGATGATGCAGAACTTGCCCATTTTAAACAGATAAAAACATAAATAAAAACATATTTACATATAAAAACATTTATTGAAGCCAACGTGTTGGCTGAGCAAAATCTGGAAAATATGTCATTATTTGAGCTCAGCAGAAGAGAAAACTATAAAGCAGTCACATTTTGGATCTCACTTGTAAATGTTTTGGATAGGAGTTTGGCAAGTTTTGAACACATCACCAAGATACTACATATTGTAAAAAGAAAAAAAAAAAAGAATTCAGGAAAAGACTGAAAGGATATGTTTCCTTAGACCTAAGGCTAAGAAAGACTGAAATCAGAGAAAATGGAGTGGAAAAAGAAAAAAACTATTCTCTAGACTGATTTATTTTTTCCCCTTTTTCCCTGCTACCAAAAATACAAAGCTATTTAAATATTCAGCTAAATGTCAAAGTCATTTGTGGTGGTGATTTCTAGTGGGCCAAAAAGTGTATTAAATGCTCATTTTATCAGTGTTTCTGTGATTACAGTACTGTGTTGCTACCTTACCTTCATTTACAAATTGATGATTAACTTTGAAATCAAGTTCGACCTTCACTAGTCAAGCTAAACTTCCTTCTGGAATCTGATTGCAAGTTCTCTTTCTCATCTACTGAGATGGGAATAATGCATCAGAGGAGAAACTGCTTTCCAGGTTTACTTTTATGCTTACTCCTTTGGATTGTGTAGAAATTTGTTCAGAAAATCCCACCCTTTCAAATATTCTCAGTGTCTTTAGTAAAATATATCAGAAATGACCAATATATTCAAACAGAAGTCAAGAAAAAAAGGGAGGAGAAAGCTACAGACTTTACATCCAGACTTATATTAACTGAGCTAAAACACAGCAGGAATAATGATTCTATAATTGATCATATCTAGTCACCAAAAACAATTGTCCTGAGTATCCTATGGCTTCAATTGTATATCTTTCTTTTTTTTTCTCCTTTTTTCTTGTCAGCTTTGGATAATGTGACTTGTGTAGGTAGTTATCTATGGTTTAAATAGTACCTTAATGCCTCAGTCCTACAAAATCACAACTATTGTACTTATCACAATGGCACTGATTCAGTTGAACTGAATTTTAAATTTTATTCAAAAAGCTTGAAGTCTCTGGAGTTGCAACACACAAGTATTGTCCTTATGATAAACTGATCTTTAAATAATTTACTGCCTATCTTTATGAACCTCAAATGCTGTATGTTATTCTCTGGAGTAAAGTTTAAAACCAATTTTTTATATTTGCTCTATTGGTATTTCACAGCCCAAATATATTTCATTATACTTTACTCCTTTATGAAGCTCATATATATGCAGAACAGGAGAAAAAAATAAAGACAATAACGTAGAAATGCAACTCTGCTACACTACATCCCAGCTAGCCAGTTGTTTATGCTATTTCCTAAACTGATATTCAACTAAGATATTCAAAACAAAGAGCTGTAAATGAGTTATAAGTACCTACCACATGTTTTTCTTTTCTCAGTTCAGTATCAAGATGCATGAGATCTTTTAAAATTAGACTGCAAAGGCAGAGCTTAACGTCAAAACTAAAACAAAGATTAAAAAAGTGTTAATCCAAATGATGGTTACACAGAAGGGCAACACCATACAATAGTTTCATTTAACCACTAAATTCTCCTGAAACCACCGTCCCAAAAAAGCAGTTAAGTCACTTTATTTCTACATTGTCTTCTCTTTCAGATAAAATTTCTGTATGCAAAAGTAAGCAAAACAAAGTAGTGCTTTTAACAAAGCTGGAGTTGCAGTTTCCTTTAGAAAAAGGCAAGGTAAACATAGGCACGAGTGGCTACAACAAAGGGAGTATGTGGCTTTACATTAAAACAGCTATAATAAGAGTGAACATTTTGAAAATGTTCTTCCTCACCAGTACCTTCCCCAGTCCCTGTGACATAAATATCCTTATCCTTGCTAAGGAGGATACAGACACACATGTGTTCATCCAGGGGTGCAGCTGAAAGAAAATCGGAGCTGACAGTCCATTTCGATTAGCTCTACCTGCTCAACAGTGGCACATCTGAGAAAGGAGCTGATCTCCCACAGTAAGACATGAGTGATTCCCATTAAAAGGGAGAGAACAGACCACTTGGTGCCACTCAAGGCACCTGCTGTGTGACTGGACACTGTACAGCACAGAGGACTCCATGCCCAACTCAGCACACCACCACATGTGTGAATCCAGCATAGGAACCGTAACAAAGTATCTCCTTATCCTAACAGGGATATACCTTTTACAAGACAGCTTTTGCTAAAGTTCTGATTCCCAAAATTTGAAAAAGAACAAGCTGAATTTCAACATACAGCACAATGTATTACCTTAATCTCCCCAACCACTTTTATAGGGTTATAAGCAGACAACCCTGTCTTGATGTGGTGACTGTATGCACTCAAGTTGAGCCTCAGGTTTACATCAAACTTTCAGTGACTGTCCTGAAAACCACTAGGGTATGCTAGGAAATGACCAAACACAAGGGCAAATTTACTGTTTACCTCTCACATGTCAGCACTTCAGGGAAGCTGGTCACCTTAAGGAAGGCTCGAGCCTGAAATCTGTCATCACTTGTTGTGGAATGTATTGTTGTGGAGGAACTACAGTCCTCTTTGTCTCCCTGGCTCAGGGATCCCAGGCTGCCTGATGTAGATGTCTCCACAACCTGATTAGGCAGAACTGCCTGCTTTGGATTCTCATGCAAAGATGGATTGGATGAGCCATCTGCCAAAGGCTAAAAGTCAAAGAAAATTCACAAGGTCAATTAATACAACACAATAAGGAGATAAACATCTCATCAATTTGCAGTGTTTGCTTTCAAGAGAAAAATTAAACAGTATACACAGCAAAAGTGTTTCCATATAAATTAAGATTCATCATACTGACAGATTTTTGCATTGCCCAGAAAAGCAATCTTCTGTTGTATGCTTTCTTCCTTTTAGATCCTTATGGGGGTTTTTTAAAGGCTCCTTGGACAGATCCAATTTCCATTAATGTTATGGGCAGAAAAGTCTCTTAGCTACAGTGGAAATTGACTGGACACCATGTAAAGCACTGCAGGTTTCAGGGGGAGCTGAAAGCAGTTGATGCCTTACAGAATAAATCCTGAGTCAATGGACTATAAACAAAGAAAGATCCCTATTAAGGAAATTGGCAATAAATGTTCTTCTTTGCTTGACTCTGCAATTTACTGTGATACAGAATGATTGTCATTAACTTTTACAAGTAGAATCTAAAACCTTACCCTAAATTTCTGATTGATGGGATAGATCACTTTTGCCTTTAATGCAAATGCCGTGATGTTACTGTCCAGAGGAGACTCACTGTCCTGTATGGAAAAGAACAGAAAACCATTTGGGAACAGCAGTAGATCTGGTATCTGTAAGTATTGCATGCCCCTTTTTGTTACAAAACGTAGTTCTTATTGATAACTACTTATTGATTGTTTTTTCTCTGGCAGGAGAAGTCTTCTCTTAAGACTCATTCAGAGTATGAAAACTCCATAATGGAACACTTGTCATTACCACTGCTACAAAAATGCTTTTAATCCTGAAAGCAAGAATAAGCAATAGCTGGTATTCACATGATATTTTCATTTTGTGTCATGTCTGTGTACCCCCCTTAGCAAAAACTAAAGATTTTGCATGAGACTGAAATTAGCTTAATAATAGGATAAGCTGCACAGATATCGTGGCTGTAAATTCTGTCTTTCAATTTAAATGAAGAAACAATAGATTAAGCAAACCTAGTCATCATCTTTTTCCAGGAAGAACATTTATAGTACAACCCTTAGCTGAAATCAAGAGAAAATACCAATGTTTTTTCAAAAAATTTTTTGTAGATAACAGTCTTTTTATACAATCTGCTATACCACATAGTCTGACTTTCTGCGACTCCCTTGGGATCATCAGCTTTGTATTGAGAGGTTATGTATGGCTTAATAAAAGTCTGTCTATAAGAAACAGATAAGTGAATCCAAGCACTAGGAGATTTCCTATTCTATTTTTTTTTTATTTTTTTTCAAATGAAATGAAAGAATCTGATTTGTCAAAACATAATTTTCTCTATATGGCTTTTTTTAGGAAACATCAAAGCACTAATAGAGTATAGAAATAGAAACGGGAAGAGAGAAAACAAACTATATAATTCATTAATTTTTTATCATTGCACCTTTTCATCTCCATTTCACTTATTTCCAGAAATTTTTGGATTTACTGATACATTCAAAAGCATGAGGGCAGTATGTAAAAGACTTGTTCACACTGAGCAGTCTCAGTGTTGCAGAACATACTCAGGGACAGGAGCTGACAGAGCTATTGCTCTGTGGTGGTTGAAGGCAGAGCAGCCAGACCAAAGCTGGAAAAGCCATATTGTAGAGTGCTAGAACTAATACATCCTGCTTCTCAGCAGGCATAAATAACACACAGTTACTATAATACAGTAATTATAATATTATTGCAATGTGGAAGGTCTCTGAATGAAAATATCTGTTTTTCTGAAGTACTTTAACTTAATTAAAAGCATTTTCCATCTATGCTTCTTAATGAAGTGTCAATTTGATGCTAGTAACAGCAAAAGCCTCTGAAAATTAGAACAAATGAATAGACAAAAAAAAAATGTAACTTCAGTAGTTAAGACAAATAGGTGGGAGAAAGTCCCACAAATAACAAGGTTATTTCTTAATGTGTTACAAATGAGTTAACATGTTTGGGAAATGGATACAGTTGTGAATGATCATCTTTAAAAGACTGTGATCCCATTTCAAAAGCACTGATAATATGCATAAAGATGTATAATTGCGTAAGTTCTCCCACAGGATTTACACTCCAAAGGAGAATTTGCTCACTTTTTATGCTGTACTTTAACTCAAGCAAAATGACCAACCATGGTTTGTTATCATTCCTGATCACATAACTGCAATGAAGATTAATTACCTGTCAGGATTTAAACCAACAGTAAAATGTTAACAATAACATCTATCTCCTCTTTGTTCTGAAATCAGTTTTTGTTACAAGCTAAGCAGCAGGCTCGCTGGCTTTAACTGACATTTTCTGCATGTATTTAATGTATGTATAATAGACTGAGTTAGCTGAACTGCACATTTTTTAAAAAAACCCACAACTTTTAACTTTGCCAAGAGCAGTCGGATCACCTCTGGGTCAAAGGTAGTGATCTAACAATTACATGGTAGGACTGGTTCTCCAGTTATTTTGAGATTATTAAAAAAAAAAAAAAAGTTATTTGATTTTTTCATCGAGGGTGGGTAAAGTTTATACCTTCTACTACTTTTCTTCACAAATTGTTTCTCCAATTGTCCATGAATCCCAGCTCACCACAGTGGTCTTTCAGTACTTGGATTACTTTGTTACTGCAAAAGTTTCTCTAATAGAGCTCTTCATCCAGGAAAGAATCCACTATTAACTATTGGCACTGATTCCAGTACTTAAGAACTTTTTCTTATGTCAATAGTGGTAATTTATTCCATCAGCTTTTTAAAACTAAGGATGACATACAGACAAAACCAAAGAAGCCTCTGTGCAAAAAGAACTCAGGATCTTGATTAAAATATCCAAAGAGTCCCCCAGGTGAAATGGAATTCATAAAGGTGAATGAGTGTTTTAAATGATTGCATTCATAAGCAGCGATCAACTCCTGGTCTCCATCTTATGCTTTTTTCTGAACACTTTTTAAAGTCTCAACTCCAAACCCACTAAAATTAAAGGAGTTTGGATTAGGCCCTGAATGTGCTCATTGCCACACGCAGCAAAATGGACATCCACCACCAAGAGCCAAGCTTTACCTCCAGGACCATTTCCTCTTTTGATGTATAGGGTTCTGCTCTATGTTTTGCAAATGTGTGTTCTTTTTCATCAGAGTTGAAGCTTTCCAGAAGTCTCTGGGAATCATCTTTCTGAAATTCCAAGAGAAAATACATAAAATGTAACACTGAGATCATGCAGATCCATTGGAAACATCTTTGACAGCAGCCTGGATACATTAATATCTCCACTGTGAAAATTATTTCAGTATTAGTTGAAAATTTTTGAAAAATACAATATAAAAATGAAAATTTTACATATTCAGGAAGGAATAATTAAAATTAATGAACTTCGTAATTTTTCATTCCAGAAGTAGAACTTTAATATGAAAAGTTTTCAGAGGTTGTAAACGTGTCAACTCAATCCATCTGCTCTCAAAATGTCTTACTACAGACTGTGGAGTCAACCTCACGGTCTGAGCTCAAACATCTAAATTAAAGCAAGTTAACTAAGATTGTCTATAATTGTCAGCAACGAAGACAACAACAAGTATTTTTGCTCCCCTGCTATGAGAAAAACTTCCTAAATGAAGTTTTATGTGTGAGAAAGTTCCTGTTAGGAAGAAATAATCATCAGAAAACATTCATCATCTTCCTTCCCAAAAACGCAGCCTGTATCACTGCCCTGACTTCCCAAACAAACACAGAAAGCCACTGGTAGGGATACAGACTGTCTGGGAGTTAAACCAGACAGTTTTACACATGATCCTCCCTATGCACTATATAAATCAAAAAATAATACTAATGTTGGTCAATGCCTCCAAACACAGCATTGGAAGGACTATTTTTAGTGAAGGAAAAGATGGCAACCATGCTACCTTGGTTACTTTTAAAATTATTTTCCAGGTTTTCAATGATACAGCTGCAGCTACTATACATGTCACTGTCTTACAGAAAGATTCTCCTTGAATTATTTGGCCACTTGGTATGTAAAGTAGGTCATTTTGTCAGAATACAGAGAAAAGCCCAGCCTTTGAATACATTTAATTCCTTATGACTTGCCTCTATCACCCCTCTGGAATTTAGACTGTGCAATAATTCAGAATTATATTCTTGGGTTAGCCTCTAAGATGTGGTGAACTGCAGATGCTGGTTCCTAAAAATCTCCTTATGACAAAAGAACAGCTACAGTCTCCCTCAGCAACCTTTTAAGTTATTTGTTACCATGGTAAGGTTTCTTCTTAAAAGTATCCCAGTGCATCCTGTGTGCAGATCAACAAACCAATAAGGCACTTAACTGAATGCATCCAAGTCTCACAGATTAAGGCTGAGATCTATAAAATAGTGATTAACTGGGGCTGAGAGACAAATGTTGGTGGCTTATTGTGGTGCTTAAAGCTGCTCTGTACTCCAGGTACTTGCCCTGCTCCCACTCTAAGGATAATTCAGCTGCTTGGGATGGAACATGGCATAGTCAGGCAAGCTATCCCTGCTTCCACTTTGGATAAAGAAGGCTGCAATATGGGCATTTCAGTACCTGCTATACAGCATCGGTGGGGCAGACAGTGTGAAGAAGGAACGTCCTAAGGTAACCCTGTTCAATTTGGGCAATCACACCCACTGGATACAACCTGCCCACCCTGAAATGTGCTCTGTATGCACCAGCAGGCAGTTTATTTTTCTTTCAAAATAAATAACACTCTTACAGCAGAAGCATCGATTTTAATGGCATTTAAACATCTAAATGCATCTGAAGATCCAGGCCAGAGAAAACTGACAGCTTCTATTCCCTATTGACATATATGACATAAAGGATAAAATCGTACAGGGCTGTATTTGAGTTGGTAGTGGCAGTACAATAAAGATACATCTATTAAGGCAGGGAAAATGAGCAATTGAATCAGAGAGGCTTGCACTCACACAGGATGCATTGATCCAGCATTTGAAGTGCCTCCATTAGTAGGCTAAAGTATGGCTTCAAATAGAGTTTCAAACCTCCAACTTAAAAGCAGTTGGGAGCAAGAGAATTTGTCTCCTATGTCATGTTTAATGATGATCAACACTAGCAAATACACACACAGCAGAGCGGCTATAGCTCAAAAAAGGTGTGGTGAAAAAACAAGCCAGTCCAGACCATCCACTGCTGAACCCTCTGCAGGGCTCAGAATTTCCCAGCTATGTCAGCGCCAACCATTGCTACATCCAGTCAATCCACCATGAGCTGGGACTAAATCTGATGGGAGAAAGAAGCATAAATCAATAACAACTCTCAGAAAATATATCTGCCCAGTAGTGGTTCTGTGGGTGTAGGCTGCCACTGCAATCTTTGGGTCCAAACAAACATTTTATGTAATAAAGCAACATGAACCATCCACCACATTACTTAAAACTTTAGAAAAGCAAGTATGTTATTAACAAAATCACATGCTTCAGAAAACTCTGCTGATCTGGCTTTAAACAAACCATCAGCTATGTTAGGGCTCCCTTATTTCTTAGGTATCCAAGGTGTACCCTCAGTGCAAAGTTATTGCTGTGGGTTAGTACTAATACTCCGTGCTGTGTGTAAAAGGAACCTTGGAAAAGGCAGTAAAACGCTTTCGAAATAAGATTACTGGTTCAGGGTGGGAATTACTGTTTGTTTTCAATTATCTCACAAAGCTTCTGCAACCCGGGTACATCTTCCATTACTCCCAAAAGCAACACAGCCTGGTGCACGAAGCGATGGCTGCGAGAGGCAACTTGCGGGTCACCTGTGACGGAGATACAGGCCAGCGGGGCAACACTCAGAACGCGTCAACACTTACACTGGCCTCCTTTTTGAGTCAGCCCGTTTGTTTTACAACGAATAGCAAAACTCTTTCCAGTGCAGGTGTGTCAAGAATTACGGAGCTCCCCACCTACCTAGGCGCTCCCCGGAGCACCGGGCGCAGACCGGGCAGCCCCGCCCGTCCCATGCAGCGGGCAGAGCCCGCCGGCGGCGCCTCCCGCCCTTCAAACCTTCACAAACCACTCCTGATCCTCCCAAGGCGTTCGCCCCGACTCCGGCCGGCGCCCCCTCCCGCGGGCCCCGCGTACCTGTGCCCGCCGGCGCGGCCCGAGCGCGCAGCGGCAGAGCAGGGCGGCGGCGGCGGCGCCCAGCAGCAGCCCCAGCAGCACGGCGGGAGCCAGCAGGGCGGGCAGCGCCGGCAGCGAGCCTGCCCAGAACTGCAGCCCCACGGCCCGCAGGCAGCCCCCGGCCGCCGCCATAGCACCGCGCCCGGCCCGGCCCGCAGCGGGGCGAGGGGAGGTCCCGCCGCTCGGGGCCCTCCACCGCCCGCCCCCCGCCTTCGCCGCGGTGGGAGGAGACCGATGGCGGGTGGATGCGGCGGCTGAGGCCCGGCCTGGCTCTGGGGCAGCGCCTGGGAAGTGTCCGCGGCGACGGTCCGCCCGCTGCCATGCGGTGGCCGCTGGCCGGGCTACTGCTGGCGCTGCTCCCCGGCGGCCCCGCAGTTCCCGCTCAGCTCCTGGCAGCGGCTGCCGGGCGGGGCCCGCGCCGGGAGCCCCGCGGTCGGACGGCGGTAAGCGCTGTGCCCGCGCTGTGCCCGCGGGCGGCGGAGCGGCCCCTTGGCGGGGAGGGAACGCGGGCCCCGGGAAGGGGAGGCCCCGTGTGAGGGCACGCCGAGGGTGTGCTCGGGGAACGTGTCCGGCGGAGAAGAGGCCGCTTCCCAAACACTTGAGCTGAGGACAGCGGCCCGAAAAGCTGCCTGGAGTCGGCCTGGTGGGGCAGCCGACAGGGTCTGGACTCCTCACTACGAGAAAGACAAGGAGCTGCTGGAGAAGGTCCAGCGGAGGGCCACAAACATGAGTAGGGGGCTGGAACATCTCTCTTACTAAGAGAAACTGCGGGAGCTGGGCCTGCAGAGAAGAGAAGACTGAAAGGGAGTCTCATTATTGCATGTCAATACCTCAAAGGCGGGTGCCAAGAGGATGGTGCCAGACTCTTTTTAGAGGTGCCCAGCGATAGGACGAGGAGCAGTGGCCACAAACTAAACCACAAGAAGTTTCACTTCAACATGAGGAAGAACTTCTTTACATTGAGGGTGGCAGAGCACTGGAACAGACTGCCCAGGGAGGTCTTGGAGTCTCCCTCTCTGGAGACATTCCAAACCCACCTGGTGTAACCTGCTCTAGGTGTCTGTGCCTTGGCAGGGAGGTTGGACTGGATGATCTCCAGAGGTCCATTCCTACCCTAAGAGTTCTGTCATTCTGTGCCTGTGCTTTGCTGTAATTCTGAGCAGAGGCCCTTGGTGTTTATCTAGTCACAGCAGCCCTGCCCACTGCTATCATCTCCCTATGAGGAGTACCACTGGCTTTTAGGATGCGGCTTCTATGTGTCATTCTTTCTCCTTACCTGGTTTGTGTTTGTCAAGCCATCTCAAAACATGTCAACTTAGTTTTCTTTTGCCCATGTGGAGAACACCTGAGCCTGTGCACAGTGGGGGGGTAGAGAGCATCACAAATGATAGTCTGTGGTGAGATTACAGAAAGACTAATCAACAGGAAGTAGTATTGCAGGAAAATGAAAACAAACAATATGCAAACTTATTCTGCCAGAAGAATAAATTAATGTAGAACTTGAGAATATGTCTGCTGACAGTATTACTGAATTAAATTAATTACTTTTCAAGCATGATCTGGCCCATGGAATTGGCACTGTTTGCCGATGCAGAGCGCCTCGTGGTGCCCTCTGGTTTTATGGACACACTCTGCAACAGAGTGGAAGACTTCTGCTGAATATCCAGGCTATATTTTCCAGTGCAGACTACTGAGAACTGAATGTCAGATATGACAGAAGGGAAAACAAGGAGTGCTCTTATGTGATTTGTAGTTGATGCACATGGACATACAAACACCATAGATTTTTGTGCTTCAGCTGTTGTAAAACCAAACAGGAATGAATGCCTGGAGCCTGTGGAACTTGGGAGCCATTTGTGCACTGATTTCCTAGGAAGTAGGAAATAAAGCTTGTCAGCTAGAAAGCCACATTTTCTGCGTGTCTTTATGCATGCTTAGACAACTGTCTGCTTTTGTTACAGGCTCATTTACAATGTAACTGTTGATACTTAACACACATTCATATACTGACATAATGCATGAGAATAATATTTGGTACTTATATTTAGAAACAAGATTTCATTTAATGTAAAATATTTTCATCAGTGTTTTAAACTGATGTCATTACATCACTTCAGTGTACTGATACACATTTTCTTAATGCAGATAGAGCTCTAGACTGCTCTAGAAATATCAACCTGACAAAGGTTGATCCCCTTTTAATGTGATTTCTGTTCTGCATATCCGTACGCATATATGGAAATGCATATGTATAGATATGTATCTGTCCACCACACAATTTTTTGTTTAAGCTTGCCACTGGAGTTTCCTGCTCTTTCTATGCTCTTGAGATGCTTGGCTGCTGAACTTCATGGGCATACAGACTGTTTAACCAATGAAAAGAAATCAATAATGGCATTAGAGAACTTTACCATAACTCCACTTGTGTACAAGAATTCTGGAGTGCACAGAGAACAGTATAAGGTATTTGGAAATAGCCTCTAGTGAAAAGTGCCTGGAATTTCCCAGAGCTGAGTCCCGGGACTGCTCAGAGCGTCCTGCACGTACCTCCCTGGGTTTGTTTCCGTGTCTCTTTCTCCTCTGCAAGAGTTGCCTCTGATCTGGGACATGTTTTCCAGAGCAGTGTCCACTTAAAACCCAGGGTTCCTGGTAAATCCAAATTTGTGAGATATTTTGCATTTTCTGTTATGTTGAGAGCAAGTGCCCTTTGTGAAGTGAGAAATGTCTTTGTACCAGATTAACTAAAGTTACAGCTCTAGCAATAAGCAAAGTGATGGCTTCCCTGAGCAGCCAAAAAAAGACAATTGCCCCTAACTTGCTGTACTGTAACAGTGGTGTTGACACAAGTCAGTATGTAACATTACTCTCACGCAGTGTTTGGTAGCAAACAGAACCAGCAAGTGAGGGTCACCTCACTTGGCAGAGTTGGGTCTTTGCTAATCAGCCGACATTCCAAACTCTGTGTTATCTCCTGCAAGGAAGCATTTTTGTTAAATGAAAACTTGCTTGTATGACTACTACATCTTGATCAAAACACTGGGCAGTAAGAATCCTTTATAAGCCCCAGTTTCTTTTACTGACGTTTTAGAGCTGTGATTTCTGTGGCCATCTCTGCGGTCCAGACGCAGGCAGGAGGCTGGCACAGATTGCCTCGCGAGCTGCGGTTTTTAGCGTGTGGTCCCTTTGAAAGGCTCCGTCTAGTGCTCCAGAGGAAAAATGAGTGTAATGTCAGTCGACTTGATCATCTAATATGGACACATTCCTGCTGACTCCTAGTGATCACATTTCCTCAAATATGCCTTTGAAAATGGCAAAGAAAGATTATTTAATAAGAGCACGCTAATAGCAAACCCTTGGGTTCCACAGTAGTGCAGAGGCTCAGCCTGATAATGTGACTTATAAGTACAATTTGAGCCCCAAGTGGGCCTAACCACACTGGGCAGCAGAACCTTGTACTGCTTTACAAGCTGTGGGAGACCTCTCCAGCCGAGTTGTGTCTCTTTTGGTAATTAATTTCATGCAACACGAGGCTTTGTGAGATGGGGTTCTGTGTAACTGTGAAGCATAAATTCAGCATAAAATTTAATAATATGCATTTATGAAAAGTTATTTTTTATAATTGCTCTCTTCTAGGTTGTTAAAGATAATCTGTGGCTTCAGAAAGAAATGGTATACCTAGGAATGGCAGGTATGTAACTGTTTCATCTCTCTTTTCAGCATTGTGGGAGTCCCAGCACTCACAGGGCATGGGTGTGAAAGTGAGCAGGGGACTGGAACTGTGCCCTGGTGGCCTGCTGTCATCAGTGGGACTCTTGATCTTGAGTCACAGAGGAGTGTTTGCTCAGAAGTTAGGAAGAAAGGTGCTCTAGGTTCCCTGTACAGCTGATCTAGGATGAAGCCCCTGTGAGAAGACCTTAGTTTGTACCCTGCTCTGAATAATTTTTAATTTTTGGGAGGAGCCGTTTTTCCTCTTGGAACGTAATGGTGTAGGGGAGCACCCTCTGATGTCCAGCATTCCCTGGGTTGTGAAAAACCCATATTACTTAAAGCTGATTGAGACCTTGTTCCTTTTCAGAAGCAAACTTAACCTTTGTGCATTTACTAACACTGTTGCAATACCTACTTTTGAAGCTGTTTTCAAAGACCTCTGCAATTACAATAACTAATACACTTTGTCCTAGACCAAGTTGTTAAAGTCTTATTGACATAGTGGGGCTAGAAGTATTGCTGGGATGCTTATACTCTTTACAGTGGATATCAAGTATTTTTGTCAGTGATCTCAGGTACATTGAGCATCTCCAGTGTGGTTGCCTAATCTGATTGAAATAGGGCGCTCTAATATTTAGAGAAGTCCCTTACAGCTTGGAGGGACTTCAAGTCAGCCCTTCATCTGAGGGCTGACTGCCACAGGCTCTTTGTGTAAATTTGAACAAATCAGTTGGTTTCTCTGAGTCTCTGGTCTTTCTTTTCTTCATATGTGTATTATAAATAGAGTTCTACCTCACTCAGGTGTGGTAGAGATGAGCACCCTGAAAGGTTACAACATTCTCATATAGCACATTAACAGAGCAACACAGTGTCTGCAATAAACCTCCTCATCACCACAGTTCCCCAAGAGATGATTTCATGACATGTACTTGCCAAGAAATTACACAAGAATTTGAAGCAGTCATCTAGTGAGATACCTCTAATTTCTTTGCCCTGTGCCATGGCTAATTCACAAATGAGTTTATTAATTTAAATACGAAAGCAGATAATTCAGATTTGTTGAGGTTTCTTGTTTTGGTTTTTTTTCTCCAGTATTTATTCAATGTCATCTTTGCTGTGCGCATCTTGCTTTCTGATGGGTTGCAAACCGTTCATGTACCATCCACTGAGAGAGGCAATGTGTGCAGTTTTAAATGTCAGAAGAACCTTTTGACACTAAAGAAAAAGTTGAGGATTTTGACATGCAGTACCTTTTTGTTAGTGGTTAAAATAGTGTGGCCAGCAGGACTAGGGCACCGGTGGGGCTACACCTCGAATCCTGTCTTCAGTTTTGGGCCCCTCTCAACAAGAAAGACATTGAGGTGCTGGAGCATGTCCAGAGAAAGGCAACGAAGCTGGTGAAGAGTCTAGAGAGTGAGTCTTATGAGGAGTGACTGAGGGATCTGAGGGTGTTTAGCCTGGAGAAAAGGAGCCTTAGGGGGGACCTTATTGCTCCCTACAAATGCCTGAAAGGAAGTTGTCAAGCATTGGAAAAGGCTGCCCAGGGAAGTGGTTGAGTTGCCCATGCCATCCCCTGAGGTATTTAAAAGATGTGCAGATGTGGCACTTAGGGAAGTGGTTTAGTGATGGACTTGACAGTCCTAGGTTTATGATTTTCCATGTAAGTCTTTTCCAACCTAAACGATTCTATGATTTTGTGGAACTAGCATTTTGTTAGTAGGTAAATATATATGTTAAATGAGGGGTTGCTATAAACACTGAATTATATGCTTGATTTTATAATGGAGAATTTTCCCATTCATAAACATGATTTTTTAAGCTAAGCTTGTAGTGACTTACCTAGTCAGAGTTCTAGACTCTTTACTTTTTACTGAAGAAGTTCTCGATGAAAGCAGAGAGATGGGAACTTCTGCATAAAACCTTTGTCACTGAAATTGGCAGTGTACTGAAGTGTAAAATGGTTTGTGACAGCACACTGATCTCAGTGTTACTGTTGGAAGCTTTTTCAAGTTGTTTCTGGATAAGATGAGAAAAACAATCCCAGAATATTCCCGTGATAGGGGAACACAATGGATTTTTGAGTCTGCTCTGACTTATTCAAAACAGGCCTGGAAAGTAGATTTGTTTTGTCTTGTTGATGCCCGTAGTTCCTTTGACATTGTAACAAGAAAAGCTAATGGCAACATTCAAAACTGAAATCCAGTAAATTGCTGCCTTTGCTTGTTCATTGTTGTGTGTAATTGAAAGGACTTCAAATTGGATCTTATATCCTGGATGGTTTTCAAGACAGGAGTAATTTAGAGCAACAACAAAAAAAAATACAGTAAGCAAGTATATTTAACTCCTTTCTTCTCCACTGAAATAAAGCAAGGTTGTTCAGAGTTTTGCTGATAATTTGTGGTGTTGGAAAGCAAATGAGACTGTGGAATCTGTATTGAAATATTCAGCCCTTGAGAACTATGAATTAGAATTAGTGTCTTAGTTATATTGCTTTTTTTCCTCTCAGTGTCAGGTAATTTTTAATTCTGAATCTGACATTTCACAAACTGTCAGAATCTTCACTGGTTTACTATAATTTGGCAGATTAGGATGGGCTGTAAAGGTACCAGGAGTCTTAAGGACATACTGGAGTCTTTGCTGCAAACCTATTGTACGACTATTTTAATTTTCCATGGTATCATCCTATTAAATTGCCATAGCCAAGAATAACCTTCACCTGAACTTCTATCATGATGTTGTACCTACCCTTCTAATGACAGGCTGTCTGTGCCGCAAACATGTTAAAGGACTCAGCCTGTTTAGTTCAGCGCTAAAGGCTTGTGTTGTGACAGGTCTGTGTCCTTACACAGAACTAATTTCATAGTGAAGGACAGTATAGTGACCACAAACAATTTTTCTTGGACACCCATCCTTCTACCCTCGGTCTGTGTGAACACAGACACACTGTTGCTGCATTGTCCATGCAGTAGGTGTGTTCTGTACCAGGTCTGATCCTCAGTATTTGCGCTCCCTGAGCACCAAGCAAGTGCAGTGAGAGCTGGCACTGGGGAGCTCTCCTTCCCAGGCCTGTTGCCTATGCCTTGAGTGTGGCTGCTGGATGCCAAAAATAGCAAGAGGTCACCACCCAAAGCAATAGTGCACAAAGCTGGAGTAGCAAATAACTACTTAGGGAGAACAGCAAAGAAAATTGAGCATTAAATGGCAGAGACTGTTGTGATCAATTGTGCATTTGTCATTTCACATGGTGGTGGCACTGCACATATGTGGGACTGAATGAATGCTACAGTAACATGAGTAGTAAAATGTTACACCAATCTTACAGCTGTTTCATCTATATTAATATTTATTTTCATGTTTTCATTTTGTAATTCAATACAAAGTTGACCCAGCAGTACTAGTAATTAGCTAGGAATATGCAGTTTAAGACAGGGTTCTGGCATATCTGTTTATATTGGGTTTATGTAGGATTAAATCATGGGAAAACATTTTACTAATGTGCTAATTAGAAGAAAGATAAAATATTTAACAACTTGATAGTACATTGTAAAAATGTGGAATTTTTAATTAAGAAAAACAAAACAAAATTTCTTCTTAAAGGTGGTAATATTGTCTCACATCTCAAAAGAAAGCGAAACTAAGCCTTTCTTTGATGAACTTTTTCACTTGGCATCTTTAGAGATGCTTGCAGGAAAGTCTCAGGTTGAGCCTCATGCTCTGCTAGTTTACTTGCTGGGAAATGTTTTGGCCTGAGGCGTTGTAGTCTGGGAATGCCTGGTGGGAGCTTGGCAAGCCCAGCTGAAAGGGGGCTGTGTGGGCTGTGTGTAAAGCTGAAACTGTTCCCCTGCTTTGCAGGTTTTTTTTCTAAAAGGAATAGGAATAGTTTCCATTTAGAAACTAATGAAAGTGAAGACCATGCAGCCCTGGTAATGGCTTTTCTGGAAACAGCCAGGAAAATGGCAAGGATTGAAGCTGTAAAAAGAAAAGAGTGGAAGGAACAAGGAGACCTCAGAGTCACTGTCAGAATTGGGATGCACTTCTGAAGGGGCAGTGGCACCATGGAAACTATTTGCACTTCTGAGCAGCATGGTATCCAAAAAACAGCTCATTGCTTCTTAGTCAAGTGTTAGTATTTTCCAAACTCAGATGAATTATTTGTTAAAAAAACCAAAAAATCCAGAACAGAAATCTAGAGTATATGTGAAAACCACAGAATGTGTTTTGCCTGTACTGTCCTTTCTCAAATATTCAGTGCCAGTTTTTCAAGAGTCATCAGCCATTTACAATCCATCTAGGAACTTACCTGAAAAGATGCAGCAGGTGAATTGATAAATACAATTATATTTTCTTGATATTAAGAGTATGCAGCAAGTTATGTGAAAAAGCAGTTGTATTCTTATAGGTCAGCTGTTCTAGTGACACTTAAAATATGGGGGGATCAGGAAAAAGTTATTTTATTTAACTGACAGGGAAACCAGGGTATTACAGACCATATTGTTAAAAATTAATAGGAAGGATGAGAAAAATTCTGGAGAAAGGCTGGGGCACATGTTGCTGTATGGACACGTGTCATACTGGTTAAATCTGTTTAAGCAAAACCTTCCACTGAGTGCTGGGAAGATACAAGTGGATTTGCAGAAACATCCTTGTCATCATCATCAGTTGAGGCTGCTTAAGATAATGTTAAAACCCCACAAAATCCCCAATCTCCAATTACTGATGATGGAGCAGCCAAATAACATGCCTGGAGACTTCTGCTGGGAGTTGGGTACATTATCTTGGAATTGTACATGATGACAAAGCACAACTTGAAAACAAACTCATCTGTGTAATTAGTAATCCGGAGATTTATTCAGAGTCAAGGAACATGATCAGTTAATTAAATTGATTACTGTGGACTTGATACCCTCCAGAGGGGGAGTATCAGGATTTGCTGTCACATGAGAAGTGCAGTTGAGTGTGCTGATGGAGATGGGAACAAGAACAAAAGATATTTTATGAAACAATTACCCACTTCCTGTTGGCTGACTGCCCTCATCCAAAATTCAGAAGGAAATGATCTGCTGAACAAGAAGCACTTTAAAGGTAGTAGTTGCTCAACCCAGTTCATACATTTTGCCATTTTGACTTCTAATTCTTTCAAAGCCCCACAAAGAATCTCCATGTCATTCAGGTTTTCTGTTTATTGTAAAGGAAAGTGCATTTCCTGTAGTCTGGCAAGAACAAAAAAATTGTTGCTCCACCTTCATAGGAATGGGGTGGCAATTGCAATAATATATGACACATCATATAAGAAATTATTCTTTTTCAGTGTTTGGAAATATCTATACAAACCTGCAAAGGGGCTTGATTCAGTAGTCAGAAACAGGTCTAGAGCCATTGGAGGTAGGATATAGTATGATAGTTGGATCTACTGGAGAGTGCCATGGCCAGGTGGGCTCAGATTGGTAGCTAGCAGGTCTGTACTGCATTTATAATTCAGCCCTGGTGTCATCCTGAGTGATTTGGGCTTTTGCTTAGTCTTGAAATAGAAGTATGCCATGTGTGACTATGCTGAAAAAATTCCAATCCCAAATATACACAGGCATTTGGTATTGTAATTAGACATAGTCCTGTTCTCACTGAGTTTGCCATGTTATTTTTACAGCCCCTAAATTATACCAAGTCTGTTGCATTGTTTAACAGTGGTTTAAATAAAACTTAGAGAAGTGAATTAAAACTGATCATAAAATATAAACACTAGCTTTCCCTAGCCCATATATCCACAATTTTGTCCAGTATAAACTACTCCCTCCCAAATAAAAAACAAACTATTCCAGCATGGGAAGACAGGGAGGCTCCCCAAGGTGCACTGTCCACCAGGGCTCTGTGAGCAACAGGATTGCATCTCATTCGTTATGTTAACAGAACTATTTTCAGTGATTCATGGGCATCAATGACTTAAAGGCTCCTTTTAAGGGTCCAATTCTGAATGCTCTGTGCATGCCTTTTCTATTTGCAGCTAATAGTATTTCTCTATATTGTTCTTCCAACAAAGCAGGGGCTTTTCAAAAAAATGCTGCTTCTCGTATTAATGAGATTTTAATGTCTTCAGCTTTTCATATTTCATTACTATATAGTAGACTTTTAATAGAAAAAAGTAATTTGACACAAATATTTGCTTTTCAATGAGAGTTTTTGTTCATGTTAATGTATATTGCTGATGATTAAAATATGAGATTTAAAAATAAGTAATAAATGAAAATGATTATGTAAACAGTAAAAAAGTGTCTTCTGTAAACACAGACAGATAGCTATAATTTTGAAATCTTCATGACGTTTTTATCTTAATTCAGCAGCTTTACCTTTTGACAATTTATCATATTAAATTATCAATTTTTAGTCTAAGCTCCTTTTATTGATGTCATGGGTGCTTTTACTTTAGTAGATCAAAGTGATATGATTTCAAAACTATGCCAGTTATTTTGTGTGATATCATTGACTAATTTTTCATAAAAATTTAAGAGTATAAGGTAGCATTTATATTGCTGATTACTAAATTGAGAAGCATTTGATTTGATGGCACTTCAACTGAAATGTACTTCTCAACAGAGAAGTATTTCAATTCTGAATATGTATTGGCATAGTCAATGCTTAATTGGCAGACTGTATCTTTGAAGCAGAACACCTTTAGCACTGAGGCCTCTCACATTGTAGAGTGTTTCAATTATTTATGCTTTGCTGAAAATTTCTTTGTATTGAAAATATTAAGAGTTGATTTAAGTCTGAAACCTTTTGATTCATGCATTAGACACTTTACATTTAAATGGCAAGGAGTTTTCTGTGGGGTATATGGGTGTTCCCATGGCAGGAAAGAGCTTTGTTTTAACTTCTGCTGGATTTTGAGGGGCAAATCCCATCTGATTCCTGTCTGGCCTCAATCTCTGTTGTCTCTAATGATTTTGAGTGCTTTAAGTGCTGGTCACTGCATGCACAGTCAGGTACCATGAGCCCCATCCCTGGCTGGAATCTGCACCAAAGTGGCTGCTGCACAGGAGCCAGCTTTAGCTCTAATGCTGAGTGTTACCTTGGTTTTCATCAGGGCCCTTCCCTCTGGCCATGTGGGCAAACAAAGCCCCTCACCAGCCCGTGACTTCTGCAGCCTCGGACAACCAGTGGAGCCATTCGCTGTTTGCTTTGGTACCCTCATGGACAAGGAAGATTTTGTTCAAACGGGAGTCAGATCTCAACCACCAGCTGGTCAGTAAAAGATGGTTTGCCACTTTTAATATTTGTGAAGACTGTAGCAATCCTATAAAAAGTGATTGTTGTTGCAAATTTACTATCAAATTAGTGTATTTCTGATTCTGTCTCAGGTAATTACATTCATTTGAGATGACACCAGCAACACCAACTAGTTGTGAGACTTCCAAAGAATTACTCTGACAGGCACAGCTATGTGATTGCTGCATAAATTCTGATAGACACTTGGTAAATTAAAAGGGTCTGTATAGTCTGATGAAAAGTTTGTGCATAGTGTATTTTGTTAGGGAATTTTTTGAATTTGATAGCCAAAAGATGAATATATCAATTAATATTCTAGTAGTTACTTGTGGGAATAAGTAGTTCCTAAAAATGTGCACTAGAAAAAAAGATAACTGTTGCGATAAAAAACCTCTTAAATTTGAAGGCGATTGGTACCTTTAAATTTTTTTAAAATAATTTCATTATTTACATAATTTACCTTGTGTTGCAGAATTATAGTATTTTCATACACTGTTTAGACTTTTCCCCTCTCTCCATAGCTTGAAGATGTTTCCAATATGTCAGTGTCTTCTGAATTTGGAATAACCCTTCAGAAATGTGGTGTGGTAAGTTTTCTTACATTTATCTTGTTAATTTTGTAAGAAGTTTGTACCCAAATGTCCTTTAAAAAGTGTAAACTGAATTATGCCCATGCTGAGTATTTGGGAGTGTGTGCATTTTGATGGTTAAGAAGGTCACACCCTCTGTAAGAGGCACAGTTTTGCAATGCTGATTCAAAATAGAAGTCAGTAAAATCTCTCGAGCTTTAAGGGATTTTAGACTGTGGTCAAAGTAAAAACCTCACAGTCAATTTATAAAAGTGTAAATGGACAAATCCCAGTGAACTCTAGAATAATCAGCCACAAGGCTGGGTAGAGACAGCGACAAATTTTACAGGATGAGATAAACCTTCTGAGATACTCTCCTGGCCCAGCCCTGGGTGCCCTACCTGTGTCAAGTGTGGACTTCTTTCGAAGGATGAGGCACTGAGCCCTGTGATGCTCACTGTGTCTTTGAGCATCCACCACACAGCCATAGAAAAGCCATTGTGTCATAGTCTGCATATTCAGTGGGATTCACCTATAGCACAGTATTTAATGAAAAAAAAGTTTCATTTGACTCGTGTAAATGCTTAAGAAGAGCAAAGACCTCCTTGCTATAAGAAACTTTTTAACCTTCCATTTTACTTTTACTTTATGTGGCATAAGTTGAAAGATGTACCTAAACTGTTACTTTTCCTTTCTTTTTTTTTCCCCTTTTTTTTTTACACTGAATGAAGCAAATCTGAATTTTTGTAATTACAGACAGTTCATCTTATCTATCCCTTGGAGAGAGAAAGTGCCTCCAACTTTAAGATCAATCTGAATTCAGCCACTGAGGTGCTGCATATGAGGATAGAGGATTCAGTAACCAGTACAGAAGAGGTGACATTATAACCTGCACCAGATCAATTGCATAGAGAAGAATGAATATGCATCACATCTCGTGGCACTAGTTACCTATAATGTTGTTATTGAAATGGCAGCATAACATAATTAATGAGGCTGAACAGTGAGCAATAACACAGAATATTCTGCTTTTCTGGCTGTAGATTCCCAATTTTTATACCAGAGCCTCTCAGAAAAACAGTTTGAGATAGTTGCATGTTGTTTCTTTCTGCTGTTCACAGCACAGCCTTACACAGGCTCATGAAAAATTACAAAATCCTGCTGTACAAAATCAAAGGTCATCTGTTGTAGATGCTGAGATTAGCAGGAAATATTTTTGCAGTGCTATTAGTTGTAAATTACTGAAAATGATATAATTATATGTGATTGTCTTCCACCTTCAACTGCAGTTCATTTTATTTTCCTTGGCTTACCTTGTCATATACTTCAATCCTAATTCATCTGAACAGATGCTTTTATGCTAAGAGACAGACTGGCTTATGCTGGTGTTTAGCTGTTTTAGGTGGAAAAAAGTGAATTTTGCACATTTTCCTCCTTCTACCATTTGTGCATTGGAGATTATCAATGACTCTATAATCCTTTTTTTCCCCTCCTTTTCTGTTTCTAGTTCGTTCATCTGACTTATTCCTAACAAAGATCCGTCATTCCTTTCAACTTCCATGGAAATTCCTTCCTCCTTTCTTTCTCCTGTCATGTCCGTGCTCTTTCACTCCACTCTCCCAAGTACTTAAGTGACATCTCTTGCAGCGGGTGATGACACAGATGATGCACATCAGCAGCAGAAAGAAAAGCAGAGAGTAGGTGCTTATGCATTGTGAGTGACTACCATTGGGTTTGGTCCTCTGTATGGTTGATAGCCTAACCATCTGCTCCAAAAGCAGGAAAAAAACATCTTCAGGCAAATTAGAAGAGCAACTTAAAGAAGATAGGCAGTGGTCGCTGATGCCAAAAGAAGTGGTGTATGGAGGAGTTCTTCCTAGGAGCAGTCAAACCTGAGAGCTTACCTGTTGCTTTAATCTCATCTGCTGCTTTTCAGGGGAAAAAAAAAAGTAAATTCTTTCAACCCCTTTGCAATTTAGCTTAAGTCTGACAGCCAGTCAAAAATAAAGAGTGACAACCATGTGTTTAATATTAATCAGAAATGCAACAAATGTGGTCTTTTGGCCACCTGAGGAAGATTGTGGTAGAAGATAGGCAGTATGATTGAGACTCCTCTGAAGGGTGGCTTTGTTTAACCCCTAAATTAAGAATTTTATTAAATGAAAAAATGAAGAAAAAATGCAAGATTGGTTGGAGAAAGAGAATGAACTGTGTGTGGATGTGTGCATTAAACCTCCCACTGGGGACAAGAGGACTCATGCTGCCACATACCCTCACCTGCCTGTGAATATACACATGCTTTTGTTTCTCTGTCGGTTTTACCACAGGGGTTTATCTAAATTACTATTCACATCTCCTCTCCCCAAATGTAAAGGAATACATTTGTGCTTGATTAGAAGCACAGGAAGAGACCTGGAAATCCTTATTTTTTGTCTTCAGCTCACAGAATAGCAAGGGAAAGGTATCAGAAAACAAAGGTAGGAAAAGGTTTTCCTACTTCTGCATTTCTCCAGCTTCCACTTTTGCTGGTGCATATGTTTGTCTGCAGAAGCCCATCCATGCTTACTGTGGAGCATAATACAGTATTAAGAACTTGTGCAGTTTGAACCTTGAATCTCTCGAGGTATATTTTTCTGGTTTTGTGGTTGGGTTATGGTGTCTGCTTTATGTATTTGGATCTTCTCTATGTGTCTTATGAGACTTTTTTTCTTGTTTCATTTTGTTTGTGCTTTTTAAAGCAAATTTCTAGCCTTTGTGATTGCAGATGAAAGGCTGAAATGTTGACTGCATCATGCCAGTTCAGAAACTAGGAGAGAGAGAAAATCTGCCCAAAATATATCACATTTTTAATATTTGATGATTTTAAGTCTCATAAATTTTGGGGTATAATTCATGATATATATACATATGACATTGGTAATGGTTTCCTCACAAATATAAATAAGCTTATTTTTATACATGCATGAATATATACATTTTTGTACATTGTTTGCAGCATCTAGTCCAATAAATAGTTCGGAGTTTTGCCATTTAAAAGCAAAATGCAACCTAAGCAATAATAATTTCATTAAACTGTTTCTTCTCATTGATTTGTAAGTCATTCTAAAACTGTGCTGAATTAGTATGAAATGCACAGATAAGGGATGCACAGTGAAACTGTGTGTGTCGAACCCTATGGCTGCCGTGAACTCTGGTGATTTCTGAACTCTATCACAATTCATATTTTGAGAACTCATTTCCATGGGGAGTGCTTTATTATTTTATATTTGCTGGTGTCGTTATGCAGTGTAGACTTTTCCTTAAAAGGAATGTCTAAAATGAGAAAAGTTTGGCCTGAATCATAATTTCATCAGTTAAAGAAGTGTTAATTTAGTGTTATTATTAGAAGCCTCATAAATCATCATGGCTATACTATAGGTCACCATATTATGATAGGCCTCATAAAGATTTAGACAATTCTGGTTTAATACGAGTTATGGGGTATTGTGGTTTAACCTCAGGTGGAGATGAAAATACCACACAGTTGCTCGCTCACTGCCCCACCAGCAGAATTGAGGAGAGAATCGGAAGAGTAAGAGCTGGAAAACTCATGGATTGAGATAAAGACAGTTTAGTACGGAAAGCAAAAGCCACGCACACAAGTAAAGCAAAACAAAGAATTAATTCACTGCTTCCCATGGGCAGGCAGGTGTTCAGCCATCCCCAGGAGAGCAGGGCCCCATCACACATAACAGTGACTTGGGAAGACAAACACCATCACTCCAAACATCCCTCATTGTTCCTTCTTCCCCCCAGTTCATATACTGAGCTTGATGTTGTGTGGTCTGGAATATCCCTTTGGTCAGCTGGGGTCAGCTGTCCTGGCTGTGTCCCTTCCCAACTTCCCATGCACCCACGACTTCCTTGCCAGTGTGGCAGTGTGGAATGCAGAAAATGTCTTAGCTCTTTGTAAGCCCTGCTCAGCAATAATGAAAAAATCCCTGTATTATCAACCCTGCGTTCAGCACAAGTCCAAAATGTAGCCCCATACCAGCCACTGTGAAGAAAATTAACTGTACCTCAGCTAAAACCAGCACATAGAAGAAGGCAATTTAGAAGGTGAGAGGTCAATAAGCAACTCTGCGCTCAAAGTAATTTCATTTAGAGGGTATAATTGCTCAGTAAGACTTAAGGGCATAATGGAATAAATAAATAAAATGGCATGACTGCATGTTGCTAGAGATTGGTGATCAGCCTATGACCTTCACCACTGGCTGGAAGCAGAGCCATAAACTTCCAAGTCCACTGGTGGCTCCATCTGCCCTCACATGGGAAGGGCAAGTCAAGACAGGGCGTCTTTCAGAGAGTGTGGTTGCTGTGAAGAAAAGGGAAATAGAGACCAACACTGCATGGAGAGAACGAATTTGTAGTGAGGGCAGCTTGGAAAAGAAATATCCTCATGGTACAAAAGTTAAAAGTTAAGAATTTTTCAGACTGTAGTTATAAAGATATGATCCAGTTTTGTTGTATGAGGTATCATGGGGTTACTTAGATTCTTGATTACCCTTCTGGTTCTGCATGAGCTGGGTTTCCAACTTCTGGCTTTCTGCCACTTTGTCTCCAAGCAACAGCTTGACATACCAAAGATTAAAATCTCTGTGGGAGTTTGAGATCAAACTGAGTGTAGTTTCATTTGCAGGTCACTCAGAATGCCTTTAGAAAATAAGTTTCCACGTATAATGAAGTTTTATTTGTAATCAAGAATACAAATTTTGCTGTTAGGATGCACATAAGAGCTGTTTTGCACCATTAATACTAATATTTCCTGTTTTCAGGTGGATGTTGAGCATGACCCTCAAACTGCATACATTACACTTGTGATTAATAACACCAACACATTGCTCTCAACAAATATTACGGATCTTATCCTCCTGGACAACATCACTGGTCTACACATTAAAAAAACCAGTGGGAATACAACCACAGATGGTGTACAGATTTACAGGAAAAGATTCTTGCAAGGTAAGGAAATCTGCAGGGAAGTATCCCTGACTAAACATGTGGAAGAGCATCTGTTCAAATCACAATATTTATTTATTTGTGGTGGTTTAAATTCTTTGATTATTAATAGAGGTGAAAAACTGGGAAAGGTTTTGAGCTGCAGTTTCCAATTCTGTTAACTCACAGTTTGACTCCCACCTTTGAACTGCTTCCAATCTAACAGGCACAGAAGTGGGTCCTTGTACCTGTAAAAGTTGCTGCCATCAAAATGAAAGAGTTTTTTATGACTGTATTTGTTCATTTTGGATATTTTTAAAAGCTTCTGCACAAGCCATTTTAATCATATATTGAGTCTTCTTTAGCCAAGTGTGGCAGGTCGGCTTGCTGAAATATTGAGGTGCATTGGAATTGCAAAGGGCCATGCAAGCAGGGAAGATGATTCATTAGAAATAAGGCAGCTCTTCTCAGTATCTGTTCTTTCCAAACCGAGCAAGTAATACAGAGATAAACTTGTTCCAGTCTTGATGTCAGTCTGCTTCATCTCCTTCTTCTTAAGCACAAGAACATCAAAAATTAGCAGCTTGCTTTTGATGGTAACGATATTTCTCTTGGAGCTTCAGAAGAGTTCACTGGCACCTGTTTATGATTGAAGAATCTATGGTTATGATAGTTTTATGGCAAAAGATTTCCAAATAGATAAGGGAAATGAGAAGACTTGGGGCTGCTGTCTGATTGCAAATGGGTAGCCAGGCTCCATTTTTAATAACAACAGTGTGAGTAGTGGTACTGATTACAGGGCTGGTCGTTTTGAAAATGTCACGAAATTGCTGGCTCTCAACAGAGATTCCCAAGAAACAATGGCCCCTGAGAAAGAATTAAAAAATGGCTTGCAGAGCTGATCTAGTAAGCTAAGTTGGAGCCATTATTTAATTTATTTATAATTACTGAATCTGGAACTGAAGCTAGCTTTTCCAGCCCATATACATTGTACAGATCAGCATCAAAAATAGTGCAGTGGAAGAAAATCCAGCAGAACAGATTTCTGCATAGTTTGAGGTTTGGTCATTACTGTGTTAATTCTGAATTCAGCCCATACCTTGCCACTAGGGCTGGATAGAAGGGCTATGCCTACACTGGCCTATGTATTGTTGTGCTGAATGTTAGCCATAATAATTTTTCAGTACTCCAGTGTACCATGCATCAAAATTCAGCTGAAATCTGTCTGATTTCTCTGTGGTTTCAACAGGAGGAGAACCAGCCAGTTAGTGGTTTTAATGTAGGCTCTCTGCTTTATTATAAAAAATATTTGTAAATACATCACGTTGAGTTTTAGTATCAAAAAATGATGCTTTTCAGCAGATTGCAGCATCATTTAATGTAATTTACAGATCCTGGGCCAAATTTGCTTGGGTTCTTCAAGGCAGCAGTTATTAAGGATGTTGCTGGGCTCAGCTGGCCAGGAACTGTCTACTCTGGGTGTGGGACATCTGCTGTGTCAGAAGGGAAAGCTCCAGTGCTGTCCAAAGCCTTCCCCAGGGATCTTAGAGAAATTTTCATCAGACAGCAAATCTATCCATATGCCTCCTCTCTGGACTATACTGGTGGGCTCTGGCTGCCTCCTCTGCTGAATTCCCTTGCAGTCAGTGTTCCAAGTTTATTGCAGCTTGGTTCCTAGGAGAGCACTTTTGCTGGCAAGGAAGCACAGTCTAAAAAGCTCCTCAAATGTTTTATTTATATTGAACTTTCTTTTCAAATTTGGCAAGCATCTCTAACTGCAGCTGAGCTCAGCTGAGTACTCAGCTCTTCTGAGATTGACCCCATCTTCTTGCGTGAAAGAAGACATGCAGCTGTACTGGGTTGTTTTCAAATCAGTTAGCTCCTGTTCTGTGTAAGAAAATGCAGACACAATTAGTTAGAGGCCACCACTGCACTGGCAGATGTACCTCACCTGCTTAATCTATAAGATTGGCTTTTTTTTCTCTGGTTTAACAGGTGGAGAACACTTTGTAATCAACTACTCTGCACTTCTTGATGCAAAAGAAATGTGGGATGGTAGGATCTTGACACTGCCTGCAAAACTAACTTTCAGCAGTTCATCACAGGTATTCCCTTCACAACTTTATTTTGCTCTTCACAGTTTTTGTGTAAAAAAGGTGGTTCTTGTCTACCTAACGAAATGAAGTTCTTAGGAGAAGTTCTGATTGTTTACCATGAATTTATAAATATTTTGTGATATTTATAAATATAAAAATTTATAAACATGAGTTATTCTTCACAACTTAGGAGGTCATAGACCTTCTTAAGTAAATTTGGGTTGTCTATTGTCCTGTAGCTTTTTTTCTACTTTTTATATTTCTTTATATCCTGGAAATAGGTGTCCTCCACATACTTATGTATCTATTCCTGTAGTCTATGAGAGACTGAAAGTTTTGGAGGAAAAAGTCTCCAATGTGCATGAGAGTGGTACTAGAGTAGCAGAAAGGAAGACTTCAAACAGGGAACATAAGAGTAAAAACATATGCACTGACTATGGCTCCTGTTCTGGGCATTTTCAATCAACCCAGATTTTATAGGCACAGAAAAATGTAATACTGTGTACATTGGGATATGCATCTGTGTGATGAGAAGGGGATTGTATCCCACAGAGCAGCTGCTTCCATGTGTGTTAATGTTACCCCTAAGTACACTGCATTTTCCTATCAGATTTATCTTAGCTTTATGCTTAATGAGAAGTATAGCTTATCTTCTAAGGAGAGGCTTTTCTAGAGACTCCAGGCTATTTGCCAGTGGATTCTGCTCTTCTTTTTCTTAATACAGGTAATTTTTTTATATCTCTCAGAATAAAACACATCTCGTGTCGTTGACAGCATCATTCACCATAACTGAAGAAAAAAAGACCAAGGTAAATCCTGTGATTTGGTATTATGTTGACTCTCCTGCTTATACTTCTGGACAATCTAAACTAAATCCTAGGAGCTAAGGAGGTACTGATGTACTTATGTCTCATCACTCAGCTATTGGCTGTTAATCATACACAAGTTCGGTCTTCTCAGATTTTTAAGAGGAAGAAAACAGGACTCAATATAAGGGGTCTTTTTTTGTCTTGAAACAGCAATATTTAATACAGAAAATCTAAAAATGCCATTATACTCCTTACTATGTTTTTTCATTTGAAGAATTGTACAGGCACAGAAAACTGCAGTGAGGAATATGCTCACCTGCTCCTGTGCATAGTCACCATGAGAAAGCTTTTTACCTTTACAAGAGGGTGAGGTTATCCTCCACCTCTTGAGAAGAGGTTTCTGTATGATGCTGATGCACAAGCCTGAGAAATAAAACTGCAGTAAGAGTGGCAAACTTAATGTTTGCCTTTCATTTTTTTGGAATAAGTAGTGTATCTGGAGGTTGTGCACAGGGGCTTCTTGTTCCAATATTCTCTTCTGCTGGGGATCTTTGCCTTCTCAGCTTCTATTATTGTAATAGATATATTTCCAGACTTGGCTTTCTCATAATTGAAGATCAAGTGCCCATTCTGTTAAAATGAAAGCCATAATTAAATATGATATAAAGTAAAATTATACATAAGCTAGAGAATTCATTCTTGGATAAAGATCTAGCAATATTTAAAAGGATTGGACATTTTTATAGCTAAGAATTACCCATTGAATTGCCATAAATGTATCTTTTGGAAACTCTTATTCTTAAAGGTGTAAGCCATGCAGTAGCTGACTGGCTTATAAAAATAGCTTCATGAATGGTTTTCTGTAAAGTTTGGTGTGAATTGATCTGCAGCAGTTGGTGATGTCTAAGCTAGGACTGTAAGGTACATTGGTCTCAGCCCACCATGGAAATTTCTGCAATCTGTTACAATACGTAAAACCTTTTTAGTGTGTTTGGGTTTTTTCCCAACTTGAACTTGATAGTTAGACCTCTAAAAGTTCTTAGGGACTATTCTATCAGTGGGTAAAGTTACCTCAGCTGCATTTGAAATTAGTAAATGAACAGATTTTGTAATTAAGATGTGTGGTAAAGGTGTATGGAAAATACTGTAAATTTTTGAAAAATAAAGCTCAGAAATTATGGAACGTACCATGTTTCACGTGCATAGTATTTGGCTTTGGGCTGTGGCCAAGCATAAGGTGTTTCAGAATGAAATCAGTTTGTGCAAGGAAATTAGGATTAAGTGAAAAAGGTGTGACATATTGTATTTCATTCATCTCTTCAGCTGTCAAAAATGCTCTCCATCTCAGATTTATTTATTAAAAATCACTATTTAGGCCTGTTCATGGCTATGTTGAAGCCAACACACATATGTGACTAAGTGGATACAAATTGTTGACTTTAGGGATGGAAAATAGAACTAATTACGTGGTCAAGGGAGTGCTATGTTAGGTTGGTCCCATCAGCTTTCACATGGTTTGCTTGCACACTTGGCTACTCTGTTGTTCTTTAAAGTTTTACAAACCCTGTAGATTTCTCTTTCGTGCTGCTGGAAGAAAGTAACTGGTTGCCTGTGACAAGGTAATTTTGTGGGTTATGAAAAAAATATGAGTGTTGCTCATCTGAGTGTCTGTGCCATATGTCTTCCTCTAGTGCTTCAGGGGCTGTGAGTTCCGTGTGCCTCTGCCCTTGGCTGGGTGGGTTTGATGCTGAATGGGAAGCTGCAGAGAAAAGGGCAAAGGGAAGTTCTCCCATCTGAGCATGTTGCATAGGATAGCTGACAATTACTTTGATCTGATTTTTGTGAGGCTTGCTTCCCTCAGAATCATGCAGAGCAGTCGGAGCACAGCAGTTTTTGAAAGAAACTTGGGCCTGTAATGCTTCTTCCCACTATTAGGATGGCTTTAGAAGTTAGCTTAGGGAATAGCTTTTGAGGCTTACTGGTGTGTCAGTGGTCTGAAGGTTGACCTGCAGGGCCAACACTGGTCCTGCCTTGAGCTGAGACTCTGGCACCTGCCCTGCAGCTTCCTCTATGGTGCTTTCAGATGGCATTAAGCACCAGCTGTGTTCTCCTCCTGGACTTTACAGCCCCCACAATGACATGGACTGTCCTTCCAGAGCCCATGTTCTTTAAGTATAAAAACCCAAACTATATAAAGAAACTTAAGCATACTTCTGTCAGTTAGAGCAATTTTTGATTCTGAGTGTACAATACTGTGAAGTAAACTGTGAATCTTCTTGGAGCTGTGAAACAGTAGGCTGTATTAATGTTTGATGTTCTTGATACTGACATCATTGCCTAATTCAGCTAAAAACCTGTTGAAATCAATGAGTGCTGAGCAGCTGTACCAGCTTTAAGAAGCTGAACCTGTGAAACAAAGTCTGACATGAAGCAGTTCCTGTCAGTTAGAGATAAGACAGATTATCAGTGTACAAAAACATCAGAAAAAGAAAAAATAGGCAGTAAAGGATAAAATTTGCTATTAAATTGGAATAAACCTTTCTTAAATTGTAGACCATATTTGATTATTGCTTCCTATGCAGAATTACCACTGATTCCATGGAATACTGTCAGATTTCTGCTCCAAGAGATGACCCACCCATCTTTCAAGCAACATGTAAATTATTTACAGTTCCTAGCCCCAGCAGAGTAATTAGGCTTTAGTGAAACATTATACTAATAGCTGTGCTATGTTTTTCATCCAGAGATCTCATAGAACTAAACAAACACTAAATTAACTTTTGCTACATGGAGCATGAAGTAAAAATTAATTTTTAATGCAATTCAATTTAAAGATTAAGTTAAGAGCTAAAGTAAAGGCCTACAAAGCTGTTATCTGACTCACTGTTCCAGTACTCCTGCTACTCTTTTCTGACTCAGGCTAATGCAGAAACTGCAAGGGTGCATATAAATTGGGTGGGTTTGTGAACTGCCAGTTACATGTTTATCTTGAACTCATATTGGTACTTTTTCCCTGTGGTCAGTTTTATTGAATCAAGAAATGGCCATTAGTTAAAGGTAACCAGCATCTGACTGACTTTCAGAGCCTCTGAGCAACATCAAATGACATTAATTTCAAAAAGACTTAGAAGAGTTTGGTGACTTTGGAAACAGGCTATTAAGTATTGGACACCCGAAAGTCACAGCACATAAAATTTGATCTGTGGGAGTTTTGTTGCTTTGAGTTACACGGGAATTTGGAATGTAACAAACCATGCTAACTTTGAAACCTGTGGAAAATACATTTTTGCTTGAAAATATTCATTCAAATGTAGTGATTAGATAACATAATGCTGAGAAACCCTGAAGTTGTGTGAAGCCATTTAAAAATAATTTACTATGTTTCTTACAGTTATAATCTTGGAATTAGTTATGATCTGATTTTATATGTATTTAAAAGGTACTTTTAATGTAGTTTTTATGATATGGTCTTTTAATTTCAGATTATGTACAGCCATGCCATCACTGCTTCAGGGTTCTTCATCGCTTTTTTCATTTCCCTTGTATTGACATGTGCTGTTTTTCTCATCATTTACCGAACCCAAATATTAAAATGGAGTTTCTGTAGTAAAAACCAGGTGAGTCATACTGTCTGTGAGGGTTTATTTAATTTTTTTCATCAATCATATCTGATGATATAACTTGCTAGCTAAAACAGATTGTCTGAAGAGTTTTTTAAGATAAATAAAAAGCCACCAAGTGGTGGATTTGCTTCACAGGTAATGTAGTCTCTACAACCTGTATTCTTTAGCACAATCAGATTTAGAGGTGAGTGTAAGAATGATAACCTGATCAAAACAACTGCTGTCAGTACTTGGGTGTTGGTTCTAGATTGCAGGGAGATTACCCTTTGGCTATTAACTTCCTTTCATTTCCTTTCCTTCTCTCTATCCCTCAAAATTAGAGGCACAATGTCTCTGGGTTATAAACAGTTGCCAAGGGGGTAGACAACTTGCCTTGAGCATAGCAGAATTGGGTACAATTTTTTTTCTATTTTTATTATCAGGAATAGAGATTTGAATTTTGGTTTCTTAGTTCGTTGGATGTGCTTTAATCTCTTGAGTGATTAAGCAAAACAGACAGGTTTGGAGATGGAGCATTTTCAGTGTTCTTTATCCAAGCTCTGCCTGTTTGGAGAAAGTATTTCAGTACATCCTGGAACAGAGAGCAAAAATACAGAATCTGATAAATATTAATCAAGTTGGCCCAAATCCAGCCCTTGCTTCTATTAATTATTTTTGTATTTATGTAAAGTAGAGCAACTTCAATGGGAGGGAGCTAGAGACCTCAGTCAGAATATTACCATGATGGGAGCAGTCCTCTAAGGCAGGTGTGCTGAGAGGTTTGAACCCCTCATCTGCCCAGACAGTGGTGGATCTCTCATCCCTCTGGACTGACCAGAGTAGCTCACAAATCACTTGAAGCCTTATTTTCTGTGGTTGAAAGTTACACCGTCAATGTTTTATTTATGATATGTCTGAAAAGTTAATCTCTTAAAATGAAAAGGATGTGACTTCCTTCATTTTACAGAAGAAACTGTGATAATGAAGTAGTAAAAAAAGTCCGGCTTGGTCCTAGCAGCAGATATTTTTAGTGGGGTTTTTGTATAGTAATTTTATTAACCCTCAATCTGAAGGGCATCTCTGCGAACTGAGTCATGTTATGCACAGAATTAGTTTTTCATGCTGTTCACTCACAACGCTGTAATCTTACCATATATAATTTGTGTATCACAGCAATTTTTAAAAAAATTACCCAAGGAAGTTCATAGTGGAAGGTAACTTCCTAGACAACTTTCATAAGTGTTCTGTGTTCTCCATTCGTTTCTTCACTTGTATTCCAGATCAGTTATATACTAAAAAAGATCAGCCTAAAACAAAAGTCGTATATTTGATTTCAGATACATATCTGAGTTGCACAACCTCTTTACACCTTCTCCAGCTCTACAGTTTGATGATAAGTAGTAACCTTCTCACCCATAGATAAACTGCAACAAAATTAGATCAATTACTCATTATAATTTTTTTTCCTACTTTCTCTTTTTTTGTTGTTTTTTTAGGAGATACAGCATGAACTCAGCCAAAATCACAAACTGGAGCATTCTCAGTTTAATTCAGGTGATCTCTTCAGTGAAGATATAATTATGAATGACCAAATCATCGATATTCTGTCCTTTGAAGAACCTGGCAATATGCTTCAGGCTTTAGAAGAGTAAGAATTCACTGCTATTACATCATATTTATTACATTTATCATCAGTCAAATCTTTGATTTGATTAACTGCTCTTTATTGTTTTTTTATAGTGTCTGTTTACACATATTGCTGCAGTACCTTAGGCTTTTGAACTGTTTTAAACAACCATCTGTGGGAACTGAAAATTATTATATTCATATTGCTTAACCTGTAGAAGTCACAATTCCATCTAGGCCTTAGACATGCAAGACTTCCAATCCAAATGAACATCTAGTTTTGTCTCTGTGGTTCACTAAGTAGAGGGAAACCTTTCTGTGTACAAAGAAATGTTGAAAGGTTGTGTTCTACTCTTGCTGAGCACATTCTGCTTTCAAACAGATGGCTTTTGTCCTAGAAAGGAGAGCCCCTGCTGGGTGTCTGCATTACTGTTCAGCAGCGTATTTTGGAAGTACCTGGAGTCTAAGGTGTGACAGTTCGTAGTGCTGCCAGAAAGACACCACGTACCTGTAATCAGTGGGACCACTTGGTAGAGCAGAGAAACTCTCTTGATATTGCTGAAAGGCCAGTTAGGGCTGTTTGACTTTAGCTGCTGTTAAAGATCATCTGTTCTTCAGCTGAATTTGATAAAAAGGTCTAGTGTGAGGACAAGTGGATGTTGTTTATTCAGTATTACCATTAGCTCCTGGTAAGTGTGTGAAAGGCAGTATTATGCAACTATAAAATCTGTAGAAGCTGAAAAATTACAGGACTATGGATGTAATTTTGTTTCTTAAAGGGTAACTAACAGCATTATTATTTCCTGTCTTTTCTTGATAATTGGGTACTTACCTCTGTAAATTGCACATTGGTCCTTGCTTTTATAGCAACTCAGGCTTTGAGAAGACTTATCCTGAAAATCATTATGTGAATATTAAGTAGAATAGGATCAAATACTTTTTAAAGTCACTTTAGTATTAATTTATTTCAGGGATAGTTAGGATCTATCTAGGTTAAAAAAAAAAAGCTGGACTATATTCAGATACATTATAGATTAGAAAGGTAAATATTCTCGCAAACCTTTGGATAGGTTTATTTTTATAACAGAATTATTTTTATACCTATAAAACAGGATTCATATCTTAGGTATGTCCAGAGGCTAAAGTTTTTTAATATTCTTATGAAGCTTGTGCATATGTATCTTTCTTCCTTTTCTTTCCTCACAGTTTCTGTTTTCTTTACCTCTGAGTATGCAGAACATTGCAGTGAATAAAGTAGTTACTCATTAGCAAACACTCACTAACCTTCTTCACCTTCTGAACTATCTTCTCCTTCTTCCAGGATGAGAATAGTAGATAGACCACAAAGGTATTCAGAGTTGCAATGATTCCTGCTGTGAAAGGTGATTGAAATGGTGATAGACATTGTTGTGAATGGCTCAGATCAGCCCCTACTGGTCAGTAGTGGGTGCTTTCTAATTCTGTTTAGATTATCTCATTTAATGTAATTTTAAACCAGACCTTCTGTTTCACTCATTGTTACACAGATGCACTTACTGCATTTTTATCTATTCTTTCCCCCTTTTTATTGGCACTCATTGAATATGTGTGTTTAATTACTCCAAACCCATTCCGCTCCTCTCTTACTCCTGGTGCAGTTTATCTGACTGAGAGAGGATCTCTGTAATGTGAATGCCTACACCAGGTTGCCCTGAGTTCCCTGTTTTATTCAGGAGTGTAAAAGAGCACTTGTAGGGTTTGATTATTCTCACCCCTAAACAGACTTCCAGAAATTAGTTGTATGGCTGTTGCATCCACTGACCCAAATGCCTGGAGCCTGGGCTGATTAGCTCAGCTATAGGGGACTGGAGGTGGGTGAGATGAATACCAGTCCTGCAGGCTGGTTGGCCAAAAAGGCTGGAACAGTACTTTAGTGCCTATATTAGAGACATGCAATATTTTTTTGCTTATAATACACTCCTTGTTTTATCTCTCGTTAACACTTTGATATTTAGCTTTGGATGTTTCCTCATCTAATAGTGCTGGTTCCTTATTCATTCTGCAAGTTGGGGCAAAGCAGTCCATTAATTTCTGATCTGTATTACTTAAAAATTTCATTTTAGTGTTGTACTTCTAAACCGTCATACATTATCTAAGTTTTTAGCTGATTCCAAAGACAAATGTAAAATATTGTATGGTGCCTTAGGAGCTCCTATGACAGTGATGTAGGCTAAAACTAGAATGAAGTAATTCTTCTTATCACTGAATTGCCTGCTTTAAGGATAGTAATTTTTAAAACATAATGGGAAAAAGAAAAATGGTGCATTTTTAAGTTATCAATGGATAATTGCAGTGAATTTGAATGAATTCTGTGCTTTAATGAAATACCGTCATTTTACTAGTTGTGGTCACAATCAGTTTACATTAGTGACAATAGTGACAATTGTGACAATAGTGACAATTGTGACAAAATGTCACAATTTTGTTTACATTAGTGACATCCAATAAAATATTTGGGTTTTCAGTAAGGAACAAGGAATGAGGTTTGTTTTGTCTCATAGGAATGGCAGTATACTGAGAATAAAAACTGAGCCTGTATTTTGAGCGTATTTTTTTAAAGTCATATATATGCCAATATTTTAGCATCGTAATACTTTTTTTAAATTATTTTGGGAAGCAAGAATATAGGGGCTTTTGTTAGGGAGATTTTGATTAGGTATTTTCAGCCAACAAACATCATCTTGCTTGTATGCTAGCTTGGTAATTCCTTCTGCATGTTTTGGTGCAGATATGTTTCATTTTTGTCTACATAACACACATATAAGCTTGCTGACATAATTGATACATTCTTTTGAAATTGCACTGTCATTGTAAACATGGTTGGAATCATACTGGTACAAACGAGATAAATACTCAGAAAAGTAAGAGCCACAGGATGTTTTTGTGTTCTTTGCAACATAAAGCTGTGTCATCTTTTAAGAAGTGACAGTGCCAAATCATTTAGCAGATACTCGGGAGCATGTGTTCAATATTTATGGACAGGGACAGCTTTGGAGTGTAGACAGTTTGTGGTGTCAGGAGGATTGGCTAGAGAACAAAACATACTTTTCGTGTTTCATAAGGAAGCTTCCTGGTTACTGATTTTGTGAGTTTTGTCTTAATAAGGCATGTTCTGGATGAACATTATGCAGCAAAATAACTTGGCTTTTATTCTCAGTAGGTTCCTTGCTGTGTATATTACTGAATATCGGCCCATGGGCAATGAATGCTAATGAGGGGAAGCTGTATGATTTGAATATTTGACGTGCACACTAGATGATCATGTTCCAAAATGTTGTGTGTCTCTTTTTCTGTATGTCTAGAACAGAATATGAAGAGAGTTGAGCAATTGGGGTTTGTGTCTGATGTGATGAGGTTTGACCATGTTCATAGTCTCACAAGATATAGATATGTTAAAGGCAACTTAATTTCTTTAAATGGCTTTCCACTGCTACGACTTTTCTTTTTAATCTTCATTTTCTACAGCTATGCTTTCTTTAGTTTGTCAGAGCTCTAGCTGAACTTGAACCCCTCTTTGCTGATATACAATATGTACTGCCAATTATATTGGGAAATGAGTAAGTAATATGTGTACATTGCAGCTGATTTTTTCTTGTGGTAGAGGACATTGAGGCCAGCGTACGAGAGAACAGGACCGTATTGTCTCCAGGGAGCCTTGACAGAAAAATAAAAACAATTTACTACTATATTAGAAGTTCACTTTTACTTTCAAAATGTAAATTTCTTACTGTTCATGTCAATTTGATTTTCTATGGAGCAAATGTGATTTTTTTTAACCCTAGATTCAAATGGAAAGTAAGAATCATAGAATGTTAAGAAGTTGGAAGGGACCTTAAAGATCATTTAGTCCCAATCCCCTGCCATAGGCAGGGTCACCTCCCACTAGACCAGGTTGCTCAAGGCCTTATCCAACCTGAAGTTGAACCGTGTCAGAGTTGGGGTATAAATGATTATATTCTCATAGCAGCTAGACTTGAATATTCCTACACAGAAAATGGTGAGAAAGCGTTACACTCACTATAAGTAAGAAAAAATTGAGGTGCTAAATTTCCGTTTTTGTAACTTTGAAAAAGTGTAATTAAAATTTTGGAATTTTAGAAGGGAGAGCATATTTAGTAATCTGTTTTTGTGAAATGTGTACAATGCGGGAATACACCTATACATAATAATCACATTGATATACAATAAGATGCAGTGAATGCACATGGTATAAACTCCAAATCCTGCATTTGTACTTCTGTGTTATGAATGCTGTTATAAACTTGACGAGTGTGTAAACTATACTTTTTTTTCCATCAGAGAAGCTCAAATGCTTAATATGTGATAAGAGCCTATAGGACAGGGGAACTGAAGAAAGCAAGTAATTTGAAATTAATGAATACTTATCTTTTTTCATCCTAAAAAGTAATTTTTTGTGGATGTTGGCTAACTCTGAAGTGTTCAGAATTACATGGGTCGTTTCTGCTGTCCACCCAAAACAATTAGTTTTATCCAGAAAAGAGTCTCCTTTTGAGAACTGTGCTGTGAGTGATGCTTTATTCCATATAATTTTGAAAGAATACTCACCCTGTCTGAGTACATCAGAAGAATCTGAGTAGATCACAGCAAAGTTGGAAGCTCCTCAGGCATTAATGCATAATGCATATAGCCATATTTATTTATGCTTTTGTTAGTATCCAGGCTGAAGTCGGTGCTTTTGACATCAGTGGTAAAATGCATGATGACTTCACTGGAAGCAGGACTGGAGTGTTTCTTACACTCTCTTGGTGTAGTCGTTTTTCAGTGGATGCCACTGAGCTGGAGGCACTTTGTCTGTCTGTCCATCCTTCCCTGTTTGCATTCCTCTCTCCATGAGGAATTGGTGCAGCTGCTGCACCTAGGGGCTCTGAGTCACTGCTGCAGTGGGAACATCCACAAATGGCCCTAAATTACATGCTTTTTGATAGCATGTGTGTTACGAAGCAATGCTTTTGCAGAAACTGCTACCTCGGAGCTCGAGTCTCCTCTGGATACTGTTGTAATACATATGCTACTAATTGGCAGATGAGAGATGAGCTTTCCTAAAATGACAGGTTTTTGTTTTGGTGACAAAATGTTTCTCTCCCTTTTAGACTACAGAAAGTTGTGTCACAGTAGTTTCTTATCTTTGTGAAGTCAGAATTAGTTTTAAAAATGTGTTTGAAAGCCATTAGTTATTTTTAGGACTGTTAAATTCAGCAGCTGTTAATTCTCCTGTTTAAAAATTCCCTCTGTGGACCTGTAATTTGAATAATAAGACTTAAAGACACAATTACTTGGTCGTTAATGAGAGGTTTCCTTTTTTTGTAGTGTGTTGTGATTTGGGGTTTTTATAAATTAACTCTATTTGCTTTCCTGACCCTAGCTGCTTTCCTGTATTCTTTTATTAGGTCTGTGAAGGACATCTGTTGCATGGGCACTCTCTCTGCTTCTCTGTGTTTGGTAACTGGGATTCTCCCCTTCTGGGTCTTCTCTGACAGATCTGTATATCCTCTTCCTCTTCACGTGAGTGAAAAATCTTTACACTTACTGTTTGCAGTTTCATTTTCTATGTGTCTGTTCACCTTCCCTCGCCCCACCTTTCCTCCCTTTTGTGCCACCTACCTTATATATTGTCCTTATCCTTTTTCTGCATGCTTTGTCCAACAGGAGCTTTGATCTTTTTCATCAATAGGTTGCCATCAGTTACGAGTGCTTCATTAGCTTTCATGTTTCTATGATGCTGAATATGCTCAGGAAGTGAGGTGAGACCTTTTAAACATCAGTTGCTTTAACAAGCACAGTGCAGAGCATTTAAAGCAACTTATTAAATGTACCTCGGCTTGAGGAGACACAAAGTGTCAGGATAGAATTTTTTTTCTACATGTCACGAAACATTGCACATTTAATCTGGATGATTGTAAACGTTGTTCTTCTGGTGGACTTGAATTAAACCAAATTAAAGCATTTGGTTTAATATATGTACTTGATTCCTGTGTTGTAGTGACTGCTGGTGTCTAAGACACCAAGACTTCCTGATGCAGTGTGTTAGACCTGCCCTCAGCCTCTCGGTTCTGAGTAAGAGCTTGAGGCAAGGTTTCTGGTGCATGTGATGAGCTTGTCTCACTCCTGCTGTGTGGAGATCACAAACCAGAAGCAAAGCACATCACATGGAAGGTAGATTTCAAGTGTTTTTTTAAAGAGACACAACTTTTCTTCAACTACCACTGAAAAAGGTCTGGCTGCCGTCTTCCAGGATGTGACCTGGGAGAGCTGTGATTTCTAATTACTTTTCTCCATGCTGTTACCCCTGGATTGGTGGAACAATTCATGTGCTTCTTCTCTTTCATTGCCTTCTTTGCAGATGTACTGTCAGGAAAATGAAGGGTGAGAGTTGCAGGTTATACTGACATGAGCTTTATTACTCTCTTGCTGACACACCAGCATCAGATGAACTACCCCTATTGCTCCTCCTGCATTTTGCATCATATGGAGTAACTTGGGTACTGTAGTTTTTGTGGGTGAGAGAGAGCACAGGAATCTTGCTCAAAATGAAATCAGGTTGAGTCTATAATGACTTGCAGTAAATAAGAAGAAATTCTGTGGGAAGACTGAGGGAAAGATAATAGGAAATGCTGTGATGATTTTGGCTTTTATTGTTGGGATTACTGCTGAAGAAGACTGAAAAAGTAACAATTAAGGAGATGGCTGAAGAATGGCTTAATCTTTTTTAAAGCATGCTTTAAAAAAACCCTGTATTTGTGATAAGGAATAAACGATATGTCATGAACTATATATCAGTGTGGTAGAGCTGTGAAGTGTTGCTTTATAGGGAGAAAGAGAATTCAGTCTTTCACATCTCAGTAAGAAAGGGTTAGTAGCTACTGGGACCACCAGCTGTCAGTGCGTGCATGAAGAACAGAAAAACAATGACTAAGGAACTTGTTATTCCACCAAACAAAAAGAGTTGGAGGTTGAAACTAATCAAATTCAAGCAAAGGATGAGGTTACCATTTTCAGGTCTTAGAGAATTTATCTAGTGGAACAATTAATTAAAGTGTTGTTTAGTTCTCTGTTAGGGGATGGTTGAAAACCAGGATGAGATATTTCTCACAGAAAACAGATACGCTTCAATTAAATCAGAGCTGCTGAACTTAAAGCAGGAAAATAAATCTATGGCTTAGATTTTACAGGCTAGTCATGAATTGGTGAATCTCTGAAGCAAAGCCTTCTATCACTGCCTGACAGTCGTTAGGGAAATGTTATAGCATAAAGCTCCCATTTTCTGAATCCTTGTTTTTATTTAAATGCATTTGCACAACACTGAAACACTTTATTTTTTCAAGTTGTCGTAAACAAATAGCTTGGTAGTACCTGACTGTGTCAGCAAAAGTCCTAGGACTATAAATAAAATGACTTAAAATACACATCTGCACTGCCCATTTAAAGTACTTGCTGTGATGATTCATCATCCTGTCACCTGTCCTCTGTGGCTGCCCTACTGTCCTGGAGTGAGAAGGACTCTCCCTTAGCAGAGGGAGCAGATCAGCACCCTGGGACACTTGACCATGAACGTAGGTGAATGCCACCCAAGAAGGCTGTGTACCTTCAGGTGGTGTGCTGCAATATCCATCTGTACACAGCACAAAGAAGCTGGATGGTTGTGTTGTCTTGGGGACATTAGAGCAAATATTAGCTCTTACAGGATCTTCAGATAACTATGAAGAAAGTTTCAGGTGCATGAAATTTCAATTGCAGGGATTCCTGCTCCTGTATGGAAGGAAGAGGGGGTAAAATGGAGGAGGTTTTGTAGCTGCAACCAACCAGCCCTGCAGCAGATCACTAAGACGAGTATGGCTATCACTAGTGTGTTTCTGTGCTTTTGAAAGACTGCAGCAGTCTGTTTGTGATAGATTATCACAACTTAAGCCAATGTCTCCTAAATACTTCAAGTGTTTGAGTCATTGTAAGAAAACAATTCCATCCCATTGATTTCTAGATGGGGAAAATACATCTGTTGTGTTAACAGAGGGGAAATGATAGTAATATTTCACTGATTTGGTTAAACTTTATTTGCTTAGATAAGGAAAGGAAAGTTCAAAAAAAAAGGTGAAGTCTTTCTAGCTTTTCATGCTTTGATATATATCATTCTGAATGTGGTAGCATTCTACCCTCTTGCAAATCTTGCCAAGATATTTACTATGGATTTGAAATTTATTCCAAGATTTGTTTGTGGAAAAATTAGACCAATAATTTAGCCTAGGTGAAAAAATGAATGGGTTTAAGATCTTAAAAGTGTATTTTGTAGGTCACAAACAAATTCATGTGTATGTAATCCACACAGAGAAGCATACAGTGCTGTGTGGTCATGTAATTTGACATATTCGGGTAAAACCCACCTAATTTTCCAATGTTAGATTGATTTCAGAATAGGCAAATATATAGAATTTAGAGTAGTTACATAGTATATGAAATTAGAATAATTATAATTCCAATTTAATTCTAAAATAAATGAGAATGTATTCATGTGCAACATGACATTTATTGCATTTTGTAAACGCCCTTGTATTTCCATCTGGTTTTAATCTCTTTTCTAGAACTCTGTTAATGTTCATGAGAGACAGATATCAGCTATTTTAATTTATTTGTATCAGCACAGAATCAAAACTTTCCCCTCTTCCCTGCAGAGAAGGGAATACACCAGCACAGAATGTGAAACAGTGATGTATCAATGTAGTTGATACATCAGTGAGTTTAGAGCTGTTTTACAGTCAGTGAAATTTGTAGTCTATTCAGACACCTACTTCTGCTTCCCAACAAAGATGGTGGGGTTTGTTTTGGTTTGGTTTTTTGGAGAGGGGACATTTCTATTGGCTTTTATCTGAGTGAATGTTTTGAGTTCTATTAAAGACAAGCTTCTTCTGTCTGAAATGGAAATGCAAGGATGGACATATTTGATTAAAGTTGCTGTGGTAGAAGTTGACTCACCCTGCTTTTTGATGAATGATTACTATCAAGATTAGTAAACTTATATGCTGTAATATTCCTGCACTTTTCTGACTGCCATTTCATTACCCAGTATCAAATGACTCTGGATATCCTTGTTTTCTGATAGAAATTTCCTGTAATCTGTGATTCCTTATGGTCCCGATTACCTTTCTACAGCTTGGAGGTTGCCAGCCTGACACGGGCAGATGCTGATCTGGAGGCACAACGAACACAGATATGTAAAGAAGTGATTAGTATGATGTTGAAGAACATGGTCTTAAGTCACAACCTCTTTCCTCATGTGGAGAAGAAGATAAGTTCTATTTTCAAAAAGCGGTTTCTTGCAATGGAGAAAGAGATTCAAGAGGAGTATGAAAGGAAGATGGTGGCTTTAACAGCTGAATGTAATCTGGAAACCAAGAAGAAGATGGAAGCTCAATGCCAGAAAGCAAGAGCTGCAAACGAAGAGGCTGAGGAATTAATGAAGAAAATTAATGAAAAGGTAAATCTGGTATAAGATCAAGATAGTTTGCATGATATGTAGTTTTCTGTAGATGGTTTATCTTTTAGACTAGAATGGCTGAGTAAAGACAAAGATCTACAATTTAAATATGTTCAAAAATTCAGATGTCATAATTAGAGTAGTTGTTATTAAGAAATTGTATTTTACTTCACCAGGAAATTAATTTATCTCAAGAGAATCTGTGACACCTGAAAACAAAGGGTTGACATTGTTTTTTTTATAATCACTTAAACAGTTGCAAAGTGGTGTATTTTTATTTACTGCATTTTACTGCAGCAGCTCCTGAGATCCCCAGTCAGACACTGTGTAAAGTATTTTGCACATTCAGAGCAAAACGAACTCCCTGCATCATAAACCTTACAATCTAGGTAAAAAGCTTCCAATATTTATGTTCTTATTTTGAAGAAAATGAGAATATAAGCACAACCAAAGGCTGATATCCCTCCAAACTGAGTGAAGACAAACAGAACAATCTGTGTTTTAGGCAGAGCAGGGAGTGGACTTCTCTTGGAAATAACCTCTGGATAAGAGATAAGTAATTTAAGTGGGATATCACATACCCATAATTGGTAAGAACTTTTATGATAATTCATTATGGCAGTTTTGACAAAAGAAAGTTTTTGGTGAGTGTGACCCATCAAAGGTATTCCAGTATGTTGAGGCTCTCAGGAGGAACTGTGTTTTATCAGGATGTTGCATGGAGAAAATTGATGACACAAAGCTAATGAGCCAGTTGAATTTCTTTGACATTTCAAGCTGAATTTTAAATTGTGACTGTAGGGAGCTTTCAATACCTGTAAGATATGCATAGCCTGAACTAGAGCTTCTAGAAACTCAAAAGAAATGGCAAGGAAGAAATACTTGTGGACATCTTAAGGATGAGGTGAATTGTATTGTGCAGAAGACTTTTTCCTTCTGTTGGTATAGAAGGTGTCTAGGCTAGATGTCTAGTGCTTAGATTGACCTCACTGAGCTAAATCCTCCTTTACAGAGAGAGGGGCCTGACTGAAACTCAATATGTGAACTCATACTAAATATGCTTTCAGCAACGTGGCTTTTCTTTGTATGAAATGAATTGATGTTGGGTCATTCTGGTTTGTACTGGAAATCCTGAATGGTGGGAATCAAGCAAACAATTAAGGCCAATCCAGTCCTGGTGCTGATCCATTTACCATATACCAACATATACTTTTCTGTCTGTGAAAGGACTTGGTTTTTTACTTGCCATGGCACATGGTCCAACATGACATTCTGGAGCACCAGGGTTGGCTCACACCTGTGCTCCTGGGCAGCAGGTGTATCCTGACATCCAAGACATGGCAGTGAAAAACAGCTGGAGCAATAACCTCCTCCCCTTCTCAGCCAAAACACAGAATTTATATTCTTTGCCTTTTTGATTAATTATTTGCTGCCTGCAGTGTGTCTCTCAGTGAGAGTGAGGTGCAAAAGAAAGTTCTCCTCGAGATAATTGGTATGAAATTTAGAACAGGAATAACATAGCAAATGTTGTGTAGCTCTGCTGGCGTACGAAGCATTCTATGCTCTGGGGTACATATATGTTTTGATTCTGTAATGACTTTATGCCATCTGAGATTAAAACTATGAATAAGTCTTACTGGAGAACTATGAGAAAGTATTTCTGCCAAGGAAGCTTTTAAATTAATTGCCATTCTGTTCCATTGTTGTAACTCTAAAATGATGCTCTTGGATTAATTTGTAGAAAGCTATAGTTAAAGTAGGTCACCAATAATAAGAACTTCTAGATATTTGTAGTAGATAGTTTTTTCCTAATTTATATTATTTTTAAAATTACACATTGTTATTTCATTGTTTTGCCTTATATGAATCTATTCAATTTTAATAGGATTTCCAAATTGATGAAACCTAAGAAATTTATTTCATATATATATAGTCTTTGTCGTGAATTTCGTGCCATTTTATGTAATTTATCTTAAATAAAGCTTCTGAATTCTAAAAAGACTTCATTATGCCTTGGATAGTCTCTGGATTATTGACTGGCAGCTGTACAACCCTGTCATTCCAAACAGGTGAAAACTGTGGAAAGTGTACACTGATTTAATATCAGCCTTCATTTAAACCTGAATTCATAAAAGATATATGAGGTAGTAGCACTGATATATTTTAAAATATGTTGAATTCTGAAAATCACTTCAGGTATATTTATTTTTCTCTTCTCTGCAGCCTGCTGTAGAATACAGAAATCTTCTGGATAGACTTCACAGACTGGACCAGGACCACCTGAAGAGGTTCCTTCTGGTAAAACAGGAGGAATATTTTGCGAAGGCTTATAGACAGCTGGCTGTTACCCAGAGAAAGGAGCTCCATACTATCTTCTTTGCACAGATAACAAATGCAACTTTAAAGGGAGAATTGAAGTTGGAAGCAGCTAAAACATTAGTGGAAGGTTACTCTAAAATACAGGTAATAGGATGGTAACTCCATTCCCAACCTAATGACAGAATACAAACGTACAGTAAGTTTTGAGAAATTTTTCACGATAGATGTTGTCACTTTTATAGCTAGCTTTCTTAGAAAGTATTTTAAAAATTATAATGCCTTCATTATGCACATCTAGACATCTACACAACTGTATGTTGAGGCATATGCACATTTTCAAAGCTCCCTAGGCATCAAGTGCTGTTATATTCTTCAGAAGATGTACTGAGCCCCCCAGTTCAAATATGTAGATTATTGAAACTGTGGTATGTCTGAAGTACTATACTTTTGTCCTTAGAAGGATTGAGTATCTCTAGTTTACATGTTCTAGGGATGCCAATGAAGAGTATGTTCAGGTCTTTAGTTTTGCTGTCAGTTACATTTTAAGCCTCTTGCAACAAAACAGCTGGAATTCTTTCCTCTAGGGTTTTGTTTGTTGTTTTTTTTACTCCATTTATGTTTAAAGTTAGTGCTCTAGATGACAAAAATTCTGGAAATTTTTCTTCTGGCTGCTTCTCAAGGAAGAGTGTGATTGTTGTGGTCCTAGAGGTTGAGGATGGAGGTTAAAAAGAAATGTTTGAAAAGTAGATGTCAAAACGTGTAAGACCCACTCCTAAAACCTGATGCACAATCTCAGTAGAGAGAAGCATATGGGCCATTGTCAGGGGTAGTTGCAGGAAGCAAAAGATAGTTGAGCAGCCAGCTCAGAGAGGTAGAGCAAGTGAAAAAGTTTTTACCATGTTTTGGCTGCTCAGATGTGGGTCACGTAACTATCAGACTTAAATCTTGGATGTTCGATGCTAGCAGAATGTCTGCTACAGAGCACTGTGTGCCTAACTCTGGTCTCTGCCAGACCCATTTGTAGGTGTCTTTGTCTAAACCTCTCCTGTTCCCCACTGTTGGAAGGAGGAACTTGTAAGAAGCTAGCCTGCGTGCAGCAGGCTTGGCTTTCTCTATGCTGTACTGGACATGTGTGGAAGAATTATCACTGGCTTTGAAGTCAAGTCAGGCACCTTTGTAAATGTTACCCTTTATTTATATAATCGTTTGGTACATTGTAAAGAAAAAAGAGAGGAAAAAGAGAAAGAAGGACACATGCCACTTACTGGTGTTACTGAACAATTGCTGTGTTCAGGTCCCAATTCAAGACCTTTCAGCCTGTGATAGCTGTAAGCAGGAACAGTGCTACTAACAGTTGTAGGGCTTACATGTGTATTTAATTGTGGATAGCTGATCAAATGACCTGTTAACAAAGGGGACTCGAGGTGCACTAACTATTCAGGAGAGTACACACAGTATTAAGATAATCAGGCCAAAAGCTCAGCACATTATTTATTTTGCTTTGTTAAGATAACTGTAATCATTTGACATGATCATTAGAGTTAAGTTGATATAAGCTTATTGGTTTTCACTCGTAAGAATTTTTTAACTTTGCCCTTGTTAATGAACAAATCTGGTCTGATACTCACAGGTGTTAGCTGAAATTAGCATTACATCTATTTAAATATATTTTTTCACATTTTTTCCTGTAGGGAGACATTGAAGAGCTAATGGATTTTTTGCAAGCTAGCAGGAAATACCATCTAAATAGAAGATTTTCTTACAGAGAGTATCTTATAAGTAAGATACAATTAAGGCATTCTCATGTCTCTGCTCTTATAAATGCAGCAGCAACCCAGATATCAAGTCTCCTTAATAAGATGGAAAGGTAAATAATTGTTTTCTTGTCAGCCATCTGACTACGTTATCTCACAGACAATAGAATACTCTTCAAAAGTCTTTCTTCTGTGTTACCTAACAGGGAAGTTACATAAAAATGTTACCTTTGTAACTGATGACTTTGTTAATATTCCATCAGTCACTAAGGTGAGATTTTGTTGTTATTGATTTTGTACAGCACAGAGATGAATTGTTGGATACATGTGTAGTGCTTGTTTGTGATACTGAGTTCAGTTGGAACCAGACTCATGTAAGGTTCTCAATGTCTTTATACATCCATTATTTGTGTAAATAGTCAACAGCATGTGAAAAATCGTACCAGGGTCCATCGCAACATGTACCAGACCTTTTGTCTGGGTTCTTTATGCATGAATATATGGATTAATAGAAAAGAACAGTTTTGATTCACTTGTCATTGAATACGTTTGAGGAGCTGGATGTACAGTGTCAAGCTGGAAAGTGTGAATATTTCCTGAAGACAGTTGACTAAGTTTATAAATAATGTGATGGGAGGATTTTGACTAGCAGAGTACACCTGTTGCAGGGAATTAAGAAGTAAAGGTCAGGTAAGTAAAAAGTAGACCTGGAAAAGGACTCAATTTATTTGAGATATCATACCAGATCCAGGCTGATTGAGTACTCTGTGAGAGGATACTCATAGCCAAGGTGGAGAGAGAGAAGTGGTGACTTACCAGACACACAGACACATAGTTTTTTTAAGTTATGTGGGAATGTGGAGCACTGAGACAGACGTCATGCTGCTACCCAGAGAACTGTGGCATATGTTAGTTTGGCATACAGAGAGATTACTGAGGAGCATGCCAGGGAAGTAAAATATGTTAGTGTACAGGAAAACAATGTAACACTGCTGCTGTTGATCCTGTGCATGCAGCTTTATTTATATATTTTAGATGTCTATATTGATGTCAGTCACTGACACTATGTGAAATGTGCAATAAGAGAACAAGGTAAACATCGGTCTTTTTGCAGTGTGTTTTTTCTTTCATAATGTTAATTAAATTCAAAAGTAATTTAATATTAGGAGGCAGGAAGTTTCTTAAAGATTACAAAGATTACATCTGTTGATGTGATGAAGTAATTTATCTGGGCTTTTTTATAACTTTTCCTTGCTTTTTTTTTTTGACTGTCCTGTGTGCTGCCTCTTTGGAATCATACACTAAGTTTAGCCTGAATCACCCTGGCTTTAGCCTCAAGATTCATTGATTGGAGAGAGGTTTTTCAATATGCTTGCACTGCTTTGCCTGTTATGCCAAGATCTGCAGCTGTGTGGCTCAAAGACAAAAATAAATGTCTTAGCATAGGATATATAATTCAGGTACATCTTTCGCAGAGAGTTTCCTTCCATCAGTTCATGCCTGTCTTTGGAATTGTATTACGAGAAATGGTCTGAGATGTTGTCACAGATGTTTTGGTTATGTGGACAGCTTTTGTGAGAAAGTCACCTGTGTGGCCATTGCAATGAACAACTGGGACTTCTCAAGCTGGAAAAAGAGGTTTCACCCATTGTTATTGCACCTAACAGTCACAGACCAGATCAACTATAAAACAGAGAGGAAAGGCATAGAATTAGTAATCCAAGACCTTGTGGATCTCATGCCCAAAAATGTACCAAAAAACTCTGCAAACCCCCCCAAACTACCGAGAAACTTCCAAAAGCAGCAAGAATCATTACCAAGATGAAAAATTTAATTTTTCTAGCACTCTCCTGTTAAACCCTCAAAGTATGCAATGCTTGTCATACTCTGTGGACAAAGGAAACATGTCCATAGCTGGAGATAGCATTTGTAGAGAAGCAGTCCCATTTGACTTTCTGAGGCTAGAAATAGTTATTTTCCTGTAACTTCCCGCACCTCCTGCAGCAGTAATTCCTTTCAGACAGATGTTGGCCAAACTCTTATAATTCATTCTTTAGATGTTGAGATTATAAAACTCTGAATTTAGTATTTCAATTTATGTGCTAGTCTTTTATTTTCTACAGGCAAACTGAAATATCCCAGTATGAACCTTATTTATAAATATGTTACCTAGGCTTGTATTTCTGTTTATAATTATAATGTGATTTGGGGAATGTTTAAAAATTGGAGCACTAAAATTTGAGCAGCAAGAGAAGTCTGGACTGAACGACTGGTACTTTAAATTTGTATCCATAATATTCTCTTATGTTTCAGTTTATCATTGAACCTGCTTGTCTGTAGATACAGGTCTATCTTAATCTATTTTATCCAGCTTTAATAGAGTGGCTTAAATGGTTATAAATGGAATTTTAAAATGCAGAACTTTGTATGGAGAAGAGGAACTTAGAAAATATTTAGATATAGATATAATTAGATATACCACAGATAGATCCAGTGATAAACCAGCAGAAAAATATTGAGGGGCGAATTTTTTTTTTTAAATGGAGCTTAATCGTGTGTTTAAAATTTATCAGATAGCAAGGCAATTTCAAATTACCATGGAAAGGATTCTGTGTGGCCAGAATTGAATGTTATAAAAAGCTAAATAAACCCAAACCAATTCTAGGGAGGCTTGTGAACATTTTAAATGAAATAGAGCAGCCAGAGTTTTCAAGCTGGGCTTTCTAAATACAGTATTTGAATAAAATATCCCATTTTTCAGGATTAGCTGTTGAGTACTCAGTGTCTTTTGAAAATCAAGTCTGGACTGCAGTGACAAAAGGCAGAAAAGGATGTTTTAAAATATAATCCATGACTGTAGATTTGAGGATGTCTAACTAGGCTCTTTATGTTTTTTTCTTAAAGAATAATGGGCAAAAGGGCAATACTTGAGGCAGTGTTTATCCTGGCTTGTTTCTACTGTCAACAGAGATGCAAGATTCTTGATGTTTTTAAACTACAGCATCTGTAAACCTGTTGTATCACTCCTGTGCCAGTATCTGCTCGTTCACAAGAAAATTTATTTCTTCTTCAGTCTCTTAAAAGTTCAGTCCGGTTCTTGTGACTTGCTAGGCACAAACAATTGCAAGCTCCTTTTAAGTTTCTCCCAAAAATTAAATTTTTATAAGACCTCAAGAATTTCTTGTGTATTGTGTTTCTAAAGTGGTCAACAGACTCTTAAAAGATTGAAGCAAAGCATCTTGCGCTGGTCTTGTTCTTCTGAATAATCTCCATTTATATGGACCTTGTCCATATAAAGTAGTTACCCAACAGTGTCCTACTGGAGCTTTCGGAAAGTCGGTGTTGGAAAGTGAATGCCTCGAGGAATAATGCATCAATATGAAGTTTTATAATAATCTCTTAAAACCTTTTCTGCTTGTAGCACTTCGTAATGTAGGGCATTTATTGCCCTGAATTATTTACATAAATGCTGATCCAGGCACTGGCAAGATGCCTGTTCAGCAGGTGAAATTCTGAAGTAGCTGCAGTAGCATGGGCACAGTCTTGCAAGTTCTCTCTGTGTAGTTTCTGTATAGTGTTGTGATTCTGCATCCAGGTACATTCAGGCTGATACAACTTTTCTGCTTCATAACTATCTCCTTTTTGCTTTAGTGATGCTCTCGTGACTTCTCTAGCTTTCATAAAACAGTCTTCCTTTGCTGGGGTCCAGTGTCCCTTAGGTAGTTCTCTGTAGCATCAAGTACAAAGTCCTGCTTTAGTGCCCTCGCTCCATATTGTCTCCGTAATTCGCTTGGTTTTGTTCATTATGGAGAAGTCAATCATCTGCCTCTGATTGACCTATGATACTGCTGCTGTTGGCTACACACTTCATCTCTGTCCCTTCCTTGGTGCTCACTGAATTTGGGAGGATCTCCCTGTAAACATCCTTGTCATTACAGCAGTATTTTCCTTCATTAAAATTCTCCTTGTTCAAAGACATTAGACATGTGCCTGCACATTTCTTCAGTGATTAAATGTCTGGTATGCTGAGACCAAGCTTTTTATCATACCATCTATACTGTCTCATTATCTTTCTCCTCTCTTTTTCTTTTGCATTTCTCTTCAGGGTCCTTTGAGAACAGGACATCTTTTATTCCTAATAGTGTAATTGTTTTTATATTGTATTTATATGAAATCAGTAATGAAGGTCGCTTGCCAGGATCGAGCCTTCTAGGAATTATTGTAATACTGATTAATATAAGTTGGCACATAAACTGACATAGATTTTGATGGTGGGATCCTGCATTACCTACAGTTTGAGCTGTGGACATACTGGATCTCTACATAAATCAGCAACCTGAAACTGAAGACTGGCTTTTTTAACTCATCCTAAAAATAGGTAGCTATATATCATCTTCCTATCATTCTGTGTTGCATGACTTGTCCTAAACTTTCATTTGCTGGGTGGTTCCAGCACATCCATCTTTTTCTATTGCAGACTCTTTTCACTGCTCTGGACAAGGACTTTAATTGGATGCAGCAAACATAGGTTTATTTCAATATCTTGGTTATTATCTTTCCTCACCATAATTAATCTACTTTTTATTCACATATCTTTTGCCTTGGGCTTGATCAAAAAGAACAGGTGTTGCGGACGACGGGAAAGTATCACACGATCACAGTATTGATCATGACTAATCCAACTTTATTGCTGTAAGCTCCATGCTTATAAAGGTTAATAATTAGGCTCATTAATATTCCAAATACAAGCTCATCATTGGCTCCTAATTACCTACGTTATATTTGCGCAAATGCTGCCTCTTTCTCATGGCTATAGTTACTTTATTTACTATTTGCTACTTTCTCTACCTTTCCCATCCTGTTGCTCTAATTTTTCTATCACGTATGCAGTTTCTTAAACAATACAGCTTCACAGCAGACAATGCAGCCTTGCAGTTTCTTAGACAAAGCAGTTTCACAAACACACTAATCAGTGACCTTCTAATAGTTTTCTTGCTTTAGCGTGAGACCAGCGGTATAGAATCTTTAATGTGTCCTCTCTCTACCAACCAGGTTTCTGCAATATCTTCTACACTTCCCCCGCTCTGTTTAGACAATGTTAAAAACACGTCACTCATTGCCTTTGTTAGCATGCTTTGAATGCATTTAAAAGCACAAGGAACAATGCATAAAGCAGCTAGCAGTATTAGTAAAAGCGAAATTGCTTGTTTAGTGATCTCCGCAAGCCATGGTCCTAAACCTAATTTTGCTAGCCATCCCCTAATGGGATCTTTTTGAACTTCAAAGTCATTCAGGTGACTTTGCATTTCTCTGAGTTTCTGGTAGATGGACTGAGAGTGATCAGAGAGATTCATACAACACATGCCTTCAAATTCTTCACATCCATGCCCCTGAGCCAGCAATAGAAAATCTATGGCTGCTCTGTTTTGTAAAACAGCATGCCTTATTTCATCAGAGTCATGAGCCAATTCTCCCAGAATTTTCGAAGTTCTATTCATTTGATCTCTTGCCCAACAAGCTGTTCTTTGGACAAGAACCAGGCTCTTTTTTGCTCCAACGGGGGCAAATATGGATGCAAAGAAATTTGCTGTAGGGACATTGTGCAGTCTACTGGTAATTATGGGACATGTCAGTCCTAATAATGCTTCTTGAAGACCCTCATTAGTACATAGGTACCAATCAAGATCATTTTTCTGCATTGGTAATCGTATACGTGCAGGCTCTTGAGCATCAATTTGTAACACACGCTCTCGACCCTTTTTTATCAGGGTTGCCAACATTTCAATTTTTTGTAAAAGTGTTTTAGGCTGTTGTATGCTAGTTGATAACCATTCTAAAACCCCTATATCCTCCCCCGTTTCTGTTTGTGATTGTGTAATAGCACCTAAAATGTATCGTTTGTCAGCCCAAAAGGTAAGTTCTAAAGGTAATTTCCATTGTCTTCTCCGAACACGGCCCTGAGTGACACAATCTAAAATTTGTTGGAGTATGAGTTGTTGGTGCTTTGTGACAGTAATTTTGGTTGTTGGGTCTGTTCCTTTTAATAGGGGTCGCAATTCAGCTAAAAGGTCAGCAGGGATTCCCACAACAGGGCGTAACCACTGTAAATCCCCAAGAAGTTTTTGTGCATCATTCACAGTGCGCAATTTTGATTGAAATACCAATTTCTGTGGGATAACAGCATGTCGAGAGATAGTCCACCCCAAATATCTCCATGGTTCTGTCGTTTGAATTTTTTCATCTGCTATTATTAACTTATATTGTTCCAAATGTCTGCGAATTATTTGTATTTGTTCGGGTACAAACTCCTCAGGCTGGCAAAACAAAATATCATCCATATAGTGATAGATTATGCAGTCAGGCCATCTTCTTCGCAAGGCTTGTAAGGCAGTATCCACATATAGTTGACACAAAGTTGGACTGTTCCTCATCCCTTGTGGTAATACTGTCCATTCAAATCGTTGGTCAGGTCTTTCTCTGTTAATAGCAGGTAATGTAAAAGCAAAACGTTTAGTATCCCGAGGGTGCAATTGAATTGTAAAGAAACAATCCTTTAAGTCCACAATCAGTAAGGACCAATCCATGGGAAGCATTGCAGGATTTGGTAGTCCAGGCTGTAAAGCCCCCATGGCTTCCATTTGTGAGTTAACTGCTCTTAGATCATGCAATAATCGATATTTTCCAGACTTTTTCTTTATTACAAATATAGGTGTATTCCAGGGACTAGTAGAAAGTTTTAAGTGTCCTTGATCAATTTGTTCTTGTATTAATTCATGAGCAGCTTCCAAGCTTTCCCGTTTTAAAGGCCATTGTTTAACCCATACTGGAGTATCAACAATCCAAGTAATAGGAATTGGGAAAGACCAAGCAATGGCTATTCCCCCAAAGGGTAATCATTGGAGAGTTTCATCCCAATTTGTGTCAAAACATCTCTCCCGATTAAGCATTGTACTGTTGGTGGAAGCTGCACAACAGACAGGACAGCACTGGCCACACGACCTTCCACCTCGATGTTCACAGTAGGAGTCCGCATAGCAATTGAGGCACCCCCAATGCCAGTCACAGTTGTAGTAGCAGGTTGCAGAGGCCAGTGTCTAGGCCAACAATGAGGAGCTATTATACTGGAATCAGCTCCTGAATCTAGTAAAGCATCCAGTGTTTTTGTTTGATCTTTCCATATAATTGTAACTTTATGTTTTGGCCTCTCACTTAAATCCAGTGTCAGTAAGGTAAGTCCTCTTGTAGAACCAAATCCACGATCTCCACGTTGCATCAGTTGTTGGTCGTTGGTTAAAGGTTTTGCTAACTGTGGCAGGGGTATTAATTGAGCAATACGTTGTCCTTTAGGAGTCTTTAAAGGTGGAAAAATAGTATATGCCATAACCATTATCTGTCCAGTGTAGTCAGCATCAATTAATCCAGGCAGCACAAATAATCCAGCAAGGCTAGCCGACGATCTGCGAGTTTCCTGAACGGCTCCGACAAACAGAAGTGTTGTGGGTGGAGTTCTGACACTGCTGGCACCAAATTCCTGTTGCTCGGCACTCCCTTCTGAAGTGTCCAGTAGCTCCGCATCGATAACACTTTGATCGAGCTTTTCCATCTGTGGAGTTATTAGCCTTTCCCTGGAGGGGTGCAAGAGCTGCTAACACTTGAATTTGGGAATTTTGAGCCTGTTCTTTAAGCTCCTTAACTAAGTCCTGAGTCTGTTCTTTAAGCCCTTTAGTAAAATCCTGAATAGCATTGACTAAAAATGCATTCTCTCCTGTTGGTATTTGCAATACTTTGTCTAATAATTCTTCTACAGTCCAATAAGGACCCAATGTATTTATTACTTGTTTAACCATTGAGTTAGCATTTTGCAAAACACACTGCTTTAGCATGGTTCCCTTCATATAATCTGGGACCCCAGCTTTTGTGATAGCAGCTGTTAACTTATCAACATATTCACCAAAAGATTCATTCCTTCCCTGTTTTAAGCTCATATATAATGGCACTCCCCCTGGCTCCTTGACCCTATTTAATGCTTTCCTTACAAGGTCCATGGCTTCTCTAATTTTATCTGCCCCAATGTGTACTTGTGCTTCGGTTCGTGAATATGGACCTGTTCCCATTAGTTCGTCTGCTGTAACGCCGTGTAAAGGATCCCCCGGTTGCCTGATCACAGCAACACTTTCATTAACATATGCTTGCCAATAAGCATTAAACAAAAGTTGCTGATGTTCTGTAAGTATCATTCTCGAAATGGAACGGAGATCTGAGGGTAGTAAAAGTTGAGTGGCCCAGAAATAATCTAACATTTGTTTAACAGGTTCTCCATGCAAACCAAATTCACTTACAGTGCTCCGCAGTTGTGCCAAAAGTTTCCAATCTAATGGAGTTATAGTGGCATTTAGCCCTCCCCCTGGCATTTGATTATAAATAACTGGAAATGCCATGCCCTCTGCCCCCTGCAATTCTTCTGACAGGCAATGTTTAGCAATCGCTGCCCATGTATCTCTCCTCTCCTTGGCTATGGCCCCCGCCGGGTCAGTGCTTGCCCCAGGGACAGGCATCACAGCATCTAAAGCAGGAGGAGGGGGTGCTGGTGGCTCCAGCAATGGATCAGCGTTATTGCTTAAAGGTTCTGCAGGGGCAGGAGGGTCAGGAGGGGTTGCAGAAGGGGGAGCCGTATTTTCATTAGGAGGGGGGGCAGACGGCTGTGCTGGGAGCATAACTGATTGAAATGCAGGGGGGGTCGGGGAAATAGAGAACCAATCTCTGTTATGTCGCTGTATACCTCGAGCTTGCTCAGCAGCTCGTTTCTCTGCCTCATGTTGTAACAATGTATCATTCACAACTTTCCAAAACTTTCCCAGCTTTTTTGCAACTTTATCCTCTTCTAGAATGGCCTCACATATTTTATCTCCAAACTTTCGCCACTCTTCTAAAGAATGCACGGTATGCGGGTTGATAAAACACCCTTTTGCATACCCAAAAGCAAGCAATCCTGGTAATTCCTTTTTTAAATCTATATCTTTAATACCCTTTTTCTGCAAAAATTCAGAAAATAAACTATATGCTGCTTCCCTTTCCATTTTTTACCTATTTTTAGCGCGCTCTTGCAGCCTCCAGGGTCCGGCAGCACGTACGGTGGAACTCGTCCCAAGTGACGCTTTAAGGATCCGAAGTTGCAGTTGCCCACTTTTTGATCCGGGTCCGAAGTCGCAAATTCTGCCGACTTTTTGACCAGTTCCAGGTCCAAGTCACTCCTCAATTTGACTTTTTGACCAGCCTTCGCTGCTAAGGCTCCGACACTATGCCATCCCAACCGTGGATTCCCCCGTTTCTTTAAATTATCACGTCGGGGGTCACCATTTGTTGCGGACGACGGGAAAGTATCACACGATCACAGTATTGATCATGACTAATCCAACTTTATTGCTGTAAGCTCCATGCTTATAAAGGTTAATAATTAGGCTCATTAATATTCCAAATACAAGCTCATCATTGGCTCCTAATTACCTACGTTATATTTGCGCAAATGCTGCCTCTTTCTCATGGCTATAGTTACTTTATTTACTATTTGCTACTTTCTCTACCTTTCCCATCCTGTTGCTCTAATTTTTCTATCACGTATGCAGTTTCTTAAACAATACAGCTTCACAGCAGACAATGCAGCCTTGCAGTTTCTTAGACAAAGCAGTTTCACAAACACACTAATCAGTGACCTTCTAATAGTTTTCTTGCTTTAGCGTGAGACCAGCGGTATAGAATCTTTAATGTGTCCTCTCTCTACCAACCAGGTTTCTGCAATATCTTCTACAAACAGGCAAGACTTAGAGTTTCCAAATATGCACTAGAAACTTGGGGCAGTTGGTTTGGAGTTTTTTGTCATAATGCTGAATTGGACCCTCAGATTAGCTCAGCTGGGTAGAGCATGGTGCTAAAATGCCAAGGTCACAAGTTTGATCCCTGTACAGGCTGTCCACTTAGGAGCTGGACTTGATAATCCTTGTGGGTCCCTTCCAACTCAGAATATTCTGATTCTGTAATTTTAACATAGATTAGTTTCAAGACAAAAATTACTTGGCCGAGAACGATGCATGATGGATTGCTCTCGAGGTACTGAGAGGTATTTTAATCCTCTTTGGTGAAGATTAAAGAAATGCAGTAGATAGACTTTGGAAAAGCTTTGCAAAAGGAGGCTCTCTCTGGTTGACATAACTGTGTGATAAAGTTTATCTGAGTTTCTATCCAGTGCATACATTATATAGGGGATGATATTTTGTGGCTTTCTCAAATAGTTGTAGATGCTTGAGCAGTAGTCAGAGAGGTGTGAATTGTGGAATCTGGCCACCATGGTTATAGTGCAGTGGCTGCAAAAAAAGCCAATACATTAATCTTCTGCTTTATTTTAGCTTTTATTTTGAGGATTTTAGTTGGAATTAAGCTGTCACAGTATTAATAAATCCTAATAAACCAAAATGAGACTGTCCTTTCTGGAGAGGGGCTTGCTTACCATATTTAGGTGCAACTATAATTTATGCATTGGTTCAGGTATCACACTGGAATGGAACCTTGAAAGCTCTGAATCCTAGCTCTGTGTAATGTTCATGTCTTTGGAAAAATGGGGATTGGATAAGTAAACTAGAAGGTATTTGGGTAACATTCAGCTTCAGGTCAGGAATTGGTGCTTTCAACTCAAACTTCCATGTTGACCTTTCAAATACCACATTTTGGAAGTCCACTATAGAAATCATAACTTACAAATGTCCAACAGCCTGGTCTGAATTAAGATGTTCTTTTATTTTTTTCTGTTAAATAAGAAAGATTTGAGGAATTCCTAGTGTAAAAATAATAGCAGATAAGTTCTGAAATTCAGTTTGAGTTTGTGGAGAGGGAGATTTTTCTAACTGTTGGAGGCACCATTGGGATCGTGTTTTCTCTTTAAGTACTGTAGGAACTGGAGGTAGACCATAGCCTTGAACTTCCATTTGAAAGCACTGCAGGCCCAAGACTGACAGTTTGCTCTTTCAGATTATTGTATTTTGCTATTATTTTGAAATTTTTATAATTTTTCTGATATAAATATATTAGGAAATATGAAAGTAATATTTTTGTGGATACTTTTACAATTTTTTTTTATTTGATTACTTACTTTAAAAAGGAAATTGTTTTTAATGAGCAGAAGGAGTTATAAAAGGCATCTAAAATTGCATTAAATGCATTCAGGCATTAAATGAACAATTGATATATCAATAATATATAAAGTTTAAAATATCTCATTTGAATGTCATGTTACTAACTGATATGTAATTGATTTTGCACTTGCCTTCCCTTCCTTTCCTTCTTCCTGTTTCTTCTTCATACACCTTTCATTCTGTCTTCACAAACTGCCTCAGTTCTACACTCACCTCTGAGGTTGTCCTGTTATCCACTTGCTTGTTTGAACGTCACAGGTGTCACTGCTAAAGAAACAAAGATCCTTCTGTGTGTCTCCTTTGTTGAGCTTTATTATGGTACTAATTGTCTCAGATATCCTTTTGCTCTTAAGAATTTGGGATAACAGGCTTCAAACACTGTTATTACAGAGCAGGTCACCTACCTGAAAGTCATTTGGGAATGCTGCTGGACCGAGCTGAGACTGAAATTAATTTTGTTAAACAGAAATTTGATCATGATTTAAAACAAGAAAAGCAAAAGCTTCGGCAGAAACTCATTACCAAGCGAAGGCGGGAAATGCTGCAAAAGGTAATTGTTTTCAGTGTATTTTTTTTCATAGGGCTTATAATGAATTAAAAATTGAATTAATTTAAAAATAAAATGTAGTTCTTAAGGGTCAGCACTGCCAGGAACATGATTAACAATAAGTGTCCATTTGTTGTAGCTGTGTACCACCATGTACTGTATTAATTATGCAGTAATGACTAGCTGTTCTTATAGAAAAACCTGCAAGAAAGTAACTTATCTTCAGCTTATCTGGAGAAACTTCTGAAGCCCCTCTGCTTAGTCTAACCTGTCTGTAATGTGCAGAGAGCCAAAAGCCAACTGAGGTTCTGGAGTTGGTTAGGGAGAGGACTCACATGACAGTCACTATTTTCTGTGTGTTTCCTGGCTATGTGTGACCTGAATGACTTCTACAGGACAGTTAAAATTCAGATACAAAACAAAACTATTTAAAAGATGCTCTGCCTGTGGTTGCTTGTGGTAGGACTCATATCATGTCACCTCAGCCATCTAAAAATCTTAATGTAAATTCATAATGTAAGATGACTTGAAGCTGTTGAAAAAGGGAATTGTTGTCCAAAAGTATATTGCAAAGTTATCCAGAGTTATCTTTCTCTGCTTAAAAGATATAGAAAAAAACTATCTTGGATTAAGTGATATATTTTATAGATGATCAAAATAAGGTGAGATTGATTTTACCTTTTGTAGGATATGTGTTTTAATGTTTTATGCTCTTTAACAGAAATCAGTGTGAGCAGAGACAGGAGGTATGATGATAGAGACGTCATTTTTTGTATTTATTCTCAGAGTAGATAGCTTTGGCTTAGCTTTCCAGTGAAATTGTTGCATGTTGCAAATGGAGAAAATAGAAAACAACAAAACTTTTTTCCTCTTTTTTTTTGAAGTTTTTTTCCTTCCTTGCTATTTGATCCAGATTGACTTCTGGAATGCTGCCATATCACTGAAGTTCATCTAGCTGAGATTCTATCAAGCCACATGATCATGCATTTGTATAGTTGTTAGCCCTTCTATCTAGCAACAGTCCATATTATCACAGGCCTCTGTTGGCCTTGGTATCTAACAATGATCTGAAGTATCACACAATGATCTGCTAGATGCACACAAAGCTATCATGTTGAGGGCTGTCATGTTTTCACTCTGGACAGTGAAAAGGAGTTTCGAGAACAAGGAAAAGCAAAAGGGTGAAATTTTGTGTCGCTATGAAATTCATAGTTAAATTAGAATTTGAGATGTACCTTCTGTTTTCTTGTTTCCCCCTTTGGCAAATCAATCAGCAGAAAGAGCATCAGAAGGAGCAGCTGTCATTTGGAGACCCCTTCAAAACTACTAATGACATCACTCACTACCTGAGACACTGGAAAGATCTTCTGAGTGGTCACACCATTGAATTTGAAGAACTTATTGAAAAGCTTGACAATGAGGCCAGTGAAGAACTGAAAGAGCTTCTATTTAGCCTAACAGAAAAAGCCATTGAAGAGTTTAAACGTGTTCAGTGTGGAGTGTTTGTGCAAGAATTGGTCAAACTCAATGTGCCAAAGTTGTTCCTGCTAGAAACTGTGGAGGAGCATAAAAAAGAGATGGCTGTTAAACATGAACAGCTTGAAAGGGAAGAACATGACAAGAGCATGGCTGCTGAAGAGCTGCTTCAGTTCACCAGGCAAAAGCTAAGCCAAGAACTGGAAACAGGCATTTCGGAACAAAAAAAATTAAGGAGCTGGGAACAATCAGTATTCATGCAAGTATCTCTCTACACTCTTTTCTTAGTTACTATTGCAAATAGAAAAGAACTGGGAGTTTTCACACCTGTTGAGTTATAATTCCTAATCATCAGTTCTCTGTCGGGCACTTTGGAATTGATTTTTTTTTTTTTCCAGGCACTCAGCCCTTGCAGCCCCAGTGGGTGAGCACTGTAGTGGAAATCCCAGGAAACAACTGTTTCGAAACTAAAAATGTAGAGTGAAAGTTTTATACTTCTGTTCATTCCTTGTGAGGTTTCAGTTGCACATCTTTCGTTATTATTCTCAGTCTGTTCTCAGAGGTCCCATACTTTGGAAATGCCAATTAGTACGTCAGACCTAATTAGCCCCATGTTCAATTTCAATATATTCCTTCTAGCCACAAGTCAGGCCTTACTCATTGGCCTCATTTTAAGCTTTGCCATACTATTTCCACATATTCCCTAAGTGCACAGTCCAGCAGCCTACCTCCCCAGCCCATGGGCTCCATGCATCGCTCCGGGCTGCTCTGGCCTGCTGACTGGGTGTCCCTGGCACCAAGCCCTGAGCCAGAGAGGCATCATGGCACGGGCAGTGTTGCAGAGTGGTTTTCTGGCCCCAGGAAATGTTATGAGCTATTGCTGCCTGCTACAATGTGACCCTGGGGAGGTGGGAAGGCCTTGCCACCGTTGGAAGACCTTGCGCAGGGAGAGACAGTGGCTGTGGCTGAGAGGGGTCATGCCTCTCAGACTGGGCAGTGAGGTGCCTGAGAGACTGGTGCTGCTTGTCAACATTTATTCTTAGCTTTCAAGTACATTTATGACTAGTTGTTATATTGCCTGCGTATTTACAGTACTACATTTCCTGTACAGTGTCTGTTTAATAACAGACATTGATAGAGATACAGGAACATGAAAAAATAAAATTGCAGCTTTAGGGGAAGCAAATGGAACAGGAAAACGTATAATAGGCTGTGTGCCCCTAAAGAAAACATACCAGGCATAAGATTGAGCAGGGAGGGGGAAAAAAAAAGGAAAAAAGAGGAACTAGTAAAGGTTTCTCCTTCATAACTCTTGTTTAAAACAAAATAGATTTTTCTGGCCAATTTTGTCCAGACACCATCTTTGTAAGTTTTCCTGCCACACAATGAGAATCATATCACAAGTGTGTAAGAAGAAACTTTACCAATTACATTTGCTTTGTTAAAGAAAAAAAATCCCTTTTTGTCTTGTTTTGGTACTAATTCCAAGGGCTTTGTATTTCTTTCTGCATTTTAAATACTTTCCTATAAGTCATTTATATGTATTTTCTATCTTGTCTTAATATCTCTTGTCCATATTGCTGAGAGCAGGCCTGCAGGAGTAGGGAAGTAGATTGTATAACCCAGAAAGACTTTCCTATTTCTAACATAGAATTCCATGGTAATTGTGTTCCAACCTGCAGTGGACCTGTTGTATTTTTTAGCTTCTATCTTTATTTGAAGCAACAGTAAGCTGTTTGGGTTTTTTCAGTAAAATACTAGAAAATATATACAAAAATTGCATCAACAACTGTCCTATCAAAAGCTCCTTAAATCTGTCACTGTCTTTGTTCAGTCCGTTGTCTGTCAGTTATGGGTTTTTGATGACAGATGCCAGCACTCATGTTTATGTTCTCATCTGCTATCTAGTTTTCACAAAGAATTGTTTTGATGATAGCTTTTCATTTTTGTTGCTTATGAAAGAGACAATGAGTTAGTCCAAAATATTTATGAAGATCGTTAATGCTTCAAGTCCTTTTTAAATATAGACATGAAAAAATGTATTTGCTGTATTTTATTTTATATCTCTGTCTATGTATCTGTGTATATGGATTTATAGCATAGATTTTCTTCCATGAGTCTAAGACAGCATGAGAAATTATTAAGTACACTGTAGATGGTTGTTTGGAGTAATCTTGTCTTAAAGTAAGTAATTTTTTGAACGGAAAAGCTTCATGCAGTAAGGATTTAACTGTACTCTGCTAAATCAATAGACAGAAATAAGGATTTCTAAACTCAAATATTTTAGTGAAATGATGAGGTAGTACAAGTCTGTGATATATTGAATAAAAGCATCAGTACTAATGAAACATACAGTATATTTTTCATTGAAAACTACTTCTTAAAAAACATGCTGTTCATGCTTTAAATGCAAACAATTTTATTTTTTTTTAATAGAGAAAGTTTCCAAACAAAAAAAATGCTATTTTTTATGAAATATTCTTAAGGAAATATTTTCTCACAAGGTAAGATGAATGTAGTCTAAGGTTAGTCACAACTAAGCATGCCTTATTTTTAAGTCAACTTCAGCTTGACCTGATGATGAGTTCCCCAGAGTTCCATGTTGAGAAACCTTCCTTCTACAAAATGGAAACTTTGAGTCAATCAAGTTGCTGCTAAAATATCTTCTGTGTTGTTCAGACTGCAAAGAGCCTTTTTACAAATAACAGCTGGAACCCTTGTGACTTGGTGATGGGAGGGATGACATATGTGTTTATGATAAAGAGAGACTTTTTTATTTTATTTTTTTTCCCTACTCTGTAGCTGTGACTGCTAAGTGCTGGGAAACAGCACAGGGAGACTTTATGGGAAGTTTTTGTCTTTATTTCAGCCAAAGTTCAGGGATTGTATTGTCTGAAGAGGTGGAAGGATTCTGTGCAAAAGAAATGTGCTAAAAATACTAATTTATTGTTTAAATATTCAGAAACTGTTTTCCCTTGAAAATGAAGTTTTACAGTCAAGGAAGTTCTGTATGCAGAATTTAAAGTATCCCCAAGGATAGTTTGAACATGCTGAGCAGCTCAGTGCTATGCGTGGAATCACTAACTGATATGTGAAATAGACAAAAAAAGGATAGTCTCTGCCATGGAAAGTATTTGTGTGTGTGTCTCTTACATTTTTTGCAATATTGCCTGTATCACTGAACAACAGATGGCTCTTTTTTTTTTTTAACAGGCAGCTTCTAAGTTTACCCCTCTCGCTATCGGAGGAGGAATTGCTTAGAATGAGGCAAGAGTTGCACTGCTGCTTCTCTCAGGTGGACAGCAGCTTGGCTTGGCCCAAGATAAGAGCAAGAACCTTGCTTCAGACTTTTGAGATGGAGCAGAGGGACACAGAAATGCTGAAAGTCGATCAGAATTTAGCAATGACCAGTAAACAGGTGGGAATGATGTGGAATCGTTGTGGGGATGTGCAAGGGGTTCATGGGTGTACCTGTGGGTTGTCGGCATTGGCTGTAGATGTGGGTCCATAACTTCATAGATGTGACAGCAGTGCGCAATTTCCCTGTCTGCATGGATCAGTGGAACTCAATGAGAACTGTTTAGGCAGGAGTTTTTGTCACATACATCTGTGTATTTCTGTTACTTTTGTGTCCTTCAGCTTTCTCAAGAAGAAGGCATAGTTATAAAGAGGCAGTTGGGTGGCCAGAAGGGACAGTGTCTCTGAGGAGAGTGCACTGAAATGCCAAAGATTTGAGTGCTGCTAAGCCTGACTGCATATTAGAGACAAGCTGGGTTCTTGACAGCCCAGACTGATATTTCAGTGGCATCCTCTACAAGTTACTAAATTTGGCACTAAATCAAGGAAAGATTTTAGGAGTTTCTGAAAGGCAATGTTCTACATTGTCTTGCCTGTTTAGGAAGGTAATGTTCCTGAATTAGCTGGTCTTTCTTGGCAAGAATTTAGGCATGATTTCTGTTTCTTCTTTCCAAAAGAGTTGAGCGTATACAAAGGGTTTGGTTTTTTCCACATCTAGATGTGTAAAAGATGAGGCATGCTCACTCAAAGTTAGAGAAACATTTCCAACAAGGAGTCTGTCTGCCTATCAAATCTAGCACTTTTTAAAAGAATTCTATTTGGGATGTTTAGTTCCTTTAGTAAAATGTAAAAGCTGTGGAATCATAAATGATTTTCAGTTCTTATAAAGTAGGGGTAAAGAAAATGTTTCCTGTATGAATTGTATCAGATACTATCTTAAAAAGGAGGACTTGCCCTTGCTTTCTTTTGATTCAGTTATGTTTTCTAAATATGTAAACTACTTTGTGTTAATTATACTAGGAATTAGCCTAGTTCAAAACCTTAATGATTTCTGAAGTGCTAAAGAAGGGAAATGACTTTGCAAAGCCTTATAGTTGAACAGATGTTATCATTTCCCCAAGAGTACCTAAACTTAGTTGGTATTCTTGTAAAGAAGCATAAAGGTCAAGAATAATTTGATTACATGGAACAGTGCCTCTTAATATTATCACGGTTCATTTGTGATTCATAGACTGTGTGTTGAAAACAATGTAGTTCTTAAATTAATATTCTTTGTTCATTTTTAACTGTGCTGGGAAGACAACATATCTGTCAAAATCTTCTCTTATTATCACTGCTAAAGCTTTTTTAAAATCAAATTCATATGCTACCAGTTTTCATGGAAAGGATGAATATATAATTCTACTTGAAAGAAATTTTTAAAAAATTCCCAACGTTGTCTGAATGTCTAAAAGGAGTCTTCTGAATGAATAGGCAGCACCTTCATTTCAGAAATACTTTGAAAGTCATCTTTGTCAAGTATTTCATTAATTGGTGGATGTGCCAATAATAGCAAGTCATAATCTTAATGTTAGCATCCTCATATATCTCTTACAAATAAAGCATTTTGTGCTTATCTTCTTACAGCAGCATTCTAAAATGGGAAAAACAGGATCCAGGAATAGAAATAAGTTAGATATTCTGAAGAAATCTTTACAGGCCAAAATTTTAATTTATGAAGACTTGGTGAAAGATGAAAATTTGAATAAGGTAAGTACAAACCTTTTCTGGACTGAAGTCAAAACATAGATCTTTAGTAATTAAAGAATGAAAGTTTTCTATCAGTGTGAATAAAAACTAGATAAAAAAAGGCATGAGTTCTAGTGGCATGATGCATCTCCCTACTTTTGCCTGCATTTATCAAGATGTTGTATTTCAAGTTTAATAGTTTTTGCTTTGTTTTAATTTTTGCATCTTAGTCACAGAACTGATGCCATGTCTCACCCTGTTTTCTCACAATGGTTCTGGGGCTTGGTGTATGCAGGATTGCAAGACTCCCCTGGATCCCATGGTTTTCTTAGTCAGGTTTTCAAAACAGGGGCAGTACTTCACTGCATACTTTAGCTGCACAACACTGAGTTCTTGGACATCTGCTAATGCTGCTGAAAAACCAGAAATGGATTCTTAGATCCAAAAACCTTTTGGATAGGGGCTGAATTTATTTGTACAGAGCTAATTGGAAGGAAGTCTTGAATCTAGTGGGTACCTTATAAAGACTCACAGCCCCAGTCTGAAATTAATCCTTAAAAAATGAGTGGGGCTGATGCTAAAATGGGATTTTTGGAGGCTTTTTCCTTCTCTGACAGCAGATGTTCCGTGGGGGTTTATTTGTGTTATTTAACCTTTCTCTCCTTCTCTTTCCCACGTCTAAAATGTGGGTAATACTAGTTTTGTATATTGCAGTGATAACTGTGTTAGACATAGGTGGTGCACAGCTGTGAGAACTGTGCAGAACAAGAGATGTCATTAGTAGTTAAAGTTGGTATATAAAAAATAGCTTCACAAGTGATTGCAATATCGATTTGACTAACAATTTGAACAAAAATCTGTTTATATACATCTTTCCTATGCTTTTCATACTTATATCCTGAGAAATGAAAAATACCAGGTCAACATGTTAATTCAGAAATAATTTCACTTTTATTTGAGAGCAACACATTGTTAGTACTGGTTGCAAAGGATAAAAGCAAATATTTAGCTAGTCCAGCACCCAGTCTTTCAAAGTGAAAGCAGGTGTTTTGGCAAGATTGCAACAAGGGGGCAAGTGTGTTCTAGCATTCTTTGATAGTTTAATAACTGTGGTCCAAGAATGTCCTAATTCTTTAGTGGAGGCATTTAAACTTTTTTTTACTTCAATACCTAATACCCTGATCTCCAAAATTTAGGGGTTTTTAGGTACTGTTACTTGAAAGTGCAACAGATAATGGGCTAAACTCTTATGTTAAAAAAAGTACTAAATACTTCTTTGGTGTGAATATTACGTTGCATTTTTATTGGAATCTTGTTTTAAAATTGGAAAGTTAGCTTCTCTAAGCCTTATTGTTTCAGTTTTATATGCACCATCTGGCACATGTATTATTGTTCTAATTGTGTGACTGCATGTTAGTTATGAAAAGCCAAATCCTCTGTGCTTTTACCAATAAGGAAGCTAAACTATCATTAAAGAAAACCATTAGTTCACCCATTATCATTAGAACACAGAAGTATTGCAGTAAACCTTAGGTTGATCACAGAAGTAGAGTTTCTTTCTTTTGTCTGTTGCAATCTGTTACCTTATTCCTCATTTATCTTACACTTCTACATTTTACTTTAATATGAAGACTTTTATTATCTCACTCAAAACTGCCCACCTGAAGTTGCATGGCCAGTTCAAGGCAGGGAAGAAGGATGATGGACCAACACAGCTCTGCTGTGTTTCTTCACCGTCACTGCTGCAGACTTCACACAGTGTAATGGATTCTGTCTCTCTGCAGGATGGCTGTTAAATGGTTCCCAGCTAATGCTTATGAAAACAGCAGCAGAATGTGTCTTGTAATATGGTAAAATAGGCATGACAGAGAAGAACAATCTAGACAGGAGACAGTGAGCTGGGAGGCCATGGCAAGAAGTTTGAAGCCCAATCTTGGATTATCATTGACCTCGCTGTGAAAATCTTCAAAAGCAGACTGCCTACTTCTTCTGTATTTCATAGATTTGAGCTGTCTTGTGGTTGAGGAAGTAGCTGTTCCTTTCTGAAACAGCAGTTACCTATCTCAGAAGAAACACAGGGGCCAAAATGCTGACATTCTTTAGCCTATTTTCACTGCTGGGCTGAAAAAAAAAACCCAGTTGATAATACTTGTGTGAGAAATGTCTTTGGGGTTGCAGGTAATCAAGTAGATATTCAGATTTTTTTTTTATTTGTAATATTTGGGACTGAGGCAACACTAGTTAGTAATTAGGCTGAGCTAAATAAGGAATTTAGAGGTCAGTGCTTTCAAGCAGTGGACTAATCATAGTGCGTTTACAGCATTGCCAATTTGGAATCAGGAGGAAATATTCAGACCTACAGGAGAGGATTTGTCATAACTGAGGTAGTTTGACACTCTAATAATATATCAAATAGTAAAGAGTCAAACAGTATTTTACAGTCTTGTGTTCAGTATAATACAAAGTTCAAATCTGGCCAGTGACTATTAGTTTCTAATTTAGTTTGTAATCAATATTTGATCCGGTTTCTACTGAAATCACCTTCTATGTCACACTGAATTCAGGTCTACTTGCAAGCTTTGGATTTCACAAATATGTTTCTGTTTTCAGAGCTGTGATTTCAGAGCTGACAAGAGGCAGAAAGAAACTTCTGTGAGTGAGGAGTAAATAGTACTACCAGTTGAGTAATGCAGCATTTTGTTTGTTTAAGAGCAGTTAATTTATTATATAATGTTGAATAGATGCTGAATGATAATGCTGAACATCATTCCTATAGAATCATAGAATAATTTGAGTTGGAAGGGACTTTCAAAGGCTATCTAGTCCAACCCCCCTGCAATTACCAGAGACATCTTCCACTAGACCAGCTTGCTCAGAGCCCTGTCCAGCCTGACCTTGAACGTTTCCAGGGATGGGGCATCTCCTACCTCCCTGGACAACATCTGCCAGTGTTTCGTCACCTTCATTGTAAAATATTTCTTTCTTTCGTTGTAAAATATTTAATATTAATTTAATTAATATTAATTTACTATACATATTAATACATACATAAACTCTTGTAGAATGTTTCTAACTATTGTAAAATATTTCTTCCTTATCTTTAGTCTAAGTCTACCCTCTTTCGATGTAAAACAATTACTATTGCAACAGATCCCACTAAAAATTTTATACCCATCTTTCTCCCTGAAGTACTGAAAGGTTGTGGTAAGGTGTCCTCAGAGCCTTCTCTTCTCTAGGCTGAACAACCTCAGCTCTCTCAGCCTGTCTTCACAGGAGAGGTGTTCCATCCCTTGTATTTTGGACATACTTGATGTAAGGCTTCATACTTAGTAATATGCAAATACTATCTATTTTTGCAGTTTGGACCATAAATCTTAGGATTCATGGAATATACTGAACATACCATATACACTGTCTGTTATTTGATAAAAGTGTAAGTGTTTCTGTCATCAGTGGCATCGCTTCTGCCTTTGAATTCAACTGCAATTAAAATATACATTCTTGTGTCTCCTTCTAAGTGAACTTGAGTTGTCAAACTGCATTTCCATCATTATTCATTTTAATGAGTTCAAACTTACACTAAAGGTGATAACTCATTTACTCATTCATGTATTCGTTATTCATTCATCTATCTCCAGATTTCATACATGTATAAATCATTTAAAATCCTTGTGTCTGAAACTGAGCCTCCTGTGAAGAAAGAAGCAAACTGTAAATTCAGTTGTGTGCACACACCTGTCAAAACATTACTGTCATTTTTTTACTCTATATTTTTGAAGGTTTTATAGCGCATCCAGTTTCTAAACCACAAAGGCAGCCTTCAGATATTACTTAATAATTTTGTGGCATATAAAACAAGTCATACCTCAAGCATTTGTTTTCTCTTTTCTTGAGATACTGTAAAATTATGTATATGCTGGCAGGCAGTACCTTAGACATGTAAAAAAAGGTTGATTCCTCAGTGTATGCATGTTGTCATGACTCAGTCATGCTAGTAGTGTTGTAATAATTTCTGTTAGTTAAGAAGTTGTTCTAATGTATTGAATAGGGAACATAACATATACTCTAAAGCATTAGTCCTTTTGAAAATGGACCTACTTATTCCTAATCAGGTAAGCCTGTTTGATTATTTTCTTCCCATTTCTTGTATAGATGCTATTGTAATGCAAATCATAATATAAATTATTAGTCTCTTGCAGCAAAAATTTTAGTTGTTTTCATCCATCATTTTCCAGCTTTTAAATAATCATCTGTAGGATGATTGCTTACTCTTGATTTGTAATTGACCTAATTCAAATTAGTAGGAAATATTTCCTGAAGGTACCTTCTATCTCTTCCATTCAAGGATGTTCCGGATGATGCAGTCTAGACGTTGGAGAAAATCACATGAGCAGGAGAATATCACAAGCATATTTGGTTCCAAATCACATCTTAAATTTACCTCTGTTTGCTGGATAATAGAATTTGTATGATACACAGTCACTCTTAGCAGGTCTCTTATCAATAAAATTTCCAGAGAAAATTCATGAGCATCATGTTACGTATTTATCAACTTTGGTATCTAAAAACTTGATGGAATTATCCTTAAAGTCTCCTTTAAAGCTAATCATCTAGTAACTACAGTGGTAGGGGATCAAGGGTCGGACTTGATGATCTCGGAGGTCCTTTCCAACCTGGCTAATTCTATGATTCTGTAAATAGAGTCAATAATATATAATTGTGATTAACATGAATAGGAAGCTAATAAGGTTTTTAATGTCTCTAGTACCTATCATTTCTATTTGTGCAAGGATATTCTGAGGGGCAAAATCAGGTCTTGTGCCAATGGGAAGTCATACAGTGTCTAAAGACTACTACTGTTGACCTTTCTGTGTTATAGTTCACACCTGCAGGGCAGTGTGGAGAGTTCATTGATCACACTGCATTTGATTGTGTGCTTGCATGTGCTGGGCTTGAATAGTTTCTGTGGATGTCCCATTAGATGTGTGGCAGCAACATAGGTACTGACTTAAATCACTTTAATTTAATCCTGTTTGTTGTTGAATCAATCCTGTTTTAATCTGTTTTGAAATACATTACCAGTACTCTTTTGATTTATGGTTTATCTTTGTTTTATATAAGGGCATTTTTGGTTATTTGCTCAAAGAGTAGTAAGTCAGATATCATTGGTCAGTGTTAACTGACACTTGCCAATTTGGAACTAAATAGAGTCTTTCTAGAAGTTCATATTTTTTTCTAAACAGAAGGATTTTATCCTCCTGTTTAATCAATGGCATAGGTAAGCATAGGTTTATTTGTATTTTTAGTTTTGCCTTTTATTATAATAAAAATTATATAGACCCACTCTTTTGGGTTAGTATTTAATATTAAAATTTTGACTATCCAAAAACAAAGCCTGATCTCTTTACAGTATTTGACCTTACTGTATTTTTTTTTATTGATCACAATAATAGCTTGGAATTGAATGTGAAAAGCACTTCTTCAAACATTATAACATTGATTTCTTTGCTGCTTTAATCCTGTTTGTTAATTACAGAATAGTAAAATCATAAGTGTGCATGTAAGGTTTTCTGTTAATCTTTCTATCTTTTGTGTTTTGATATTTTTTTAGATTAAGAATGAGTTGCAGCTTGAAAAAGAGCGTCACCTGCGCAATCTGGAAAATAAACTTGGAGAGTATATTGCTTCTTTAGCCTTTCAAAAGACTGTTAAAAAATCCAAAATGCTGGAGCTTTATACTACTATCATAAATGTGCAAGCTATGCTCTTTGAACAACTGAGCACATCAAAAACCCTGTCAAAATTGGAATGTATTCAGATTTTAGAAGCACATAATCCTGTAAGTAATGAAGTAATGTAGTTGTTAAAAGAAAAAAGATCCCATTAGGAAAAAACAACTATTACAGTATCTTATTTTGATTTTGATTTAACTGCTGGTTTGCAGCTTTTAGTGGCCCAGCCTTTAATTTCTGTGATGATGTGCACTTTCATGTGTTTAGTAAAAGACATAAAGAGGAGGAAAGTCTTAGAGCCAGGGAAGATTGTGGATTATTATTATTTATTTTTACTGTAATTGCGTGCAGTCAGGAGGAGTAGTATTTTGATGACTAATTAATGTTTTATTTATTGCAAGGAAGACAGTTGAGAAGTGATGGTGAGTCGTGACTGGTATAGTAGATTGTTGTGACTGCATTACAAAATTGTTCATGTTAAAGTGCTATCCATACATAAAACCTATAACCACATTATATGCTTCAATCTTCAAGTTTTTAGAGATTATATATACAGCCTTCTACCTGTCTATCTCCATCCAAGCACACTCATGCAGTTTAAATAGTGGAAACTTTGGAAGGACTTCTTCCCTTTGCCATATTTATTACATGCCTGATATGTGCCAATTTTTTAATCCTTTTTTAATACTTCAGTGCTCTGTATTCATAAGGACTTTTTTTTCTACATCTGCTATTTGAAACCATCCAAGTGAGGCTTGGGAGAGCATTGGAGTAGAACAAACAAAATGGGTTTTGAGAAGAAAAACCTCTTTGCTAGAGGGCATCATTAGACAGCTATTGCTGTGAAAATTCCTGGTTAAATTTTAATGTGGTCATCTCCACGGAGTATCCCATAGAGTGGCAGTCAGAATGCTTATATGCCTCCAGTTTTGCTTAAATTTGTATTAAATCTGTAGGAAGCACTGAAAGTTGTACATAGATGGAGTATTTTTGCCTTTTATGCAGTAAGTGTGAGGGGACTGTTCAGAGATGTTGCTTTTAGCTTCTCTGTCCTTGAACAGGGGAAGAAAAAGGATTGAAGGAGGGGCAGAAGAGAGACCTAGAGTAGCTAATGCTGGATTCTTTATCAAATGGGCAAGAACTGAACTAAGCCCTAATTTTATTTTTTTTTCAGGGGTGTGGAGGGAATGATGGTTTTTTAGACAATTGTTTACAGTCCTTGTTAGGCTTGGTTTAGAGGGACTGTTTCCTGGTGATGAAACTTCTCTCTCTTGCTGTGTTATTGCCCAACTCCTTGGTCCCACTAACTGGCAAATTTAATCACCTGTTGCTTTAAAACAAATATATCAGATTACGCAGGATTCCTGAATGATGATGACATCAGTGATAGTTTTTGCCAATCAGTGCAACAAA